>NW_027210700.1:360000-960000 GCF_029030835.1 Brachyistius frenatus
GATTATGTATAACAAAAACATCTGTCTTTGAATCATGTATTGTGTTTTTAATGGTATTTATATATTGACTATTATTAGGTTTTGGCATTAAGCTGCATTATGTTGATTTTGCCAGATTTGTTCTTAAGAAATGACCAAAGTAAAATAAAAATTTTTTAACATCTGAAAGAAAAGTGGGGAAGTCCCTGAAGATGAACAGATGTTAATCCAACCAGGCCCAACACAATGTATTGTCACTCCCCCACTCACCTCACCTAACACACCAGTATTATCTATGTGTGTGAGAGAGAGGGGGGAGGGGAGGGGTGGAGGGGGGGGGGGGGCTGCAGAGCTCAAACATTTCTATTTTAAAGGGGTTAGAGGCTAAAGCAGAGATAACAAGGCTCATTCCTCCCCCCATCCAACCCTGCTTCCTGTTATAAAGTCATTAAAGCGTCAGGGAGCCCACCCAGCCCCTCAGCTTCACTCCGATACTGCAGCCCCACGTGGAGCCTTTTGGCAGAGAGCTCAGTGTCGGGTTTCCCCTGGCCGGAGTTTCTGTAAATCATCTGATGAAAGAGCGGGAATAAGGGCCCTTTACATGCTAGTAGTGGGCCTCACTGGGGGATAACATGCAGATATTGTTGTGTGTGTTGCCAATGATCAAATTAATAGAAATGAGTTTAGAACAAATTGTATGTGATCAAAGTGGACTGGTAGTTTGTGTTACTCTTTTCATTTCACATGATAAGTAAAGGGTCAGTAATGTGTGCAATCTGAGAGCTTGTAACAATTATGAGGTGTGTTTCTATCCACCAAACCCAAAGTGGAACCACCAAAAAGTTCCACAAATATCAGAAAAAGTACGAGGTGAAGTTGCTATGTCGATAAGAGCAAAAAGCAACAAAGTGCAGAGGGAACCGACTGAGGGAATTCATGAACATAAAGAATGTGACTTTAGCATCCGCTGCTGCTGCTGCTCCGCCGGAGAGACAAAAAAACAACCTATATCTTATATATCTTCCTATAAGTAATTCATGAAATAAACCCTTTTTTCTTCTGTGGTTTTATGACAGTAACTGCAGAGTTAGTGCCACCAGCTGTTTATCTCCATGAACCGATTGAGTGGTGGATGTTAACAGGTATTACTTTACATTTTCTTGTGTTAATTTCCCCCAAAATTCTGTTAAAATTTGAGCTGCATTTAGATGGAAACTCTCAGTCTTCCTCCAGACTGGTACATTTATATGGTTGATACTGTTGTCTTTGTCATCAGTATTGTGTTGAGGGGGACGGCTGTGGCTCAGAGTGCGTTGGAGATCACCTTGAATGGCAGCTCTGTTGCCAGTGGTGTGTGTGTGTGTGTGTGTGTGTGTGTGTGTGTGTGTGTGTGTGTGTGTGTGTGTGTGTGTGTGTGTGTGTGTGTGTGTGTGTGTGTGTGTGTGTGAGTGTGTAAATGAGAAGCAAAAATTGAGAAGTGCTTTGGAAACCTTTAAGGTCAAAAGCACTGCAGGTGCAGACCACTCAAAATACAGCTTTTACTCCTCATATCTACAGGATATATGTACATTGACAGCATGAGGAGCAAATTAAATAATAATAATAATAAAAAAGGAAGACTCTAGTCTTATTAGCCTGTTTCAGCTGGTGATGAACTGACTGAACCCTCATTAACTGTCTGTCATCAAAATCATTGTATTCTTACAAAACACATGCAATGTCTGATGCAATGAGACACATTAGTGGCTGTGAGCCGGTCGGAGCTATTCAGAAGTATCTGACTGCCTCTAACTTCTCTCAGGTTACTTTTAGAGCTACAGTTCTCTGTGAATCACTCTTACCACCAAAACTCTGCACTTCTAAAGTTAGGAGTGATGCAATCTTTATTTTACAGGAGTTTGTTTTCCAGCCTGCTAAAAGCTCTTAAATGTTTTTGGAGTACAGCTCGTAGAATCACTTCAGAAGGTGTCTGTGATTCGTCCCTCTAACACACATTGTTGGAATCTTCTTTGGACCAGCTTGAACACAGTTAAGCCTCACTTCTCACAGTTTTTCCAGGAAACACAGCAGGTGTTCAGAGGAAACATACTGAAGGACCATAGCTTTAATCACTACAGAGTTTAATAGTGAATATATCTGATCTGATTATTATTCTCATGCACACCGTGCATTCAGCAGAACCTTCCACCGCTGTGGTTGTAATGGTCACCTCTGCATTTCCTGTGTGTATTGCAGTAATGTGTATTAAGTGGAGGGTTTCCGTTGGTTGGCTTGTGGCTGCTACTACTTCTGACACCGGGTGAATGTGTGGTGGGCTTCAAAATACTGGTTCAATGTTTTTTGTGCCTTTTATTCTGCTCGTGCTGTAGAGACAGACAGGAAATGTGGGGACAGAGGGCAGAGCAGGGGATTGATATACAGTAAAGATCTGGCTGACCAGCAATTGAACTGGAGACTCGTTGCTGACAGCATCTGGAGCCCCTGAACCACTCAGCTAAGTGCTAACAAAGTGCAGCACCATGAGCACCTTTGATGTAAGATTGTCCCAGATTGACTGCCCTACTACATAACAGAGTCTGTTAACTGGTGAAATTGGCTCATTTTAACTGAAAAACCGGACTAAAATGACGATATAAAGCTTAACATCCAACAGAAACTTTCATGGCTTCTTCCATTTCTGTAAAAGTCAGCAAACTCATGAGTTGTTCCGACGTCGTGAATACCACGAGGCCCCATTTGAACGCAGCATTAACCACTGGTCTTTAAAGTCACTCACTTTAGGAGTTTATCTTAAAATGGGAAGATTCTTAAACTTATGAAATTATTTTTTTTAAACATAACAAACAAGAAACAAGATGCTCCATCTTAAAATGAGATAAAGCTCTACTATTTGTCTCAGACATTTACAGAAACTGCCCAGACTGTAAAGGTGACAGCTGTTAGTCTGTCCAGCTGTTTCTGAATGAACCAGTGTCCTTGTTTTTCATAATGCAGGAATATGTCACCCAGTACAGCTCAGTGATGTGTTCTCATAGTTTCTGAACAACAGTGGAGCTCCGTAGCACAGAGGAAAAAGATACATCAGTGTCACTCAGTAGATATCTATAGAAAACCATTGACCTTATCTTTGAATTCAGTTCAAACAAAGACCTGAAACCCGAAAGTCTTTAAAGACTCTCACACAAACACATCCCTCTTTACATAAAGCGCAAACAATGGTGTGACTCTTCAAACTGTTGAAATAAGAGGTTAAACAGCCCGACAGCAGTCACTTTAGTGTTCTTGTAGCTTTAATGTTTGTTTTTTAACGGCAAGGGGGGAGGGTCCATCACTGAGTCAACACAGAACGACAACAGGGAGAACATGTAAACTCACAGAAAGACTGCAGCCGATCAGCATGTTCGAATCCTGTGAGTCAGCAGTGCTAACCGCTGCAGTTTCATATATAAAATGTTTTTTTTTTATATATATATATAATGTAATGTAGGTAGGTAGGTAACTGGTGTTGATTTCACTCACTCTGCAATGTAAAATAAGATGTTATGATGTGCCTGAATGTCCTTCTTTGATATTTGTAGTAAAATTGGTGTTAATGATGTCTTCATTGAAGCTTTGTACTTTTTCTGCCTCGTCTCAGCTGATGACCTTGGTAGATTTACAGGTGATGTGTTGGAGGTGCAGTGACACCATAGCAGTGAGTGCAAATGTGGAGTCAAAGTGGGAAGTGATCTGAAATACATTAAATTCTTCACTTCAGGGAAATTCAGCACAGTTGAAACTCCAGAAGCATTTAGATTTAGATTTAGACTTTATTAATCCCACAGTGGGGGAATGCGGTCGTCATGTTAGTATGTCAGTTCCAAATGTTCTGATAGGTGATTTCTCCTTCTTTCCACTTCCTCTGGGAGCTATCCCTGAAATGGCCCCCTCCCCTGTGCCATTTCCCAGCATCCTCCAGTGCAGTGGTCAGTTTGACACTTGACCAGATGGACAGATTGGAGGTGGTGAGGAAGCAGAGGGGGGTTGGGGTTAAGACTGCTTTGGAGAAGAGGAGGTGTGTGTGAAAGCATTGATGTTTTAACAGGGGTGTTGGGTTTTAAAAGGCAGCTGAGGATTCCCTGACTGGGTGTTTCTGTTAATGCAGCATTTATGCCATCATCTCAAGTGTGCAAGTCTTGCACATGAAGCAGGTTTCGTCCCTTAACAACTGTATTTTTATGGTAGAAACACTGATCTTAAACGGTGGACTTACAAAGGGAGGAGGGTCCTTTACTTTCATGTAAGTGACAGGTAAATCTCTGCATCTCCTATGATTTTCTAAAAATATACCCAACTCTTAGTGGAAGACTGCCTTGCCTTTATAAATCCACATTTACTTCCAAAAGAACTGGATACCCAGTTCAATGATTGCAAAACTATGAATCCCAGTCAAGCTGCTTTGTGGTCCTCTAACTTTCTACTGACCCGCCACCCACTCAGTTATATATTATATATATATATATATATATATATATATATCATGTAAAGGTAGCTGGTCTGAAGTATTTCACTTGTGAACAAGTTCATATTTGTACTAATTTGTCTTTTTCATGGTAAAATGTTACACTTGACTGAAAAAAGTTCACCACAGTCAAAACATGATGCTGTGAGGAAACTTATCATTTTAATGCCTAGTAAAGCATAGTGATGCCTGCTCTGTGCATGTCATGGTGCTTTGCCTTAGTAGGAGCAGTCTCTGAAGGTTTTGATCCAGCCTTGTATTTGCCTTTCTGAAACTGGAATATTATAACATGATCTTCCCCACCAGATGAGAAGTCTGTAAAATGTTCAGAAAATCTACAATTTTATTACAACTGGGAAACTCCATCTACCAAATGTCTTGGTTTGTAAGAGAGTATTGTGCAGTTTACTGCAATAAAGGCTTAACACCCCAATAATGATCACTGTTTTTCATGAACAGAGCAAACTGCACATGGAGGGTTTCCGCAGCCTCAGAGAAGGCGAAGCAGTGGAGTTCACCTTCAAGAAATCATCCAAAGGGCTGGAGTCTGTTCGGGTTACCGGGCCCGACGGAGCACCGTGTCTGGGCAGTGAGAGGAGACCCAAGAGTGGCCAGAAACGACGACCCAGGGGCGACAAGTAAGACCGGTCTGAGTAAACCTGCATACTAATGTAGAACAAAGAAGGAGGATCTCAACATTCAGCTCAGCATGAAGCCATTAATGGAGGGAAACAGCTATCAATACTAACACGAACACTATCCAGCATAAACAAAATATATCTCCTAACAGCTCTGAAGGTCATAAACATACAGGTTCTTGTTTTGGGTGCTTTGGGTGTTTTGGGTGCAGTGGTACTAAACCAGGTAATCTCAGTTTATGATTGAGTCCCAAACATCTTATTTTCCTTTAAAACATGTCAAAAATATCGAAATATCTACCAATATTCCAGTTAGAATAGTTCGGCCCGTTTTTCCATTTATATATATTTTACAAGGATATCTTGAAACAAGAAGGAACTAGACTGCTGGACTAGAATCTGAAAAATTCAGCTTAAGTTCATAAAATACTTGAAACAATTGATTTACATCAGAAACAAGTGCACAATAAAAGTCTTGCAGTTTTCCGCTGTGCTCTTTTCTAAATGATTTCAGTGTTATTTATGAAAGTATTCTGTTGACTGAATGTTGGCTCTTTGTGGAGCAGCAAACTGAGTTGGATCAATACATGTTTGGTCTTTTCCAGAGCTCCTCTTGTTCTTTTGTTGGCTTCTGTTCTGACCACAATACAGCTTCATCAGGTCAAAGTTTGTCACTATTATAAAATTAAAATACAAAGGGCAGAAATGAACCTGTAAATTGCACTACTGGAAGAAACTGGAATTTATGTGACACTGTTTGTCTTCAAAGCTTGTTTAGGCAATTAAGTTCCAGTTGGGCTATTAATGTGATATAGGATCTAGAAGATTTGACCATATTAATCATAGCTCGCAGTGATAAAATGAACTTCACATGTTCCTGCCGTTAAATACCTGCTGGATTTGATTGGATTCAGATGTTTCGGGTTTCTTTCTCTCACTGGTTCCCAAACACAAATGTTGCAGAGAATGAAACAGTTTGATTTGTAGATTGTAGGCCATTAAGTTCTGACGAGGTGGTTAATGTGATAACATCTTATTAAGCTGAATTTCATTAATCTTGGTGGGCAATGATAAAAATAAATCCACAACTTCCTGTCTCCAAATAGCTGCTATAGGTTTGATTGCATTCACATGTTTCCTCTTTGCTTCCGAACATAAATGTCGTATTCAGAAGAGGAAAGGATCCTATCCATGTAATTGATCACAGATGTAGGTGCCTGAGAGAGGTCAGAGGTCACCACTACCATAGCAACAATGGGGTGTGGTGTGCAAATGAGGTGGAGGGGAGGGTGGGAGGAGGGGCGATGAGCGAACAGGAGGGAGTCAGGGTTCAGAGGTCACAGGAGGATTGAAACAAAGGAGCTCCCTCTGCCACCCTCGTGGCCAAGCTGATCAATACTGAGCCCTGATTTGGGGGATGGGAAGGGAAAGGAGGTGTGTGAGAGTGTGTGTGTGTGTGTGTGTGTGTGTGTGTGTGTGTGTGTGTGTGGGGGGGGGGGGGTGAGATGATGCAGGACTCAGGGTGGGTTTCATCACTACTCGTCTCAAAGGTGGAATTTTGTTCATTTAAAAGACAATTCTACTGATATACACTTGTGTGTGCATCCAAAGTCTGATATATTTTATTCTGCTGAGCCCGAGCAGTGATTTCCAGCCATGAGTACTTGTCGTTACAGATGGAACTGCAAAGATTAGTTGGTTAGTTCGAGCTAAAACAGGAATTAGGAGTTGATTTTGACTGTAACGAGTCAGCTGGATGTTGCAGAGCAGAAAAGTTCAAACCGTTTGCAAGAAATTATTGTTAAATTCTTTTAAATAGTTAAAGGTAACAGGGAAATGGTTGAAAAAGTTATAGTTGAAAGAAAGCAATTGATAAACACTGTAAAAGATGAAGCTGGAAGCTAAAAGTAATTGACAAATGTTTGAAATAGTGAGCTGAAAGTAACTCTTAAACATTTTAAAGCATTAAAGGTGATAGATAAATAGATAGAAATATTGTTAGCTAAATATTGCATGAACAGTTCATTTAGATATATTGATTAATGCAGTCGCATTTAATAATGTACAAATGTTTGTAATTGCCTATCAGCAATGGATAAAAAAAGGTTTTAATAAACAGCTAAAATGATGGATAAGTAATGGAAGCATCTGTAGGGTGTGGTTAAATTGTTAAAGTAAGAAATAGAAATAAAAAATGCTAAAAAACAACAACCCCAAACCCCCACAGCGCTTCTATTGTGTCAGTGAGCGGATTGTGAACAGTGAAAGGATAGAAACTTAAAGACATGTAAAGCTGGCTTTTCATACAAAAAGGACTGAAACTGTGGAAGATACTCAGTTGATTTGACAAACTTAGACTCTACTGGCTCATATTTTAACTGTGGAATAAATCTTTGGATAGAACATGGACTGACCCCCATCTCATGCATTAGAATGATCCTGGGACTCACAGGAGTTTTAATGTGGAGTGAAGATTGTGATTTATTGGACAGAGTGGGAACATGTGAACATGACCACAAGACGTGTTGAAAACATAAATTACATGACATTTTTGTTGTTGTAGAATTATTTTTTGGCCTTCGTGCAAAGTGTTCTGGTCGAGAGGTGTCACGAACGTCATCATCATGTTTTGATATGCGATGATGAACCACGGGAGTTTGAAAACACATGAGAAAGTGAAAGAAGCCTGTCAAAATAGACAAATCGTAACAGATGTCGGTGCTGTCGCTTCGTGCTGACGTTTTTGACAATACATTTAAGGCCGCTCAGGATTAATTTGCTTATCAGACTGCAGATGGAAGGAAAAGAGAAAAAGTCCGGCCAATGAAAAAAAACAGGTTGTCTACAGGAAAAAAAGAATCAATATCTTCTGTCTGTTTAATCCGCCGCTGCCTCTCTGTGTCACACTGCACAGTGGTTGAGCCTCTTTTGTCTAATTTTGTCGGTCCTAATGAATTCACCAACTGGATTTCAATTATCTTCCAATCAATAGGTTCAGTGCAGCACAGCTAACAGCACACAGCTGCAGAATCAGCTGTCTTCTATGGACTCTCAGTGGAGTTTCAGTGTGATGAAACAATCACATGATTAGATTGTTGAATGAAATGTTTGTATTGGTTGAATTAAAGCTGCACTCATCTTTATTTTATATTAACATTAAGATCAAATAAGAATGTCTAATGTGAAAGGTGTTGCTCATAGTGATAAATCGGTAGTTAGCCTTAATTAGCCAAAGGATGCATGTTGGTGTCTTTTGGGTTGTTGTTTTGCTTTTGTGATGTGCAGTTGTTCTGTTGAGCTTCAGCCTGACTGCTGCAGCTGTTTTCAGTTTTCAGTACACTCCCTCCACAACAGCAAACAACACACAGGCAAAGTTAGCATGAAGCGTAGTGGAGCATTTAGCAGCCAAAGTGCCAGAAAGAGATTGACAGTGGTCAACAGAAACACGGCTCCAAATAAATGTCAATTTTTCTCTTTCAATATGTAGAGGGGCAATCGTTTGATAATACCGTAACAACTATACAAGGCAATAACATGTTATTTTTAGCTTGTCGTGAAGATCTGCTTCTAAATGGGGAAAAAAACAAAACAAAACACAACTTGCAGCTTCAAAGAAAAGCATACGGTTTTGTTTTACATGTTTTCTATAGTGAGGCATCAATGTCAGGATCAGGACTTTTTTCCTTGGGGCTCGTTTTCTTAATCATATAACTGTTAACAATTATATATAGACAAAGCATGAATAGTTGGCAGTAATGTGCAAAAACCTATGGAGTGTAAATACAATGTGAATTTATCATGGTGTTTAAGACCAAGACAAGCCACGTTTCTAGCAGCTAGTCATGAAAGCATCTCTGAAACAGTCTCCTTCAAATCCACTCCCAGCTGCCCTCCACTGGGACTGCAGTTAATGAGGCGAGTCATGTCGAGACTGCAGTTAAACTGGGAGTGTGCTGCCCCCTAGTGATGCATTTAACAACTACACATTGGCAAATGTAGAGCAGTCGTTTGTGATAAGCACGAAATGAACTACAATTTTAATAATAATGGAAAATGCAATTTTCTTTTCATTGTAGACATTTTCATTTCATTAATTTCCTTGAGATTCAGAGTCTTGCATGTAGACAGCAGATGCTGGGGATTGAACCACCAACCTTGTTATTAGCAACCAACCCTATTGTACCACCTGAGCCATAAGTGGCAACCTTTTTTTCATAATGTCTTTTTTTAAATTATATAATTATGCAACGTATTTACATTGTAATGTCAAGTTTTGTTTCTTATTGTAACTTTTTTTTTAAATTTCATAATGTCCCTGTTTATTTCATATTTTCTTCAGTTACCTCCAGTATAGATTTCTATACTGTCTGTGTTATCTCCTCCTATGGATTGAGGTCATGTGCTTTGCACTTGTCATTTTAGATGCTACAACTGTGGAGCACCTGGTCATCATGCCAAAGAGTGTCAGCTGCCCCCTCAGCCCAAAAAGTGCCATTTTTGCCAGAGCATATCCCACATGGTGGCCAGCTGTCCGGTCAAAGCACAGCAGCAGCAGCGGCAGCATTCGTCTCCGGGCTCTCAGGAAATGGCAACCTCACCGAGGGAAGAGGAAGAGGAGCCGAGCCAGGCTCTCTGAAAGCGGAGTCAGCGATTCAGGGAAACTGTGAGGTTTTTAACTGGAACTTCGAGAAAGAGCTACCTCAGGCTTTTATTTATTTCAGAGACACCACTGTGGTACTGATGTGATGTGTTGTTCAGGAGGGTGATGACAGACATATCCACTTTAAAATCTTTGACTTTCTTTTTGTTTTTCTGCCTTGGATAAGTGTCTTAGCTTTGGAAAAAACACAATCCGACTTGTCGTTGATGCAGCCGTGTTGAAGCCTCAGATATCAAGTCCTCAATTGGACAGACTGCAGTGAGGCTACAAAATGAAAATACAAAAGTCTTGCTAGTTTACAACTCTCTTAAATAGTGTACACATACACGTAAGTGAAGCTGTTGTTCGCGGCCTAAAACCAAGGACGGGTTTGACCGATCTATGGGTTGGATGTTTAGACATTAATGTTGGCTGTGCTCCATGTCAGCTGATTAGACCCCAGTGGGACATTTCATTGGAACTGAGCTGTTAGTTTCTAGTGTCCTTTTATTTCCTTGACAAATCAACATATTAGCTACAAAAAATACATTTGAATTTATAAGCTGCCTTTTCATATGGAACTTAAACCTGTAACATGGGACATGTCCATATTCAAATTCAAACTAAGCTTTGAGAAAATCATCAGACAAGAGACAAGAAAATAGTGAAAAAAATTGTTTTCTGCATTTTTAATGCCATTATTTACCTTTACAAAGCTCACAATGTTCAGTTCCTGGTGACATTGTGAGGATGTGCGTAGGTGTTGTTGAAATACTAGTAATAAACATTTACCGTAGCCCAAAATATTAGCTTTACTCTGCTCGTTTGGTTTGTCACTATGCCAGTTAGCTGGATTGTAGCATTCTATCAAAAAAAAAAAAAAAAAAACCTTTGTTTTCTGTTAAAATGAAAGAGTTAAAACACAAAGTACATCTACATACACAAAGCTAAACAAACTGATTTTTGTTTCAAACGTGGCAATTTTAAAAGCATACGCAGCGAAGATCAACAAGTTACAAAGTGAAACGTTGCTAAATGTTGAGTTGTTTCCACTTTTATCCCCTTGTAGTAAAACTGAGGAAACACTTTCATGGTATGAAAAATATCAAAGTAATATTGATAATTCTAATCAAACAAGGATGTTTTTGTCCACATCCCTGAGCAAAATTGATCAGTATTATCTTTCAAAAGCCAATATCAGTCAAACCCTTGTGTCTGGGCCGAGAAATAAGAGAGGTGGAATATCTTTACAGTAAGACCAGGCCACATTATACCCTGCTGATACCATGTTGTGGGAACTAGAACAACTAGAACAACCTAGTCATTGTTTACAACAAAAATAGCTTTTTTTTTTTTTTTTTTACAGATAATGAGCTTTTCTTTCATTTTTCCAACAGTGGCTCAATGTAGATCCAACGAAGCAGTGACTCATTTCTATTTCTTGAAATAACTGAGATTAACAACCCAACATGTGAATGTGAACAGAAACAAAACAAATCCCGGGCTACCAAATACTCTGCTGCTATTACAAGTGTTGGTGTCCGCCTTTATGGAAATACATGTTCAGGTACTAAAAGTGAAAAGTGAATGTCACAACACAAGTGCCATAACCTCCTCTTGCCAGTGGGGTTGATGAGAGATGCTGCTTTCAAATGCCATATTCTATTAGAAACATCTTTACTTCACCTCACTGCTTTTTTCCCCCCATTAATAGTGAAGTTTATGTCATAACTCCCAAGTTGCCATTTCATTATTTGAACTTATATGCAAGACCAGTATTGATTGTATGGCAGGCTTTGTCTGCAAAACTGTATTAATCCAAAGGCAATTATTTTACACTTTAATATCAGGGATTTCTTCTCTTTAAGAATATTTGCTCAGTTGAAAGCGGGTGAGGCAGAAGGAAGGAGCTAAGATGTAGGTTTTCACCCATTCTGGTGAACTGGTTAAATGTATATAAATATGATCTTTTTTATATTAACTATTTATTCAGACGTGTTGTCCCTGTGCTTCTGATTCAGAAATATCTGTGTGGCTCTACAACTGTGCAAAGCTTTGGCATCTTTAGTACACAGTATGTTACAACTATTTTTCCAAATTCAAACAATTAGTCACTGTGTAATAGTTTACTGGTGGTCATTTTGTAGATCTACAGGTTTACTTTACTGTCTGCGCACAGAAAAACAAACAACAACAAAAAAAAATCCTGGCGTTTGATTTTACTACGGATCTGAATACAGTATGTAAAACTACTTTTATTACTGACCTCAGCCTGCTGTCAATTTCTATGGCATCTTATTTTAAACTTAGGGAGAACTTTTGTGACAGTGTCTTTTAGGATGTGTTTAAATATTTACGTTATGTACTCTCGTGGGTTGCAGGATGATCCAGGACACTTGACTGCCAAATGAGCCATGCACTGTTATTTTCTACCAGACAAAACAAAGCAGCGAGTACTGCAACATCCCCGTATGGAACTATGAGGCATCACCTGCTCTAAAGCCACAGACTGTATATAATGATAGAGGACGTGTCACCACTTTGTCCCACCGTATAAAAGTGAAGTCAAAATATGGTGGCGAACAGAGTCTGCACAGTAAAGGCTGGCGGTAGAGATGGAGGGCTGTTTGTAAGCTCACACCCCTTGAACTTTATGGAGCCCAGCGTGTCGACAATCGTACACAGTCGTGGACAGTCGCTGTTTGCTTAATATTTTCTAGATTAAAAAATTGTCAGCTAAACGAACTGATCAGAAAAATATACACTTGAACAAACATCAATGTGACAAATAATTAATTAATGTAACAGAAACTTTATTTGGGGGGAAAAATGCATTTGAAATGTACAATTTTTTTCCAGTTTGTCCCATCCGTTAACATGGCTGCAAGCAGCCACCGCCGGGGTGATGAACTATTTCTGTCTTACTTGTGGGAGCTGTCATGCTGTCTATCTTTAAATACAGTCTACACCTTAAACACTGTATATCTTTCAACATGATGCACTCTGCATTCCTTGGTGAATTGTTTCTCATAGTTGTTGCCTTGTTGTAGCCTCACATACACAACACACCAAAACACCAAATTGGTTTTAGCAACTGGACCCGTTAGATGAGCCACTATTAGCAGGCTGCCACAATGTTCAGCCTTCATGCTTTGGTAATCATTACTCGTTGTCTATTTACCATTTAAAAGAGCACTTTCCACACTTCCCCATTTCTTCACAGTATTGTGGAAGTACTTTTGGGAAACACACTTGACTTTTACCATAAGTGAGACAAGAAATTCAAAACAATCTCATGTTTGTGTTGTGAAATTAAGCAGAGACACGTTTAGCTCACAGTAGCCATAGCAGGGGCACTATCACATTACTGTTTGTGTTGAGGGCTGAGTAAAAAACATTATAACATTTTTGCTAATTAGTTAAAAAGATCTTTATAGATGTTGGTGTATTTTGTCTTAAGCCGGCTGGCTGTTTTAGCCAGCGGCTTCAAGGAAGAAAAATCTAGATTGTCATGTTACTCAGTACAGAAAAGGTTAACAAATCAAACCGAGGAGAAGCTAACTCGCCACAATCATTTTACACAGTTCATCCCTCAATAAGACCTGGAATGCACTGAACATCATGTTTATTGTATACATACAAGTTGAAAGGTTTCTTAATGATGAACACTGATACATTTACTTTGAACAGTTATGCTCTGATGGATACCAAAATTGGTGCTCAGAAATTCATTGACATTTTCCTAAAGTCAAAGCTCGGATGGCACAAGATTTGAAAAGTCACTTTGATGTTGTTTTATTATACATAGTCAGTATGTTTTTTCACAGTATTACTGTAATGTTCATTAGATGTCTGCATGATAGTGAGTAGAATAATAGAGTAGCTCTTTGGTGCTAAAGGGACTGGTGTGTGCCTCCACTGACAGCAGAGCATAAAGGGTGCTCACAAGAATCAGTATTGATCATCATTAAGGATCATTATGCCTCTATTATGAGCTTGAGTTCACCATAATGCTCCCCATGCTGCAGTACAATGAGGTCTAATCTACCTTGCATAATACTCTCATCTCAGTCCAGTCCCTGTGCTTTGTCTTGCTTTTTTGTAATTTGTATTACCTCTTATGTGCGATCAAGACAGAAATGGTCTTGTCCAAAATCTATACAAGTCTACCTCAGGTGCGGTTTTGGTTTTCATACGGACAGCTTAGAAAAAAGCATGTCCAGAAAACACTTTGTAATTACTGTAAAGTTTTTGTTTATTAAGCTGTCGGTTTATATATTTATTAGTTGTTTTTTTTACAGTTTATTTCAATGTGTGTGTTTCCTCAAAAAACATACGTCTTTATGCTTGTTGTTGCAGCCAAAAAAATAAGAGCTCCTTCAGACCAAAGTGATGCTTCTGACTGAAGCTTTAGCCTTCATCCCAGATCACAGCTTTACATCCCAGAGCAGTAACTTCTGTCTCCCTGTGATGATGGTACTATTCCCATAATCACTCATATATCATCGCAGGCAAAGAATATTTGAATTTAGCATGTTTATTTTGACTCCTCGTGGCATGTTTAGTACTGTGGATTGCGCTGAACACACACTGAAGCCTTATTGAATCCAGTGATTCCTGTACTTTGATTCTCACCTCCTACTTTATTGATTGTATTTTCAGCCTGCAACTGAAATGACATGTGCTGCAAAACAATGAGATAATAAAGATCAAATGTAGTAAAGATTTGTGTTACATTGTCCTGTTTCTTGCACCTATACTTTATGCTGATGACTGTCAAAGTTAACATTATGAATCTTTGAGTTTTTTGCAGTAAATGCAGGATTCTTCTGACAGTGTGTTTTAACACAACATTATAATGACGATGCATCTTAAATGTAAACTTAACTTAAGGTCAAGTTACTTTTTTTGGAAAGCATTATTCATTGAATTGTGTTTGCTGAGTTGCTGCTATGGAGACAACAGACTTCATAATATAAAAATGTACATAATCAAATTGTGTAAATAATATAAATCAACGATAATCTTTGACAGGTTTGAAGAACATTAAAAAGAAAAAAATGGACCTGTCCAGAACCTGGTCAGCGTGGATAGGCACCAATTACCAGTAATATATTCGTATAAAAAGTGACATTGCAGAAGATGACATTATCATACATTTTTTTATTTAAAAATAAAGTCTGTTATCATGAAACGAAGAATAACTAAGGATAATTTAATCACTTACTTCACAAATGATCATATTATTGATGTTTTTCCACAATTTTTGAATATGATGAATTGAAACTCCTTACCTATGAATCCATTGGATTTCCACGACCATCAGCTGACTTGAGGTTTCTGCGTGACAACCAAGCAAACTGCATTCACTGACTGTCAGCTCAGACATAAAATCCAATCACCGTTAATCTAAACATCTGTTTGACTGGAAAGTTGTGATTTGTTTCTTTGCAGCATGTCAGTAAACAATGGTTTGCAAATGCAAATATTATAACACAACATCGACCAAGCAATCATTTCAGGAGACATTGTCAAACCTTGAAGATGATATTCATTATAGGCACAGTGGGCAGTAAGTAACATAATATTAGTTGAAAGAAATGCAATTCTCTCACTGACAGTAAAGTTCTGAGTTATAACTGAGGAAATGCCACTTCATGCTGAAAAACACAGAATAAAGAGAACAATGCAACAGATTGATCGAGTAACCACATAAATAACACACACACTGTGTCATTATTTCAGCAAAACTTACAGCTGGTATGTTTCAGACATGATTTCAGGGCCAATGCATTGGGTTGCATAAATCTGTGCAGGTGTGCGTGTTATTGTGTCCTCCCTCTGGAAGTGACAGGTCTGTGGGAGAGGGGTGGAAAGAAGGTGTCTGCATTTCACTGACTGGCTAAAGTTAGCCAGACTTAGCCTCGGGCAAGGCCGGAAGTTTTATAGCTTTCCTTCAAAATATACTGCACGAGTTTGTCATCTTTGGGGCAAAGAAGTTATCAGTCAAACTGCTGTGTAACTTAAAAAAAAATAGTGTACAACTTCTTATATAATTTAAATAAAGTAGAATTAAGTCTGGTGTAAACACTTAGATGCCATTTCTTTGAAAGCAGTCTTTACTTAAGACGTGAATAATCAATTATATACTTGCATGTATTTAGGTTAGTGAAAACAGTCATACTTATATTGTAGCAGTGTTTAATGTAATTTATGTATTGGAAACTTACAATGCTTCACTGAGTTTTAGTTGACGTTAAATTAATTAAGGAATAATAATAATAATAAAAAAAAGATCAAAGCGAGTTTTAAAAGAATGTTTCAAAAGTTTGTAATATTGACTACACTGGACAATTGCGTTGTTTATATATATTGCGTTGTTTATATATATATATATATATATATTTAGGTTTAGATTAAAAATAGATAGTCCATATTTCTGCTAAAATGCTTGCAAATTTATAAAAATTCTTTGCAAACTTAAAAAGAAAATGGTTCAGTGAGTTTATTTTGAAATGCAGAGCCGGAAGTTGCCGCCCCCCTCCTCCCCCCTCCCTCCGGCCACCGCTGAGCTGCACTGCACAGCAGCTGCACGCGCTCACGTCCAGTGTTTGACAAAACGTCCCCGGCTCGACTGAGCGAGCAGAGCGTGTGCGGCGGTAATGGCTGCCAGGGAGAGACAGGAAGACAACAAATGAACCCGAGCAGCGATTCAAAGGTGAGACTGAGCAGATGACAACTCGCGGTGGAACAACTGCAGCCTCGTGCACATTTCGACTATTGTCTCGTGCGCTGTGGCGATTTACCTACTTGGCTGGCAGGTGTGTGTGTGTGTGTGTGTTTTTGGAGGCTGCCGCGCACACACACATACACGCACGCACACACACACACACACACACACTGGACAATAAACTGTCACTACCTGGCGCTTGTCACGCGTGCCTCCTGCGTGCCTCGTGCCATTGAAGAGCGATGCGCTGGTTTGACGTTTTAATTGAAGCTGCACGCCGACGTGACGTCGCTGCAGACGGAGCTGGACTCTTTGTTCGCTGCTGTTAACGTGATGAGCTAACGTTAGCTGACGGGGGCCAGGCCGCGGAGCTGCGAGCCGCTCAGCCAATCAGGCCAGCGGGCGTCCAACGAGCCTGCGAGCATGCTGTCTGTCCTGCGAGCATGCTGTCTGTCCTGCGAGCATGCTGTCTGTCCTGCTGTCCGACAGTCTGGGGGCAGCTTTGCGCCCCGGACCTTTCCGACGTGTTTGTCCTCCACATCTGACGGCGTCACGTCTCCTCCCCATTAAAGTGCTCTGATCAGCCCGCGGACGGGCCGTGAGAGCGCAGGTGATTCATGCCCTGCTGACTTCAATGTCTTCCTCCAAACTCAGACCTGTATGATCAAGTGTTTTATTCAATACGGCAGTTTGACTCTGGCGTCATATATAAAGAAACAACACGTAAATATATAGATTTTTATAACGTTGATATTGATATATTTATTAAAATGTTCGTACACAGTAATGACTTTAAACATACCTCCTGAACTAGTGATTTTCATTTAGAATAATGCTGAAACCATAATTCATTAATTATGTAATTGATCAGCAGCAATTTAGATTAAAAAGATAAACTCTTTAAATAATTTATCAAGCAAAAGTCTATTAATAAAATACTCGGCAGCTGTAGCCAGAGTGCTGCAAGTGATTCAGGAAGTCCCTTCAGGATTTTGAGGAGTTGTGATAAGAAATATAAAATTTTGCTGCTGTTTAAAAAAATAAATAAATAATAATAATAATAATTGCGGTGGAATTTGTAAAGTTTCTTGATACAAAAAAATAAAAACTCAGAAATTGACAAAAATTGTAAGTTGTGGGGAAAAAAAGATTTATATTTTCATCTAATAGCTAATGAAGGAAGATGCATCACAGAAGTAGCTGGAAATATATTTGAAATATTTATTTAGAAAATTTCTGAACCTAAAGAACTCATTGGGCTTAAAATTCCTGAGTCATAAAAGTGATGTTGCTTTACAAACAGTCCCAGACTAACATAGAATATGTTGCCAAAATCTTCTGTGAAAATGTGCTTTAATGCTTTTTAAATAGTATGAATTAATCACAAATCATATGCACCAAAACAAATTATTTCAAATGTAAAGGTGCATTAACTCATCTTTCATGCTCATTTCTCACTGCATGTAACGAAGGAGGTGTTTTAGTTTTATTTGGAAAGACTCATTTAGTGCAGTGACGCCTTCAGCAGACTGTTGATTGATTCACTTAATTGTGGAGAAATTGCTGGAATTTTGTGAAGCTTTGGGTGAATTAGCATTAATTATTGTGGTCCCAAGTTTGTGATCTTCTGAGTGACTGATTGAGATTGTGGAAAGACAAACAACAACATGGACGAGTGAGACTGACGGGAGACGTGATCTCGTTATGTGAGAATTTGTTTTCCTGTAATGTGCGTGTTGCACGGCATGTTAAAGGACTTCATTTTCATACCTGATGTTGATTTAGTTTTGCTCTTTTGATAAAAATATGTTTTTGTTAAAGTAAAATTTGAGTCATTTGAGTTTTATTATTTTTACTCAATAAAAAGTAAAACTATTTAAGTCTAGTTTTCATCAGTGGCAATTTTTGTCTCATTTTTGCATCTTTCATATTTTTGTCTTCTTGGGTTTGCCAGCTTTGTGTATGGTTACCATGGTTACAGGCGTTAATCTGGTCTGCGGCGAGGTTGGCGGAAAGGGCTCGGTGTCCGTCTGCCCTCCGGTGATGTAACTGATGGACTCTGGTTAACGTTATCGTCTCACAGCCGCTCTCGTTGTTTTAGCATCACTTTCAGCAGCTACCTGTCGTCTCCGTCTCTCAGCAACATCCGACGGACGGCGATTCACTCACGCGTTCATTAAACCCTTTCAGCGGCGGCGTTTTACTTGAGAAGAGATGCTAAACTAAACTGAACTGAACGGTTGAAGAACATCAGTGAACGTCTGCTGATCTATAAACCTTAGATGGAGGGCAGTCGCTGCATGTGGACGTGACTCGTCCCACCTGACAAACACATTAAAGAACATTCACGTTACATCGCCTGATAACGTTACATTAGATTACTTTGATATAAATGTCGGCCGCCTCCTGCGCGTTATCTGTGATAATTGTAATTGTAATTGTATTACTTTTCATTTATATTTTCAGTTTAGTTATAAAAAATGGTGTTTAGATAAACATTTTTGTTCTAGTTTCCGTGATGAAACTAAGACTTGGAGGACACCTGCATACTGTGAGCGGCCGTAAACACCTTAACAAGGGAACATAATGACCCTGTAACAGAAACCAGTTGGTGACATGTGGTGTCGCTTCAACACGCAGGCCTTTGTTGGAGCTCCAGTATGTGGTGCGGTTGAGGCGTGTGCTGATATGTGTAACATGGACACGCAGTAATGGTGTAGATAAGTTCCTCAACTGTATTTTTCTAGTGGGTGTGAGTTTCGTGTTTTATTTGAAGCTATCTGCCTATATGTTGGCATGGTAACGAGAGAGACAGGAAGTAAAGCTTAAAACTGTGTGCTTAATGCTCAGGGAGGTCCCTGAAGAAATGTCAGTTGTCCATCACAGTACTGGTGTGCCAATCAAAAGAGTTGGAGAGCAGCTGTTGTGGTCACGTAACACTCGCAGGTAAACAGACGGGCGTTATTTAGGAAAACCCGTAGAAAACTAGTAGAATAATTCAGAGAGAAAACGTTTTTCTCTGGACTTGGTGAAGCTACCAAACTACAGTGAATGACATATTCCTCAGAAGATCTTAGGAAATGAGTGATGCTTAAGTAACAGCAGTAAAGATGGTAATTACAGTTAAAGGATTTGTCTAGCTGTTTACTGTGTCTATCTTATTGCAGTTCTTGAATGCTCGCTTGTATTGGGGTTGCTGTAATCAGCAGCTGTAAAACAACACCTTCCTAACACATCGGCGCAGACAGAACCCCTATTATTCCTCAAGTTTGGCTGAAACGGGTGTGAGGCTTTGGCAGCCTTCGTTTCTTGAATTCAGTGCAGATATTTGTCCTGCCAGCTTCTTCTAAGTTTATTGCCAGTGTTTGGCACATGCATCAAAACTGCATGCAGCTACTGGCACGGTGGTGCTGTCAGTAAAAGATGGACAATGTGTCCTCCCACTGCAGAATTATGGGGTGTTGGGGGATTGGTTGGGGGGTGGAGACATGGTATCAAGGTCCTGCCTACTGCCCCGCCCAAATATAAGCACATGAAGCACCCCCCCCCCCCCCCGAACGCCGTAGCCCAGCAACAGCAGAGTCTAAATGTACCTTGCAGCCAAAATAACTATTTTTGCATTATTTGCATGGTTTATTTTACATAAGGGGCCCTTTACATTTGGTTGTTGATGATAGATGATGAACGATAGATAAGACCAGAATTTATAAGTATAATTTATTTTTGTTTATATACTATGTATGTAATCACTGCCTAATAGATAATAACTTTCTTATCTCATTATTCTCATGCTGTTATATGTTATCTGTATAACTTTGTGTACAATTTCTGCACATGGTGGAGAGGCAGATGAAAAATAAAACAATTTATTTGATCAAATTTTATTCAGTTTGATTTGTTGTGTTGGACACTGCTGTTGTGGCACTCACATTTGCTGTAGCATAAATACAAATATGTCTTAATAGATAGTGCCTTCTTCCCTTAGCAGTCTCAAAGAGCTGTAGAAGTCACTCCCGTTCACAAACCAATGGCAATAGAAGATTGAACCGCATTATGAACCCCGCTGAGCCCCAGCAGCTCCAGCTAATCCCTAAAACACAACACGTGCACACTATTGGTAGATGCTACAATTTACAAACGTTCCCTAAGTGCTTGTCGTACAAAGTATCAGGAGACTCCAGCTATGTACCTCACACTCTCGTCCTCACTCAGTTACACCAGACAGGTGTGTGGCCAAACATGACTTTGAAAAGATTGAAACAAGGTGTTTAAAGATAAGATTTACCCAAGTCTGTATTGACCTCCAGAAACCTTCACTGGCTGTTGGACGGGCGTCACTGTCTTGGGGTGTTGTGGATGCTCACTGTGTACTTTTATAGTATGTTAATTAGGTCAGCTTTGATTTATTGTTGTGTGTGGGTTGACTCCCTGTGTGAAGGAAATTATTCAACACGTAAACATGAAAAACTGGATGGTTAGAAAGTCTGAATGTTAATTGATGGTTTGGTTTGAATACCTGCCGGCCGGGGAAGGAGAGGCGAGGCTGCTCTGAGACAAAAGGGTGAATTACATGCAGGCCTACTGAGAACAACGGCAAGGGAATTGTTGACTATGATTTGGCTCATTTACCAACACGGTAAACAACGGCGAGGCACTGAGATCATCTTGCTTTTGAGCCGTGCGTTGGTGTTTACAGCCGTTTGCGTGGTGAACATTATCGCTCACATACTTGCCTCTGTGCTCTGTTAGTCGAGGACTCCACCAGAAAAACAATGATACCGTTACAACATCCTGATTTGCCTGATCGGTCCATCCAGGATTTCGTGGAGTTTTTTTTTGACTGTTTGCAATGAAAAATGCTTGATTTTGTGACAGATTTTGCTCATAAATTGCGATGTCATTTGCAGAGTTTTAAGTGAGTTTTTGTGAGTGAGAAAATGATAAGAATTTCTTTTCTTCTTTTTTAAGCACTACCTGATAAAGGGATATTTAAAGGAATAGTTATAACTTCCTGTGATAATAATCATGCTGCACATCACATAAATATTTTAGTTCTAATGTTTTTATTTATTGATTGAACTTGATTGGAGCTAAAAGTTACAAAAACCTCCTACAAGTGACGCAGCTTTCCAGAACAGACCGTCTGTGACTAATATAGAAACAACGACTACATCAGCGGTCAAAATAAGAGCTTTTCATGCTGTTTAATTTATGTTCATTCAACACACAGACCTACTGGATGCACAAAAACAAAGTGCGGTCCCTTTCCAACTTGATGTGTGTAATCACTTCCATTGATAATGAGCATTTCATTAGAACATGTTATTGTGAAGGCCACATTTTCTGCAAACCGCCCCACTTCCTGTTTTTCTGCTTGTTCCAGTTTCCACAGGTGTGCAGAGTTTGTTTTGGAGATGAGAGGAGGAGACCCGTACTGACTGTAAATGGAGTAATTTGTGTTAATAAAGCGAGTTTTGTCTGAAAAGACTTTCTTTATGCCCGAATACTTTCAGCACAGATTCTGCTGACGAAATCTTTTGGGGAAAAATCACAGGAATTTTAAGAAATTGCAAGCTCGCGCAAATATTGAGGAGTTTGCTTGAATTTGTGTGAATTATTGCAACTGCCTAATGTAAATAATAAACATGGTGACGATCGAGGGGATCACTACTTTACTGATCCTGAGGTCACAGGGGGACAAAACACCGTCAGCTCCGTCCACACTCGGTATTTCCAGCATTTCCACTGTGCACCTACATCACGGCCTCGGACTTGTTTCCATTTAGCTTCACAGGTCCCTGAACCCATCACATCTCCATACTGCCTCTACACACCCCATTGGGAATTAAAAAACGATGCTCCTCCAGCTTGGAAACACGCCAGATAATCATCTTGTTTTTTACTTTCTTCAGTGTCACAGTAATCCAGAGACAGTTTTCTGTAGATCCGTAACAATATTCCAAACAGGAACTACTTCTAACTAATCGTGCATACGGTGACATTGTGCTTCCTGCCTTCATCCCACAAAGCAGTGGCAAGGATCTAACAATACAATGAAATAATACATGTTCCTGTGTCACCCCCCAAAAGAGGGAGTTTTCTGGTGTGAGAGTGCTCCCGTCTCCCAGAGGTGCTGGTGGGTGTGTTTTTAGACTTGCTGAATCTTGTGAAGTGAACCAGTTGGACAGGGCCACATTAACACCCATGCGTTTCTCCCCAGCGAGGACTAGGATGGTAAGCAGCCAGCCGAAGTACGAGCTGATCCAGGAGGTGGGGCGCGGCAGTTACGGCGTGGTCTATGAGGCGGTAGTGAAGCGCACGGGGGCCCGGGTGGCGGTGAAGAAGATCCGCTGCCACTCTCCAGAGAATGTGGAGCTGGCCCTGCGCGAGTTCTGGGCCCTGAGCAGCATCCAGAGCCAGCATCCCAACGTCATCCACCTAGAGGAGTGCATCCTGCAGCGGGACCAGCTGGCCCAGAGGATGAACCACGGGTCTAGTTCGCCGCTCTACCTTGAGGTGAGGACACTGATGCTGCGTTCACGTCCCGCAGCAAATAAAGATGGGAAACGCAGTAATACTCGTCAACAACATGTGTAGTACTTTGATTTGTAATGAACAGACAACAGCACGACACTTCCTGCAGAAAGTTCAAAGTAAAAGCTTTCCAAAGAAAAGAACTGATTATGACTTTTGTGAAGCAGCAGGCGAGAACTGAATGAGAGTTGGTTTAGTCGAGATCTGCCCGTTTGGTAAAGAAGTGAGTTGGGGGATGAAGTGTTCCCAAGTTCAGGACCAGAGTGTGAAAAAGTATCTGTAACAGATGTGGAAATTCAACACTTTAAACAAAAAAAACTTCAAAAATGTAACTTCAAAATCAGTGTAATCCAGTGACAGCTGTCTTTACATTCAGGGCTTTATTACCGACAGGAACTGCTAATTGCTGATTCTGCTACTTTTAATGTCCCCAATTTGACAAAATGTATCAGTTCGTACTTGTTGCTTACTGAGTGTAGCTCACCTGATGGCTTCAATGTCTTTTCATTGTTGTGTTGTGTCCAAAATATGTTGACATAAACATGTTTTTATATGATTGACAAAAATATTTTGACTCCCTCTTTTTTCACACACAAGTGTAATTTTATAATGTGCTGATAAAATAGTCAACACAACTTTGAAAAACAAGAAATTACCTTTAAACAAGATTTAAATTACAGAGAGTTGGCTGAAAAAAAATCCATTTGAAGTGATGGTGGGGGGCAGTGATGCTGCAGCTGTAGTTGCTGCTGTTGTTTCCACGGGTTTGGTAAATAGTCTGCTGAACAACATCTGTGCATTTAGTTTAAACGCTCAGCGAAAGAGGAATTTTGCTTTGTGTGAACCCACAGAAGTGAAACCTCCAAACCTGTTTCATCATGTGAATATAAAATACTCCACTTTGAATAATGTTGTTTACCTAATATAGTTTTCTGACTAGAAAATGTCAATTACCTGGTAAGAAATCCTGAAAAGGACTTCTACTCTTTTTCACTCATTGAAAATACCAGAATCTATGAACGTGCAAATATATTTCCTTCCTGCAGTTTAACTGCTGGACACAGGAAGTCTCACACTTCACTGGAAAGCCAATCTCAGTGTGCGAGTGCTGGAGGCTGCTGGTTTCCACATCACACTTGTGTAAGAGTAATTGGACCAAGATCACCTTGTTTTTTGTGATGTCACACATCATGCTTGCCCCTTAAAATCTGATTTTCAACGAGGTCTGAGAATCTGAGAAACCTTCTTCCTCCAGCAGATGAATGTGAAAACCGTTTTAGTTTTAAACTCTGCACGTCCATATTTCTGCATAGTGAAGCTCAACCCCCCCCCTACACACACACACACACACACACACACACACACACACACACACACACACACACACACACACACACACACACACACACACACACACACACACACACACACACACACACACACGCATGCACGCACGCACACAAAGTCAGAGACATCTGTACCCCCCACAACCACCCTCTTCATTTAAACGAATAGAGGAAAATGTCATGCTCAGGTAGATGCATACAACAGGTGGAGAGGACAGTCTGAGCCTGTTAAAAGATATTAATTAAGATATTAATAGAGCAGCATGATAAGAGTTATTTTCTAATTTTTTTTCTTTTCAATGTACAACAAATTGTTAAAGATGGCAGTCAGGTTCGCTCGTCCTTATGTCCCTCATGTCTGTCAGGGTTTTAAGTGTCCAACCTTGATGTTTCACATATTATACTTTGGTAAACGCCTTTTAAAAATGATGTCCTCTTGATACGATGTGATCAGTTTACTAATAGTTTAAGCCGGCAGCACACTCTGGCCTGCTGCTCCGCTCTGCAGGTTTTCACTCCTTAGCCAGAGATTACTTTTGATGCAGAGCAGGAGTGGCTCAGTAACTATCAGGGAGGAACAACCAGACTGTCAAGTACTGAGGAGTTACAGTGAGCTGAAAGGTCAACTCTCAACACCACAGAAGAGTTAAGGGCATCGAAACTGAAACCAAACCAGCAGCTGTCCTGTTTGCTCGCTGTGTTTAATGTTTTAAACAACACTACATCAAAACATGTGGAGAACAAGCTCCATTTGCTCCATGTGTTGGTTTATATGGACGGTGAAAACCTTGTTTGTCACTTTTCTATATTCTGATAGCAGAAATAGAAACGGAACACATTTTTTGGAGGCGGCCATGTTGCCTGTTTGTAAACGCTCTCGACTCAGAAGTGGGACGTTCCCAAATGGTAAATTTCCCAATTCCCATCTGCCTGAAAGCAAGAGTAGATTTACCTAAATGTTGATTGGATATGAAGCTGACACACTGAAACAACAGCTGGAGTTGCTAAGTTTCACAAACTTTCTTTTTCGTGAGCTTCCAGTTGAACAAGTTAAACTGCTGAATCTGTGATCAATCATCTAGACAGAAACGGTCTCCTTGTGTCTGCTGCACAGACTGCAGGGAGTTTGATTTAAGCCTGTCATCAAGTCACTCATGGATTTAAGGTTAATAAATCAGACAGACATTTGTCATTGTAAAGAGTGAAAGCGATGACTGTAGGCAGCTTTTAATGAGAAGCTACCGAGTGTTTATTTTACTCGGATCTTTCCTGCTGAGAAGGAGCGGGCAGGAATAACAGGAAGCTCAGTGGTTCAGGTGTCGGAGGAGTCGATCACTGCTGTGACCAGTAGCTTTTCAGTTTCACAGACTGTAATTGCTGCAGTGCAGCGCTGTCTGTCATTTAGGAGGGCAGCAGTAGCAGCAGCAGGCTGCAGTGGACAACACACTTTAGTTCAGTAAGAACAGGACAGCACTTGGTTCAGCTTTATCGTAGCTGATACAGACCCATTAAATGTGCCTGTGATACTGATCTTGGAACATCTTTATGAAAAAGTGCTTTAATAAACAATACTATTAACAAGACATGCCAAGAGGTGGGCGATATGACCCTGAAATAATATCACAACACCTCTGCGACAACAATATTCTTGAAGATATGAAATAATGCACCAAAAAAATGTGGCTATAAATTTTAAGAACAGTTACAACTCAAAAAGTGTTCTTGTTTCATATATCAGCATAAAAATAACAGTTTGCCTTCAACTGTTTACCAGAAACCAACAAATATCTCTTTCCGTTGTTTAGTTTGTAAACAACAGCAGTAACTTGGTTCCATCAGCGTCAGATTCACATTCAGTAGATGTAGCTGCTCTCAGCCTGTCTGCTGCTGTGGAAGTTACACATGTAATGATGGCGTCATTACACCAACAAGCCACAATACACCATTTATTTGTTTTTTATCCTCTGAAAAATGATGACGGCGTTATTGTGAGCAATAGTGCACCTTGAGTTTGAATGTTTATTTTGCTCAGACATATTTCTTGTCGACGTGGTCGGTCACTCTGTGGGTCCAACTCACTTTTCATTCTCCACCTTTAATGAAGGAAACATGGGTCACAGAAAACAGTGTGTCTCAGGGCAGAAGTGTGAACTCGCTGCAGTCTGACTGAAAACAAACACAGACATGAGCCACCTTCAATGACCGTGTTACTAAATCCCGCGGGGGATAAAGGCAGAAAGACGAGCGGCCCATCCTCAGTGGCAACATGCTGATCTTTAATACAGTCAGCAACATGGCTGCTCCAGGCGGCTAGTTTCCGTTTCCCTTCAGTCAGACTCAAAAACAAAAGGTTTCATATAAAAAAGCCGCAGGGAGTTTGTGCTTGATGATGGCAGACTTCTAAGAAAGTGGAAAACGGTGTTTGAAAAGCACTTGTTGGTCGGCCACATGTTGCCGTGTCATAAAACAGACTGACGTTATAAACTGGAATGAAACTGAAGCCTTTTTAGATGTACAGCGTGTATCACACTTGACATATTTCAGATTAAGAGAGGAGAGTTTATTTCTTACACTCTGCTCCAGTTGACAGCTTTTTGCTGCATCGCCGCTGGTGAATGTGTGACAGTGTAGATATAATAGGATGAATGTAAAGGTCACAGCGAGTCATCAGCAGCAAACTCGTCTTCTAGTCATCAGTGTTGGAGAGTCCAGTGTTGGAGCGCTGGATGTCGGCACACATGTTGCCTTTGGTTTATACGCCTGTTGTTGTGTATCAGCTGGAGGTTTCTGGTTGGATCTGTGTTGTCTGTGGCCCCGCAGTCACATGAATGTGGGGGTGGGGGGTGGACCGGGGGCTCTCCTCTCCAGTCAACCTGTCTGCGGCCTGTCATGACGCAGTGCCCCCCCACTGGCTGACGGCGGCTCACAGGCCTGATTATAGCCTGTGAGCGGCTCGCAGGCTATTGTTGGACCGCTCATTCAGTTTTCTGCAGCGCTGGCGTTGGACACTTTCCCAGAATCCCTTTCATTGCTGCCCTTGTTTTTTTATTGCTCTGTAATGTTCCAGGACGTGCTCACAGAAGAGCAAATGATAATAGGGCAGACTTATCGGACCGCACCAACTGTGGGATAATTTGCATCTATTATTTTGGGTACTGGATTCCTTGGCGAGAGGAATGTCAAACAACAGGCAGCCGTTTGTTTTCAGAGTCCCACCAGGGATTGTTCACGACACATGTTCACAACATTTGCGTTGCCTGTAAAGCTGTTTATATCTGAAGCTTCAGCTGATGGTTCAACTACTTCAGCTGGTATTTTAACAGCTGTCACAGATTATATCAAATCTGATAATTCAACTTTCTCTGCTTCCACATCACATTACATATCATTACATTACGTTTCATTTAGCTGACGCTTTTATCCAAAGCGACTTACAATAAGTGCATTTCAACCATGAGGGTACAAAACCCAGAAAGAGAATCAAGAAAATACAATTTCTTCAAGAAAGCCAAACTACAAAGTTCTATCAGTAAGTGTCATTTTAAGTGCTACTAAAGTTCT
The DNA here is from genome assembly GCF_029030835.1 of Brachyistius frenatus. Taxonomy (NCBI): domain Eukaryota; kingdom Metazoa; phylum Chordata; class Actinopteri; family Embiotocidae; genus Brachyistius; species Brachyistius frenatus. Next base: position 387,929 of record NW_027210700.1, read on the forward strand.
ACTATTCAAGGTAAAGTCTGAAGAGGTGTGTTTTTAGTTTACGGTGGAAGATGTACAGAGTTTCCACTGTCCTGATGTCGTTGGGGAGCTCATTCACCATTTAGGAGCCAGGACAGCAAACAGACGTGATTTTGTAGAGTGTTTAGCTCAGTGAGGAGCAACAAGCCGATTGGTGGAAGCAGAGCGGAGGGAGCGGGCTGGGATGTAAGGTTGGACCATGTCCTGGATGTAGACTGGACCTGATCTGTTCACAGCACGGTACGCAAGTACCAATGTTTGGAAACGGATGTGGGCAGCTACTGGTAACCAGTGAAGGGAGCGGAGGAGCGGAGTACATGACAGTTCCACTGCTTTTATCTTATAAAACTATGACTAGATCTGCTGTCTGTGACTACACAGTCATGCATTACATTACACGGTCTTCTCACTGTATGCGAGCCATGAAAAAATATCATTTACTGACCAACGTCATTGGTTTTTGTAAAAACACAGTCCGTGTGTGTTTCAGGGTAAAAGGGGGGAATCTTCTCCAGCAGTGAACAACAGCCTCTCTGCTGTGATGTCAACAGATGGAAAAGCCATCATTATCCTAAACACCATTTTGAAGCAAAATGTGTTGTTTACTCCACCAAGCAGAGGTGGTTGAAGTTTGAGGTGCTGCAGTGTGTTGGTCAGCTCCACTCTTATCATGAGGTTCTGAAAGTATTCACCCCGAACTGTTTGATTTATGTTTGGGCTCAGATGGAGACTTCAGTCCGGTGCACCTATGATCCTCACAACACCTGTACCTGTGCTCATATTGTCAGAAGGGAGTTCCACCTGGAGGTTATTTGAAAGCGTAATTTACAGCATGCTGGCAGACACAGTGTGATTTGTATTAACCTAACATTTTTTATTTTTATAAATCGTGTTAACTCGCACTACTGTCGGCCTTCCTGCAGCCAGAACCCGAGACTTCTCTGCTCACACTCATCGATCAACCAACTGGCCACCGTGTGGCGCTCACACAGAACATTAGTCCACTGACGGACCAGTAACGTTTCTTCAAGTAGGATAAAACAGAGAAATGCTGGAAAGCTGCCGTCACACTGCTGGCTTCAAACGTTAATTTCAGGAAATTATTAAACATCTGAATGTTTGCATACTTATCTGAATGGACTTTTTTAAATTTTACACTTAAAAGTAAACAGGTCTTTTCGTTGTCACTGAACATACAATAAAACGTGGCTCCAAACCTGAGGAGCATATCAAACAGTCAATGTTGTGTTGAATTACAGCCCTTAAATGCTTCCTTTGTCCTGCAGAGCCAAATATTACATACTTAAATCCAAAATGTAGCCAAACACTGTTTTATATGAAGATGATCAAGATGACTTCAGGACAGCCGTTGTGCACACTGTGCTGCTGTTGTATTTTGCCCACACAGTTCACCTGCACCTTTTTTGCTCAGTTAACATAACGTTAATAAAAAAAAATTGATTTTTAGGGACTTACTTGAGAATCGTAGAAGACATGTGTGAATTGATTTTCATCCACCACGATGTTTCAGCTCTGCTGTTAATCAATGCTTACATTTAAATGAACACTTCAGCTTCTTTAAGCACTTCTGTGTCAACTGCCTTTTCAGCTTTTTCACTAATTGTTGTCACGACAGCGACTTCACATTTTCAAGATGAATGGCTGACTTTTCCTCCAGATGATGCAGCCCTTTACTTTGCACATTGTTCCTTAACAAACCTGTAACTGTTCTGTGTTTAATGCAAAACACCATCCATCAAATTCTAGAAACGTGTCAGGTTAATCTTAATTTAATGAGAGATGGATGAAACCTCGTGGGTTTGTGGTCCGTTGTCAAAAAGGGAGATTAAATGAACTGACTTCATGCAGCAGGGATAAAAGATGAGCGGCTCCTCCTGCAGCTTGGATTTAAAGAAAAGCTCCACGAAGGGAGACGACACGGTCTGAATACCAAGCCAGAGTAACCCTACTTCACTGCAGGGCTGCTTCCCACTGTATCAATAATTATTTACGCCCAGCCACACCGAGAGGCTCTGATCATTGGCTCTCGTTGCAGCTGTGTCTGTTGGGGCTTGAAGCTTTATGTTTATTTCCTGTAAACGCTGGTTTCAGACAGCTTGTTTAGTGGCTCAAGTTGTTGTGTTCATCTTTCATCTTCACCAGAAACACTTGTGCATCAAATCAAATTTGTGGTTATGAGATTACTGCCTTCCTGCTGGAGACAGCAGACAGAGAGGAGCTGATGGACTGGGCTCCTCCTCTCTCCTCCTCGCTCCTTCTCTCTCCTCCAGCTGCTGTAGCCTGGTCTGCCAACAATCAATCAATTCAATCAAACTTTATTTATATAGCACTTTTTGCACATTTTGGTGCTTCACAGATGATTGACAGGCCAATAATAGTAGAGATAATAGAAAGGCAGATGATGGCTTAAAAGCTAAGATGACAATAGGACTGGTAGAATAAAGTGAGATAAGAAGTAGAAACTATAAACAAGAATAAAAATGAGGACAATGAAATGCATTAAAAGATCAAAGTGAAAGAGAAGGCCAGATAAAACATGAGCTGGGACAGATAAGGCCAATAAAAGTATTTAAAAGTAACTAAAAGGACGATGAAAGGTATAAAAGTGTGAAGGAAATGAAAAAAGAAAAGAAACATGAACTAAACCTGGGAAACTTGCTGCTTTAGTCCCAAGTGATGTTACATTTGTTCAGTGTTTCATGTGTAGAGCTTGTGGGTGATGTGACTGTTACATGACTATTTAAAAAGTATATTTATGTTTATTTTTCCTGTGGTGTGTTTGTACTGCAGCTGGTGGAGACGTCGCTGAAGGGCGAGATCACCTTTGACCCCTGCTGTGCCTACTACTTGTGGTTCGTCATGGACTTCTGCGACGGGGGCGACATGAACGCCTACCTGCTGTCCCGCAAGCCCAGTCGCAAGACCAACACCAGCTTCATGCTGCAGCTGGGCAGCGCCCTGGCCTTCCTGCACCGCAACCAGATCATACACCGCGACCTCAAACCGGACAACATCCTCATCTCGCAGGCCTGCACGCCGGCCGGCTCGTCCGAGCCCACCCTCAAAGTGGCTGACTTCGGCCTCAGCAAGGTCTGCTCCACCTCCGGCCTCAACCCCGAGGAGCCGGCCAGCGTCAACAAGTGCTTCCTGTCCACGGCGTGCGGTACAGACTTCTACATGGCCCCGGAGGTGTGGGAGGGCCACTACACGGCCAAGGCGGACATCTTCGCCCTGGGGGTGATCATCTGGGCGATGGTGGAGCGCATCACCTTTGTGGACGTGGAGACTCAGAAGGAGCTGCTGGGGAGCTACGTGCAGCAGGGCTCAGAGATTGTACCGTTAGGGGAGGCCCTGTTAGAGAACCCAAAGATGGAGCTGCTGATCCCCGCCAGGAAAAAGAGCATGAACAGCCACATGAAGCAGCTGATCAGGGAGATGCTGTCGGCCAACCCTCAGGAGCGGCCCGACGCCTTTGAACTGGAGCTCAGGCTGGTTCGTATCGCGTGCAGAGAGCTGGACTGGGACACGTGATGGACGAGCACGCAGCACCACGGACTCGGCCCATCAAGCACATGCACACATCCCATCAGCTAGTGTTCACACACAAGGTCACATAACGGGGAGGTAATGTTTTTAACTGGGGAACAAGAACTAGAATAGTGATCGGTAGAATCATGGCTTCGACTTCATCCACGGTCCTCTACGAGCTGTCTTTGTACTGAAGAGGAGAGGTGTGACACCCACCGCTGCTGCTGCTCCAAACTGCAGCTGAGTCTCAGGCTAATCACATCACAGGTTCCACTTCCTCCTCACACAATCACTCCAGTGTGAATGAAGAGCAAAATGGCCCCAGAAACTTCTGCATTCAATTAGAGGGGAAAGTCAGAGTGGCAGTCAAACAGCTTGTCTCCAAACGCCATCTTGGACTCGGTGCTAATTGTTCCTAAATGCAATATGAGACATTATCCTGTGATTTTCTTTCCAGCGTACGTTTCTCCAAAGGGCCATCATTTAAAACTGTGTGGAGTGTTTTGACAGAACCTGACGTAAAAACCACCAGCAGGAATGTTCACATCCAGATTTGAGTCTATTTTGGCATCAAATGCAAAAATCCGCCCTGAAAGCTCAGGTAATAAAAAAACATACAGCATGATGGTATTTGGAGGCAACTGTCTGCTGTCAGGTCACTTTTGCTCAGTGAACCCAGAGCTCAGAAATACAAACTCTGGTGCTTTTTTTTGGTTTTTTTTCCTTTTCCGACGGCTGCTTCATCGGTTGTGAGGGTGGAGGAAATTTTTATCAGCAAGTGTCCCGCAGCAGGTACTTGTGGTTTGTGTTTTCACATTGCAAACGAGAAGATAAGTTGACTAGTCCCAGACACGCCCCGAACCAGTTGACCAGAATGTATAACGACAATGTCTGGGCCCCTTTGTTTATGTAGAGCCTTAAACGGAAGGAAAAAAAAAGTCATCCTGACAACAAGAATCTAAAGTCAGATCATGAAATCTTGAACTTCAGTTGTCACTTTGTGTTCCACCTGCAGATGTTGTTTGGGTGTTCGGCCTCACTGCACCTCACCGACCGTTTGACTCCTCACAGCCGGAGAAGCTCCGGTGGACCTGCTGCCATTAACCATAGCGCTGGTCCATTAAGAGGCACAGTGAGCTGGAGCTGGCTGAACTCAATGGAACGCAGCCGACATTAGAGGCTTCTCCTGCTTGGACCGATCACGCTGTGAGACCGGTCCACTGTCTCAGATCTTAGTAGATATTTTGGTGAGCACAGTGTTGTTATAGCCAATAAGAATAATATAAAGCTGTAATAAATCAGAATGATCCTTCAATAAGAAAATCCAAATAAGCGAGTGCACTACAATAAAGCTGTCTGGGACTTTATCCCCCCCCCCCCCCTCCCTCCTTCCCTCACACACACACACACACACACACACACACACACACACACACACACACACACACACACACACACACACACACACACACACACACACACACACACACACACACACACACACACACACACACACACACACAACCTGCCCACAAGTGGCAAACAGATCCCCTCCTGAACGAAACTCCTCTGTTGCTTGAAAATCTCTTTAATTCTTTAATTCTGTGAAGTGTGAGCGGCTCCTTTTAAAGGAGCAGTGACATAAATATTCACCAGACCTGAATATGTAAAAGGGGGCGAGGGAATCAGTGAAGGCACTTTTATTGAGTTGTTTATATTTATTCCTCAGACCTTCTGCTTTACGTGGCGGAGCTCCGTGAGGCTGGATCAGGTGCGATAACTGCCGCGGTTATTTGTTTACCAGGCTGAGCACAATGTCAGCCAGCGGTCCCACTTATACATGCAGAACCTCTCACCTTCAGGAAGATGTGAGAGGAGACATGAGCTCCATCCTCCACCAGCCACAGGATCTCTGCTTTTTCTCTGCTTTCTTTGACACATAATGCCGTTGTGTTGAACTTGATCTGCTCTCGCTGTGTCACTGCTCCTCGTTTCCTTTGGCTCGGGATCTTACAGTAATCCCTTTCTTCATGCTTCTGACAGGCTAATTCTAAGCCTATTAAGTTGTTGCAGCACTTGGCAGAGGATCATGCTCGGGACCCCCTTTTTGCCTTTCAGGTCATACATAATGTGTGCACTTTGACACATTTTTACAAGAACCCAGTAAAAACCAAACAATCTTGGCTGCCGCGCTGCTCTCAAACATTTATCTGCTAGATGGCCTTCACTTTTCCTTTTCGACACGAGAGTGGCCTCGCTGATGTTGCACTCACACACAGAATCGGCAGACGTTGTGGTTGCGACGCCGGCGGCGGCGTGCTTCGGTCTGAATAGCAATACCACAGAGTCAGCATTAAAACACCGTCTGCGCTGCTTCGGACAATGTTGCTTTGCCTCAAGAATGTCGTGGCTTTCTGTACACGAGCTGCAAAGTTTGTAGTCAGAGGAGGTCGTCCATATCCTCCGATCGCTAAACAGAGCAGAGGATGATCGGTAGAGTCATTTTCAGCCAGATCTCTTCCTCCTCCCCTTCTTGACCAGAGGAAGAGGAGGAGGAGGAAGAAGGTACTCGGCTTCCTATGAGGTTTGAGATGTTTGCCAAACACATGCAAGGTCTGGGGTCTTAGGTATGAGGTTTCACTCTGATTTGTTGTGTTCACTTCCTTTGCACATGTGTAAATACTGTACAGGATCAACGGGACAAACAAGGGTGATGTACATTTGACTGGATGTGCTCTGTTTTCAAGAGCCTGATTGTTTGACATGTAAATTGCTGTGATGGCTTCAGTTTTTTTTCTTCAACTCTTGATTCAGCATCATTTTTCTTCCTCTGTTGAAAAGATGTGATATACTTACAAGTTAATACAGTCCGTGTGCTCGTGATATATATAGTATGATGGTCATTGGCCTATTGTTTGTGGTTTTGTGTAAGCAAGAGCTGGTATACAACTTGGGTCTACTCAGTCGTCCTGTCTGTCCGGGCTCTGTGGAAATCTTTGGTCATGAGTCAGATCCACGTCCCGGCACCGCCCCGATCCAGAACCGGCATGTAACGACCTGGGACATGTCGGTCACTGAGTGGATCGTAGAAGTGCTTACTGTCAGTGTTGAAAACCAAATGGTGGCAAATTTCCCCAAAACCTGACTGAGAAAAGTGTGTTTAGTGTTGCCAGAAAACAAAACAAACCGCCTCCCATTTCCTCACAGATCCTGTGATGTCACGGGAGCGACGGCAGAGCCGCGAAAAGTTTCCATGTTTACAACGTGCGAGCGAGAGAGGAATCACGGTGGTGGATTGAGTTCTGGCGTCTCGTAGAAGAGACTCGCTGCTCGTAAATCCAACTGTCTACACAGGAAGTGCAGCAGCTCGGATTTCACTCCATCCGTACACCTGTTAATACGAGCCAGAGTTACAGCCCCTGAAAACCAGCCTGGTGGTCCCAGACCCAACTTCACTGTGTGAATATCTGGCCGGTCAAACTTTCCAGTCCTTGCTTCCTGCTGGGCGTCGTCCTGAGCTGTGTCCCTAAGGACATACTTCCCTTACCGCACTAACAAACAGTGCTCTCGCATGTTTGGACTCTTACTTGTGTAGTGCAGGAAGTTTAGTGTTGTTTCAAATCGCACACCGCCGCTCTGCACTGATTGGCAATAACCTCAACGCGTGATCACATCACCTGATTAAATATCTGCAGCTTCAGCTTTTTTACCCAGAAATGAACGTCCTTTTGTTTCCTGTTTAACACACTCAATAAACACACTGGTTCTTCTGCTCAGGAACAGCTGCAGCTTCATCAGACGCCTTAATTTGAAAATTCTTTACGTTGGTTTCTATACTGACTGAACACACTCGTGCTCTCAAAGGAGTGAGTGTTGGTACACAAGTAGAACATTTGGAGCGCAGCACTTGAGTTCATTTGAAACTATTGGAGCCTTTAACCAATTAGTATAAACAACTCAACCACCGTTGTTGGAACTACTTCAACTTCATTGCTCTTAGCCTCCCTCGCTGCTCGCCGATTGGCCAGGCTACCTGAACACCTTTATAACACCCGAGCTGCTCACTCTGCCTACACGACTACGCCTCATTCAGTACGTCCACTCAGCTTGGCTCTCGATCTATTAAAACCACTTAACACTCACAAGTCTGAGTTCTGCTGCTGCGTTCTGGATCAAATCTGACAAACTGCATGATTAGAAAGCACAAAACCTCAGATCAAACGGTGGAAGCCACTTTAAGATAGAAACAGACATGGTTTCTGTACTCCTTGAATCACTCAAGAGAACAACCAAAATACCTTCAAGCTTTTAGTCTTGTATTAAAATACATAAATGGTGTGAATGTTAAAGCATTAAACTTGGAGGTACCTGTGTTCATTTGTAACAGAGCTCTGCTCTGTCGTCTTCACACTGTGGATGTTGACATGAATGTCAGTTTCCGACAAACAACTGTCTACACTGTATGCTAATTTTCAAAGTGTACTGTTCATCAGAAATCAACATGCTCAATCAACTCTGGAATGTAACAGCCAACGTCACTCATCAGAGAAACAGCTGGGACACAGTTTATGTATTAAAGTACTGACATTCCTGCAGTTTTTTGGAATTGGCTGCAATAGAAGAACTGTTCCTTGGCCTCATGTAAACGGTGTTGTTACCTGCCACAGTGAGTTTCTGTTTTCAGCATTCTAACTAAACTAACTTTATGTGCCGCTCAGTGGCTGAAATGTCCGAACTGTGAGTCCTGGATCGGATTTTCTCTTGAACATGTGCTGCGTCAGATGAAGAACCTGCAATCATGTCGATAACACAGGTTGGCCGGAGCTCACAGCCAGGCAAACTTCTGCTCTCACTTTTCTATGAACAATTTTTGCTCTCATGTCATTGTAAGATATTTTGAAGAGATTAAATGAAGTTTATCAGACGTGGAGTGAACACCTGTCAATCACTGTTGAATTGATGGATTTTCTAATAAAGAATTCAAATAATTGAATCGTGTCAAAGAAATGAAGTGTGTGTAATAGTTCTCCGACCAATCGATTCCTCATCAGATGCTTTTTCTTTGGCCCTGTGAGGCTGATTGCTCTGATTCAGTTCACCTGCCGGCCTGCCTGTCAGCCAGACTCCGTGTTTCTGGTTTCTGATGGACTGAAGAGAACCTGCTGCTGCCCAGCTGATCCTTAAATTTGAACTTCATCATGTTGAGTCAAGGTAAGTGAGAGAAAAGAACTGTAAAACGATCACTTTTACCAGAAGGTCTTCAAACGAACTCTGAACATTGTTTCACTGCAGCCCGTAGTCTGTCCTCCGGTGGGACCAGTAGTCTGTCCTCCGGTGGGACCAGCAGCCAACAAGCTCTCCCCTCAAAGGTCGGTCTGTTTTTTGTAAAGTTGGAGGCTGTGTCAATGTGTTGCTCCAGTGAACTTGGATGAATCCCTCCATTCACCCTGATCTTTGCACAGAACGCGGTTCTTCAGTTTTTTCCCAGCACCGTGTCTCAGCTGCTGTCTGCTGCTCCAGTCGGCCAGGATTCCTTTGCTATCGGTGACCGGAAACTCAACCAGGTACGAGTGATGTAGTGATATTTTAGGAGAATAGATTACAGGTTGGAAGTCTACATGTTTATTTATTTTTTTATAAATCCCTGTTTAGTGCTTTACTGCATACAGTCAGGATTTCTGCCATGAATTTGATCATTATAAACTTGACAACATTTTGACACAAATGACTTGGAACTTTGGTCTTTTGACTTGAAAGGACGTGATATCTTCCTCGAGCCTAAAACGTCCCAGGAGTCTCCAGCCATGTTAGTGACTCTGAAAGTGGCGCTAACTTATGTTGCATTCAATGTAACTTGAGATCTTAAATGAAGATCTTCCTCCGTGAAAAAGTGAAAGAACGAGACTCGGATGCGATAGCCTCTTATATCCTTTCTCATCATCAGTTTTGTCATCGTGTTTCCAGTTGAGTTTGCTATGTTAGGGTTATATGGAGCTCAGATTTCAAATATTCATCTTGGGAATTTTGGACCTCTGATGGGATTGAATGCATCACTATCTTTAGTCTTTAGCCATAAACCAAACAATGGGACAAATCCAAATTTGGATGTGAAGATGGCGTAAGATGAAACATTTGGAGATTGTTAAACATTTAAGTCAATTCTCTCAGTAAAATTTGTCGCAAACATGATAAATTGTCAAATAATTTTTAAGGAAATTTACTTAAAATCACAAATGTGAGCCTCATACAGGGTTTAGAATAAAATAGGCTGGGTCACCTAATTCAGTAGGATAGCACTTCTGGAACCATGAACATTTGTTCCAAATTTTGAACAATCTATGTTCAGCTTTTACAAAGAACAGGTAAACATTTAATATCTGTAGAAAAATGAACCCATGTAGGAGTTGTGAAGATTTTTCTGTCTGTTTTTCTGTGAAATGTGTTTGGCAGCACAGAAAAGGTTTGACTTTGAAACAAATCTTTAAAGCCAGCAGAACTTTTAAAGTTCTCAACAAAAAAGAAAAGAAAGGTTGAAGCTACAGTTTGTTAAGTGATAAATTCCACCTAGTCATATGATCGAGAGCTCCAAAATATTAAATATATAATTATAAATACTTACAAAGTGTTGAAAATGTTGAAATGACACAATTAATGATATATTGAATAAATTATTAAAACTAAGTTCATTGTCACCATTCTCATGATAACTGTTTTGTAGGGCTTCATTTTTAACTTTTATTTTAAGGAAATTTCATTTTCATAATAAAAAGGGCCTCTTCTCTGAATTAACACTTATTTCATGGCACTTTTTATATCATATTGTCGTTTATTGTTTTACCACTTAATGTTAGTTTCTACTTAATAATGACTCGTTTTCATATTGTTCATAAGTCATCGTTTTGTTTCATGACACATTTTTCTTATTTTGCTGCCTTTTCCTTAATGTCTTCAGTTACCTTACAAATTGTTGGTTCTCTAGTTCCATCTACAATTTTTAATCAGGTGATTAATTTTTTTTTTTAATATTTAGTTGATATTAAACAGTTTAAGCCTCTGTAGAGACTTATTGGTCTTGATGTGGAACTTGATTGCAAAGACTTGATACTTATTTGTGACCAATGAATCAGTGTCTCCTTATGGCAGGAGGTTATCAGGCAAGTCCATAAAAGTGCATAGAATGAATAGGAAAATGTATTTGTGCATGTCCCATCACTACAAACATGTCACTCTGAATGTTAAATTATAACTCTTAAAATGTGGAAAAATTCTGCAGTTTGGAAAAACTTGTACATCCTTTAACTGTTCAATTCTGCCTTGATAATTTGCAGGTTGCATACAATGTCTTTAAATTGCCAAAAATCTTCAATGGACTGTATATTTTGTGCTTTTTGTTCCTCCAGGTTTCTTTGGTGGGTGTCGTCAGAGCATTTGCTCCGTTTGTGACCAACATCCAGTACTCTGTGGACGACATGACCGGCCCTCCTCTGAACGTGAAGCAGTGGGCTAATACGGAGGCCAGTGGCATCAACACACTCACAATGATGGAAACCAACGAGTGCTGCACACTGCAGTGTTGTATTAAATAATCAGGTCTGAACTGTTTCTCAGGACTGTGCACTGATGTCCTTTGCTGCTCCTGGAACATATGTGAAGGTCCTAGGAAGTCTGCGCAGCTTCTGTGTAAGTTATAAAAGGAAATGATGAGCTAGATGATGTCAATGGTTTTCGGAAAATAATGTGACCTTCCATTTTCTTATGCTTCAATTAGGGTCAAAGGTCAGTGCTGGCAATGGACATTCGTTGTATCAAAGACCTGAATGAGATCACATCCCACATGTTGGAAGTGGTTCAAGCCCAAATGAAGCTTTTTAGACAGGTACTGCAGCAGTGACAGAAATTTAAATGACAAAAGTCTTTTGACTAGTTTTACCACAAAGTTAAAATTATTCAGTGTCTCAACTATAAACCTATTTATTGAAAATAATTCAGACAGTAACACAAATCTCCATTTAGCCCAGATGTTGATATTAAATACATTAATTTGAAAGGTCAAACAGAAATTACAGTGCTGAAATTGTGTAAAAAGGCATCACACCAGCTTTTAAAATGGCAAAATCAACTCATTCCAATATTGCTGTGATCAGAGGATCCATTCGAGGGAATTAAGATAATCTGTGTGTCTGTTGGGGCACATTGCATCCTGGGATTATAAACACAAAGTAGTATACATGCCAGGCACTATTTATTTTGCTTCCATGTACACGGTAAATGGAGAGCACCATGTAGCACTGTGTACAGGAGTGATTCTGGACATATGTCACTTTTTCACCAAACGGTTCGGTTCTGGTTTGAATCTCTGCATGTTTCCACCAAACAAAAACAAAAAACAAGTTTGGAATGTAAAAACCACAAATAGAAGGACCTGAAGCATCGTAATTTAAAAGGGTCAATAATGAGAAAAAAACTGGAAAAGTCTCACTTGGTTTCCCTGAGCTGAAAGAAGGACCCCTTGGGCCACAGGTCCAGAAGAGAACTGGTTCTGGAACCAGAACTGTGGTGGGACAGCAATGACTGTGACTGCTGCTTTAAGACTTGTATTACTGCAGAGATGTTTTGAACTTCCTGTGTTCTTGTTGCTGCTCCAGGAGTTCGATGTGAACATGAACACAACTGCATCACTGTCTGGAAAGTCCAGCGGTGGACATCCTGAAGGCGTCCTACCAAGAGCCCTGTCCACCATCCAGCATCAGGTTAGTGGGTTTAAAGGGTCAGTTCACCCAAATCATAAACACAGTTTCCGTGCAGATTTGTGTAGTAACATTTACTACAGATACAGTAAGATAAATTGATTGCCAATATTTTTCCAATTACTTTTTGGAAAAATATTGTCCAAAGGTTTTGACCATTCTTAGCAGGAAACGCTGAAAGCCATCACTCAGTTTAATATTACACCTGTGCTTTTCTTACTATGACATGTCACAACGTATTTCACAATATCACCTTGGTTCCTGGGAGTTAATGTCTTGCATTTAGATATATTTACTATTTTATACATTACACATCAACAGTTTGTAAAATAATCAGCATTGAGTGCTGATTAAACTGCAGATGGCAGTTGGAAAGGAATTTTTATATATTTTTGTTGGTTCCTGGTGAAGGTGTTGCATGTCATTAGGACGTTTTCTGTCCATCATGATGGCATCAGTTTCCAGGACTTGAAGAAAAAGCTGAACTACCTGAGCATGAGAGACATCAGGTACCTGCTCATCACACACCACTTAATTCTTATTACCTTAACAATCTGTTACATTTCCCATTATTACGGATGAAATTAGGTATTCCAATGACATTTTTAATGGCATATTTAAGTAAATGAAAGGGTTAAATTTTCCTAATTATCTAATCAAAGTAAGCTTTTTGTGTTCTTTGGGTCAATTTAATGTTTTGACTGTTCACATTTTGAAAATAACAGGAAATGAAGGGAGTTTTTAGATTTAAGATGCTTTAAGGAGAAACTTAAATGTGCAGTGTGTAAGATTTAGTGACATCTAGTGGTCAGGTTACACATCGCAACCAGCTAAATACCCCTCACCTCACCTTCTCCTTCCAAGCATCCATGAAAATCCACACTGGGTGTGAAACTCTTGAAAGGCCTGCTGTAGAGCCCATGTTTGGTTTGTCCCTTCTGGGCTACTGTAGTAACATGGCGGTGCAACATGGGGGGCTCCGGAAGAGGACCCGCTCAATATGTACCGTAATTTCCGGATTATTGAGTGCACCTGAATATAAGCCGCACCCACTGAATTTAAAAAAAATAATTATTTTGGACATAAATAAGCCGCACATGTCTATAAGCCGCAGGTGCCTACCGGTACATTGAAACAAATGAACTTTACACAGACTTTAATGAAACACAGCTTGTAACAAAAATGAAAATGTCAGCGTGACGGATGATTCGCCTTTCCTGTTGACAGTCCGAGTGAGAGGCAGGTCAAAGGTCAGAGGAACCTCATCCGTATTTATGATGTCGTGCGGGCCAATGGGATGCTCCGCTATCTTTGCATCAGTGAATTTGCGGAAGTTTGAAACGTTTTCCTCGTAGTCGGGAGGGAGCTGCTGACACAGACTCGTCCGTACCCTGATGGACAGGCCTTTATAAATGTGAGACACCACGACGGTCCACCTCTAAAGTCCTCAAACTTCATTGCGGTGGCGATTGTTTTTGCTTTCAGTCGGATCTGCACAGTTGAAACACCTCGGCCGTCTGCTCTCTCTGTGTGTTGAGTCGGCTCTATTTCCTTTTCCAACAGCCAGATCTAATCGCCTTCAACTAGAAAGCTGCATCATGTGCATTTCTTGGTGTCTTTGCCATGATGAGGGTGACACAATGACGACTGTAATCAGAACGATGGGAAGTTTGAGCGCGCTCGATTTAATCTAAACAGTAAACTAAAAAGTTATATTGTTTCACTTGAACCCGTTTGGCAACTTCATTGGTCTAATGAAAGCTTCATGCTGCCAAAAAACTGAGCACCGTCACAGAATGTGTTATTTTGCTCAGTTTTTTGGCGGCATGAAGCTTGTGAAAGCGGGAAAAATCCATAAATTAGCTGCGTCATTGTTTAAGCCGCGAGGTTCAAAGCGTGGGAAAAAAGTAGCGGCTTGTAGTCCGGAAATTACGGTAGATATGAAGGACTTGTTCTAAGAAAACAAAAACAAAAGGCTTAGTTTTGGTTTATTATATACATGAAAAACATAGTTATGAACAATGTACATATTACATGTCTGCCAATGGATCCCCTGAAATCCTACACACCTAATCTTCAAGGACTAATTCATGTTATTGAAATGGATTCTTGTGTCATATTTCCTGTATTGTAAACATTTCCATTTGGCTATAGACAATCAATCAGCTGTGAACTCTATCAGATGTTAAACTGAATCCAGTCTACACTGATATTTCAGCATGTGTCTGATGTCATATCATTTAAATTCACACCCTGTTCCTGTTGTTCAGAACTTCCTTGGATATTCTTACAAGCGAAGGTTTTGTTTTTTCTACCATCGATGAGCATCATTTCAAGTCAACATAACATCAGTCGGTCTGCTGAAACACGAACCCATCGTAGTCCTGGATCTACACGGTACCCACACTCTGTGTGACATTAATTGATTTAAACTTTCTTTGATGGCTTTGTGTTGGTGTAAAGCTGATGAAAGCTTACACGTAAAGGATCTGTTAAATTGTTTGTTGCGTGTAAATACTTCCTGTGCTGCTCAGGCTTCTTTATGTTAACTATATTTTTGTGTTTATGTACTGAACATGTGGTACCTTGTAAATGATGCTGTATATAAAAAGAAGTTTAAAGTCTATCTCCTTCCCTCATTATTTACACCATAAAGAACTACAGTTCCCATAGGTGTGTCTGCTCAGTCCTCAGTTTCCCAGCATTCAATGCAGAAAACAAGTGGGATAAGATGGCAGTAAAGCCAAACACGTCTACTTTTGACTGTCGTCCTGGTAAATGCTGCATGTATTTCTCACGCTTCAAATGCGAGCAGCTAACTTGACCCGTTGCAGTAAAAATGTTCCACAGCTTATTGAAATCAAAATGTTTTCCAGCGTAACGTCACTGGCAGCTTGCACATTTGATATTTTCTGAATGTGAATAACAAGCTGTAGCTAAGCAGCCTCAGAAACCACATAATCTAATATTCATTAACACACAAGAAAACATACAAAGGAGCTGTAGTATCATTGGAAACTCGTTGGCCTGCATGTATTTAGCTTAAAAACTGACATTTTAGAGAAATGACACATTAAACAAATAGTTCTGCACTGCACAGTCACTTTCAATCTATTGAGTGGACCATTTAGCAAACGTTATGCCAATTTTATGATTAAATCATGTCACTGGCACAGTAACGTAACATACGGAAAGTTGACACCAAAGTTATGGTTCTACATTTAAGTGCTTCGTTTATTTGGTGATTTTTCCATAGAGAAGCTGTCTTTAAAAAACTGTCGGCTCTCTTACTGCTGCTACTGCTCCATGGTAGTTTTCCTAATAATACTCCACTTTCTGAATATATTTGGACGAGTCGCCTAAAGCAATCCACATCAACCAGCCCGCACCAATTTGGTGCCCTAAGCAAGATTTTAGCTGGTGCTGCTTTCATTGCAAAGCAATCTTTAAAAATTGTGTTTAAAAGAAAAAAGTGTTTTTGAAAAGACCAGAGACCAGCCAGTGTTCGAGTACATTATGTGATCAAATCTGCCAATAATCGCACCAAATCCATATTACAGCCTTCAACATTTTAAATGGAGTAATTACACCTAGATCTACAAAACATCTATTTAATGAGGCTGTCTCTCATGATGCATACTGTTTGCTATAAATACAGACTGAGACCAAGTAATAATGAAAATGTAAAGACTTTAATTGACAATTACAAGCAGGGCTAATGTTGGACAATAAAAATGTGTCCCTGGTTTCTTGAGGCAGACAGTCGATGGGTCGTGCAGCACAATTTCTTATTATTCCTCAAAACCTAAAGAGGCTTTCCACCTTTCTCCTATTAATTTAAAGTTAAGCCTATTAAATTTTCAAATGTTTCTACCGTCCAAAGGAAGATGGCACCACACTGCTCCAACAGTCACTGCTGTGCGATCAAAAAAGTATTCATTCTTCACATTACCTGTGTTTGGGGGGGGGGGGGGGTTTTCTTCAATTTTTCTTCCATTTCCTTCCTGGACCCCACAGTTGTTTGGTCTTCTTGAAAGTATAGCATAAAAATAGTATTGGTAAAAAAGCAGCACAAGTTAAAGATTTTGAAATTTGTTCCCGTTGGTTGGGTCCTCTATCGATAGGCAGCGTCATAACGCGTCAGGTTTGAAAATGAGCTGCAAAGGAGGTGCAGGGGACAAATACATTTATTTAATCTGGATTAGGGGATTTTTTTTTTTTTCCTGATACCTGGTTTGCTGATTGATATTAAAAGTGTTTCTGTGTAAGTATTTCTGCCCCGTTGATTTTAATGAGGAGAGCTAAGCTGCTTTTTAGCCTGCGGTCATATCACTCCCATTTCTGGAACGCAGCTTTTAAAGGTGTGTGTGTGTGTGTGTGTGTGTGTGTGTGTGTGTGTGTGTGTGTGAGAGAAATTATATTATGCAAGTGAAACTATTTGAATCTGAACAAGTCTGGGCAGCAGGAAGCTTTATTGAAGAGGCTGACATTCATCCTGACAGCTACATCTTTGTGTCTGACTCTGACCTCTGACCTCAGGAGCGTGACTTGAGATCTATTCCTTACAAGAATCAACACATGATCATGTTATCAATGTGAACACATGTATTGTATATAAAACTGTTTTAATTTTACAACTTGGTTTCACTGGAAGGGCTGTGGTTAGTTATTAAAAAAAAAATGTGGTATGAAATCAGAACATCAAAACATCAGCAACAGTTTACACACTAGTGTTAACTTGTGTAAATCCCCTTTTATTATTGTAGTCTAAATAATGACGAAAATAATTATTTGATGATCAGAATAGTTACTGATTATTTGTCTTTCAATTGACTTGTTGTTTAATCGACTAATTGTCACAGCTCTTGAGATATCACCATGCTGCATTAAATGTGCTGTTGGTCCTGCCAATTCTTGGCCTCCACCAGACCTGTGAAGGCGTCTCGTGGTATCTGGCACCAGATGAGCAGCAGATTCTTGCAGTCCTATAATTTGAGAGTTGGAGCCTCTGCAGATCCGACTGCAGCACATCCCCCTACATACACCCTGTCGCCAGTAAACAGTTTGTCCCTCTTCGACATCTGCTGACTGGGCAACCTTGTATCACTGCAAAGTGTGAACCAACTAGCTGATTTGTTTAAAACTCAAATGTCTCAAAAAACTTCACAAAATCCTGAAGGAACTGAAAAATCCTGGCTTGGTTGTGATTGTTGTGATTGAAAATGCTTTTGTGCAGCATCTCTACTCCAAAAATGGAGAAATTGCAAGTCAAGAAAATGAATTGAAATAATCATCTTAATACCACGACGTGTCTTCTTCTTTTAATGAATACCTGCAAAACGAGCTACATTACCATCAGCTTAAATTTCAGTGCTAATTAGTTTGTAAAAAAATTCCTTTGAGACATGCTGGCATTAACGTTTAGCTACATGCATCCCTAAATGTCCATGTGTCTGCAGACCCTTGTCATGTGTCATATACAGTGCATCCGGAAAGTATTCACAGCGCTTCACCTTTTCCACATTTTGTTATGTTACAGCTTTATTCCAAAATGGATTAAATTCTCTTTTTTTCTCCTCAAAATTCTACACACAATATCCCATAATGATAATGTGAAAAAAGTTTGTTGAATTTGTTTTTTTTCAAATCTATTAAAAATAAAGAATGAAAATATAACACGTACATAAGTATTTACAGCCTTTGCTCAATACTTTGTTGAAGCACCTTTGGCAGAAATTACAGCCTCAAGTCTTTTTGAGTATGATGCTATAAGCTTGGCACCTATTCTTGGGCAGTTTCTCCCGTTCTTCCTTGCAGGACCTCTCAAGCTCCATCAGGTTGGATGGGGAGCGTCGGTGCACAGACATCTTCAGACCTCTCCACAGATGTTCAATCGGGTTCAAGTCTGGGCTCTGGCTGGGCCTCTCAAAGACATTCACAGAGTTGTCCCAAAGACACTCCTTTGTTATCTTGGCTGTGTGCTTCGGGTCGTTGTCCTGTTGGAAGATGAACCTTCGCCCCAGTCTGAGGTCCAGAGCGCTCTGGAGAAGGTTTTCATCAAGGATGTCTCTGTACATTGCTGCATTCATCTTTCCCTCCATCCTGACTAGTCTCCCAGTTCCTGCTGCTGAAAAACATCCCCACAGCATGATGCTGCCACCACCATGCTTCACTGTAGAGATGGTGTTGGCCAGGTGATGAGCGGTGCCTGGTTTCCTCCAAACATGACGCTTGGCATTCAGGCCAAAGAGTTCAATCTTTGTTTCATCAGACCAGAGAATTTAGTTTCTCATGGTCTGACAGTCCTTCAGGTGCCTTTTGGTAAACTCCAGGTGGGCTGTCATGAGCCTTTTACTGAGGAGTGTCTTCCGTCTGTCCACTCTACCATACAGGCCTGCTTGGTGGAGTGCTGCAGAGATGGTTGTCCTTCTGGAAGGTTCTCCTCTCTTCACAGAGCAACGTTGGAGCTCTGTCAGAGTGACAGAGACAACACTGCCAGCTGTTATGCCAGAGGATGTCCCAACACCAGAACTTTGGTTGTCAGTACCAATACCACCAGTCTGTGGTTGGTGAACAGACACATATATTCTTAATTACCGGTCAACAGTGATCCATTGATGTTTCAAAGGCTGTGTCAGATGAGAGTTAAACTTTCGTCCCAGGTGATTCCAACAGAAGCTGATAATTGATGAGAAGACTAAGTACCTGTTTGGGAGGAATTCAGATGTGTGTGACTTCACGAGACCACCAGTCCTGCCCACACATCCACTCAGACCTGGTTTACCACGAACTCCTCAACAGAGTCTTCATCATAGACCTAAAAAACAGTGAGTCAGAGCTTTAATTGTCCTCAAAGTCCTGTAATTACATATATAGTGGTGTGACTGGGTATTTTTCTTTTCATTTTAGTGTCATTCAACAACTGTCTGAAAACATCCACAAATTTAACCAGTGTTACAACCAAACCTTTACCATCTCTGGTTTAGACTTTCTCAGGGACTTTTTTGGTTCGTCAACAATACTAAAATGATTGAAGTACTTAGTTATATAGACACAGTAAAATTTCATAAAGCTGGTTTTTGGCTCTGGTGTTTCTTTTCCAGCACATGAAACTTTCCTGGGATGAATACTCCTGGAACCACAGAAGCCCCTGCAGGTTCCAATAGACTTCACCATGTCATCCGGGGCATCAACACGGATCTGTATACTGAGGGAAAAACCCCAGACCCAAGGCAGCGCAGCACCGGGGGAGCTGAAGGCAGGGGAGGATGAAGAGCTGAAAGGCCTGCTGGGATTGCCTGAAGAGGAGACTGAGCTCGATGCGTGTGAAACCAACCTTTGTTTGCCATCGCTGGTTCTCAGCAGGGTGTTAAAAAAGTCCAGATTCAAAGGAGAATCCTTCTTTTCTTTACAAGAGCTGCTGAATGTGAGTAGCACCAAACTCCAGACGTATTTGCAAAAGAACAACTGCATTTCTGAGGATCTGACAAAGAGGAAGATTGACAGCTGTAGACGCATTAATAATTTATAGCTTGTGCTGGTTTTCATTTGAGATGAAAGGAGATAGTCCCAGACAGCCAAATCCAAAGTCCAACTACTGACAACAAACAGTTTGGTTTTACTCATCCAAATGAAATTGTAAAATTTTTAGACACCCTGAATATTATTCATATGACTCTGGTTAATGCCACAATACCGGTGCAAAAGATTTAGGCACTTTAGGTGTTTGATAAAAACATTGATCTTAGACAGTTATTTCACACGTTATAGTTACATTTCAGTGAGATATTTGCCAGCTGCTAAGCGACACATCTTTTTTCATATTAAAAAATAGAAAGAATTTGTAGGCATACACTGCTTCAATGATCCTTTAACGTGCAAGACATTCTAATGACGTGAAGAAAATTTTGTGAAAACTTAACTGAAGTGTTGGTGAACAAAAGATTTTAGTAATGCATGTCTGAGTAATGTTTAACTCAAGTTACAGACCGTTTTTTCAAAAAACATCCAGGAGCAAATTTTTCAACCCAATAAGTAAATGTTTTGAAGATTCTCATCTCACAGCATTTGTTCACATGCCCAAAACGTTTGCACTAATACGTATTTCTCTAAGAGTTATGTAAGATGGTCTGACGTTCTTTTACTAATCTGAGAACCTGTGGTTGACTTGAGGTTGACTTTAACTGTACTGTGGCTCAGCCCCGACCCTCACTGGACTGACAGACTCACTCTGAAATAATATATTTAAACCGAGCATGTCAGCAGAGTCAGTGTTGTAAGTTGTGTTATTCTTGACATTTCTAAACTACTAACGATACAAATAGTCAATTACTTTGTTATGATTCAACACGATGCCAGGAATTAAGTAAAGAAGCTGAGTTAACCAAAGGATTGAGATTCGCATTGGATTTGCTTGCTAAACTGTACCTGTCTGACTTAAGCTTCTTTTGATCGAGGATCTGAACTTTAAGTCAATCTAAACAACAGGATTTTATTTGAGTTTTTATGTCTGATTTGGGTAATCTGAACTGCTCAGATTCATAGATGATAATTCGGACAACGTGCACTCAAAAAGACGGGTGTATTTTCCTTTAATTAGTCTTTTGTGTACCTACCAGTCATTTGTACTCTCCACCATCATTGCAGAAATGAGGAGTTATTTCCATAAATTTCTCCACATTATCAGGAAATTTGTCGGGTTGAAATAAGCTGATAATAACTCCGGGTTTGGGTTACTGTTGAGGTAAAGGTGCCTAAATACAATATCCACAATTTAATTCCAGTGATCTTTGCACATAGCATCTTTCAAAAAGTTCTGATGACATATGTTTTTTGTAGAAAAAAGACATTCCAGAAGAGAACTTATATTACTTTGATAATGAATTAGTATAAGTTATCAGAAGTAATATAAGTACCTGCGTACCTCAGGAGATAGTATTGATTCAGAAATGTCCCAACGTACTAGCTTTAAGTAATGATCTGAATTGCCTCCAACATTATCTTCCACTCTGTCTCTAAATTACTTTATTGTCAGTCAATGTCACTCAGTGTCACCAGTCATCAGGGTAGTGTCTCGTTAGTTATTAGATCAGATTATGTCCTCAGAAAACTAATATTGGTCAGAGGACTTTATAAAGACAATCAGAAACTCCCTTATTTGGCAAACGTCCATGTGGTTGACACATTTTACTGATGTATTTACTTTCCTTTTTGATCATGCATGATCTCACTGCAATAAGACTTTACAATAAATCACCTCTGGCCAAATCAATCACACAAAAATGACACCCTTGCACTGCTGTTTTGTATGTTGTTTTGTTCTAATTCATCGCACTGTTGTTTAGGTTAGTTTTGTTTAGTTTATTTAATATTATTTAATATTATTTTATTGAATAGAATGTGCATTTTTAAAATTATATTCAATATTTTGTATCCCTGTACATGCTGCCGTAACATAAAAATATCCCTCTGAGGGATTAATAAAGTATCTATCTATCTATCTATCTATCTATCTATCTATCTATCTATCTATCTATCTATCTATCTATCTATCTATCTATCTATCTATCTATCTATCTATCTATCTATCTATCTATCTATCTATCTATCTATCTATCTATCTATCTATCTATCTATCTATCTATCTATCTATCTATCTATCTATCTATCTATCTATCTATCTATCTATCTATCTATCTATCTATCTATCTATCTATCTATCTATCTATCTATCTATCTATCTATCTATCTATCTATCTATCTATCTATCTATCTATCTATCTATCTATCTATCTATCTATCTATCTATCTATCTATCTATCTATCTATCTATCTATCTATCTATCTATCTATCTATCTATCTATCTATCTATCTATCTATCATGTCTCTCTGCACATCTATCTATCTATCATGTCTCTGTGCACAGGTTGATATTGGCCTTTTGATTTTTAGTCGTTATTGGTAAAATGAAGGAATAAGAAAATAAACAGAATAAACTGACTGTTTTTTTAACATTAGAAATATAATATGGGTAACTGGCCCTGGCAGCTGCTGTATGTGGGATACAGAGTCTGCCAATCAGTGCAGGTCTGCACGGTGACCTTCCTCCCACCACCACACTGAGGCCAAAGGAGCTGCTCCCTTCATGGAGAGTTTGCCTCTGCTACTCCCAAACCTCATCCCTGAGGTGGATGTGACACCCACAGCAGCAAAGACACACATCACCTTTAAGAGCACCAGAGCCTCTGAATGAACCATGCAAAAAGAGTACGGCAAAAAGGCCTGGAAGAAGCCTAACATGCCAGTACTCATATAAAGGGACCTTCAGGTGATGCAGTCAGACTTCTGGTAGCATCCACACTGAGCCAGCTCTCCATTATAAAATCCTTTCAGTGCTAATCTACATTTATACACTTTATTGTATTGCTTTTAACATGTATCCTATTATCTCTATTCATTTTACAATTCAGCTATTCAGTTATGAGACACTTTAAATCATTGTGTTTTTAGATAATGTTAACTTGATAACGCTATTTTATTAACTAAATACATTGGTATGCCTCTAGGATTTATGACTCGCTTTTGTACGTTCTTGTATTAAAGCCAAAGTTTCATCTTTATCAGATCATCATGAAACCAGAAGTGCAAAATCATTAGTTACCGTGGAGCTAATGCTAACTAGCGAACAAACAGTGAGGCAGCCTGTAGCAGTAAAATAATGAGCTGCACTGTAAAACAAGAAATTGATGGAATAAAACAGAAATTAACGTAAGACCTTATGTTAGCCAAGTACAGATGCCCATTTAAAAAATTGTGGGCCTTATCTTGTATTGATGACTGTCTCATAATTTTCTGCATCTAGTGTTTCTGAGAAAACTGTCTCATAATCATGAGATAATTTACTGAATAATATGAGGTGTGTTGAAACCTGAAAGTTATAGTTGATACACTCAGTGGTGCATTGCAGAAAGGAACATTTAACAGCTCATTTGGCATACTTGTTATAGCAAACAGTGGAACAGTTTAAAAAAACAAGTTTTACATCCTTTCACATGTGTAAGTATTTAGCAAAACACTTACTAAAAAATGACCTTCCATAGTGGCAATAATATCTCCTACTATGTCAAACCAAGAAGGAATTAAAATAAAATGTACTCCAACTCACTCCGGTTACATTATTATGCTCCTCTCCTGGTAGGGATGATTTATAACCACTTTTACCATTTCTGATAACTCTTCAATCATCCTTTCTTGTAATTATGACTTTGTAAAAGGTATTGTTGTTATAATAAGAGGTTAAGACCAGTTTTTAGTTGTTTTTTTCTTTGGTGAATGTAATTGTCCGAGACCAATGTTTTTTTCTTTCTGTTTTGTTATTTTCATGCTACTGGCTGAGTCCGCCTTGTCTGTGAGGATCCAACCTGCACACCCACTCACAAGTGATTCATAGAAAATGATGTGAAACTCTGGATTTAGTATTGTTAAAAGTGTCACCCAGTCAAACTGAAATCGTAAACACTGTAACATCACCATACTGTGTGTAATTGAAGCAGCATTAATTGATTTTATTTGTGGTGTGTGTGGCCACCTGAAAAATGTACGATCTCCTTTTAGCTCTATTTTGGTCACCGCAAACTTTCAGGTGTTTGGTGAACTGGTTTCTTTGACAAGAATCCAATTTTTTAGATGGAAAAGAAAAGAAAACAATGGCCTGAAAAAGAAGCTTTGTAGCTGAGGGGAACTCAGATTTTAATTCTTTGTAATTTTGCCAATATAGCCAACAGCTTTCACATTACACACAGCCATTCATGCCATTTATCATATAAAGAATATTGATTATTGTAGCGTTAATATTTACTTACATACAAAAGTTGGAGCTGTGTGCATACTGGAGCTCTCTATCTTTTACCTGCATGACTGGTAATAAATTCTGACTTTACATGAGCAGTGGACCTTTAATGACTCCAGTTATGGATGCTTGGAGATTTAAAATGACCGACACTGGTGCAAACACGTTGCTACTGTGCTGCCACTTTAATAGTTTTTATGAAAGCATGCAGTGAAGGAGGAAAAATTGACGTATACCTGTTAGTTTACTTTATTTGAGGCTTTTAACCCAACTTTTAATGCTTTATCTGCTATTTGACTCAAGTTCAAGATTTTATGGATCAACATTGTTGTAGCTCTGCAAAAATGTTTTCTTAAAACTTCATGCATTGCTTCCTGTCCTTGTGTATTTTTTGCCCAGCCACCCTCTGCATTAATTCTTCTATGTGGGAAATATATTTGGTCAGCAGCTGATTGACTAATAAAAATAGGAAGAAAATGTCACAAGCCAGTAAAGGAACAGCAGATCTACCTGTAATAGGCTGTGACAAGGCTATGAACTGTGGGTGAAGACTGACTTCAAAGCAGCTCAATAAAGAAAGCGGTATTTGTGACAGTAAAATCAATGTTTTTTTTCTTTCCTTTTCTATTTTTATACCAGAATGTGGCTTTCTTAGCAAGTGCCATTGTCAGATATCTATGAAACACTTAGAGTGAGAGGGCTATAATTGATATGACTGTTATTAGAATTCATCTGTGCTTGATATTTGTATAATAAACTATAATCCATACCTCTCACTTGGCTGTGTGTGAAATGATGTGGAGGAGGATTAGTGGGTCCCTGGAGAAATCTCCCACTGAGCTTACTTTACTTTCATGTATTCACTTTTGTCTGCATGCTGCCAATGGTGCCATCTATGGCAAAAAAAAAAAAAAAAAAAACCTTGAGAGTGCTAATTAAGTGATTTTTTTTTTTTTTTAGCAAACTGATTTTGATAACGTGTCTCCAGCACATGCTAAATGTGTCATTTTCCTCCCATGTTGATGAAAATATTCTCTGAAGATCCTGAGCACCTATCTGTTCCTTCCCTCTGAATCGTGTCCTGATTGGTGACAGCTATTGCTTTTGAAATGGCTCGGCTCATCTTTTTTGGACACCGTGTGGGTTTATTGCTTTATTTTTCAAGTTACTGCTGTACTCTGCACTCTTAACAGCCATTAATAACTGTCCCCGCTGCATAATGAAGCGTCTCTGTGCCTGACAATATGCTGTCTGCTGCTAAACAAGACTTTAGAAAGCCTTCAGCAGGAAGGCATGTGAGCTTAAATGTTGTTGTTTTTCCACCAGAGGGCAACATGTGTACTGGAATCCATAAACACCCCCCATGTCTGCTGCTCTCCTCTCTCCTCTGGAGGCAAATCACAGTCTTTCTTTACCCTAATTTTTAATTTTATTTTTTTACAGTACCATATGCCATTGACAGTCTGTAGAAATGCTATTTATGTTAATAATCTCAGCTGTCAGTTACATGATACAATAAGAGCAAATTGAGCCCTTGTTATTTTTTTCACTTAAGATTTATCCCTGAGTTAAATAAACTGCACAGAAATAAAACATTTGTTTCCAACAATAGTGTCTGTAAACAGTATTTTCATGCTTTAGATTAACTATAGGAGTACACTGTGGCTGTGAATAAAGCATACATTACATATCTTCCACCTTTAGGGGTCTCTCAAGCTCTGTGCAGGCCCTGTTGTCTAACCAGTACAGATAAATGGCACCTCGTTAATCAAATCTGCATGAGTGCGCTCAGGTTGCCATGGCAATAATTATCAGAGCTGCCTAATTAACTTTCTCAATTGCTTAATGATATACGACCCTCTGAACTCCCTCATTTTTTTTCTCTCTAATCCAAGTTGTTGTGTTTTTATTCCTCCATTTTCCCTCCCCAGTGTTAACCCGTGACCGCCAACATAATAGAAATTATAGAGAAATTAAATTCAGCACCACATCACTTCCTGTCGACCCACGCCTGTTCCTTCTTCTGGAGCTGAAACCTACGGTTGCTGTCGAACTTCGCATTCAGCACGAGTGTGCGCTACTGAATGCCGACGCATGTAGCTGCCGTGTGTCTGGCCTGTACAGTGTGTGCCTCGCATGCTTTGTCTTCTGCCGTGACCTCGTGTGACAGCTGACTGAAGGTTGGGAGCAGCATTCCTGTCGTCCCTGATCAGCCAGGCGAAACTCTTGAGATACACGGAGACAGGGGGAATCGTACCTGGTGACACCCACCCTGCCATCCCCTGTCACGGCCAGCCTCCCATACAATCTACCGCCTCTCCTTACAGCCTCCTGTCAGCCCCCGCCCGCCTCACTGCTATCCACACCAACCCCAAGTGGTTCTCTGTTGGCTTTTCATACCTTTTAGTCAGAAGTTTAGAAGTTCTGCATGAAAAGCAGTTGTACTGGGCCAAAGTTCTGTTCTGTCATTGTTCATCTCTTGAATTTTTATAGTCACACAGCAACTTTATGAAACACTACACTGTGGAATTTCTTCACTTAAAAACTTGCAAAGTCATGAGTAATCGCCCAGAAATACTGTCATGTTTCTTCTAAATCTCTCATTTACAGCATATTATTCATTTAGTCTAAACCAAAGTTCATTAAAAACAAAATGTGTTATGCTCTTGAAGCATTACCTTGTGATCATGCAAGTAATAACTGCTGTCTTTGAGAGGAATATGACATCACAGGGCTGGCAAACCTCAGACAAGGGTGGATTGTTGGTTTGGTTCACAAAGCGAACACTTTTGACTGAAGGCTGCAGTTTGTATCCTGTCTCCAACCAAAAATCAATCTCTTCAATCAATGTCCTGAATTCTTTTATACTTACAGCCAAAATCATTCCATACCTTATTTTTTTTTAAAATGTTTTTATTGTTGCTGTAACTTAAACCTTAAAGGGAACTCCATCGATATAAAATTGACACTTCCATAAAGCTGGGAAATCATCACAGACATGTTAAAAAATAGAATGGTCAAAATCGAAGCCAAAAACACTAGATTCTGCATTTCCCATCATGCAATGTGATACAGTCTTTCATAAGACCTTTGCCTGGTTTGTGAATATTATTGTCTTTCAAATTTTGGGGATATAGAAAGAAGTCAGAGGGAGACAAATCCGGTGAGTAGAGCTGGTGGGAAGCAACAATTGTGTTGTTGCAGACGAGAAACTTGCACAGTCCAATGTGCTGTGAGTGGGCGTGTAACCATGTGAAGAACCTAAGTGTCATGGTGCCACAGTTTAGTTTGTACCAAATCGTTCTCCCTCAGACACTTCAGAATATCACAGTTGAACTGTGTGTTTGCAGTTTGACCCCATCGGATGAATTAACGATGCACTACACCGCAAAAGTCAAAGAAAACCCACCTGGTTGCGCTTCTAACCTGATGCACCGTCTTGGACAGTGATGGTCGAACGCCTCCCGTGGCTCATTGTTTCATAGCTGTAGACTTTCTGAAGCATCCTAAACTGCCTACAAAATTTATGTGCGCTCCATTGCCAAGTCCATGGTGACATCATAAATGTGCACATGCTGGTGGTTACTAAAACAGGGTGCTGATGCTGATCAAGCAACGTAGGAGAAGTCTCAGAACTTTTTGATCTACCCTTATATACTAATAATTATGTGATTTGATTAAAAGCTCTGGAACAGCTACAAAATGGTGTGATTATTTTCCTTAACTCTCAGCTGACAGGTCAAGAGTGAGCTTTAAACTTCAGCCTTGGTTTGAAGGACTTTGTGGTGGAGCCCCAGTTTTGTTCGTGTTGCTCCTCTGCGTGAACCCTCAGTCATGACGGTCGTGCAGAGGCCGTGATGTGCTGAAAGGATGCCGTCCAGACCCGTGCCTGAGTTCTAGGATCAGTGCTGGGTCAGCAGACCGCAAGGCCTGGAAGAGTTCATGTGATTAACTTTGTGCAACCACCATCAGGAAGCTTTAAAGGACTGTGTCAAATCAAGCTCTGGCAAAAAACCTTACCACCAATGTCTGCCATATGTCTGGCACCGCCCGCTGACACAGTGTGATACCATTCCCCCTTTTTATTTCCCTCATAACCTAATTTCTCCAAAACATAACCTTCCCCCTATATTGCCTTTTTTTCTCTCTTGGAAGACCTACCCCTGCTTTAATTGTACCTGCTTTTGTTGCTTTAAAGTCAGTGGAGAAAAGTGGCAGGGGAAAGATTATCTTTGTAACACCTCTGCAATGCATCGCTGTGTATTTTTTTCTCTCTTGTGAGTGGATTTCATGGTTGAGAGTGCAATTTGAAATAGGATTAACAGTAGGTGTCGGGTAGTGTTAGCTAAACCTCTTTATGTCAGGTACGGCGGAGAGAAGTCTGTCAGTGCGTCTGCCTGAACCTTTTCACCATTGAACATAGCTTGAGGGGGATTCTTTAAATATTACTAAAACTCTATTTGTATTCATCAAAGAGCTGTGAAGCAGGCACAACACAATGCTGTGGTTTATACCCATAAAAAGCAGAACAAAGAATCCACACGTGCAGTATTAGACAACCCCAACATGTACTGACAGTATGGGAGCAAAATGCAGCCTTTTGTTTTTTGAAAACGAATAAAAAAACCTTTTTTTTTTTCTCTGTGCCTCGGTGACATTGGGAGCCCACATGGTTGGCTGCGGCCCAGACCCACTGAGAGGATGCATTCCTGGGATGGCCATCGGCTGTGTACAAGCTGAGATGCCCAACCCTCCGCTCCCACAGTTTCCGCACACAGCAGTGAGTCCCGCTGGAGAACAACAGTTTCAGCAGTCTTATGTAACCGGGCCTGGTTGTAAAGAAAAGGGAGGGCTGGAAGGAGGGATTATGAACTGACGGAGAGAAAGAAACAAAGAGGAGGAGGTTGTTGAAGGCTGAACACTGAAACAAAGTTGAGTACAGTAATTGACTTACCCAAAGCCTGTTTATAGCCCAACCCAGACATTCCCAAACAGGCGCCATGGAGGCGCAACAGAACGCAGGTTTTTATTTTTTAAAAAGCAGTACAGGGGCGGATTTGAGCGATTAGTCCTTTATCTTTGTTTGATCATGTGCTAATTAATGTCTTGAGCTGCTGTAGTCTTCAAATCTAAAAAAGCAACATGATGCATTGGAGTTAAAGCTGTGCTAATTTGGTATTAAGAATAGATCAAAATTAGACTGACTCCGCCCGGCTATTGCTTACAGCGTAGAGTTTCAGTGCACAGGCGTCATACGGTGGTCAAAGCTGATTGGTTAAAAGCTGTTCCAATAGTTTCAAAATGAACCCGGGGTCTATGCCCATTAGGATGCAACGACTGGAAACAATCCCTGTTTTGGTTCCTTCTCACTGTTCTCATCAATTGAAATTCGAGCCACAGTAAGCACCTGTTTTTCCAAAGTTCAATGATAAACTGACTGTACATGCCCAGCAGCAAACGTATGCAGACAATGGTCGGGGCCAGCTGGGAAGCACCGTGGAGATTGGTGGAGCTGGTGGAGCTGGTGGAGACCCAAACAGAGTGAAAGGGTGAGTAAACATGGACTCAAAATGTGTGGAAAGCTTTTGAGACCAAAGTCACATGAAATTGACATCTGAAGTCAGGTTGAGGAATGACATCATATGTGCAATTAGGCAAATGCTTGCTCACATCTTGTTTGTTTCATTGATCCCCTGTGGCCAAAACAAATCAATGAATAATAATGAATAATCATTCCTGTTTATTACATTCTGAACCTGATTGTGTAATTTTGGGTGAACACTGTGTACTCTTCTTCTGCTGTGGTTTAATTGCACAGACTGCAAAACTCCTACCACCAGCTGTTTAACGAGTGCATGGTAATAAACAACAGACTTTTGCAGTTTTTCTTGAAATTTTGTTAAATTTTGCTCCACATTTGGATGGAAACTTATAGCAGCACGTGGTAGGTCAAAGCTGAGATTTGAGGTTACCATGAATAGTTCAAATAAATTACAACCTGTCGAGTTATCTGACTCTTTTCTGGGGATGTTGGTGAATTACCATGACTCAGCAATTAACTTGGTGAGTACAATGTTATTAGTTTCAATAATTATAGAGAAAGTATGGACCAATATCGCAACAAATTCAATTTTGCAGAGCTTTCTGGTTGCAACACCTTGAAGAAGGTCTTGACAGATTTATCCTCTTTGTGCCAGGTTGACATGATCGAGACTCAGCTTTATGATTAAATAACGTGAACCAGGTGAGCCAAAAATTCTGGGTGCAACCATCTCTTTCTTTCTCTTTGGCCTCATTATGCGCACAGAGGAACACATTCCAACTTTTCTGATTGGAGGCATCAGCGGCAGCAGTCAGTGTTACTCAACAGTTGAAAGCCTCAGGGTTTCCCAAGGCAGGGAGTGGCATCCCCCCTCCACCGGTAAACACATCAATAATCCCGCAGGTTGACTGACTGGCTCACTGGATAAGGCATGAAAATGAAGCAGGGAGACCTGTGGAGAAGAGGCAATTAGTGCTCACTCGAAGGTATAAGGGGCCTTGGAATATTTAGTGTTGGAAAAGAGGGTAAACCCCGAGCCACAGTTGGTGATCAGCTAAGGCCCAGAGAAATCAAATTAGTTTCTAACAAAGAAGTGACCATTATGTACCCATTTCTGTGTAATTTTAAAAGATGTTACCATTTTCAACATGCTGTAAAGGGACACACAGACATTTTTTTTGAATTATGTTTCTGTGTTATATTAAAGATGTGTTGTAATCCAGCATGAGTTGGAATATGTTTCGGCTAATTTTAGCACAAAACTGGAAGCAGAAGAAAATATCTAGCCCAACAATGGCCAACCTATAAACAACTCCAAAGCTTCCCTTCTCATGCAATGTAGAAACAGTGTAAAAACAACACATTGTGGTTTAGGCCTTTCACAACAAGTCTCCATACCTCAATGACAAAGTAGGTCATGTCAGTGCCCTACAAAACAAGCCTCATGAGCTTTTTAATCTGCTAGCTCAATGGTTAAAGTTGCATTACCTGAGTATTTTTTTTTTATTTTTTTTTTTTAGCTACTTGGAAACAGTGAAACAGAAGCAGAATTTTTGTTTGCTGTCGACATAGTAATAAAATAGTATCCCCTTGTAAAAAAAAAAAAAAGCTCTTGTGAACATCTGGGCAAATACTTGCCAGTTTAATAATATGCACAGACATGAAGTAATATTATTATTCATTTGGAGTTGCATTTCTGGCCACCTGATGGCAGCTAGTCGCTAACCTTGTATGCTCACAGTTGGACAAGTAGTATCCAAATAGCTTTTTTTGAGTGAACATCTGCCTGCAGCTGGAAGTGGGTTTGATGCAGCCCGGTATACACCTGCCAGTCCACTAGAGGGCAGCGAGTCAGCATGACAGTTGGTCTTGCCTCGGCGTGAACAAAGACTGTACATAAAAGTGGACGTAGCTTCCAGGTCTTAAAAATTAGGCCGATGCAGAACGTGCGTAAAAAGTAGATGTATGAAGGTTGTGTGACAGAGGTCATTTGACAAAGGTGTTGGGGTTTTCAGATGGATAACACAGCTGACGGTTACCCAGGAGGTCAGGGTACGAATCGACGTGAAAGCAACATGGATTTGTTTAAAGAAATGTCTCTCTAGCCCTGACAGAGTAGTTTTGGGAGCCAACCCAACCTTATGTGTTTTCTCCTGAATCTAACCACATGGTTTTCCACTTTGTTTTCCTAAACCACATGATTTTCGATGCCCAGGCGAAGCAAAGCCGTGACACTGACACGCTGTCCTCTAGTGGACCGGCAGGTGTATTAAACACTTACACCTGATACCGGGTTGGGTAATGAGAGCTGTAAAACTGAACCAAAGCATCAACATCGTGGGCCGTGATATCAAAACTTTGAGCTAAAAGATCAAGAAAGAGCTTTGGGGAACTACAAAGTCCGGAGATAATTCTCTGTGGATTCATCACCATTAGCGGTCCCTTTACTTTTTGTATATTTCTTCAAAACTTCCTTTGAGACTGATGTAAAGCCTGGGTGAAGAGATATTTGGTTTGCGAGGTTATTTACCTTTCACTGCATCCATTTATTTGGGCACCAATGGACTTAGAGATCAGTAAAAAGAGGCAGTGTGCCGGAGGTGGTGGTGACAGTCAATATACATATCATGAATATTGGATGGTTAGAAAACAGAGGGACAATGGATAAACATGAATCTCGCACAAATCCACTTGGCACACAATCTCTTAATGTGACAAATAACTGCTGGAAATGAAACCCTAACGTAAAAATATGTTTCTTGGAAGAGCTGAATGTTTGGACTCTACTTGTAGTCACTTCATATTTTGCTCAAGTGACCACAGTATCTTTGACAAATCTACTCCCCCCCCCGCATGAAACCATGTAATTCTCCGTCTGCCTTGTGTCGAGTCCAACCGTGTGACTCATGTTCTTCATGTTTACGCTGCGACGGTACATCACCTAGTCGTGATGACGAGGACTTTGCTGTAAGCCACAGCTGAACACCCTATATCCACCCTGCTGGCACCGCTTCAGTGTTTTCATTCCATATGATGGGAGTCACACCACATTCCTGTTACAACTTCTCTGCGGCGCATAAAAATCTCCTCTCTAAACCGCAGAGCCATGTGTTTTGAATTTTCCCTCTGTTTGTTCCCATTTACAGCATCTCTCTCTTTTTTTCTTCTACTCTGCTTCTCTCACACACACGAACACTGATCGCTCGCTCTCTTGTTGATAGGCCCATTTAGTTCTCATGAAAGCATTCCATTTAGGTGCATTTGAGGTTATGGTTGTCACTGACAACCGGCTGTCAGAGAGTGGCAGCCTCTATCAATGTTGGGGGTTTCCAGAGGAGCTTACAACACAGAGCAGCTATTGATGGAGCCAGCTTTATGGACTGAGACCCACCAAAGGCAGTGGTGTATGACAAAGACAGCGAGGGGAGTTGGTAGTTTGAGTCTTTGACCCGTCAAGCTTAAATCACGAGGCCGTGATGTTCTGCACTTTGTGAACAGGAAAAATGTCCTCATCCCTTCACTTTGTCCGATGTGATTTTAGTTCGGTTTTAGGTCGATGCATGAAGAGACAAAGTTCCTGTGAGGAAATGAAATGGTTGTGCTATATTTATTAGGAGGAAAAAAACAGGAATAGGCACATCAATTAAATTTTATTTATATAGCACCAAATAACAACATGTTTCAGGGTACTTAACAAGGTCAAATCCTTACAACACAATTTTACAACATTATACAAAGGAACCCAACAATTTAAACTCCCCTTTAACAGAAGGAAAAACCTCTGACAGAAGGAAGGAAAAACCAGGCTCAGAGGTGGGCGGCCATCTGCCTCGACCGGTTGAGTGAGAGGGTAGAGCAGAGAGAGAAGAACAGCATAGAGATCCAGGACAATGAAGTGTTGGTGGGGTTGGTAACCGCAGACCAGAGACATGCAGCTCTGGGTTTGGGATATCTGCAAAAGAAAGCGGGGGGGGGGGGGAACTGCAACACAACACAACAAACAGTAAGCAAAAACTATGGGAGAGAGAATAGAAGTATGTCAATGAAAATCAGTAAAAACCTTTAAATCTGTAAAGTAGAACATTGACCGTGTTGTACATTTTTTAACTCAATTCCATCAAAGGAACTTTTCAAGGCACCCAAGAACCGTTTAAGGAACTACATAAAACTCACCTGAAATCTGACCACAGGCAGTAGAGTTTTAATTTGCTCCTCTCATCGCTCATTGTTCAACCCATCCGTCCACCCTGACCTCCTTCCATTGTGGCTCTGTAACGATGCCACTTTTACTATGATCAAAACTACTATGGCCATCAGGAGGCTAGTGTTGTTGTCTTGCAATGTTTGCTGAAATTGATCACGATCACGAGAGGTCGCTTAGCAGCAAAACATAACAATGGGCCACAATACGCTGCAGGACAAATAAGTCGTCTTGATATGGAAGGAAATGACCCCGCACTGATGGTAGTAGCTTTTAATGTTCAAGGAACTGTTGGGGCAAAATGTAAAACACTTAGCATGTTATACCGTGAGTGAAAATCTAAACAATACACCTTTTATATTGTGAGTTTAGTCCCTGTCGTTCCGTAGTACCTCAACTATTTGGACATCGAGGTTATCACCTCTGTATTATTTATATAGACTTTACTATCTGCATTTCAAAACCATCCCAACACCTCCAGGAATTATATCCACATGAAATGATTCCGCACCTGAAGATTTACTTCCACTGAGACAGTTTGCTGATGCAGGAAGCAGTGTGGCTGACTTTTATGCAGGAGACTAGGGCTTACGCCCCAAAGACCTGCCATTAACATCTGCTTTTCTACCTGTAACCAAAATCTTTAGCTCCCCAACCTTGACCATACCATAGCCTCAATTTTTTTCCACTCCTAAACTGCCAAGCAAGAATTAAAAAAAATTCTGGTATTGGCAGTTAAAAGAAAAACTCCAGGTCTTTCCGAATTGTCCAATAAAAAGTGCACATAGCTTGCATTTTGACTCAGTCTGTTTACACTTGACCACTTCAAGGCCAGTGAATTGTTAAACAGGTAAAGCACCAAGATTTATATCCCTGAATCGCATCCTGTGTGTGGAGAATACTTTGAAACAACATGATGCATTACTGGATTGATAAAAAAAAAGAAAAAAAAAAGAAAACTGATATCAATCAAGAAATGTTACTTATAGATATGAATTTACTCCTAGTTATTTTATTTGCTGATTTTTAGTGTGACTTAAAACAACATGTGTAATCATCCTAAAGGATTCAGAAATGAAAAAGTAGGTTTTTACTTTTGGACATCCTTAAAAACAGAAACGGTCACAATTTCAAATGTTAAAACATTAAAAGTGACACGTTTCTTTAAAGGGGCTGCATTCATTGATTAGTTGCAGTCTTTTGCTGCTTAGATTATAAATAACAAAAACGAAGCAGCAAGTTACATTAACATGATGAATTGAGTTGATCACCAGGAAGATAAACTACACGTGCGAGATTTGCTGTAAACGCTAAAAATGAGTGCCTGTATAGAAACGTTATTGTTGGGAATATCACCGCCACCTCACACACTCGCGCACACACACACCCTCCTCCCCCTCTGGAAACCTGTTCTGGAGGGAGTGACTTGATCCAGGCGGCGTCCAATTATATGGAAGCAGCACTTATTCCACTTTATTCCAGGCTACAGTTAAGTGGCTTGAAGCCTTCAGAGACACGCAGGCTTGTAGTATAAAGACAGAGCAATAGGCAGAGAGACGGTACCCCATGTGACATGTGCACGGAAAGCTAAAGACAAAGGTAGAAATATCCACACCAAGTGATGCGTCTGGCAGCGCGGAGAGGAGACAGAGGATGCTCCAAATCAAATCCATGAGGGGCTTTTTTTCTCGTCTGGAAATTCACGGTTTCATATAAATGATTCATGAGAGCCTGTTTCTATTTCTAAGGGAGTAATTGCGCTCGCAGTGAGTTTCAGCTGAAGCCGGTGACCAACCAATCTTGCAGAAAGACGCTGGTAGAGCTGGGATCAGAGCCTGGGGGAAATTCTCAAGTCAATTAATTTGGGGGAGTTTGATGAGCGGTCTTTTTAACCTGCACTGGACCTCATCTGTCACAAGGATCAACTGTTGCTGCAGCCGGAGCGAGAACAGAGACATTCTCCAAGTGTGTCTGCCTTTCACAATGGATGTTTGACCGTCACTTGGTCCTGCATGCAGCCACACAGCCGGTGTTGTGCAATTAACATGGAAGAGACACTGATACTGTTGTTGATGCCTCGGATACACCTTCATCTGTCCTGATGTGATGCCACATTGTTGCACTGAGGAGAATGATAATATCCCACACCGCTGCCGGCTTTTCATACTGGTTGATCATCTCTGTGTTTGAAACAATACAACACTATTCTTTTTTTCTTTGTACAAGGGACCAGTTTTGGGCATTTGAACTCACTGGCAGACGTCAAAATTGACAGGCTTTTTGTGATAGTGACCTTGCCCGGTTTTGACATCTATTCAGCGGGAGATCATCATGCTGATGATGATGGAGAACAGCGGCATGGATGCGCATCAGGTTGATATCGATTCGGAATTTGAGCCTCACAGTCGGTCGCGGTCGTGCACCTGGCCACTGCCGTGTCCCGAAGATTTCCCCGGGGGAGAAGAGGCGAGCCGAGGTCTGGCTCTGGCGTCGGTCAAAGTGGAGCAGTACAACGTGCCCGCATGCCGGGCCGAGAGAAAAGGCGGCGCACCGGCGGAGATCAAGCATCCAGCCGGCGCCCCGGCCCCGGTTGTGGTCGCTCCTGCCTGCATGTCCGGGGCTGCGCTTGACGTGGCCGGCCAGCTGCGCAAAGCCAAGTCGTCCCGGCGGAACGCGTGGGGAAACCTGTCGTATGCAGATCTCATCACCCGTGCCATCGAGAGCACCCCGGAGAAGAGGCTCACCCTGTCCCAGATATATGACTGGATGGTTCGCTTTGTTCCTTATTTCAAGGATAAAGGCGACAGCAACAGTTCAGCCGGATGGAAGGTAGGCCACATGAAAGAATTTTCTGAGACCACATGGTGAAGGTTTTAGTGGAGAAGCTACACTATATTTAGCTACAGTTTGTGTCTGCAACATAACTCCTATTCTGCATATTTGAAAGCCACATAATTGACCCTTGGTTCAAACAATTTATATTCAGTGGCGTGTCCCCATGTCCCTCCACAGTACAGTGAGTGGAAAGGGGCGGTGAGCGTGGCTGGATACAGGTTCACTGGGTTCATCGTATTTGGGGATTGCAGCCTGTGCATATAGGAGAAGCCACACGGAGCCAACTCTCCCTCTTCACAGTTCCTTTTTGGATAGGCACCCTGTGACGCATGTCTGGTTTCAAGCCTATATTTCTCAGCATTCTCGGGTCACGCGGGGGACAGAGTGCGCCTCTGGTCCGATTTTCGGCTGCTCGACCGGAGCATCACCCATGCCGCCGGTTGGGTACTCGGGATAAACCGTTTGGAGCCACCCCCCCACCCCCTGCTATCCATTGCGCGCACGCCGAATTACGCACAGGCTGTACCAAAGCATGGCACAAGGCGAGGGGTTTAAAAGGACAATAACAAGAGAATGATGACATTGGGTGTCACAGCAAACAGATGTAACTACAGATTATCCCTTACATTCAAATTAATATGAGGTTAATCTAATAGATTGGTCGCTATAATCTACTTAAATTTACCACCCATTCTGTGTTAGGATTAATAGTCTTTTGTTTTCAAACCCTGTATTGTAGCTTCTCCTCATACTGTTCTTCATGTTTGACAAAGTTAAACTTCTGCATTTCATGTTTTGAATATTCAGACCAAGAATAATCTGGCATTACATGTTCAAGTAAGCACATCAACCAAGACCAAAACGGGGTATAAATTATTTTAAATCCCATGTGAATTAGACATTCAGGAGAGGAGAGCAAAAATAAAATTTGAGTATTTGTGTTTTTGTGCATAGTGAGAGTTTCATAAGGGTCAGCACCACAATTAATGGGAGTTTCCAAAGCTGATACACTCTTAAATCTGATAGTACTGAGAAGCAGTCTCAACTACTCCCATGTTTTTAAATTTGATAGCAGACTTTTACTGCCTCTGTATTATCAGGAGCGTTGAAAGGACAACCATACATTATTCAACATAATGACAGCCTTAAAGATGGATGAGAAGAGGTTAGTATTTTAGTTGTATAGAGTTTGGGGACTCACATGAGACAGTTTTCAAAATAAAGCTGCAGCAGCTCAGATTTCCTGATTTTTTTTTTTGTTCTCAATATGTTTTGAACACTGGATCCCACAACTCCCGTTTTGCATCTCGAAAGTGTCTGTCTGACTTTTCATGGTATTAAACCTTGCACCTCCAGTTCAATAACACGGGCTTGTTTGTTACAAATCACAAGCCGAAGCATTGCTGACAAAACTATGGCATCATCAGGGTTATTTTTCCAAACGTTGAAGCTCCCTCCCTAACCACAGTTAATATATTTTTTTTCCAGGCAGAGGAATATTTGTAATAATTGAACTGAACTTTCTGTGTAAATTTGGCGGAGTGCCCCTTTAAAATGATTTTTTATGCTTTTTGAAGTAGCATTTTTTCACTTTGTATTGTTGCTTGACTGAGACAACCAGAGGATACTGTATCAAGTACAGAGAAGAGGAAACACGAGTCGCAGCGGGATTAACGGGCATTTTACACCATCTGTGTGGGACACTGAGTTGGTCTGAAATCCTCTCGCTGCTGCTCCTGTCATGTTATCATATCCTCACAGCATTTTGTGATAAGTACCACTGTCTCTCGTCTTTTTGTCCCTCTCACACTAAAGCTTTCCTCAGTGTTTTGACTCCATACCAGCCTCCACTGAACAGTACCGAGGCGCAGATTAATCTCCATCTTAAAATCGGAAAAATTGGATTTAAAGCCGGGGTGTAAATCCCCGTCTCTTGTTTTGCACTGACCAAGGATGCCCAGCTTGATGCCTGGCTGACTCCAGTTGCAGCTTTGCATGGAGGTTTTGATTGGCCAGTCCGGCCAGGAAGCTGATTGGCGGAGAGAGGTTACGAGTCCGAAAACCAACTTGATTCAATCATAACAAAGCTCAACAACAATAACAAAGAAAAAAAAGAAAGGAGAGGGGGGAGACGTATACACACATGTTGGACTGCAACAGTTGGCAGCGCCTTTAATGAGATTTTAAACTGGGAGGTACAGAAATGTTCACCATAACAAACAAACAAACACATTTACGTACAATTTGTATCCACTGTCCCACTGTCTTATTTGTTTCTGGTTAGACTGAAGAGCTCTGATGGAAGGTGGGGTTGGGGTGGGGTGGTGGAAGGAGGGTGTATATGGATGGATGGATGGGATGAGTGGGAGGGAAATAAGATCCAGAGTCTTGCTATTAAAAGCAGTCTTTAAGAGCTGTTGTGTAATCCTGTCTGAGAGCTGCTGCTCAGTCCAGCCGCTGGGCTCTTTGTCTTCATCTGGGCCAGCAGCTTCTCCGGCCCCTTAATACCACACACAAACAAACACACAGTGTATACATACTGTACGCACACACTGGCGAGGTGTCAGTCACTTGTTCTGGCGTCAAGTGAGCGGTGGCGGCGGATCGGATTCCTTTCATGTGTTCGCACACTTCTTGTCTGTGTCTTGTGATAGTGTATGGATTTCTTTGATTGTGGTCACACATACTGTACAGACACACACACACACACACACACACACACACACACACACACACACACACACACACACACACACACACACACACACACACACACTGAGTGTTGCGTATGTGTGTGGCAGCAGGGTTGCTATGATGACTATGTATGGATTTCTCCGACTGTGGTTAAGTAATTGTGGTCAAGTGTTTTGGCCATGTTTGTTTTTGCATCAGAAGTGGGAGGCTGTGTTTGGTCGTGTGAAGCAAGTTCAGCTCCGTAGGCAGTCACGGTGCCGGTGAGGGGGGGCGGTTCGCA
The DNA here is from genome assembly GCF_029030835.1 of Brachyistius frenatus. Classification (NCBI taxonomy): domain Eukaryota; kingdom Metazoa; phylum Chordata; class Actinopteri; family Embiotocidae; genus Brachyistius; species Brachyistius frenatus. Next base: position 427,644 of record NW_027210700.1, read on the forward strand.
TTCTCTCACACATATACACACACTATAATGTTCATTTCACAAGTGAATGTGTGTGGGAATAGATGTGCTGAGCTGTGGTCTGTCTGCAGGCTGTTCTGTACACGGATGCAGCAGCAGGCAGGTAGAAGCTCTCTGACTCTACCTGAAGGCTTTAACAGCAGCATGTTAGAGGCACATCGTGGGTGTATGACTGTTGTAATCACTTTGGGATATAAAGACATTCAGAAGAAGAATGAATTCTTATTTTTGGTCTTTAACTCATTAGATTTGCCTTGTTTTATGGTGTTTCCTACGGTTGATTTAACATTAGAATCAGCTGCAGAGATTCTTACATTTAATTACCTTCATTTCAGCCAAGTCATATTTTCCCATCTATGTGATTGCACATGAATGCAGCTTCCTGGCAGAAGGTTTGATCAGTTTTCAGCTGCACTTCCACGCAAACAACTGACAAAATGTTTAGTCGTCTTGGGGCACTCTGGTGGCTGAGGGGCATCTTTCCAAACATGAACTGCAATATCCACGGTCCGGGTCTGGCTGGGGGAGGGAGTTGAGTACCATTCCCCATCTCTGTCACGCTCTCACACTGACTGTATATAAAAGTGGACGTAGCTTCCAGATGTGAAAAATGAGGCCAATGTGGAAGTGCCTTAAGCTGCAATACCACCGAGTGCAGCTAGAGGTTGGTTCCAAAAAGCCTCCCGCTCCATAGACTCCCATTCAGCTAGTCAATACAATGTCTCCGTGAGTTATTTCGGGAAGCTATCTTAAATCGCTCCTTCTTATTAGTTTTCTGGTGGTCCATTTGAAAATAATCCCGTCATTTTTTATAAAAAAAAAGTTTATAAAAAGCTGTGTTTTGGGGGGCGTGTCTGTTTGATTGACAGGCCTGTGGTGCAGTCCGTCACGGCCATCGGTGGGCGGGACGTAGTGTGTGAACCTCTTTAACAGTACTGTCATCGTTGCAAAAGCACAACTCAGGCAGATTTCGTTAACGCTGGCACAGTTCCATCAACTGTTCTAGTAAGTTATGACAGTGAACCAGACTGTAAAATATAAAGATCCTGGAGATATCTCACTGAAAAGGAATGCAGTCCTTTTTAATGTTATCAGCTACACATGTGCTTCTCCTGCAACAAGCCAAAATGTCTGCTGTGAAAAAGCTGTTGGCTTTATTCATTTGGAATTCATTTAGAAAGAGTTAAAATCTCAATCTCTGTGTCATGTGTTTAATTACTCTGGGGAGGAAGTGAAGGGTCTCGATGGGGGGGGGGAGGTTTTGGTCTCAAATTTACTGCAGCAGTTAGGCTCAGTGGGGTTGAAAAGGACTGAGCAGGTCAGTTTTAGGTCAGTGAGGAACAGCTGAGTGTCGACAGGGGCTGAAGACAAAAAATTAAACATAATCATATCAGGAATAAGCTCTCGTAAAGCCTCACAGTGCAGACTCTGGAATCTATTGCAATTCAATACAACAGCTCTACCATCAATTTTTTGTTTACGACGCTCATTATGTTCAGTCTTTGACGACTTTGTCAATAAGTGTGTAAATTCAGTCACACATTTAAAAGGTAGCGTTGCATGGATTTCATCATACTGAGAGATTCCTCTCGTTTTTTTCTCCCTCACTTACACACGAGGTGATCATAGTATAAGAAACAGCTCTAAATATAATTCTGTCCAGTGCAGCAACATCACTAATCCTTATCACAATGCTAAACACGCTGTATCAAAACCTCTATAGCAGTGTCCAAAAATGAACAGCAAGGCTTCATAAAAGATGACTTTAGTGTACGGCAAACAGGTGTATTGGATTGCTTCAGACTGTACAGGTGTACTTAACAAAAACACCAAATGTGTTTACCCAAATAGAGTTTAGACGCGAATCCAGCAGAACACAGGAGTTTTGAAACTGCTTTCCTTTTCATAACACTCCCAATAAAAGCTTAAAGAAGATCATCTACAGGCACTATTTAGTACATTTACCATAAGTGTTGATTATGTTGTTAAAGAGCTTAATTTTAAAGACAACGTAATCATAAAAAAGTATGGAGTATAAAATCTTCTGTGTTTTGATTGCTATGTAAATTAAATTGATGTCATCCCTAAAAATAGTTTATTTCTCCTTCCTCTACTTCCCTGATTTCTGAGTTAAAGTGGATCTTTACGTCTAATATGTTCCTAATCTGCTTGTAATACATCACAATGCACTTCACATAAAGTATCACCGCCCACGCTGATGGCCATCACCTTGTTCTGCCGAGATTCCACTTGTGGGAGATGGAGAAGAAAATAAGGTGCAGAGCGCAGGAGGGAGAGAGAGAGAGGGAGGGAGGAGTGAGGGGGCAAAGAGACATTTTGAAGAACAAGGTATTATTTGTCTTGCCAATAAAACCTTTTTTAATCCTTGAATTGGATTTGGAATTGAGTGGGAGAGGAAGAGAGAGGCAGAGAGAGAGAAGATAGAGCGAGTGGTGGTGGTGGCCCCTGCTGCTGAGCACATTGATAGCAGCCTTAATGCCTGTGATGCTCCAGTGCCAGCCCAGACAGAGGGGAATTGGTTGGAGATGGTGGAACAGGCTTAGAGGGTTCCCTGTGCCAGCCGGCCTGGCGCTGGCTCAACAGAAAGCCCTCTGCACCGCTACACAGTTATTGTTATTATCACAAAGGCGCAGCAGAAGGAGAGGCAGCTCTTGAGTTGGCGGGCTTGGCACTGGGTTAACTGGGGGCGGGGAATGGGAAAAGGAATTTGGAAGGCAAGGGGGGGTTGGTTGTTGGATCTGAGACTTTGGTAAAACTCATCTGATCAGTCCTGTGAATGGAAGGAAAGCAGTTGGGAAAAGTCGTTGAGGGCATGAATGGAAAAGGAGGCCACGCAGAGACGGACAGATTCTGATCCGAGGGGATCAGTTGCCTTGTCGGTTGATGCCGAGCTTCAAAAGGCATCTGAATAGATATCACTTCAATCTGGAGAAGTGCGAGGATGTAAACAAGGGATGCACCAGCAGTGGAGGCGGGGTGTTCACTGCTTAAAATGAGTCATAGTGGTTGGAATAGAACATAATATTCTCGCCCTCAACCCTCACACTTCAATCGGTTGGAATAAATCAGCTGGAAGAAAACGTTGAGAAACTCTCTACAGACGGAAATTCCAGAGAGAGAACCAAGTCCAGACACAAAACAGTCAGAGGCAGGCGGATCTTGGGATTCATGCCTGGTGGTGTGTCGTAAAATGTCGGCCCAGCACACATTCTCTCCGTGTTGTCTACCAGACCTCGGGGTTTCAAAATGTTCTGGTGTCTGGATCAGACGATGAGCAGAGCACGAGTCAAAAACATTCAGTCCTCTGTCCTCGCTGTCAGACTGTGACTCAGGAACAGGCCACCACATTCTGCTGGTGCATTGCGAACCTTAAAGGACCACACCAGGGGTTTTACACGCTGTAGCTCACTTTCAACGAGTCACATCCACTGAACTTTACACCACAAATAAAAAAAAATTCAAACTATGCTGTTGTATTTTAAAGATGTCAAAGTATTTAATCATCTACTGCTTCAGGAAGCCATCGGTTTCCATTTGTTTGTTCAGAATATGGCAGTCGCTTAGTAGACAAGTACAGCGAGCCATGTATTAACAGCATTTTTGTGACCATTTTCAAATGCATGTTATACAGTTTAGTTTTGATTTTTTATTGAGAGCCCCTTAATTTTTTTTTACTTTACAGCACAAGGAGTTATTCTGCAAACCTACTCTTGCATTTTAGAAATATGGTTGAATTTTGTCAACCACTTCAGCCAGACATATATTTCTATTTAGTATGGAAATCTACTGAATAAACAGAACGTTAGGTTAGTTTTGCCAGGTAATGCAATACAGAAGTTTTGCTTACATTACACAAGTACTTGAAAATAATGTAACATTGAGAAAAATGAATGTTGACGAGATTTATTTGAATAAATGTCAGTTGTGGTCAAATTAACTTGTACATGTTAATTTCAGTAAAAACAATTTACCCTAATCCTAAACTTAACATTTTAAACAGTGTACTTATATCTCTAATTTTGGCCTCTATTGAATCCAAAACGCGTCAAGACATCAGTTCTTTGACGGTTTAACGATATCATTATCCAGTCTTGGATCATCCACGCCTTGTTAGTTTACTCAATCAATTGTGTAGTTAGATTCGGATTACTTTATATAACTGGATTAATCAACAAATGGATGTTCAATGAGTCTGTTAATGTTTTGTTTTTTTCATAAGGAAATAATTAGAATTGAATAGCTGCCTGAAGTGTTGGACGCCAAACATCCAAATGTGTAAAACACTTGTGTGATTGTGTGATTTTCATCTTACAAAAATGTACGTGAGCGCTTCAGACATCCATTGTTTTCCATTCATTTCCATGTAGTATGAAAATCAACCACATTATTTTACCTAACAAGTGGCCATTTTACAAATCATGCTGTTGTGTTTTACAAATTTTGGTGTTTGCTGTCAGTCAGCCATTCATTTCCATTTATTTCCTAAAGGACAATGACTGTCTACAGTGACGACAAGATACATTTAGAAAATTTTATGACACAATAGGGTGGTTTTCAAAATGCCTGCTTTTAGTGTAAAGTAAACAACTGGTTTCCATTCATTATGAATTTCTGCTTGGAGAGATGGAAAAAAAAATTACAATGTCAAGTGTGACATCATATACACAATTTGAAATTAAGAAGCTAAAAAATGCTCAGTGATGTAGTTATCATAAAAAAGTTATTTCATATTTTTTGCAACCATTAACTTCAAAAGCTGAGAACACAATTCAACAGCCTTATATTTTCCTAAATTGTTTGATGTCACACTTTGAGACTAGTTAAACATTACACAGAGAGTTACTGTGCAGTCAGTCATCCTATTAAAGCCATCAATTCACAGCAGCATCAGACTGAAGATAATCCCCCTGGAATCACAGAGGACATTTTATAATGTAATCATGCATCTGAAATTGCACTAAATTTTAATGTGATTAATGACAGAGTTGCCTCATAAAGTATTCACCCCCAACTTTCTTCATATTGTACTCATTATAGTATGCACCAATTTTAATAAATCATTATGCACTCACAGTGTGTTTATAATGGATTTTGGATGCCTTATGGTGCCTTATGAGGACCACTTCAAGTAATGTGTTGCCCTTATTTTTTACTGCAAATGGGATTAGTTTTTGAGTTCCTGCACATGGTAAAATGGGTTTGATCGTGGTTTTGTATGGATCTGAAGATTCCGTGTGTGTGTATGTGTGTGTATGTGCCGCTGCTCTTGTTGTTGTGTAGCTGGGCCTGATGGGAGTCCAGGTCCGGGGGGTACAGCTCTAGTTAATAATTCAGATGAGGCTCATTATCAAGGCAGCGCAGATCTCTCTCTGATTCCACCTTAATTGCAGGCAGGATGTGCCTCTCAGACACTCTCAAAGTCACTCCCCCTCCTGTCTGCAGCTGCAAATGACTACCACACACACACACACACACACACACACACACACACACACACACACACACACACACACACACACACACACACACACACACACACACACACACACACACACACACACACACACACACACACACACAGATCTCCAGTGGTTCTCTTCCAGACCTCACCTCTATACAGCAGGTGCCCTCACTGAGATCAGGCCTGGATCTCTGCACGAGCACATGAATGGACATTTGGAGATGAGTAGATAAGTCCCACCCAGAGCTTTTGTCTGTCACAGAGTATCGACTCTGTGGCCAGGCACGTGCTCCTATTGAGTCACTTACATTTTTAATCAGATCTTCATGAGGGCTTTCTCCTGTCGGAGGGCTCAACAAACTAAGATTGATGGGAGGTAATCAGTCAGAGGACAGCAGCCCTGTGATTAATGCTGCTGGGGAGTGAAGCTCTCAGCGCCACGCTGGACGACCTAGATCATGGCTTTTCAACCCCAAATCTTCTGAAAAGCTGAATTGTGGAGGGCATGTAAAAACAACAGAACCGCTGTGGTTTGACAAGTACTATCAGACGAATGTTTCATTTACATAATAGACTGCTATTTCACGGTGAACTTATTGTTTGGAGACAGGTGATTACTGTGTAGTAGATGTTAGAATTATATTCAGCCATATTTACAAAGCCTTTGTCAGTAGGAAGTTGGTGAGAAGATATGGACGGGCAGCTCCTTGGTTCTAGTGTTTTGGGGATTGCTAATATCGATCTCTGAGTTAGTCTGACTTGAATTGAATGAATCCTTTGACATGAGGAGTTTTCTTTCCAGTGTGCACTTGTTGGACCTGATCCTTATTCAAGAACAATTGTTGTGAGATGACTCCTTTCAAAGTGGTAAATGCAAGTGCTTTTAGAGAACTTGTTGCATTTTTTATTATATTGAAATTTTCTACTAAAAATTGTATTACTGATAGATTCAGAGCTTTTAGTGATGTACAAACATTCTGCATTTTTACAAATATTAATGTAACACTTTTGACAAAGGAATTATTGATTAAGATTGCTGGTGAAGCTTAAAGTGGAGAGGCTGTACTTTGCATCTGCACTGTGCTTTGAACTAAATACTTAATGTATGTCTGTATGGAAACATACCTCAAATGCAGAGATAACTTACTGATGTTCCGGACGTGTCATTTTCACCAAGTTCACTCTTTTACTTTTACCTGAGGCTGACAGAAATGTCAATAATTTGACAGTTGACTGTCCCATAAAAAATGAGACATTGTGACAGTGAGCTAGGGAGGGAGTGAGGCGGCCTAGACCCAAAGCGTTGGAAGAGAGGGGCTCGAGGTCGATGGATAGGTAAAAAAAACTGGAGACTGCAGTTTTTTTTCTTGTTTTAAACAGAATCAAACGTTACTTTTAACCATGATGGTGAAAAAAATTGCCAAACTAAAACCCTTGTCTTTCCTCAAACCTTTCCAAGTGGTTTTTGTTACCTAAACCTAACCAAATAGCTTTTACACTCTTATGATTCGTGTTCAGAATGTAGAGAAGACCTGTGTAGTTGCTTGGGTTTGATGTCTTGTTGGTTTAGTTATAAGCCAAGGTACTGGAGAAAAACATTGACCTGATGATAGCAACTCATCCTGAAGTGGGCATGAATGAATGTGAATGTTCACATAGTCATTTTAAGGCATTTCAATCAAAGCCACTCTTATCGATTATTAAATTAAATAATCACCAGAATCAATTACAACTGTAGATCCATCCTGGCAAGATGTTTTAGTCTAACAAACCGCCATCCACACAGCCAAGCTACGAGCAAGGTTAAAGATACAAATAAAATTACCATATTGGCAGTCCATGACAAACCTCCATAAAATATCTTGTTTTATTTAGGCCAATATGACAATTTTATGTAAAATCATTAGGATACGAGAATTTATGCATGACAAAATTATACAATTTAGAACATAGAGCATTTCTTACACTCCAACATCTGGCTGTAAAGAAACATTCTCCACTGCAACAGTGTAACATCATGATCTGAGTCTTCTCGTGTTTCGCTCTAGGACTGTCATGTTGCCTTGATCTGATTCTCGTCAGGAATCACTGTTACAACATGCCTTTTTTGGCATCACGTGATAAACGATTCCCTTTTTTCTTTTGCCACAATCAAAGTGGTTTAGGAGACAAATATATTCTTGTATGAACCCTATTGACTTTGCCTTATTTACATCATCTAAAAAAGACCATATAAACTGTCATGTGAGATGTGAGATGGACGTTACGGGATTAGACTGGTGGAGTTTCAGAAATATTTTTGCACACTGACGGATGGGAAACGAATGGCTGCAATGGTTAAAGAACAACAGAGGATTCAAGTAAAGGGCTTCACTCCATCATTTTACAGTACTATCAATCTCCCTTAATGCGTATTGTTCTCCGTGTGGTTTAGTCATGTTGAGGTGATGTTCAGCATCAATCAAGTCACATTCATTTGCTGGCAATTGAATCCATTTTCATTATGTCTGTTTCAATATGTCTGTTATTGCACTTTGATCATAGCTGATAAAAGCTTGTTGAAAATTAAAGCCATTAGTTTCTTAAGAGCAGGATCATTTGCTGTGTTTTAACCAGAATTATTGGCCCATTGTCTTTGTAAAATGTCTGTTAAATCAGTTTGGTTGCTACACTTGGGAAGGTGTCTGTTAAAAAATGTCAAGTTGAGCCTGGATGCAGCAAAAGAACAACATGCTCACTGTCTATTGTCAGCACAATGACAGGTCAGCGAAGAGTGTTTTCACTAATGAATATTCATCAGTCCAATGACATATTTGGACAAATTACAATAAAAGCCTTTCAAGCTGGAGCTGAGTAAGAATAATTTACAACCTAGTCATTTTGGAGATTATTAATCAAACATTACTAAATTGCTTTAAATCACAGCTAAGCAGATTTACATTATGGTATGTACAGATTGAACAAAGTGTGTGTGTGTGTCTAGTGTGTGTGTGTGTGTGTGTGTGTGTGTGTGTGTGTGATGGCTTGCTGATGGCGGTCCAGGAGGCAGACAGAGGTTAGCAGCATAAGACGGCCCCTCAGTGGATTTCTGTGTCAGTTTGATGAAAATAGGTCAGGATTCAGAGATAGGCGTTTAGCATTCTGCCCATGTGATGGCTGACGCCGCGCCTGACGACAGCTAGCCTCAAATGAACTCTCGACTCTTTCTGTCTCTCCATTTGCCCACCACCCACCACCCCCACCACCCTACCTCTCCCCCATTCCCCTCCGTCTTCCTCCCTCCACGTTCCTCTGTAATCTAAACTCTGTCCTGTCATCCTCTGTCTCTCGGCTGTGGCTTCCATCGCTTCCAGCTCACGTAAAGACATTTAAATCTGTGGGCTGTAGATTAAAAGCCCACTCCTCCACAGAAATCGCACTCAGATCCACAATAGACTGTGTCTGGTAGAATTTATTTGATTTAGATGTACTTTTCGGTATTGTAGCGCCGCTTTCGAGAGAGAAAATAGATGTGCTGCAAAGTTTTATTGGGATAATATTTCAGCCGTGGCCAGTGGTGACCTAGCTTAGCATAAGGTCTACAGTATGTTTGGTCACCACTGTATTGGCCTTGATTTATTATTCTCCTCCAGAGCAGGCCCCCATCTCTCATCACTGCTATGCTTTAAAAACGACTCTTAAAGGTGAATTTACTCACACACGAGCCAGTTCCATGTTCGGCTTTGTAATTCAGTAACAGCAACCACCTGCAGCGCTGGCTGCACAAACATAACGGCTAAATGTACCGCTTACAACAAAGAGGAGATAAGTGAAACGACTGCTGCAAGGTCAATTCTATTAAGTACAATTTCTGATGAGGTTGATTTGAGTACAATTAGATTAACTTGACAGAAAAAGGATTCTTTCATAGCCTTTAAAACACTGTCTTGTTTGTCTGGTAAAGGTTTGGTGGCCGGCTATTAGCCAGTAGCTTATTTAGTAAAACTTGTGAATGTATGTGGCTCGTAGCTCTTGCTAAAACGACTTTTTGCTTTGCGAGCATCAGGGCCTAAGGATGGTATTTATCAACGTATTCATTAAAAATTACAGCACGATATCAACAAGTACCAGCTAAATGACCTTGTGTATTACGGCTGTGAATGGTCTGAATGACGATAATACTCGGCCTTCGGCAAACTCTACCGAGATCAGAGACCAGAGAATTTACCAGGCACATTTATGACCCCAAACTCTGTTTTCTTTAGTGCCATATTTCACCACAATTTCATTACCAAAAGATATCCCATAATCTAACATGCATTATGCCTACTGCAGTGAACTTGAAATTAATCAGCTGACTTGATAAAAGGAAATGCAACACTTTCTCAAGGCTCAAAATGCTGCATTATTTAAAAATCCAAGGCACGGCAAGAATTTATTTTTTCAATAATCTTTTCCTTTCCTTTAGCGTGACGCTAAAGGGAAAACTGTGGTTTTAACCTACTTACATAAATAGAAAAAAACATCAAGTCATTACAGCGCTACTGTCCAGCACTTATTGCCAGCAAGATTTGGGGATTTAATGATCATTTAAGTCTTGAAATGCCGCGATATTAATTGAATGGTAATCACATGTATCAGCAATAGAAATGGAAGCACTTTTAAAAACCAAGACCCCCAGTGGCCCCAGAGGTCTCAGAGTTGCTGTTTGTTAGTTGGTTTCCAGTGATTTGATTATTGGAGATTTGTTAGACAAACGTCATCAATGAAGGAGCCTACATCAACTAAAGTGGGTTGTGCAGTGTAAGCTAATTTTGTGGCCCTGATTTTTTTGGGGGGCCCTGCGTCAAAGTTATAAGCTATTTATTGTTATGTTTTATATTCTTTTAATATTCTTGTTACCTGGTGTATATTCCTAATAAAGTTGTTTTCTGGGTGTTGGGGCCTGTAATGAAGCTGTCAGTCTGCAGGGTGTGTTACACAGTCAACAGAAAGTGATAGATGGACGATCAATAGGGGCAAAGCATTGGGTAGTCTAGGGGATCCCAGACCACCTGGGTCCCCAAAAGACCCCGGATTCACTTGGGGTCTGTTGGATTTTGGAAATTTAATTAAATGCACAAGAACTTGAACCAACATCACCAAAGCAGGACCCTGCAGACTGAGCTCATTTTTTGTCTCTGTGTTTTACAGGGGCCGTGTGCTCACATTGCACATCTTCCTAAAGAAAGGGACATTTTGTCACACTATCGCGATTAAGGCCCAATGGAATTTTTTGTCCAGAGGTCCTCCAGTAGGTTAATCCAGCAATACACATACACAGCTGAATACAATGGGTTTATTTTCCGCAAAGACTTATTTGTTGAGTATCTGTTTCCTTCTTTGTCAGCCTCTACCTTGTGAAGTGTTAGATTGCACCTCCCTAACTGATTTATTGGCCCTCTGAAAGTCTGACTTCATCAAATCCTTGATACCGCTAGTCATATATACCGTCTTTGATGAGTGCCACCAAAGTCGATGTGTGGATTTAATAGCAGCATTAATCTGCCTGTTTAATGGTGTTGTTGAGTGGAAGGTGGTCACTGCAAGACGCAGCACTAAAAGATAAGTTATGGCCCCAGCCGGCGAACTATGAAAGGGCAAAATGCAAAACAGTCAGGATGCGGAGGAGAGTGGCGGAATTAAACAAGGTCTTCCTACACTTTACAGGAGAGAGCGAGGACGGATAAAGACTGGTTACTGAACATGGTGTGAAATAAAAACATGTTAGAAGTGCTGTCAGAGTTTACAGCAGGTTGTCCCCAGGTCGCCAGGTGTGACTAAACACATGCGTGAAGTGATATTTTATTTGTTAGAACAGTTTGAGTTTCTGATTATTTATTGAGGATACCTGATAATTGATTCCCGTGACATTACAAAAGTAAGCTCTCGTTTCTCGATGCCTCATAACCCTGTTAATTGTTAGATAATGAGCCTGCTAAAATATGCCTACAACAAACATCACACACTTTTTTCCAGGTGTTTTCCAATGCCGCCACATTGCAGCAGGTGTAGTTTGTATAATGAGGCCTGATGAGAACTTTGTGCCACATTTTTAATTTGCTGTGGTTATGAATAAGGTTATGCCAATATAATATAGTGATGATGATGATAATAGGCTTGTTATGTGTTCTGGCCAACAGTATCGTCCACCCCTGATTGGATAAATATCATGGGTGAAACATCACTAGGTATATTTACTCACGGTAAGTACACATACGGAAGCGAAGTACTATTGTTCTATTTGACTTGACTTCCATTTAAATCCACTTTTTACTTCTTCATTTAAGACGAAAATCCTCTCGAATGAAGAAAAAAACATATTGTTGGTTTGTCCCTTCCTTTTGTTATGACCACTAGGGTTGTACTGGCAGAAGGAGATATGTTTAACTCATTGCTGAAAAAAAGTTAACCCTACAAAACAGCTTAGTTAGGTTTAGAAAAAGATCATGGTTTGAATTGATTTAAGTACGACATTGAGGTTGAGGATCTCCGTTGCCATGGTTACAACAACAGACGTGGTTAAGGCTTATGGAAAGGCATCATCAAATAAACAATGTTGACTGTCAGTTTTAAACAGGAAACAAACATCAATCTCTTGTGTCCGGTCCAGTGTTTTGTTGACACATCCATCCTCCCGACCTCCTCCCTGTGTGAACTGAGGTTGACAGCAATGTCACCTGACTTTCTTCTGTGGTAAATCATAATTACCACAGAAACTAGAGGCTGCTGTCACTTGGCTGTAAACATATGTAATTTGGGGGCATTTCAAATACTGATTCTCACACAACTGCTGGAATCTCATCAACAATAACTATACTATAATTATAGGTTGTAATAATGAAATGCTGTACAAACAACTTATGTGATCATTTTATTGGGAGAACAGTCTCAAAAGTATTGTACTTTGTACTCCATTACATTTATCAGAAAAATATATGTATTAGTTCATGTTAGGATCAAGCTTTAACATATGAATCATTTAGAAATTATTTATACATCAGATTTATCCATTACAATCAAGAGCTTAACAATTCAATGCTACATTCAAATTTGTTTATAATACATATTATGTGGGTAAAAATGAGTGCCAAGCTCTATTAAAACAAAATTTCTCTTACGTCAGCCCGAAATGTCAATGACCAACTGATGATGTCATAATGATGTCGTTAGGGTTATTTTGGTGGCGGCTCGCAGGCTACAAATGATTAAAACCTCAGAGCGTGACAATTGAAAGACATCTATGTTTACAAGCCAAGGAAACTCTAGCAAAATGCACTGTCAAGTTGCATCATGGGAATTGAAGGATCTGTGGGGTTTGGCATTAAGTCCCATTCTTGGGACTAAATGAGCAAAATCCCAATCTGTTTTTTTTATTTTTTTCTATTTATGAATAAATCGAGATAAGTCGAGATGCCAATAAAGACAGACCTCTTCATTCTTTAAATTCAGTGTCTATTCTGGTTCTCCAGCACGTTTGGTGCACCTGTAGCGTGCAGGCACACAAACATCCACAAGGAGCCCATGTGTGAAATTTATGCCATTTGGACCCCAGCAGACCTTTGTTAACCCACGTCTTGTGATGCAGTTTAATTAACTGAAAATGTGTTCAACACTAAAGAAACATTTTATTCTGATCTGATCGAATGCATGATTACTGTAGCATTACTATTAACCCTAGCGTCAACTGTTTTCAGTGGAGTTCAGGTTACCTGATGTTGACTTTACTCTAGTCGAGCTAAGTTTAGAAGGCTCATGGAAACTGAGGATTATTGATTGATTATTATTGTCATAAAATCCAGTTAAATTGCAGCATCTCTCCGGAGATATTGACAGATGTGATGTCAGTTGAAGCGTACAGTAGTGAAACTGATGGGAGGGCAGTATGAGGACAGGATGGCAGTGTAGCGTTGCGGTTGCGTGACTGAACAGCACACAGGCCTGTCTGTGTAATTCTTGCAAGATGGATATTAAAGACGCAATACTGAGGCCTTCCCTCCGCTCTGTCCCTGCACTCCCTCTTTCCCGCGCCTTCCCCATTCTCCCGTTCCCTCTCTTTCCCTTTCCCCTCTCCGTCTCTGCTAATGATCTGCTCCGCCTGTCGCTGCCTGGCTGACTGATGCCCACTGACAAGCCCCACTCATGCGGAAATCTGCACCCCCTCCTTCCCTTCACACACACACACACACACACACACACACACACACACACACACACACACACACACACACACACACACACACACACACACACACACACACACACACACACACACACACACACACTCCAATAGAGTAATGAACTCCTGCACATCACAACGCTGCATATTTACTATGCATGTGTGACACACATGCACCATGCACGCCAACTTGCATAAGCGCTCACGGTGAGATAGATAGATCTACATTAACTAATCACGCCCATTTGTTCAGTCACGTCAGCAGACATATATGTAGAGCAGATGACAAACGCACAAATAGACCACACACTATGTATACGTTATCCACAGAGAGCGCCCCTCCCCTTCCATACTATCGCATGCTTATTGAGCAGCTGACTTAACATCCATGCATTTTTATGCAAATGACCACGTATTGAATCTGGCTGAATGGAAAGTGGCCCATTTCAGTGAGATTCCTGCAGTGTTGCAAAACCCTGTTTTCTTCGTTTACTTGAGGCAGAGAACTTAAATTATTAAAAAAAAAAGAAGGAAAATAGTGATGGGAATGCATTAGTCATTAACAATGATGCAGGTTTGACATGATGATAAGCTTAGTAAATACTTTAGTCTGTGTGCAACAGTTACTCTGGGGGACAGTATGTGCTGTCCATAAAATATTTGATCAGCAAAAGCCTGCAGGAGGAGTTGTTGACAGTTATAAACCATTTGATATAGTTGATTTTAAATATTGGGTATTACCATGTTAATAGACCAATGATTGAGTGATTGATCAGGAAAAGAGGGTTTAATTAACCGATACTGAATACAATTGTTAGCTGCAGCCATCATATGGATGCTACATTCAAACTGCTCTTAAAGGGTTTTTATTGCTAATTAAAATCTTAAAGATGTAGTCAGTTTTTACAGAAAGACTGTTGATATTTGAACTCACCAGACAAACAAATAGTCCCCGCCCCTTCTGGGCTCCTTCTGGAGCTCCGCCCCCCACATTTTTTGATGTGCATTGCGACATTAACCAGTGTGCTAGATGATTAAACCTTATATAACGTGGAAATGGATGAGTCTTTCTCATAACTGAAGCAAAACAAACATTTTGGTACAAAATATCATTTACAGAGGGCTGTGTACAAACACCAGTTGTTTTTTTTTAACACACACACACACACAAACACACACACACACAATGGACAGCTATCAGACTGAGGAGAAATTCACTGAATTTGGCAAAAAGTTTATTGAATGAAAATCACAAACTGTACCTTTCAACCTGCCTCTTCTCTCCACCTGACACACATTATTTATTCCCCTTTAACAGAAACTACTTATTCACATTGTGATGCTGAAGTCTTACCTCAAACTTTCTTACTGTCTCCTTCCAGATTCAGGTTTGATACTTATTGGTTTTGATTGCCAACACTGATCTTAAAATCTGCTGCCAAGTGAGATTCCCAACATTAAATGTATTTATGCACACATTAACTAACCTGAGATGAAGCGGAAAACAACCCAACGCCGCTCGGAAATAAATCGTTGCCACTTCACATTCTTAGCAAAACCTTCAAAATCCATCTTGTGGATGTAGCCTACTTTCTCAATATAATAATAACTGAGTATCTTTCTGTTCTTTCATTAGCTTGTGCGCAACACTAACTCTATCCTTCTGCTGCTCTGGCTCCTAATTACTAATTGGCCCCTACTAATAATAAACAGTCATGCA
Organism: Brachyistius frenatus; assembly: GCF_029030835.1. Taxonomy (NCBI): domain Eukaryota; kingdom Metazoa; phylum Chordata; class Actinopteri; family Embiotocidae; genus Brachyistius; species Brachyistius frenatus. Next base: position 443,061 of record NW_027210700.1, read on the forward strand.
TATGGAAATCTGATCAAAATAGCTTATTTGAATCAATTCAGGGTAATTTACTCCCACTGTCAGACAGTATGGTATTGATCAATTCTGTAATTGATGCAGTATATACATCAGAGAATGGCACTGACATGTTCATATTTGATTTTGAATAATCGAAGCTCAGTTCGGTGTCGCTACATCAGCGCCCTGCCGGGGGAGTTTCAGGGAGGTAAGAAATGAGGTCAGTAAGCAACACTGTGATGCGTGGCGACACCCCTGGGCTCCCCTCAGTCCCAAGACCGCACACGACCCACAGTCCCCCAGCCGATGGCTCAGCCCCGCCACTATACGCTCAGCCGGGGGGTTATGCAAGGCTCCGCGAGGCCTGCTGGCTCTGACACAGATTAGAGAGGGAGACTCGGCCAGGTACTTCGCTGTTCTACCAAATATCTGGGCCGCACACCAATATGAGGGAGTTACACAGGAATACAAAGCGCACTGTGGGGGAGCAGGGACTTTTACGTCAGTAGTACTTCTATTTAGTTGAATAAACCATCTTATATAGCACACTTTAAAAGAAGGTTTATGAGTTACTATCTACTGGCTTTTTAATGGTAAGATCATAAATATTTCAGCGGGCAGTTACAAGACACTAAAAACAGCAACTTTTAGGTTTCAAAAACTATTTAGCTGGTGAGTAATTAATAGCCAAGTCATTAATAAATGCCTTTCTTCCTTTTAAATAAGCCATTAAAATCAGCTAAAAGTGTTAAGAAGTAATTAGTATGCTGTAATAAACCATCAGTCCGACAGTTTTGTGTCAATAAGTTAATTAATAAAAGATAATGACTTTCTTACTTTGTCATAAGCCAGTAGCAGTTACATATTGAAACCTGATAAAGGTGTTTCTGCAGCTGTAAAACTCGGTGCATGCACTGCATGTGGTTCAGACGTTCGGCATTTATTCTGACGGAGCATCATCAACAGACGGAGAGTTTTACGCCAGGCCGTGTCCGTGATTTCAAATGCAACACATCACCGAGGTTGTCGAGCGTGGCACACCTAACACAGAGACCGCCTTGTACTACTACAACTAAAATGGATGGTTGTGCTTCATTTCTGTTGCATCACAATTGAAGTTGAAAATGTTTAGGACAAAAACCAAGTTCTGCTACAAAATAAGAGTCCCTTCTTATATATTAAGCCAGGCTAAAAGTAACACCTCTAAAGCTGACAATTTCAATACACAACATTTCCTCCAAGAAAGAACAGATTCTGTTCTGATTTATGATCCTCAATTGGACATTTTTTTCCTGTGTCCACCAAAAGAAAAACCTAGATTCTGAACAAGGCTTGTCACAATCACATAATCACAATTATTTGAGCATTATCATCACTTTTCATAATCGTTAGAATCGTCTACTCATTTGTGTAAAAACAGTTGGATGAAACTAAGAGGAATGTCATACTTCCATCACTGTTTCAATGATTATACGAAAATAGTGGTAGAAAAATTAACCAAATAAGATAGAATGGTTAATCACAATTATTTGTATGACAATTAATCATCAGCTAAAATGTCCTGATCATGACAGCCCTATTGTGAAACGGAGAAGTTCACACCCTTTGGGAACCACAGAGTAGATTCCCTGTTAAAAAAACACCAGTTCCAGAACCAGAACCCTCCAGGTGGATAAGCTGTCTACCTTTGGTCCACCACTTTGTACCAGACTGAATATATGGATTACTATTGGATGGATTGGCATACAAGTTGGCACAAACATTCATTTTGCTGAGCCTTTTTCTTCACCATCATCAGGTATACATTTTAATTGGTCCAACATTGTTATATTTATGACACTAACCCACTATTGTCCATCCACTGTGGAATTTTTGGGGGCCCTGTATAGTGAATATTCAGTATTTACACACTCAGCATTCACACACTCAAACACAATGGTGCAGGGTAAATTAGAGCACTATATGAGTTAACGGAGAGTGATTTCAGACAAAGTCTTCATCTCATTTTCTAATTTGTGAAATCATAAATAAATTAGTTTTTTCAGGCCTCTAACAGCTCAACAATCACTTTTTGGTGAAAACAGTCCAACTCAGGCACACTGGCATTCAAGTTCACGTTGCTTCACTTTAAACCACAAAAATAGCGAACCACTGCTTTATTATTAAGTTTTATTACACACCTTTATAAATCATTTAGTTAGACATCCATACTATGAACACATGTGGTGAAGGGAGTAAGAAACAGAAGGAAACATTGAATTCTTGAAGCATTTTTTGTCTTTCGAACATCACAAACTCTATCCATGAATTAAAGAATGGATCTGTTCCAAAAGACTGACAAACACAAAGAAAAAAACATCTATACATCCATTATTGATACACGCTTTGTCCTGTGTAGGCCCACTGGGCGGCCAGACCCTACACCCAAACAGGCCGCGAGTACGGGAAAAACCTCCACTTCCATTTTGTTTCAATTAGCAGGACGGTTTCAAACTTTGTCAGCTGCGGTCGGACCGTCGAAAACAGTGAAGGAAATTCTCATTTCAAGAAAGCACGACGAAGCTTAGATGTGCGGCAGGAAGAACTTCAAGCCTCTAATGAAGTTTCTCGCCTGCTCTTTGAAAGACTGGAAGCTCTGCTATACTCCACCCCTCAGTTACCAGCTTGACCCCCCCTCCCTTCACTCACACACACACACACATGTGCAGATACTCAAACACACTCAAAAAACACACATTCCAGCATCCCCATTAGCAATTCATGAGCGGCGTCTCATTAGACTTTAAGTTTTACCATAGGCCTCTGAAGTATATGGCTGGAGCAGTTATTAATATTTCATAGTCTCCCATTGAGGAGCTAAAAACGAAGTCGACCCGCTTCCGCTACAAAGTGACTTGCGCTCCTCTTTTTTTTTCTTTTCTTCTACTTCTTTTTACCCCCTCTTTTCCCTCTTCCTTAGACTGTCTCTCTCTTCCCCTCTCCTCTCCGTTCGCTCCTCCGCCGTCGCTTTCTCTCTTCAGCTTCCTCGCTTCCGATCCTTCTCTGCCACACAGACCTTAACTCAAACTGACTTAATTGGGCTGTCTTTGTTCTGGGAAATGTGGGCATACCTTCCCCTTCTCCCCAGCAGAGAGGAGAGAAGAGAAGTAGAAAGTGAAGAGAGAGGTGGGAAACAACAGAAGAGGGGAGGGGAAACGATGGAGGAGAAACCTGAGTGAACCCTGATTGCTCCAGAGTACCCACTGTGCCATGCTCGGGTTAGGGGGGACTCAGGGGTCGGGGGTGTGTGTGTGTGTGTGTGTGTGTGTGTGTGTGTGTGTGTGTGTGTGTGTGTGTGTGTGTGTGTGTGTGTGTGTGTGTGTGTGTGTGTGTGTGTGTGTGTGTGTGTGTGTGTGGAGACAAAGATGGGGAGGGGAGTCTCAAGGGTTCACGGGTGTCTGTCAGACTGGCAGACAGGAGCTCTGCCCCCAAAACAAACCCATGCATGAATAAGTCAATAAAACCATGTCTGTGGTGTGTGTGTGTGTGTGTGTGTGTGTGTGTGTGTGTGTGTGTGTGTGTGTGTGTGTGTGTGTGTGTGTGTGTGTGTGTGTGTGTGTATCAGGCTGAGACTGAGTGAAGGGAGGGAAGAGAAGAGAATCAGATGAGGCTGAGGCTGATGAAGCTTCTTGTTTCCCAGCGTCTTTGACAAAGACACAGACGCCACATTCCCTTGCAATGAGAAACAGACTGAGAGAGAGACACAAAGAGAGAGAGAGAGTGTGTGATCAAAACCAGAGAGAGAGGAACAGAGCGAGGGAAAGAGGAGAGCTTTGAATTGGTTGGGACAGTTACAGCATGTTTGCACATTGCACAAAATTGGTTGGACGCAAGTATGTGGGACTGCTCTGTGCTGTGTGTGTGTGTGTGTGTGTGTGTGTGTGTGTGTGTGTGTGTGTGTGTGTGTGTGTGTGTGTGTGTGTGTGTGTGTGTGTGTGTGTGTGTGTGTGTGTGTGTGTGTGTGTGTGTGTGTGTGTCAGGGGTCTCCTCAGGCCTCAGTCTGAGACCTGGACCTGGCAGGAACAAATCGGAACACAAGATCTATGTTTTTGTCATTTGCACAATAGTGAGGCAGCCGTAGATCTACAACTGTGAGTTCTGAGAGGTAACATTTTTTTTTCGGTGAAAGGACTGTGGTGGCTTTGAAGTGAGCGTAGCTTGATGTAATGGAACACTTGGAAACTTGGCTGTCTGACGGGAAGGCTGGCGAAAATATTTGAAATGTAGCGTACACTTTTTACACAATTAATATTTTTAGGTGACTAAAACAATGGACTTTGTATATGAAAGTGGACGTAGCTTCCAGGTCTGAAAAATTAGGCCGATGCAGAAGTACTTTAAGCTGCAATACCACCAAATGCCACTAGAGGTTGGCTCCATAGACTCCCATTTAACTTATCTAAAAGATTTTCAATCAAAACATTTTTTGTCCACAAGTTATCTCAGTGTTGTTAGCTAAAGTCACTCCTTCTTATTCATTTTCTGGAGGTCCAACTAAAAACAATCCCGTCATTATGTGTGTTTTTGGGGGGGGGTGTCAATTTGATTGACAGACCTGTGGTACAGTCAGGTTAAAGCTATTGGTAGGTGGGACATACTATCGCCTGGTGTCCAGTCAGATCGAGTTAGATTCATCGCTTGCTCCAAACCCAGCTCGTCCAAATATGGTCACTTCTGGCTCCAAACCACTCCGAACTAGCAAGATGGTGGGTGATATCATGGTTGGTTGCCACTTGGCTAAATGACCTGTTCTTGCCGACCCTATACACAACAGTACACACAGTGGCTTATCTTCGGTGCCGATATAGCTGACTGCTTCTCCAATTTGGAACTGTGCTGACCCAGTTTGGCTCCGCCCACCTATTGCTCGCCACTTGAGTCTTTGCTGTGATTATAATTTTGACACTTGAGGTTAGCATGAGGTTCGCTCAGCCCCCCTGAATGGTGGACCAAACAGCAGCTGAAGTGGTTCCAACAATGGCAGTGGTGGTTGCGTTTTGTAACGTCCATTGGTTAATGCCGATTAAAGGCTGGTCAACCAGTCTCAAAGTTAACCTGAGGTCAATGCCCACGAGGATTCAACAACTGGAAATAATGCTGGATGGAGCGTACCCAGACACATATATTAACAATGTGAATTTGGGTCAGGGAACACCAGGCTAGTGCTGACCCCCATCTACTTCAGGTAATACACAGAGTACCTCACAAAACAAAACAAAACAAAACAAAACAAAACAAAACAAAACAAAACAAAACAAAACAAAACAAAACAAAACAAAACAAACTGTCCATTTTATAAATCTGTAGCTACAACCTTTTAAAACAGCTCCATACAAAAGTATTTGGATATGGTGTAGCTAATCAGGGAAAGCCACTAATATACGTGGGACAGCTGCCCCTCAGAACAAGACATAAAGACACTTTACTTGCCAATAAGGCATTACATGTTTTGTGGCAACAACAAAGTTTGCAACTATTTCCCAGCACCAGACCTCTTGACACTATGGGAATTAATTTAGGTTAATTGTCGGCTTTGCCTGTGAATCTGGAAACGATGTATGGATTTAACAGTTGGTTTTGATGGAACCAATTATCAGATCAAATAATGGTCAAAGGACTTTAAAAGAGTTCCCCCCTCTCTACAATGACCCTTCAGAGAGGCTATGGATACTTTTGCTTTCGGACTTTGTGTTAACACGTTCTTTTTCTAGCATAACCTAGCCCTCCTTCCAGATTAATATAAATTATTATTCTGCAGTGTTCAGATTTACTGTACACTTTATATGGCCAGTGTAGTGTTCTACGTGGGCCTAAATCTGAGACCAGAACCCAGGCTTTACCTGGGTCATCAAGCCCCGGATTATTTTCTACTTTCTTTCAAACAACAAGAGAGGGAAAGATACATTTCTTGATCAAGCACATTCAAAATGACCTGAACCAAACCCAATCCAACCCCAAAACCTTACACAGCAAAACAATCAGAACCCATCCAGAAACCTAAACTTTGGTCGGGAGCCGTCAAATTAGGGGCGTGTATCAGAACTCTCAGCCACTGTTTTTTTTTGTTTTTGTTTTTACCAGTTGTTGCAACATGGCCTCAGTTTTTGATTTATATACTCTATTCCTAATGATTACCTCACCAGGCTAATGTAATTTATTGGCTACTGGTACTGTCATATTTCCCCTTTACCCCTGGGTACTGCATTTCTACTGGAGACACATGACACACCAGACCAGCATCTCTTAATTCTGTTCATATTTAATGATGATTTGCACCCAATGTCTCGTTCAATAGTTTCCGTAATCTTAACGATACCTTGACCATCGTCCATTTTCCATAATCACAACCTTTGGACAAAGACTTTATTTTTACATCATCAGCATTGGATATTACAAAATATTGTCTTTCCAGAGAAATCAACCCACACTACGGTTGGAAACATGAACACGGTTATGGATCAGTCAGACACAGGAGAGAAATCCATCAATAGATAACATTTTAAAGTTAACCTCAACTGACCGTGAGTCTAAAGCTTTCTGCAAACCAAAAAAAAATGAGATTTTGGTATTATAAACCCATTTGAAATGCAGTGCTCGGGTTCAAATCAGGTGGCAAAACTGTGTGTAGAGGTGTTTGAGTGGTGAGGGCTTTAGGTAATAATATGTTGTAGCTCTGCAATTATAGCTCCCCTGACACACATGTATTCCTCAGTACGACGAACCAGTCCGAGGCAATGAAAAGAATGATTTAATAAGAGCCAGTGAAGTCAGAGAGGAGAAAAAAGAAACGAGAAGAAAATAGATGTGCGCTAGAGGGGGATGGTGGGGCGGGTGGAGGGGGGGGGGGCAGTGACAGAGGAAGAAATGGAGGATGGAAACAATTCAGTGTCCTTGAAAACCAATAAGGCTAATTTGAATTTGAGACTGAGGACTTCTTCTCTCTTCTTTTGCCTCGTGTGACCTCCTCCTCGCCCTTCTTCTGCGCTCCCCAATCAGCTTAATCTCTCTCTGCTCATCCCTCACAGATGCCCCCCCCCCTCCCACACTCACCCACACCCCCCATCCCTCTCGCTCCTTCCCATCCGTCGTTCATTACTGCTCATTCTCACCAAAGCAGATTTCTTTCCATGACGGATGGGCTCTGTGAACACTCGTCCAAAAGCTCTGTCAGATCTTCGGCTCGTGTAGTAAAAGCTGAGAGGCGGGCGGTTCACTTGGGGACACGCATGGCATTATGGGCCGGGGATTGAAAGAGTTGAGAAGGGGTTTTGGATTCGGGGCGCTTCCCGTCATTTTGCCGTCTTTGTCAACGCCTGGATCTAGTTGTGGTCGTCCGGGCATCAAGCATGTTAGCCATGGGAAAGCTGTTGCATGGGTGATTAGGGGGGGAGTCTTTTTTCAAGGACTCCCTCTTCTCCTTCTCACCCCATCAATTTTCTCTGTGCATTATTGCAACAGTCTCTGTGGTTCTCCAAAAAAGCCTCGCAGGCATCTTTACAAGTCCTCCTCTTTCAACATCTTAACCATAACCCCCTCCAGCCGTTCTCCCTTCTCTCTACTCTGCCCTCACTTTTCCTCCTCGTCTCTCTTTCGCTCTCTCTCTCTGTCTACGATGGTCAGGTCTCATGGGGGAAGACAGTTGGCAGGATGCAGGCTTGCTGCCATGGCAACAGGAACCCTCCCTCTCCCTCAGGTCTCCTTAGCAACTAGTAGCTTGACATTGTAGTAATGAGCCGGCCCAGCATGCCATGCTAGCGAAGCACGAGATGGGTGTGTTGGTGTGTTTGTGTGGCTTTGTCTTTGCGAGGGTGAGAAACAAGCTGTCAGAGTTTTGTGACGTCAACACGTCACAATTAGTTTAGTTTTGAGAAATTTACAACTTTACAATATGTGCATCATCTTCCCCGATATATTTTCAATTTCTTTTCATTTCCACGAAACAGAAATACGTAGCCTTGATCTGGATTAATGACAGTCAACATAAACCACTCATACAGTAGAAGAGATGTGATCCCCCCCCTCCCTTTTAAAACTGGCATACATCAAAACAACACGTCTGATGAGAGATGTGCTTCTCTTAAAAGAAATCACTGTGACAGTGTGAATTGGCAAAATTGTTTTCTGGGAAAAAAAACCCAATCAATCTCAAGTCACATTCAGCGACTTTCTGAAGTGGGTGTCCAAAGCAGAGTGAATTAAAAAAAAAGAAGGAGTAATTGGATCAAACGATACAGTGAAGTATTCATCATTACTATTCCAGACTAGGTCTGGTATTTGAGTGTGGGCCCCAAAGCAGGTATCAGATTACTGGGAAACAATTAAAGATGCAACTAATGATGATCCATTATGAGTGGAGACACGCCGCCCAGGCAGCACTGAAACATGATCCAGATAGATGTGTGTAAGCATTTTGTTTTGACAAATGTTGCTATATAAGGGGAGATGCGTGGTGGTGCAGTGGTTAGCCACTGCAAGACCTCATTGCAAGACTCGGACTGTCAGCTTCTGGTGTGGAGTCTCCATGTTTTCCTTTGCCTGCGTGGTCTTCTCCAAAGTCATGTGTTTCAGGTTAAATAGTGTGAATGATTTCTTTGTTGACCAACACAGAAAGTCAGCTGAGGCTCTGACCCCCCTGGGACCACATACAGGATAAAGTGGCTGTTTTTGATGGATGGAAGCGATTTGAGGTCTTTGCAAGGATTCCTGTAACTTACTGAACTGTGTTAGTTTATGAAATGAAGCTCCTGTGAAGGTTTTATAGTGTACTACTGTGATGTTCAGGCTTGGTTCCAGACTGAATCACACGTCTCTTGGCTTTGAGTTGGCAGGATTAAGAATGTTACATTCATGAAAAACCATGACACAATTGCCACACAAATAGTGACAAGCGTGGATGAAATTGATACAGTTATTCAGGTTGTTGCAAATTGACTTATAAAAATAACTCCTCAAGAATATACTCCAAAGTCTTAACCCTTTCCACACGGGAGGTCCCTGAACCAGGAGAGACTCTATCTGGTATTAAAACACAACCAAACGACACTTTTCAAAGGTTTTAAAACGGGGCACATTCAATGAAAAGACCACCTGCTACTGATATGATTAAAATGGACGTAACAATGTTTTCCGTATTGTCTGTTGCATCAAATCTTGTAGATTTGTAGTTGAGAATTTTTAGAAGAGGTTTAGATTAGTGTCACTGATTCATTGTTACAAGGCTGTTATTCAACCTCCTAAATTACAGTTTTGATTAGGCGGAAGTAAAAATTACAATTTCTGCTGAAATTTTTCAAATCTCCCTCTGACCTGATGGAGACAAGGAGATTTATTGTATTCCGAGACAAAAGTCTTTCATGTCATTTTGGCTTCACAGTTATGGAGCTGTTACTGACAGTAACAGTAACTGCTCCATAGGGATGTTTTTCTGGTGGACATTTGACAAAATAGCCTTACAGGGTTAAGTTCATCTTAATAAAACTCATTTGCCCATTGTTACCATAGTTATAGATGCATGTAATAATTTCTCTTGTCCATACAAGCCCTGATGCCCAAATAGACAAGGTATGTTCATCCTGTCAGCTGTAGGACTTTTGCTTTCCTTTGCTGTAGTCTACTCACTCACTTCTGTATCACTTCACAGCCACGGACAGACGGGATGATTAAGATGAATCTTTATATGCCACGTTTCTTTTTAAGAATTTCTTCAGTCATTGTGAAAACAACTGCTTCTAGCTACACTACCTCCATGTGAACTGAAAATGGCATTATGAGGACAGATATGTCACTCGTGGTTAAAGGAGAAAACAAGATCAAATATGTGTTTCCAGACAAAGATCAGTTAATATGAACACATTGTCAGACTGAGTGAATGAAGTGCAACAAAATGGCAATTTGGTCAAATTACCAGACAGGTGATGTTCCCTGTTGAGGCGGTAAATGTTGAAGTAGTATGATACTTAAATAGAGCAGCAGTTTGAGAGCAAAGGTTGTCGGGCTCTGAATATTCAACAATAGCTCATTTCTTTCCAACTAATAATGAGTATTTGTTACAAAGTGTTCAATACTCATAGTCATGATCAAGTATCTTTTCAGTGCTTTTTTGTACTAACCTAAAATTAAGATACATACGTTGAAAGTTGCTCACCTCGTCTTCGGGTGTCTTTTATTCGTTCAAGGCTACCACTTTCTGTTTGGAAACTCTCTTACAAAAGGCCAACAGATTGAACTCATTCGAACACAAGAGATAGTTGTTGTTCTTCTAACAAAGTGTGCGGCAGAGCCTGGTGTGTGTGGATATCTCTCAGATTTGTCAAGGAAATGTAGCCTTTGTTGCTTTTTATTAATGTGTTTCTGCCAGTGTATCAGCTTTTGACTGTGGATCACTACATTTGCTGGAGGTGTCGCACAGCCTCCAGTGTGTGGATGGATGTGACAGCTGAGTGTTGAGGTGGGTGGTGCTCTCCTGAGACCTGATGGCAGGTGTGATCAGGCCTGTTTATCAGCTTCTCCTTTGGCTCCCATAGGTGTCACGATGCTACACCTGGCGTGTGAAAGCTCCCAGGGGAGGGATAGAAATCACAGCCGTGGAGGTGACTCCTTTTATGAGTCAAAGGTGGAGGTGACAAACTACTCCTGTTACTATAATTGAGGGGATTTGTTGTCTTTTTTTTAATGCTGTTTTTGAGGTTTTATTGGAAATGATCCATTAAAAACTGTCTGCATGAGTATTTATAAAGTTTGTTATATTATCAAACAGTCCTAGCATAGTCCAAATTAGACCAAACACACAAAATAAAGTATAATAATTGAGCATTTACTCTTCAGTTCTTTTGTTTTGAGCTATCAAATGAAAACAAGGTTGGACGCTGGCAAATGAGCCAAATAGCTCATATAATAGTCTTGCTAGCTTGCCAACCTTTAGAAGTTTGATAGCTAAAAACAAAAAACTTACATGAACAATGAAAATGAACATTATTCATTTATAATAGCTTGAAAAGTAACATTACGAAGGACCAAAAGAGTAAACAACTAAGTGGACTTAGCTTAGCTATAGATTTTTACAAAACAATGGCTGGAGAGAAAAAAGTGAAGCTTTAATATAACAAATGTCAAATAGATAATAGGGATGAGGGAACACATCCCTTGAATTGCTTCTATTTTTAAAACTTTCTCCCACAAATCCTTAAAAAAGATCTTATAAAAGAGCTTCCTGTGAAAAATATTAGCTACAGAGTTGTGATAGCTGACAATTGTATTTGAAAATCTTTGTTGGAATCAATCAAAGCAAAAAATATTGTAATTTTAGCCCAGAAAGATGACTATTACAGTACGTCATTAAAGTTTAAGCTGAGTCCTTGAGCAGGACATAGTACCCCCCCCCCCTCCAGTGTTTGTGATGTAAGGAAGGCCAACAGGAAGGAAGCACCACTCGTGGCCACTCCGGCTCTGTCAGTCTTCACAGATTCACAGAGCCGGCTGTGGCCTGTGGACCGGGCATCTCTGGCACGCAGGGAGGATTTTCCGATCCCCTGCCCTGCTTTCAGATGCTTGTTAATCTGCCGGCTCTATTTTTATCTGCCCTCTCCTCCCGCCCCCGGGCTCTCCGCCTTCACTTGGCTCCTTATGTCCATCCGCAGAGGGAGAGGCTGCCTCGGCAGGCCGGCAGCTCCAATTAGAGGCCTCTTCGCTGGGAATTGGGCTTGCTGTCCGCCCCCGGCCCCTCAGGCTCTCTTCCCGTCTACCTTTTCTCAGGTTAGCCCCAGCCGGCTTCTCGCTTCCTGCCTCTCTCCACCCGTCTATTCTCCTCTCCCTGTCTGCCTTCTTTCCATGTCTGCCCCCCCGGAGCTTGTGAAGCTCCACAGGGAGTAAGGGGGAGTGAAAGGCCTTCTGTCGCCTGAGGGCTGGCTCTAGTCCCTCGGCTGTACTTTGAGGAGAAGCTAACTGGTGCACCTTTCAGGGGGCGGCCTCAGTACAACTGCTGGAGATGCTATCTCTGATCCAATTGTCACAGCTACTGCAAGTGCACAACGGAAACTGCTGCTAGAACTGTAAACACTGTTATTCATCCCCAACACAAAAAAAGAAGGGTTCCTGTTGTTTGATGAGTTCTCTGAGACTATGAGGACCCGAAGAACCTGCCAGTTACAAAGAGCCTTGCAGATGTAGTGTAGTCTTTGTTTTAACCTGCTGAATTACAGTGTTTCTGAACTGCGCTTTAAACCAAAAAACAATTCCTTACATTCAGTATTGCAGCTTTTTTAAATGATCTATGTGGAGTTTGTCTAAAGAGCCTTTTTCTGATGCTAAATTACGTATTTCAGTCACTACTAGTCATTTTTACTGATGTTTCAACAGTTGCAGAAGCATTATTCTCCATCGATACTGATTGGTGTATGTTGTTGTTGGCCATATACACAGCCAAGTTATTGTGTCCCTTTAATGTTCCAAGCTACGCTGCATTCCTCCGGATGCTCTGACCTACTATTTTCCTCCAATCTGCCAAGAGAATAGCATCTTTTTTCCCAGCTTAGCCCCCACCCAAACTCCGCATGCTCACACCTTCTCCAACCCCATTAATCCCTCAGCCTCCCACTTCTTTATTTCCCTTCAAAGAGACAAGTGCTGCCCGTGACATCAGTCACAGGAAGTGAATCTTTAGCGTTGACTAATTTCCATCGATTGCCTCCAGACAGGCTTAGCAGACGAGACCCATTCCCACACAGAGCCTGGCTGCTCTCATTTAAGTCTCCCCGCCTGCAGAAAACGCTCCACAATGAACGCAGTCAGCGCTTTTATCTTCTCCCCCACTCCTGCTTATTATCAAATAAATGTGCGGCATAGAGAGATACTCATTGACAGGACCGTGCATAATGACTCCTGGCTGTGTGAAATGGATTAATAAATAATGGTTGAGCAACGGGAGAAAACGGCTTTGCCTAGTCTCACTACTTCTCAACACGGCGGCGTAGAACAATCCCCACAACACTCGGCTGGATTGTGCCGGACCACATCTAATGGGGCGTTGCATGGAATTTAAAACGTAACAGTCCTCTTGAATGTGCCGTGGAATGTGTCATAAATTAGAGGTGGGCTCCTTAAAATGTGAAGCAGAAAGCACTATAAAACCCACTACATGATGTTCTACTGAATCCTCTAAAGAATCCCCTCCAAGAGGCTCCTCTCCTGCGAGGACAGAGAGGTAAAAACAGCCTATAAAAATGTCCAGAAGCAGAACTCCTCTGCAACCTGTTCCCCTGTCTCGCTGCTGACAGAGCTGCAGCAGAAGGTAAATCAGTTTCTTTTTTACTTCTTGCTTTCACGCTCTCATGAGTATACCGTCAGTTCAAAGACACATATCCTGTAGTTTCCGTGTGCAAACTCAATCGAAAGGCATCGAAAGGCACACAGTGGAGCCTGCAAGCACCAGAGGCCTCCTTGTTTTTAACAAAGCATCCCCATCCATCGCCTGTCAGTGACATATTGCTTCATTAACACTCTTGGCTTTGTGTATATTGACAGCTTTTTCAAAATGGCAGAGAGTAAAAGCGTTCCTGCCGCCTGCTCTGCACCAAAGGGGCTTAAATAGACTATAAAACCCAAACTGAGGCTGTGATAGTGAAGTGTGCTTTGACTGCCACTGTACCCCTGTGCCAAAGTAATAAGTCTGTCTGAGACAGGAGGTGAAAAGGTCTCAATCTCCTTAACGCTAGATTAAGAAGCAGCTTGATCAAGGCGTCTTAAGTGCTTCATTTCGGAATCAAGATCAATAGCCACTAGGAAGAATTGAACATGGAGCATCGCTAGGTAGAGCTGATTGAATAGAGGCTAATGACTTCTCAGAAGCCCTTTACAGCAGAGGAATGGCTCGTACTGTACCGCTGCTGTTTTGGTTTGTTTGTTTTAGCTGTTTGTTTCCTTCAAATCATACAGAAAAGGTTACTCTGCTCTCCGGATCATGTTCCTATAACAAGCAAGTACCAGAGCCTAGCATTAGCCTGGACATCCTAACTCCGATGAAAAACATGTTTTGTACCCGGAGCAGCGACTGGGATGTGACAAATAGCACGGGGTCAATCTGGACATATTTTGAAGACCCGTGAAAACCTGTGCTTGTTTTTGTTGGCTCACAATAACTGCCTGACCAATTATGTCTATCAACGGCGCGCCCACCCTCAATCGCCATGATCCGACCAATCCCCACCCTGTCTCTGTGGTTTCAGGGTGAAACCCAGCTGAGGAGTGCCCAGAATTAACCAGGATTAGCCTTGGATTGTCGGGGATTACTCAGGCTGGAGAGGGATTAAGTATGATTGCCAGTTTGGGGTGGGGGGTGGGGTGGGGTTGCTGTGTGTGAGTCTGTGTGTGTGCGTGCACATCGAGGTGAACAAGTTGTGAAATACATATGAAGGGGTTTGTTTACATGTGTAACGTGGTGTGTGGACTCAACTCGGCTCAATTTATGACACTTTACTGAAGTCGAACCAAAGCGCTGCACAGAACACACACAGGGAAACCGAAGAGAGAGAGGAGACGACACAGCAAGTAAAAGAAAAATATTTAAATAACTAAATACCAAAAGATTGAAGATAATAATAATGACAATCAGAGAGGGATAATGAAACAACAGGCCCCGGGCACAGACATGTAAAAGGCCCCAGTTCTCCAACATAAGAAGCACGACACCCAGACTGAGTGAAGGGACACAAAACGACTACAAACCACTGTTCTGTGTCTCTAACTGTGTCTTGCAGCTGTTTTGCATCATTTTAAGTCTCCTTGTAGCTAATTTGAATCGCTGTGTATTTGCGATGTGTCTCTTCGCAGCTGTTGTGCATGTCTTTGTGGTCATTTAGCATCTGATTTCATCGTGATCTCTGTCTGGGGTGTTTAGCAGGCGAAGATGCGGGTCCCACTGACCCCTCAGCCTCAGGCTTGTGCCTGGTAGCCCCGTTCCGTAATCCTTCCATAATAACAATAACAAGTACTGCCGGTGTTGGAAAAGTCCAGAAAACACAGGATATTATTCATCTGATGTCCACATTTTAACCCCTTAAGACCTGGGATATTCTTTTTTTCTTTTCTTAAATTTCTACCATAAAATACAAATTCCCAAATTCAGGCAGTACCAGCAGAGACCAAAATGAACAGCACTTGCAAAAACTGTAAACACAGTAAGTCTGCTTGTCACATCACCAGGCCAGAAGGAGATTAGACTAAAACAGTAAAACTGACATTTTTACTTCTGCCTAACCAAAACTGTAAATTAAAGATGAAAAAATATCAGCCTTGTAATAATGAGTCAGTAACATGGATGTTGGACATGTTCAACTGCAACCAATAGAAATGAAGCACAACAAGCTGCATCCATTAAAATTATTGTACTAGTCTGGAGTCTAAAGTGACTGTGCAACCTTAAAAAGTGTCGGTGCGTCGTGCTTTCATAACAGATACAGCCTGGTCCCAGTACAGGAACCTCCAGGGTCGAGAGGGTTAACAATCTGCAAAGAGTTGTGGAAATGTCTGGAAACGATTTCTTCCTCTGTGGTCTGATAAGATCCAGTACACAGATGTATTTTTATATTTGCTGCTGTGTAGAATTAACAGACGAGGCTCTTCATGCTCACAAAGCTCCATTGAGAGAATCGCTTTGCGACACAGAGACAGCAAAAGGGAAAGAGAGTGCAAAGGGTTACATCATTCTCGTTGCTATGCAACACAAACTGGTTAATTTGCCATCGATTTTTATTAGTGTTAGCTAAGTTACCCAGAATAAAAAAGGGTTGGAAATAATAATAATCAAGAAAATTAGCCATTGCTCTGTTATTGCTGTTCTGAAACGGAGGACGTGAGCACACGGCCTCCTGCTGACGAGGACACAGTCTATGACCATTAAAAAGGCTTTTTACAGCTGGGTCTCAATAAAAATGTAGATGCAGAGGGTTAATAACCATGAAGGGAACACATGTCTTAGTTTTACACGCTGATAACACAATCTGAAACAAAACATATATTTAAGTTCTCCTGTACCCGACTGAAATAGACTTCACAGATGACCCTGTTTTTGTTTTGTTTTCTTGTCCGTCCTCTGTACGTTCACTTTGAAAGCCAAGAGGAAGCTTCATTTGTTCATTACGAGGAGCACTAATCAGTTTGTGGAAACGGTTGTATAATGTCTTATGTGGCTCTGAAAGCCGTCCACAGTTTAAGAAATAACCCTGATGACACAAAACAAAAACAGTAAGTGGACATAGAGTTGTGATTGTTTTGTCAAACTATTTCCAACATCTATAAGGAGCTTTTACACTCAGTATTAAAAGTGTATATTTATGGTTGCAGGTGAAATGAATTAGAACATATACAAATATTATGTGTTTCAAAGTCATATCGCCCTGCCAGTGGGATCATCTTGCTGACCAGGACACTCAAACTCGGTCATGAAAAATTGCCTGCTATGGCATTTTGAAAAAGGGGAAAAGTGTGAGAATTGTGTGTACAGACAGATCTGTGTGTCCATGGGCCATTAGCTAACCACTGGACTGACTATCCCCTGACTCAGTGAAAGCAGCAGTGTGTCAGGGTCAAACTCAGTCACTATTTATGTATAATATACAGTAGCGGAGCCGGATGCAGCGGGTTCCCTGTAGAGGAGCAGGTTGGATGTGAGGACAGATTCAGTCACCGTTCTCACTGCAACAGTCCAGTTCCTCCTGCATTAGCAGAAAGGCAGAGGCTGAGAACAGAGGGAGCCGGTTCCCCCACTCCAGAATCACTCTTTCTGACAAGTTCATACGTACACAGAGGATAGGATGGGCAGCTTTGTGCCACACAAGGCTGACAAATCTGCAGGTTTCATTCAAGGTAAAGGGTCGGCTGGAGGATTTAATGATCAGCTTACTCCTCTGTGGCTGACTGTCGGCTAATCATATCCACTATACTGTTATATCCTCTGGTTGTCATTATAACCTGCAGACTCTGCAACTTCCTGTTGGACCGTGATGGTCCAGTTCTGCACATTTGTAAATTAATTTATAAATTGTTCTAAATCTTTAAAAGGATTATCAAGGGGTTTGCTAATTTTTTGTTTTTGTTTTTGTGCCGTTGTCCTTACTGTTACACTTAGCCATTAAAGCTTGCTATGATGTTACAATTAGAACATTATCGCCTGATTGCAACTATTTGAGCTGATCACAACTATTTTGTATAAGTGTCAGAATCTTTTCCATTCATATGAATAAAACGTAAACTGTACAAAAAAATGGGACGTTGGTTCGGGGTGTGAAAAATGACGGCAATCCGTAAGTGCCATAAACTGCCATACCACTGAGAGGAGCTAGGGGTTGGCTCCAAAAAGCCTTCAGACTCCCATTCAATTTCTCTCATGAAATACAAAGTCAATAAGTTTTTTTTCTCTTTTTCATAAGTTCTTATGGTGTTGTTAGCTTAAGTCACACTTTGTTATTAGTTTTCTGGCGGTCCATCTGACATCATTAATAAGAAAATAGGCCTCAAAATATGTATTTTTTGGGGACCTGTGAGTTTGATTGACAGATGCAGTCAGGTTTCTGCTATAGGTGGGCGGGATGTAATGTTGTCGTGTTTCCAATCGTATCGAGTCAGATCCACCGTTTTCCACCTTTAGAAGTTTGACTGGCGCTCTTTTATTGAAATGATATCGTTGTGCCTCCCTCTTCCTCTCATATGTTTTAATGGCTCATGAGTGAGGAGTGAGCGCCACCATGCCACGTTGTTTATTTGGAGTATTGGTGACTGTCACTGTCAGTACTTCAGTTATAGTTCATTAATCAAGTCGTTATTTATGTCATGTATGTCTTGTGCAATTAAAGGTAAACAGATATTTTTTAAAATTTATTTATATGTTCCAGTTTTCAAGGCCAAGAAATGTTTCTTTTTCTTCTTTGTTGTATGTGTATTACTAATATATGATTAGACTTTAATTAAAATGGCATAAAGGGAAGAGGAAAAGACAATTAAATCCTTAATCACAATTACATTTATGACAGTGAATTGTCAACAAAGACTACATGATCGTGGCAGCAAGCTTGAATAAGTTGGCAGGAAAAGATGAGCTGTCAGTGCCTTCTGAACTATTGCAAAAATGGTTTCTGATCTGACACAACTCGGCTTCAGGTTTGATGACATTTAGGCACAGAAACAGTTACAATCAATGACTGTAGTTAAGGCTACCTTTGTGACTTTGTTAACATTCAGCGATACAAACCTTTGTCTACCAGGCGCCACTGGGAGAGTGAGATGATTTCTGATACTTAGTCCACCATAACTGCTGTCAGTATAAAGCAGTACAATCAATAGCACCACAAACTGCATCCTATAAAATGATCGTACAGCTGAATAAACATATTCGGAACTGAACATTAGAAAGCTTGATGACGGGAGGAATCATTGCAGGACAGCAATAATTTTGGTGTAGCTATAAGAAACTGTCTATGGAGTAAAGTTTTGTTGCAAAAAATGAACGTGTAACTTTTACTTGTTCCTCAAAAAACAAGAAAACAAAGTGAAAAGAAGAAGCAAAATGTTGAGCCTGTTCATTTCAACAGCTTTACAATTCATTTTACTTATTTTGACTGACTATGCATATATATTAAATTTAATTTGATGAATTGCACACTGCATATCTTGATTGATTCATCTTGATCAGTTTCCACGCATGTGATTATGATTTGTCAGGATGCTACTCTATATCAAGTTTAAAGACCTTTAGAGGCCTCTTATAGCATCGTTTTAGTTTGTTGATGATTCATTGGATCCTTATTGCTCCCCTGTGCTCCGACAGGGCTGAGAACCAGAAATCATTACATCTGGGCATATTGTAGTACAGAGTGGGAAGTAACAACACCAGAGTTTCTCCATTAGCAGTTTCAATACAGAAATGTCTCTGCCAGCAAAAGAAAGTCACTTTAATCGTGTATACAGAAGACAATGCAAAACAGATGAGAGTACTGTACAATATATCAGCAGGTGAAGGAACAGTCGGCTGCTGTGTTATAATTGTTGCCGGAGTCGTTGTACGGAAGCTCTCTTTCCCCTCTCTCTCTCTCTCTCTCTCTCTCTCTCTCTCTCTCTCTCTCTCTCTCTCTCTCTCTCTCTCTCACACACACACACACACACACACACACAGACACACACGACTGCTAATCACAGCTTGGTACAGGTAGTGAGGCGTTGGGACTACTGGTGATTGAGTCTCCCTGGTGGATTGGAAGCAGGAATCTGACAGACTCAGATAAAAGGCTGTTTGGAGTTGCCTGCAGCATCAAACAGCATCAGCTGCCTCCCCACCTCCTCCCCCACTTCTCCTCCCTACCATCACCTCCCCTCTCTTCATTTCTCCCTCTTTTGGTTTACTCTGTTGCCATGGCTACGCTCAGCCTGAGCCGTCATGTTGTGTAGGAACCTGTCAGGGTGCCACGCTCAGATCACCTGATGCGGGTCGCCACCGGCGGCCTCTTTCACACGGCGTCATCGTTCAGTTTGGCTTTGATTAAGTCTGCTCTCTGTGGCGCGCCGTGGCTGAGGAGTGCAGTTGGTTTATTTCGTCGCCGAGCGTCAAGCTTGTGCAATTTTGTCGACCTGGTGTTTTGGAGAGGACCCCTCTGAACAGCAGAAAAAAAAACATAAATATCTCTCCAATTTCCACGTCTGTGAAGAGAGTCTCGTCAAAGCAGCGTGATTTGAGTGGAGGATGGGACAAAATTACCTGTTTGGACTCATGCTGTGGGGATGTGTGTGTGTGGATGGGGGCTTTTCTGCATGAATGAAAATAGTAGTAGGTACGAGACAAGACTGATTTGAAACCCACTTTAAGCTGAATTCCCCCTGTAAACATTTTGCGAGAAACCTATTACCTGCTGTTCTGGATGCTGTGCTTTTCATAATACGCCGCAACAACAAAGAGCCATCACCTCTTTTAGCTGGCCGTCCAGTTTGCAGCCACGCGGCTGTGTGCTGCCAGAGTGAAGTGTGTGCAGGAGGGGGGGTGTTACATATGCTGACTGTATAGATTGCGTTGAAGGGTGAAATGTAAGCCGGCCCCCCGTTGAACACAGATTTGCATCTCCTGCTGTTTGTTTCCAATATGTGCCCTTGCCTTTTCACTGTGAATGAATGAATGAATGAAAGATGGGGGGGGGGGGAGCAGGGGGGGGGGTGTGGAAGGGGGGGGTGGAAGTTGTGTAAGGTGATGAGAGGATGGATGTGGAGAGAGGGGAGAGAATGAGAAATGTCGTGATCAAGAGAGGCTGGGACACAGAGAGGGAGATGAATGGGGCTGAGAGCAGGAAAATTGGACAGGAGGCGGCGAGTGAATGAAGATAGAGAATGGCTTGAGATATCAGGAGACAGAGATTGTGAGCTATGTGCAGGTAATAAACAAGGCAGAAATAGATAGATATCTCCAGAGAGGAAAAAGAAAAGTGTGTGATTGTGCACACTGGGTAGAGGTTTGGGGAGGAAGAGAGGGGGCTTTTCCTCCCAAAAGATCAGAAAAGAGAAAAAAAGAGAATGAAAGAAAGAAAGAGAGGGCGGAGAGGCGAAGGGAGGAAAGTAGGAGAGAGTGTGAATAATGACACAAGCAGGAAAGATTTGGATGAACATGCTGTACTTAGACTAACTTGGCCAGCAGAGATCATGTGTATCCCTGCTAAGCTCTCCTTTAGGCAGGCTTAGATTTCATCAACTCACTCCAGGTTGGCACCGGCTTCAAATGCTGCTGCGGAGCCGTGGATTAACTATACAGCCGTCACTCAGACACTTAAACAGGGGTCTGGAGAGGCTTATCCTATGTACCCCCCCCCCCCACACACACACACACACACCATCACCACCACCCGGCACTCCACACCCACCCGCAACCGCCACATCCGTCCCCTTTCAGAGCTGCTCGCAGGAGGACTTCCTCACATCATAACGATATCCGCCGCGGTTGCCCACGGTCATGTTAATTGTCCCATGATTTTAAAAGAGGTTAAATGAGCCTGTCCCTCCACCCCTCCCTCCCCCACGTTTACTTCCCCTCTATCTTATTCCAGGCCTGCGTATGAGGGTTAATTTTTTTTCATTCTGGTGCTCTTCCAGATCTTCTCCTGCCAAATCACGCCTCCCCCTTCCTCCCTCCCTTCTTCCCTCCCTCCCCGTCTCTGGCTAGATCTCAGGCTTTCATATTTGGAGGCCCTGCAATCGATACGGGCTGTCTGTGATTGGGTTGCCTCGCGTGATTCATTTCTGTAACCTTGGTGATGGTTTGATGTGGAGGCTGCACCCATGTCCATATTATGACTCAGTGAGCGCGTGTGGAGAGGAGAGGCTGGTCAAGGGAGGTATCGATTGGTCCTTCACTCTCTCTGCCCTCTTTGCTCTCCCCTCCATCTCCCGCTCTTTCTTTATCCATCTTTTTTCTCACTCGCTGTGCAGCCTTGATAGTTTGGCCATAATTTGAAATGACTTTGTGTTCTCAAGAAATGATTATTTAACCCTAAATGTTCCCTCGGGTGTTAATATTTATCTCTTTTCTCCTCTCTCCTCCCTCCCATCCCTCTTTCTCGTTCCAGAACTCGATCAGACACAACCTTTCGCTGCACAGTCGCTTTATCCGGGTGCAAAATGAGGGCACAGGGAAGAGTTCCTGGTGGATGCTCAACCCAGAGGGAGGGAAGATGGGGAAGGGACCCAGACGACGTGCAGCATCTATAGACAATGGCACCCGCTACCTGAAGACCAAGGGTCGCATCAGCCGGAAGAAAGGGGGAGCCATAGGCCTTGGGCGGGGACAAGGTCAGGGAGCTGGACCAGCCATGCAGGGCTCCCCAGAGCATGGCAGTCCAGCAGGGAAAGGAGGTGTGGGCATGGGTGGTGAGGAGTATGACACCTGGACGGACCTCCATTCTCGCACCTCATCCTCTGCCTCCACGCTGAGTGGCTGCCTGTCCCCCATTCTAGCTGAGGCGGAGGCTGATGAACCGGAGGAGGGTGGACTATCCTGCTCAGCTTCCCCCCGACTCTACCCCAGCCCCAACAGCACCCGCTCCCCGGCCCTGGGCACCGGGGGCCACTGCCCCACTGTGGAGCTGCCTCAGCTGACCGACCTCACCGGGGCTATCAGTCTAGATGAGAGTGGTTACCCTCAGCCACCACAAATCAAATGCAACGGTTATCCCTTTGTGCCTGGGCCCAAGGCAGAGGGCTCCTATTGCGGGCCTGTGTACGGACAGCCTTCCATGGGCATGCTCCGTCTCCACACTCCCATGGAGACCATCCAGGAGAACAAGCCAGTCAGCTTCCAGCGCCCGATTAGGGGCTACTCAGAGAACAACGCCCTGCAGAGTCTGCTTACCGGAGGTCCTCCGTACTGCAACAAGGACACAGTGCTGGGCCCGGGACGGGAAACACACACACTAATGACACAGGGAACCAACGGTGTTCACAGCCAGCACAACCACAATCAGAATCGCAGCCACAATCATAACCACAATCACAACCAAGAGCACGCTCACAATCCTAGTCTACACAACGGCCATGGCTCAGTCCATGACCAGAACACAACCCACCATCAGAACCACAATCAGGGTCACAAACACCAAGCCAGCCTCGACTACAGTCACACCCACAAGCCCCACGCCGCCCACGACTACGGTCCGACTCATGAACATGGTCACAGTAACAAAGTATCTCCCAGCCATGATCACAACCCTCGCTCCAGTCAGAGCCACATGCACAATCACACCCCTCACAATCCTCATAACCCTATGCACAGCGGGCCTCACCATCAGGCTCTGTCCCCGCGGGTCAGCACTGACATTCTACAGCCCTACAGTCTCAAGACCTCCAACCAGTACCGGCCTCGCCCTCACCTCCCAACATCCCCTTCCCTGCCACCCAACCCTGCCGCCGTCATGGACGTTCCCCAGGACCCCTGCCGACTGGCATCCGCGCCTCACCCCCGTCACCAGCCCTACCCTGGAGCTCACCACCAGGGTATGACTGACTCCTGGCACGGCTACTACCACAACAACCATCAGCCGGGGAACACGGGTTACCAGGGGCATCAGCACAGCTCCCACAGTCGAATGGCTGCCAATCTGGAGATGGAGAACATCCCTAATAGTCTGGACTGTGATGTGGACTCCATTCTACTCAATGACTTTATGGACACAGAGAGCATGGACTTCAACTTTGATGGCTCTTTGTCCCAAGGAGTGGGCATGGGGATGGGCATGAGTTTAGGGGCTTTTGCTTGCCCTCCACCGGCACACAGCAACCAGAGCTGGGTGCCAGGGTGAACTCAGGCCCGAGGGTTTGGATAGACACATGACCAGAAAGCTCACCCACTGGGCTAGGCTGCCGGTGGGCTGTACCCTTGGCCTGACTGACTGTGATTCTCTGTTTCTGAGACAATACGTATTGTCATTTTGTTTCCTGGGGACTCTACGCTCCCTCGTACTCTTTCTCTCTCTCCCGCCCTGTTTATAAAGCCTTCTGTCTCCATATTGAATCTGCCCCCAATGAGCCCAGTGCTAAGGCAACCCAACACCCCCACTATACATGCCCTTCAGTTTTGTTTTTTTGTTTTTTTATGCTCGCCTCCCAATCTCATCCTGCCTGTCCTAAGCTCTCAAGCACTTTACATCCATCTTTTCATACAGATGCAGTAACACAAAGACCAGGCAAAGTCACGTTGTGTGTTGGCTTAAGTTTAATGTATGCAATCCACTTTACAGTATTATCTCCTCCTACAAAGGCGGTGTTGTTCTTGACTTGAGAACATGATCAAACAGCTGCATAAATATCTTCAATGTAGAGGTGCTCTCGGATTGGGGGTTAAAAGGCACGGCAGGCTTTTAGGTTTAAGGATGAAGGAAAAAGGAGGTTTTTAGAAGAAGGGGGAATTAGGCCCATGGTAGGAAGGAAGGGAACTCCAGGGTCAGTGGGATTTCTTCTTTACTTGGTGGACAGTGGTATTTTCCTGTTGGGTTCAGCGGAGGAGGACAGTCATCCATCAGGGCAGCATCAGCACCGCTCCATTGAAATGCAACATCCCTTCTTTAATCTCCAAAGTAATGACAGAGTGATGCATCACTATTGCAAATCTAATGCGCCACTCTGTGTTTTTTCAACCCCCCTCTCCCTCTTCAACTCCGGACACACTGGCTTAATGTGTTTTGGCGAAAGTGATGATTAAAGTCACTCGGCACTAAATAGGGGAGGGATTGAAAGGGGGGTGGGAGGGTGGGGAGGGGGGCATTGAGGGGGAAATGATAGGAGAGGAGAAATGCAAATATTCCCTCTGTGCCTCTTCCTCTCCATTTTGTGGATTTATGTAGCTTTCCCCGTAATGAAATAAGCAACGATCAGCGCCTGCTGTACATCCTGAGGAGCTCTCTGATTGGCCTGCGCCGGGCTGCCTCGGCGTGGCACCTTCACCGGCTGACCCCAGAACAGCTTAGCGAACGGCTGCGGTCAGGCCAGGATGTTGATGGAGCTGCCGTCCTCAGACCCCAGGCAACCTTGTCTAATTCACTAACACCCAGGTTCAAGCCCACTATGTGCTTTTACTCCTGCGAATTGCTCACTGATGAACAGCGTCAGCAGATTACTATTTGGCGCTATCTCCTCTTCCCAGGCTCCCTCCTATCACGCCGCCCCATCCCGAGGTTACTCGGAGGGTAAACAAGAGTAATTAACCGCCAAACAAGATGGATGATTTATGCAAGTGCGTGTATTCGTTCATTGGCACAAAGTCATAATTCTTCCCTCCCGTCACCAAGCACAAGGAGGGCGATTTTTGAGAGGTGGTGCCCAGCGACAAGGTGAATCGGCTGGCGAGTGGCATGCCTACAGTGTCCTTCAAGTCCTTCAAGCATCCTCTTCACAAGCGTTCCCGCCCCGCCCCGACCATAGCTTTACTTTGCTGTCGTCTTTTCTTGTGCTCGTTCTGTGATCGTGCAGTTGTCTGTCCTGTTCCAATACAGCGTGGGTAGGAGCTTTTGTGTGCATTTGGTTTTCTTCAATCGCAGAGGGATAAAAGGCAAAAAAAAGGGGGTGCAATCACCAACCCTTGTTCTGGCACCTGTCCCACTAAAGACAGACAGTAGGAGCTAGAGAGGGAAGAAAGGTAGATGGCCACAGAGAGATACTGAATGGGAGGGAAGGAGCTAGATGAGTAGGCTGGATCTGTGAGACTGTTAGAGATTTTCCAGCTCAGTAGCTTTCTGTAGAATTGGCTGTTTCAATCAGGCCAAATGTCAAGTGCTACTCAGCCAGCTCCAGTGAGCTTTGACCAGACAGGCACTTCTCCCTCCTGATCAAGGACAATGACGGGTATTTCCATACACATTTCTTTTGCTTTCTTCCTTCCTTTTCATGAGTTAAGATGGCCCATTGTTGTAACCCAACTGTAATTTGTTCTCTGGCCCGTGTGCACTTGTGTGTCAAGCTTCTTGTGGGTGTGCGAGTGTGTGTGCGTGTGTGTAGCACAGTGATGTACAAGAAGTGATTAAGGGAATATTGTTGAGAACTAACTTTGCCCTGGTATTGTCCATGCCTGGCTGAGTGCAGCATACATAATATATACAGTTTATATTTATTGGTTCGGGAGATGGGTCTATGGAGGACCGCTCAGACCCCTCACTGCTTTGTCTTCTTGATGACAAAGAAGCAGAATGCTATTTCAGTTTGATGACATTTCATTCTGTACATAATCTATATTGAGAAAATTGTATTATAATTTTTTTTGCAAATATCAATTTCTTTTCTAAAATGATGTATCTGCTCATCTGGTGACCGTAAAATAAAAACAAATGAGAACATTGATGTTTTTTGTGTCTCTGTTTTCTGCACACACAACTACATGTGCACTCCAGTCAGGTGTACGGTACATCGTGCAGTAGAACTCTTAGGGTGTTTTTACTCCTATAGTTCGGTTCATCTGATCCCCATCAAGGAAACAAATGATGCAATGTTGAGTTTTTAGTTCTGGTCCAGTTTGTGTTCACATAAAGTTTCCATAAATTAACCAACATGAGTAAATATAAAGTCATACAAACTAATGGGTAACCCACTGATTGGACTCTTTGGGTGATGCCATGAGGTTTTGAAATCAACTTCCATTGACCAACAGAAGGTCAGCCTGCACTTTTAATGCTGCGTGTATTTATGTTGTCCAGTGGCTCTAAGACCTCATGAAGAAAATAACATTATTAGTATTATCAAGCAGCAAATCAATGAATAATGACAAACCGGTAGATAAAGGGCAGAAATGAGAGAAATATTCTGCGGGTATTACTGTGGGATCATTATCTTTTTAATGGACTTAATGAACTGACAAAAGTCCACAGAGGACACAAACACAAGAGACTGCAGTTTAAACTGCTTCGGACTGTTTGATTGATTGTAGTAAAATCCCTGCACTCACGGGCTCATGCAAATAGGTGTTGCCATGGTTACCAAATTATTTGCATGAATATATACATCACTTATACAGATCGATTGTAACATCACATCCCGAACAGTTCACAAACAGCAGATTTTGTTTTGTTTTTAAGCAGTTTAGCTTCTGAATTCAAGGTAAGTCACAGATCTTCTATTTCAATCGCCTGGTTGGTCTGTTTGCTTTTAGGCCACAAACAAATAGCACCTGAAAGTGGATCGAAACCTTTTCAAACAATGTTGGAGAGTCCTGTAAAAAGGGAATGTATTGACAGACATGCACAATTTAACAGCTTATATACATGAAGTACATATGACACAGATATACCTATAGTACAATTATAATATGGGGAAACAGAATGACAGTATTAGGTCAATTAAGTGCAAACATAAATGAAGATTATGGCTCAGAGAAAAGATGAAATTGCTCCAAGATTGTACAGGCTGTGAGTTCGATCCTAAAACATTGGACATAATTTGTCATTGCACAGGAAAACTGTGTGTGTAAGTAAGATACGTCAAATTTGAACTAAACGTTTCGTTCATAAACTGATGAAACATGCAACGGACTTTTTCTGTAATAAGTTTAATGTTTGCTTTTGTTTCATGCAACAATCAGCTTTCACTAATCTGGGGGTTTGTTTCCAGCCCGATTGTGTGACTGCTCGTGTTTCTGGCCTCATCTGACTTATCGATGAGCCCTTGTTCCCACATCTTAGCTACATGCATACAGTTGAGATAAATACATATATATATATATATATATATATATATATATTCATTTGCATGAATATATGTAGAGAACAAACTGTGTGTACATGTGTGTTTGTTCATGTTTGTGTGCACATGCATTCATGAGAGTGTACATCATAGAGACGTTAACACACCAGTATATCACCCCAGACCTCAGTTTTTTGTCTGTCTGAATGTGTATTTGCGCGTGACACAATGTGTGTGTGTGTGTGTGTGTGTGTGTGTGTGTGTGTGTGTGTGTGTGTGTGTGTGTGTGTGTGTGTGTGTGTGTGTGTGTCATGTCTAGCGCCTGTGTGATAAGGCTCGTTAGCAACCCGATGCCGTGCCACAGCTGTGTCTGTCCCAGTGGAGGCTTCCTCACTGAGGGACTGACTGCATCTGCACTGCCATACTGTGCAACACACACAAACAGACACATACAGACACAGACACACACACACACACACACACACACACACACACACACACACACACACACACACACACACACACACACACACACACACACACACACACACACACACACACACACACACACACACACACACACGACTGTGTCCTCATCGCTCCCCTCACCTCTGTTGCTGTGTGTGGCGTGAGCCTGCTGAGAGAAAGTCAAAGCAGTACATAAGTAGTTAGCAACAGCTCACCTGACAAGATGGCTGTTCCTGGTTCACCTGGGAAGATGGCGGCACCTGGCATCACACACGCACACGCACACACACACACACACACACACACACACACACACACACACACACACACACACACACACACACACACACACACACACACACACACACACACTGTCAGAGGCTCATAACAGCTCTCCATCATTTCCAGCTCATGCCGTTCTATAAAATATGCCTCTTGGAAGCTAGTTAGTTCATCTGGTATAGAGAAGAAGGTTAGTGTGAGACAGAATGCATAATAAAGATGGGCTCCTGCTGCACTCTATGCAAATGTGAAGCCTGATGTGTCAGAGCCTTGATGGATCTGTTCTGACAGACACGGTGACAGCCTGGTGACAGCAACTTAAAAACCTACACTCCCTCTCCCTCTCCCCTCTCTCTCTCCCTCTCTCTCTCCTCGTATATATTTACAACCGGAGCATCTTAATGCACTTTTCCTCCCTAATCTCCCATGTTCCTCTGCAGCTAGTTCAGAGGCGTCCCCATATTTCACAGGATATGGCGTTTTGTGATCTGACAAAGGTTGCAGGCTGATATGCGAGCTCTGTACTCGAGTATGATATCTGCATAAACTGTACGCTGCTGTATAATGTGCAAGGTCTGTCACCAAATATTACTGAGAGACTTTAAAATTCCTCACTGAACCCAAAGGAACTACGACGACTACTAATCAGTCTGTTTTGGAATTAATCATACCATCCGGAGGTGTAATTTTGAAAACAAATTTGAAAAACTGATGATAAAAACTGGTGACTGTTCTTTAAATAATCATTTTAGTGCAGTCTAACAAAAGGATAAAACGTTTGATGTAAAAAGCTGTATCATTAACACATGACCGCTGAAACACCATTTAGCTTTGCTAGATTACAAATATTTCCAACTGGATTCCAAACATAAATAATCCCCAAACAAAACAAAGAAGTTGCAGTTTTTTCTGACCTGCAGACCTGTAGAACTCCAAAAAGCTCCACCAATCAAATGGATGGGACGTGTCAGGCACAAAAAAAAAATCAAATCAATGCATTAAAAACTCTGTTTAATATGCAGTTATGTTGCAGCTAATGACATAACTCTGTTGCCGGTTGTCATAGAAACACAACATGGTTTCCGGCTCATTGAAAGCTTTCCGGCAATTGAAAGATTTGACACCGATCTCAAAGAAATGCTGATACGTTTCAGCCCTCGACACGGTCTGAGGTGACTTCATCTGAGGCTGGAATTTAGAGTGGGATACTTCTGCTGCACGTAGGGGAGGGAGGCCACGGCGACCGGGTCGGAGCATCTGTTCAACGATAAAGCTTGTGGCAACGGTGCTACCAGGCAGCAGCGATGAGTTCCTAACAAATGGGCACCGTTGGCTCAGGAAGTAGAGTAAAGTTTTCCACTGATCAACGTACCAAACTGCCTCCAATGGTCAGATCAGGACCATAAATAGCAGCTCAGTGGTGTAAATGCAGCCATTACTTAAATTCAGAGGTCGCACAATTGCATACAGAAGTGTAAACATCATGACCCCTCACAGAAGAAGTCACTAATGTTGATTATCTTGGAATAACCGTTAACAGTGAGGGTCAGTTCTCCCAGGCAGGTGTAAAGACTAATGGTGTGTTCAGACCAAACGCAAAGCGAATTATTCCAGCAGAGCGATTACATACAAAGTCAATGCAAAGACACGAATGTCTGCGAATTTGCACCGGGCGACGCCAAAGCAAATTTTATGAACACATAGTTAGCCTGGCTCTGCCCGACTGTTACCCACAGCTTCAGTCTTCACTTTGATAATAGTCTGGAAACCCTGTTTGCATTAAGGTTTGCTCAACCACTCTGAAGGACAGCCCAAACAGTAACCAGTGTGGGTGGCTGAGTGCGATGATGTTGAAGTTGTTCCAAAAACATCTCCATTGGTAGAGTTTCAGCGCACAACATACGGTACATTGAAGTCAATGCTGATTGGTTACAGGCTTCTCCACTACATGCAAACCTTTCAGAGAACCATTTTTTTACAGAATTGTTCTGTACTGTACATTTTATTTGTCATCCACAGAGGACGTAAACTATAACTGTTGGTCACCGGACATACTGTAGAGTCATGTGTCATGATCCAGTCTCAGTGGCCTCCTGACCCCATGCAGCTCCCAGAGAGCTGCCGGGATGAGCTGATGGGACTTCCTGTGGTGAGTGCGTTGCTGTGCGCTCGCTGCTGTGGTTTATTACAGCGGAGCCTCCCCAGGGATTCAGCTGATGGCGAACATCAAAGCGGCGCCTGGCGTATTAGAACAGCGAGAATGTGGGTGGAGGTCATCTCCAATGAATTCTGCCTCATATATGGGACAGACGCCTTCAGCACGTTGCATGAATGCTCATTATCAATTCATGGAGCCATTGAACACTCCCTGTCTCTCTTCAAATTCGCTTTTTTTCTTGTCTTTAAAGAGAGCTGAGTTTATTTTTTTCTTTTTTGAGCATGAATTTCGACAATTCAAACTTCCGCTCAATGACAAGCAACGAGTCCCACGCTGGAAAAAGGTCCCATGTGTTTGAAGCATCTAGGCCGCTCCATCTTTTTGATCAGCAGCTCGGCTGTGAGTTCTGCAGATCAGAAAGTGGATCAGAGGCTCCCTGGGGACCGCCATTTACGCCTGCCACCAGCAGAGGATAGAGAACGTAATTAAGAGTTTGTTAAGATGCCCAAATTCTGTCTCATTTCCACCCGCCTCCCTCCATCCGCCTCCCATCCCTCCTCCTCCTGCTCCCAGTAGCTCTGATCTCGCCACAGATTAAACCTCTCATTCCCTGAGAAGATGAAGCCATGGAGGTGAGCTGCATCTCCAGCCACACAGGCTGATTATCTTAAAGAGTAATTAGTGAGTGTGACAATCCCAGAGATGGAGCGCTGTGTCGACATGATGGAGATGGATTATTGTGACTGGGGCGTACACAGGCCTCTCTGAAATGCACAAAAAAGAGGAGTGCATGTGTTGCATGTGTGTTAATTATCAGTGTCACTCAATCTGTATGTGTCTTTATGTGCTTGTTAGTAATTACTGTTCATGTATGTGTATGTATCAGTGTCAGTCAGTCAGTCAGTAAGCAACTTCAAACCACCGCAAGGCAACAATTATCCCCTCAATAATACGCAGCTCGGGCTTAGTACACACTGTGCGAGATTTGATACGGAATGCTAATTGATCTGGAACTTGATTGTTACTTACGTGGGGGAGGGTGAAGACTTGAAACCAGTTTTTCTTGCGTAGAAATGTGTCTGGATCAGTCAGTGTGAGAATGTATTTCATATTCTATTTACGTTATTGGTCTTATCCACAGTAAAGTAAATACAAAGGGAAGAAGCAGAGCATACGTCAAGGTAAAGTGAGTTTAAAATGCCTTATAGCAGCATATAAATAATCCCTTTTATTGCACTGTTCCTTCTTCAACTCAACTTTCATTAAATATTAAAACAATACTGTTTAATAAAGTAATTTAAATCCCACAAAATGTGAAATATGTGTTTAAAATGCTTTGAAAAATAGGTTTTTCTGTGTGATGTGGCCAAAAATTGCCCTGAAATGCCTGCATCACACAGACTAGTTGCTATGTAGAGATGGATTCTTACGAAATATTCACAGTCAGGTGTTAGTGTTGGGTAGCTGACAAATGTATGTTAGCTTGATTATAACCAATTTAAATCGAAGATCCCAAGTAGGAATACAGTATGATTGACACATCTGACTTGTACATGACCGACGTTCTGTCAGATGATATATTTCACTAGCCTGGTGTGAACCAGACCCAAGTTCACTGTGTGAATAGTGAATTGTTTGCAGTCGTTCCATCCTACTGGGCGTAGACCTCGGGTTCATTTTAACCGATCAGCATTCGCTGAAACCGGCCGACACTCTGCCACCACTACTACTGCCTACAGAGTCCACCAAATTATTTTTTCAGAACAGCATATTTTAAAAATTGTTTTAATGAACGGCAGCAGCTTGACGAGGTGCTGAGCATTTATTCTCCGCTATGCGCTTAATATTCGGCAACATTTTTTAATGTTGCGCTCGTCACTGTCACCAGCCATCCAATCACAATGAAGGAGAGGCGAGATAAGCACGGTTAGCCACCAACACTGGTCGCTGATTGGTCCACCCTTCAGAGTGGCTGTGCAAACGCTAATACGAGCTGAGTTTCCAGACTGTATTCACAGCTAAGAAAACTGAAGCTGTGGGCGACAGTCATTTTGGCCACAATAATATTTCACATGATATACTGCAAGTTGAAAAACATTATGCCAGTAATGTGTGACCCAAAAACCTCATCTAGGTTAGCATGATTGGACATTTCCCGTTTCTTCTTAACCACATAAAGAATGATGTCTTAGACATACAGTTTTCTTCATGCATTCATAGGAAGATAAAATAAAGTCTTATGATTGTAAATGCTCTCAGCTGTGACGGTAGAGTGACTTCCTGTTCAGCAGTTATTAGGAACTTAGGAAGGACTTTGCATTTAATCAACCTTTACATTAATGCTTTGGCTCTTTAGCAACCTGAGATTATTGTTATTTCTGATTATTAGAGTAACATGATGGCACAGCACCTGAGTTTAGTGCAGAGCAAAACTTTCTTTGAGATCACAGGGTTTTGATGACAACAGATATGTAAATGAAGAGCACATGATTCAGATCATTTAAAGGCAGAACCGGAACATTAAAATGTTATCTGGTGCACTCTGAATGACACATTGGTCAATATCGGTCCAATTAGAGGCCCCACATGAAGGACTGATGTGGCAAGATCATATATTTACCTCAACTGTCACGAACCAGCTCCTTTAAATGCAACCTGGGCAGCCACGATATCTCACAAACACCTGTTAAACATCGGCTTTCACCTGCTGTGGCCACATCTGGAAAAAAGGAACGAAGTGGCAGGACTTCTAAAAACTGATGGGGGCTAGAATAAGAACTGCTTCAGCTGAAAACTCCCGCTGCCTCATCCATCCATCTGTACTCATCTGCAAAACAGTGGAATAGTGTACACTTTGTGAGATAGTCACGCTGCCATAAGTGATTCCTGTGCTGACTGATGTGTGTTTGGTAGGTGTCAGTTTATGAGAAATTACAGATACATGTGTGCAAGACTAGACAGTAGAAACATGAAATTCAATAAATGACAAATATGTATTTTTTGTGAGTTTCTTATTCTTAATAATACACTCTGAAGTATGACTGTAACTGTCACAGACATGTTGAAGCCAGCTATACATTTATAAATGTTCCTTGTGTGTGCAGGCATGTTGAATGAGCAGGATTCATTAACATGCAAATGAAATCTGTTGAGTTTATATGGTTGAACTCAAGGTACAGTAATTCTTTATGTAAGGCTGTAAAGTAACAGGCCACACCCAGAGTTGGCGTGGGCACATGACCGTGGCATTGTGGGTCGGTTTGCTGGCACAGAGGCAGAGAGGAGTGAACAACCCCAAGCTAGACTATTTCTGCACATGGTCCAAGAGGTGCACACGGTAAATTGTATATTTGTTCATATATTTATGTATATTGTTGTTGACCTGCACTTATATTGACATGTATTGCATTTTTGAGATATTGTAGTTTGTAGTTTTGTGGCATTATTATTAATGAATAGTTCTTGACATCCAGTCCTGAAGTGGAGTTCCTGATAAGCTCACTGAATGGGACGGTGGGTCTAATGGGGGATGGTTGCATCAATCAGACAACACAATGACGAGATGATTGGCAGACAAAGGTTGAAGCCAAACCTGACTGGTTGAAGTGACTAGAAGGAGCGTCTGTCACGATTCCTTCCTGAATCCTAAAATGTTAAGCCTGCCAGTGTCCTTCTGCCCACCGTATGCTCGCAGATTTCGTTCCCTCTCCAGTCACCTGACTCCCTCACCTACCTGCCCTGTAATAACCTCTGATCTCTGGATTCGACACACCTACTCGCACACCTGCTTCCCATTTGCTCATTATCCCTCAGTTTACCAGCTCTTTTCCCCAGCCATATCCCAGATCATCATTCCTGTTCTCCATGTTGTGGGTGTTCTTGCTATTGCATTACCTTTTTTGATACCTGCCAGTAAGCCTATTATTCTCTTCAGATGAAGTCCCTGAACTGTTCCTGCCTGCCGGGTTGTCCAGCATGCGGGTCCTCTTTATTGTTATCCCACACAAGTGTTTGACAAAGCCTAAATCTGCTATTTGAGTTTGAAGTGAGAATGGAAAATTGCAAGACTAAGAATGAAAGATGATCTTTCTGTCTTCCAGAACAGCATATATATCCATACAGTTTATAAAATGTCCCCTACGTGATTCTATTACAACGCATAAAATTGCCTCAGAATCTCAAAATTTCTTCCCAGCTCACTCTTGATATTTTTTATTTCGAAATGTGTCCAGTAACTTTCAGACAAAGACTTTTACAGGGAGGCTGTGGCTCAGACAGTAGAGTGGGTTGAACACTAATCAGAAGGTTGGTGGTTCAATCCCCAGCTCCTCCTGTCCACATGCCCAAGTGTCCTTGAGCAAGACACTGAACCCTAAGTTGCTCCCGATGGTGAACCATCAGTGTGTGAATGTGCTCCTGATGGCAGCACCTTGCATGGTGATCTGTTTCATTAGTGTGTGAATGGCAAAACCATGTTAAAGAGCTTTGAGACCAAAAGGTGATAAAGTGGGTGATAAAGTACAGACCAGTTACCATTTACTTTTCAATTCATCTGTTTGGGAGTTTACATTATTCTTATATGTTTCATATGTACAAGCATTCATTACACATCACACTGACGATACAAAGCGTATGTCAATCAACCATGTAGTGTTCCATGTAGTGTTTAATGAAGTTGGTCTTTCTTTTAAATACGTTTCACAATTGTCTGCTGGTATTTAAAAAAACACAAATAAATTCTGTCCAGCTACTATTGTGGCCTGCCTGCCTGTCTGCAGCGTCTGGGGTGTCTGTGTTCTCTCCATCTTTGCTCACATGTGATAATTGTCAAAATCATTGTGCAACATCATTATATCATTCATCTATGTGCTCTGATAAAAAAAAAAAGAAAAGAAAAAAAGAGAAGCCATATTGAGATTTTGGAAAAAGGGTGAAAAAGGAGCAATTTAGAATAAAAACATGAGAATGTAATTTTATTTATGTAGAAAGACCTGCTGAAATTATTGATTTGACATCTTTTTTGTAATCATTAACAATAGTAACATTACTACTACACTGCTACTGCTTTCATGAATACATAAACAAATGTATTCCAGAGTCGTGCTGCTTTCCTTCTTCATAATTTACCCACCACCCCAATAACTGCAAAACTGACATTCTATCAGCCTGTCTGTTTTTGTTCAATATACATGGGCAAAGTGTCACCTGGTAAAAGTGCTAAAACCCCCCATGTTGGCAGACTATTGCTGGACGCTAAAGAGAAATGTTCCAAATACAGGTAAAAATGACACACTTGCGCATCTTCAGAAATAAGGTTGTTTATATTTTATGTGGAACAATTTCCTGAATTAAGTAAATTAAAAACAATGTCTGATTGAAACATTCTAAAAACAGATTTGAATTTAGTTTAAAAACATAAGGCAAGGCACATTTATTTGTATAGTACATTTCAACAAGGTAATTCAAAGTGCTTCACATGAAACCATTAAAGCACCATAACATCAGGCAAAAGAAAAGGACATTTAAAAACAATTAAGAACAGTGATTAAAACATTAAAAACAGTGATTAAAACATGAAGTAAGCTAAAATTAGGTTAAAAATTATAGTGCAGTTTAAGACAGAAAATACAGAAATGCAAGAAATTAATCAACGTAAAAACCAGCAAAAAAGTTAATCTTTTTAAGAAAGGAGCACAGATGGCTTTCAATTATATAATAAAAGGCCAAGTGCAGTTCGGTACGCGGAGTGAGACGGTCCTCTGCAGAGTCAGACGGTCCTCTGAGGAGTGAAACGGTCCTCTGAGGAGTGAGACGGTCCTCTGAGGAGTGAGACGGTCCTCTGCGGAGTGAGATGGTCTGCTGAGGAGTGAGACGGTCCTCTGAGGAGTCAGACAGTCCTCTGAGGAGCGAGACGGTCCTCTAAGGAGCAAGACGGTCTGCTGAGGAGCGAGACGGTCCTCTAAGGAGCGAGACGGTCTGCTGAGGAGTGAGACGGTCCTCTGCGAGGGGGGCAGAGTGTTCAGAGACCAACAAACCTCTGTGTAAATGGTAACTGGTCTGTACTTGTATAGCGTTTTATCACCTTTCGGTCTCAAAGCTCTTTAACATGGTTTTCCCATTCACCCATTCACACACTAATGAGACAGATCACCATGCAAGGTGCTGCCATCAGGAGAACATTCACACACCGATGGTTCACCATCGGGAGCAACTTAGGGTTCAGTGTCTTGCTCAAGGACACTTAGGCATGTGGACAGGAGGAGCTGGGGATTGAACCACCAACCTTCTGATTAGTGTCTTTTCCCATTGATTTTTACTGTATATGAGGTATAGATTAATTTCACAGTTCTTTACTGATATCATCCTACAACAGGGACTGATTGATGAACTAAAGCATTGCACTTGTACTTTTCAGATCTGACAGTAAACCTACTTCTCGCTTTTAATTGTGATTTTATATTTATTTCTTATTTGCTCCTCGGTCCATTTGACACTTCCAGGGCTGCAGGTGAAATGATAAGACTAAAATGTTCATACACCTCATGAGAATACATCTAATAATACATGTAATTAATGAAATATCCACGTGTAATTAGTACAATCTTCCTGTGCACTTTATGGTAAGGTGATATTATAGGATAAGTCTTTCAACTTCAGTGACACAATCACACAGTCAGCGATTTCTTCGCACATCCTTCCATCATTTAGCAACTACAGATATGCTGCTTTCAAATGAATTATATGTTTAAATTCATTATAGTTTTTTAAGATTATAGTTTGCTCCTCGTTTTTAAAACATGTGGCTCTGCTGTCAGAACAATTGACAATGTTTGATTGATCAGGTACTGCAAACTCTTCCTCTTTTATGTGAACGCACTCAGAGCTGAAAGCAGAAAGCCTGAGTTAACAGAGAAAGCTGATAACCAGCGTCATAGTAACGATTATCTCTGACTGAGTTTCTGCTTTGTTGAGCCAGCTCAGGTAAAGAGAGCCTGAGTATGTTGAACTTACTTTGTAGTGCACCCCCCCAGTGTAAAACTGTAATTTAGTCTATTGGTTGTATATAATTTCTTGGCCTGTAACAAAGTGCGCTCTTACTTCTAA
This sequence comes from Brachyistius frenatus, assembly GCF_029030835.1. Taxonomy (NCBI): domain Eukaryota; kingdom Metazoa; phylum Chordata; class Actinopteri; family Embiotocidae; genus Brachyistius; species Brachyistius frenatus. The sequence goes on from NW_027210700.1 coordinate 480,289, forward strand.
CCACTCTCTGCTGCCCCTGGGACGTTTTCTTGTTGACTCCCTGTTGAGATGCCAAAACAAGCAGCAGCAAAAACAGATCAATGAAACACCATATCAGATGATGGAAAAGCTGCGAGAAAAAGGAGTGTTGGTGGAGAGGAGTGAAGATCAAACTGTGCAAGCAAGAGTGACTTCATAACCCCTCGCAAACTCCCATAAAAGCAAAGATTTCAATGTCAGTTCATTCACTATCCAACTTTAAAGGCCGGGGTCACAGGTGATCATACGGTATGTTTACAGGTGTGGGCCTTTACACCCTGGAGGTCCCTGTAGCGCGACCAGGTCCTGTCTGCTATTAAAACGCAATCCACCCCCATTTTTAGAGGATTGTAGATCAGGACACATTGACTGAAGAGGCCGCCTACTGCTACAAAACGGATGCAGCATTGTTGTACGTCTTTTCTCTTGTATTAAATTTGCAAGAGTTGCTGTCGTGGATGTTCAATAATATCAGTGTTACTTCATTGTTATGAGGCTGTTATTCACTCTCAAATTTATGGTTTTGATATGTAGGAAGTAAATATGTCCATTTATGCTGGAGTTTTTGAATCGTTACTCTGGTGTGGTGATGGGGACACAGAGACTGTGGAAGTGTTACCAACTGAATTTGGGGATGTTTTTTCTGGTGGAGATAAAAAAGACACAAAAATGTCTTCTTAAAGAACTGTTTCTTCACAGCGACTAACACAATGGGTTGTTTATTCCCAGTGAACCCCTGTCTCCAATTATTATAAGTTATTATCAGTTACATTATCATTAAGATGTTACTCCTCTTTGATTTACACAACTTATGTTGTACACACATAATGTGTCCTCTATGGTAACTTTAAAAAGTAAGTAAATAGTGTGCACACTACATGAAGAAAGCAAATACTCGTCTTCTCTGCATTTATCTGTTTAAAGCTCAGTCAAAGAGATAGAATATTATTTGGTAATATTAATAGCTTTATTTAAATACTAAACTTATCCTTTACACCAGACTAATAAACTAAAACCCCCAAAAACGTGTGCATGCATAGTAGGCCATACTACGCAGTAGTCTTAAATGACTTCACGAACTGCACCGGAAAACCATATTGACAACATTAAGAATGTTTTTCAGTACAGTTTGTTGTCATTAGCTGCAATAAAAATATGTTTTGAATCGTCCAATTAAGGGCAGTATAACTGGTTTGTTTGCGATATAAAATTGCCTTGGATTGGGTTAGGGTTTCCTAGTTGAACTAGTCACATGCAGCTATTCTAACAGGTCTGAACCACAAATCTCCAGACAGCTAACCAAACATATTGACAAAGTCAATAATAGTATAGAATTTGTTTCCTTTTAAACTATCGCTACATCACCACTGTTAGCATTAACGGATGTTTACTAACCAGCCAAGAGGAAATGTTATTAGTTCAGCATCAAGCTTTGTTCCATTACTTGCTATAAACTGTCTCGAGCAGTGGAAAGCAACGGCAATGTCAACTCTTGCTTTACTTCTATTTTACGAAAGGTTTCAGTCATTTAGTGCTCCATGTATTCTCCAGCGCTGGAACCGTGCGGTAGAGATAGTTCTGGTCATCTAAGATCACATTCATTCAATCAACTCGAGAGAAGAATGTGTCCAACACACAGATAATCTCTAGGAAATAAAGTGGAGACACCTCAAGAAGCACTTCACACCAAAGATGAAGAAAGCATATGATTTTTTAATTTTGTTTTGTTGAATTTCTTTTTCACAGCATGTGTGTCACTGCATGTATCAAGAAAACTGATTTTTGCGTAAGACACGAGCCGAACACGAGCCACAGAGTGTTGAATGCTGATTCTTCTCCACCCTACCATGATTAAAACTGCATTTCAGAGGATGTGTGAGGAAACCTGCTGTATCAGATGGAGCCTGAGAGGCAGGAAGAGAGTCTGATTGGATGTCAGGTAGATTGCATCTATCACAGAGGAATCATCTCCCCCAAAACACTGTCCACCTCCAGATGCTGCTCCCTTATTTTTTGTAAGGGGGGGTAATTCTGTGCAATTCCCAAGGTGTCAGCCAGCACTATCATATCAGGGTCGTGCCATCCAGCTCTGGCTCGCTTGAAACAGAAGGGGTGATGTTGAGCCAGGCGATAGACATCTCATTACACTTTCATATGCTGCTAACCGCCGCGGGTTGGCCGGCTGGTCAAAGGGAGCCGAACACAGCTTCATTGATTCAGACGGCTGCTCAGCTCTGCACACCCAGAGGCAGGTGTTTCTCTCCTTTTTCTACGTTAATTAATTTCCTGACGTGTCACTCCTCGTCATTCCCTGCAGTCACGTCTTCTCCTCTGTGTCCTGTGGCTCTACTTTTATCAAAAATGTCTGACAAAATGTGTGCCCCTCGCACTGGCCCGGGTTTGACCTGGCCTGGTGTCAGCCGAGCTGTCAGCCAGAGTGCAGCCTGAAATGACTGTCTCTCTGTCTCCGTCCCAACACTGGAGTCATTCTTTCCCTGCCTCACTAGTCCCTGCAGCAGGCCAGGCATATGGCTGACATACATTGCCTGGGGTTACGCCTCGAGGCTGGCGTCCCCTCTCTGTAGACCGCTGCTCCCTGGAGGAGCAGGTGGTGCCAGAGAACAGCTGCTGGATGCAGCAGGAACGGTCTTTCCTCACATGCACCCTGAAATCCCCTTCTCTAGTCCAGCCAGTACACTATGTACACCAGTGGTTTGCAACAGTATACTCAGAGTCCTTTTTTATAATATGCATTCTTGTTCATTCACATGTCTTCAGTCACATGTTTGGTATTGGTCCTGGTGTTGTGAAATGAGGTCACGGTCACAGTTTCAAATGAATGTTCCACTGTTGTCAGATTTATGAACCAGTAAATGGAAATTTTCTGATGCTTCCAGAGCTGTGGCACACACTGATTCTTTTAAAAATGGTTGAAGCCATTATTGCCTCGACTCTTGTTCTTTCATGTGGCATTAAAAGGCTGAAAATCTAAAATGATTTAGTATTTTTAGTCACACGAGCAGCATGGCTCCGGGGATGTCAGTGTTGGTTCACCACTTTGGTCAAAGCAGAAATAGCTTAACAACTATTAGGAGGATTGCCATGCTCAGTCATCGTCCCTAAATGATGCATTCGTTTGACTGAGGTCATCCCCTGACTTACCCTCTTCTGTGGGGTTCACACTGCGTTTTTAGTGAAATGGCTTGTTGGTTAATGGATGGATTGACATGAAATTTGAAAAAGATCTTAGGAAGGGGATATTTGCGGTGCACATGACTTTAATGCTTGCCTGACCTTTCCTCTCGGGCCAACAGCAAGTTGACAGTTGTGGTTTAAAGAGATGTCTTGGCTGTTGGATGGATTTTCCTACAAGTTAGTGTACTGTATATGTACATGTAATTGTGGTCTATGTGTACTATATCATGTGTACTGCAGGTTTCTGTAGTAAATTCCTGTGGTACTAAGAGACTTCTGTTGTATTTCAGGACATCTGCCAGATCACTGTGGCGCAGATTAATACTCTGGTCGTGTACCATAGATTCTGTTTCATATCATGATGGTATTTTGGTATTCTTGATATACCAGACAATATTCATCAGCTTAAATGTCCCCGTACAATAAGCATAACATAGAAAACACTTTACATACAAAAATGAAGGCTACCTACTCCAGACATTGACCTTCCGTGTGTGTGTGAAAGTCATGAAAGCATCTGTACAGGATACATTTATTTGTTAGCTGAGTCACGACAAGTCAGTTAACCACAGTTAAGATGGGGTGAATTTGACTAAATGGAAAGCAGATCTATCTGTTAAAAAGACGTTGTGGCCCAGAAGTTAAAAAATAAAAATAAAACCACAACATAGTTAAGGCTCAGCAAAGTACATTTTCTGTGCTTCCTTGCCAGTGTTTGTCATCAGTCTGCTTTTTGGTCATTTTGGATATCTTTTTTGGTATTTTTGTCCATTTATTTTTTGTTTTGTGTATGTTTGTATTTGTATTGCATCTCTTTGTAGTTGCTTTACGTTTTCTTTTAAGTGATGGACGTTTTACCTCACTTTTTGATTGTGGTAGTTTTTGTATCTCTTTGTTGTCGTTTCCATCTTCTTCTGTCGTCTTTTTGTGTCACTTTGTAGTAGCTTGACTTCTTGACAATATATTCCAAGAGGAGCTCTGGTTTAGGGTAACCCAGTATCACGTCGAAGCGTGAAATAGAAATGCTGGTCCACTACAGCATAGCGTGACATGGCGACGCTTTGGCCTGTGTAGGCGTGAAGATTATAGGTTTTGAAATTGTGAAACTTACACGCTTAATGTGATTTGGAGTAATTTGAGACCAATTACAAAGGACATTTGTTGGTGGCAGTAGGCGACAGGCAGGGTAGCTTGGTGGCATAAATCGCCACTTGATGAGGTTCAGGTCCAGGAGGTGATGACGTTTTTCATGAGTTGTTTTTTGTTTCCAAACCCCAACCATGTTTTTATTTTAGCCAAGATGTTGCTCAGGGGTCCCTAGATCCCTTGGGCCCCTGGGCCTGTGCCCAGAAGGTTTGTTCAGTAATACTTTCATCAGGAATGGGTCAATTGCCTACATCCAGGAGTTGGAATGTTTTAATCAGCAGGGCAACACTGGCCACTTGTGACACTCAGAAAATGCTGTGAGTATTGAGACTGGGAAAAAAATGTGAGGAAACATGTAGTTGATGATTTTCAGAATATCTGAAAAAGCGAGAAACAATTGATGAAATAAAAAGTTTTATTTTAAAATCAGGTTTTCACACAGATTTTTGTATCAGTATTTTTTTTTTAAGTCAGACTATGATCTGTTTTATGATAATAAAAAAGAGAGATTTGCATATTTTATTTCAAAAAATAAAAATTTAAATGAGCTCTAAATATAACTCAAAGCACCAGATGAAGGTTGGATGGAGCATTACTTTCTGAGGATGCACTGAAGGAGCTTCATTAAAACACGAACCGATCTTAAGACACACTGAACTGTCATCCAACCTGCTGAAAATAAAACAAATTCTCGATTGATTGGACACCGTCCAGCATGGTGTCTGGCCTTGGGCTTTTAACAAGTTTGTCCTGAGAGGGAACCATCTCCATGGGAGGAAACATTTGAACTGGACATTCTTGGCTTTGAGGCCACCTCTGAGTTGTATTCTAACAAAAGCAGCAGATGTTGGTTTCAGTCATGACTTTTTTCCTCAGTGGCTGATTGTGGATCTTGTCACTGTGTGGTTACAGGTAAGCCATGCTGATGATTGGATCCTAGTGATACCCAGCTGAGTGCTTAAACCCAGTGGCTGCAGCTTCAGGAGGGTCAGAAGAGGTAACATCAGTTCTGCCCCAATACCTCTGATCCGCTCTGACAACAAACCTACTGTATAACAGGCCAGTTGTTTCTAACTGTGGTTCAAATGGCTATAAACAGAGTTATCACAAACATTGGGGACAGGTCTCGATGAGATGGAGGTTTTTGTGTTTTTGAGGCTAGAAACACAAAACTTATTTAAATTAGCTTGTTGCTCATTTCTAACACATTCCAGATCATTTTAAATGGTGACATCATTTACATGTTTTCAGCTTCTTTTGTTGCATCCAAGAGGTTAAAAAAAATAAAGACTGTATATAAAAAAATATCTGGGTCTGAAAAGTGAAGCCAGTGCCACAGGGCCTTAAAGTGAAATTCCACTGATGGCTGCTAGGGGCTGCTCTGGATAATGAGAAACAATGTGTTAGCTTCAAATGTGTTGCTGGGCATATTTTCAAAGTTTGGAGAGAGTTTCCTGCCTGCTTCCGATCGCTTCCTGGTTGGTGAACGGCCGTTGAAGCCTCGAGTTCGAATTTTGGCCATCGCCATCTTGCTAGTCCCCGGTAGTGACCATATTTGGACTAACCAGAGAGGAGCAAGCAGGTCATCTGAGTCGATCTGATTGGAAATGCGACGATACTACGTTCCGCTCACCGATAGCCATAACCTGACTGCACCACAGGCCTGTCAATCAAACAGACACGCCCCCAAAACACAGCTTTTTGAAGCTTATTATATAATTATTGACAGGTTTATTTTCAGATGGATGGTCAGGAAACTAACAAGAAGGAGTGACCGATGTAACTCGTGGAAAAATTTTAATGACTGAGAATTTTATGCGACCAGTTGAATGGGAGTCTATGTAGGCGGAGGCTTTTTGGAGCCAACCTCTAGTGGCACCCGGTGGTATTGCAGCTTAAGGCACTTCTGCATCAGCCTCATTTTTCAGAGCCGGAAGCTACGTGCACTTTTAAATACAGTCTATTCTTCCCACATTTAATGCTACAATAGTCTAGGCCAACCTCCTTCTGCTTACAGTTAGAAATTTCCCAATCTGAGTTTAATTAGAATTGAAAACATAACATATTTCCTCGAATATCAAACCTTTCTTTTGAACTTTTAAAAACTTGTGAACTTGGTGTGTAAATGAAGAAACCTTCTGCCTGGGTCAGGTGAATTCAGGACATAAAATCTTTCCACTATCAGCTGAAAACACTTTCCAAAGCTATTTCAAACTAAATCTCCACCATGTCAGTATCATATTTAGAGAATTTTGTTTGTCTGTACTTTGAACTTGACCTCTTCTCATACCTGTTTGGGTGAACAAGTTGTAAACTGCCCCATCGCACAGAAAAAAAATAATCTTTCTGCTAATTTTTTTCAACCTGTGAATGAAAGGCCTCATCCATGTGGCTTCTCTTGATAAATTACAGCGTGCTAGAAGTTTTGCCACATTAAAAATAACCTGAGCATATAGATGTAACAAACCAAGAGCGTGTGCCTTGCTTTAGGCCAAAGCAAACAGACTTCATGTTTGCAAACACCTTTAAAGAGAGAGAGGCCATTACCAGGGCCACAGTGACCTGAAGCAAACCCCTCTCTCTCTCTTTCCGTCTCTCTCTTTATCTCTCGGCCGCACTGCAGCCACCCTGGTACTAATTGAAAGTGCTGTGAAATATAGATGAAGACAGGAAGCGAGCAAGCTGTTTCTTCCCTTTCCTCTGTTGCATCCTCCATCTCGTCTCTCATCCCTCTTTATCCTTTTATCTCTTTATCTGCCTCTCTTCTCGAGGTCAGCCCGGTCTCTCTCATCCTCTCACTCTCTCCGTACTTCAGCACGAGTGTGGACAGGTCAGTCAAGGTTTTTCAAACAAATAAACACCACAATAATTATCATTTATGCAAGAACTACCGACTGACAAAAGTATGTGGACACCCAGAAACATCATAAATTAACTTTAGAATATTCCTTTTAAGATCACTGTTTAATGTTGTCAAATATGTTTCTTCAAAAATGGCCTCCGCTCCTCTGTTTATAGGCTTTCCACTAGATGTTGGAATTTGACTGAAGAGATTTGCTGTCGAGCATTAGTGTTGGTTAAAAATTTAAAAAATACACATAAAGTGGGACTGCACAGTATTTTCCTCCCTTGTCCTTTGTCCCACATATTGAACATTTTGACGAGCTGGAATTTTTAACACTGTTGGCTTTTATCCACAGCAGGCTGTGGTAGTAAGCCGGCGCCCGTAAAACTATTTCCTGTGAAACTTTAGTTTACTTAAGCTTACTGTATTGACTGAGCGTGGGATTTCAAACATTTACATTTAAATAAATTATTTGTTAATCCTTTACATGTTACAGGCCTGAACTGTAACCTGTATAATCTGTGTGTGTTGATTTTCTAATGGTAAACAATTTCCGACTACCTCTAACATGTTCCACATTGTCCCACATAAGCATGTCTTTGCCCCACATTTGGTTGGTTGGGGTCTGGTGGTAGAAACATTGATTCACATAAGAACAGTGATGGTTTTCCTCTACAGTCATGAATCTATTCATAGATTTAAAATATCTGTTTTTGTAGTTTGAGCAACACCTACAAGGTGTACTCCATGCACACACAGGAGACATCCAGAGTTTAGATTTATTGAGCTACTAACACCCCATAGTGAAGGTTAAGCACTTTGTAGAAACATGTTCGACATCACCAAGAGACTGATGTGTGCAAAGTGAAACACAAAACTCCAACACTAACACAACTTGTAAACTCTGCTGACTCTAATCGCACAAAGAAACTGAGTGTGAAGCAGCCTGTTCCAATTTAAATGATCTGCATCCTCACAGCACTAAGGATAACAGTTGGTTTCTGTGCGACTCTTGTTGCAGCAAAGGCGATGCTCTCTGATGCTGTGGACTCAGTGTCCATAATGACAGGCAGAAGATTAAGTTTTTCCAAATTAACGAACTTTCCTTTTTCTGCACACTCTCAAAAACCTTTCTCTGCTTTCATGGTTTAGTGAGATATTTGTAGATCGTTATGTTTCATGTAACAATTAAATGTGCACTGGATTGAGTAAGACCTTGACTAAACCTATTGAAACACTTTTGGATTGAGATTTGATTCAGAATCAAAGAACCCACCCTTTGGTAGCCATGAAAACAGCCCCAGATAGGGAGTATCCAAAAGTATGTGGACATCCGTTCATTTTCTATATTGATTCACATTCACAAGGACCTTGAAGCGTGTCTGTTTTTTGCAAAACCTTCACAGATTGTTGCATTTGAGTATTTTTTGTTTTGAAGAGGTAAATCTACATCAGGGGCCTCCAACCCGTCGCTTGCGAGCTGCCAGTAGCTCATACCCATTTCTGAGTAGCTCGCTGAAGGTTTGAAGAACATGCAGTGTTTCCCATACATAGATCTACTGGGGCGGGCCTCCCAGGTATATTAACGGCCACCCATGTATATTTGGGGATCATTTTAGCATTTTTTTTATTTATCTATTTTTAACGTGTCCAAGAGAACAACACTATCGACACGATCGATTAATGAGTAGACAATCTCCCCTCACTCCCCTTCACCCGTGTCTGCTCCGCACCTGTCAGTGCAGCAGAGGTTGAGCTCTGCCTTTTGAGAAACACAGAGATCAGAGGACAGAAACGCGATCTGCAACATGCAAAACAGCAGAGGCTCTCACTGAGCTGAAAAGAAATGGGTGCTCATAAATTAGGGAAATAACATAAATACAAAGTTTTTGCCTGGAATGGAACAAGTGGGCCAGAACTATAAAGCGAATGTCTGTCACTAAGATCAAATTACACCGCTGGTCAGCTCGATTTTGGACAAAACAGCTGTAGGACAAAAACATCAGTCATCTTCGTCACCAGCTTCTTTTCCATTGACAGCATCGGCAGTATGTCTCAGTCTGTGTAGACGAGGAGACGGGCTCTGAGCGTACTTGTTAAAAGTAAATTATCGGTACCGGATACTCCTTTCAGCCGAGTACTGGTCTCATCCTGAGAAATAACCAAATCTTTCACAGTTCCACTTGAGTAGAGAAGCAGGAGCAACCGTGTAATTACGTAATGGTGAACAGCATTGAGAGTTGTCCAATCAAATTAGATTAAAAAAAATGTCACTGCCAATAGAAAATCTGCCCAGTGGAAAATCTGAAACAGCCAATTGAAAAGCACCCTCAGGTGCTGTGGTTGACAAAAGTTGAAGGATTTCCATTCACTCTCATTTGGCCGGCGCCTCGCACCAGGAAGTACATGTATTTACACAGAAATGAACTAAATACAATTTGTAAACAGTGAATGCTTACAGGCGCGAACAGACTAACAGGTGCATTTTACCAGTAAACTATTATTATTATATAATCAATTCATGTTTTAAATGTTAAAGTAGTATTTTTTTTCTCTCGATGTTGGAGGGAGCGGCCTGAAAAAACGCTGAAGGCTGTGCTCAGGAATAAAAACTCGGTGGACAAGGTAGATAGTTGCAGCGGTGGTAGAGGGTCAGCCAGCTGATTGGTTAAAATTAACCCGAGGTCTATGCCCAGTAGGAAGAAACGTGTGCAAACCATTCTCTAGGGAGTATTCCCAGACACATATATTCATGCAGTGAAATTGATCTCTGGTTTGCACCAGGCTACAAAAATCAAGCAAACATGACCAAATCAGGAACACAATAAAACCGGGCAGATGAAAGGTTTCATTTCTGAAACGCTCCTGGTGGGGTATGAAGCTGCGCAGAGGAAAAAAACCTTACAGCTGTCCATCGGGGAAAAGTTTCTACAGAGTCACCACCATCGCAAGTCATATGAAAGATACTCTGTTTTCAGCAAGTGATCATTAGGCCACAATTTGCCCTCTGGTGGATATACTCTTTAAACCTCCGATACATGCAAAGTGTGCAAGCAAGTACGTGAACCCTGGAGCCGATGTCTCTGTGTCTCTGTGTCTTGGCAAAGCAAGTGTAGACGCAGTTTAAGACATTTCAGTGTGTTGCTGAAATTGAAGGGAGGTTGGAATTACAGCCTCAGTTTGGGGCTGCAGGATGGGTTACCTATAAGGGCTGCATCCTCAACACCACCTGTGGTTGTTAGGGAAGCTGTGCACTACACGCACACGCACACACACACACACGCACACGCACACACACACACACACACACACACACACACACACACACGTGTTCACTGCCAGTCTCTGGGTTCACACACGGCTTGGAACTCAAGGTTAGCAGGCCTGCAAGGGCTCACTCAGCTCCAAGAAAATGTCTCTGAGCGTCAGCACTTTCACTTTACGACCACCTCATGGAGTCGCACACACATACACCCACAGAGCTCGCTAGTTGCTGCTGCATGATCATTTGATATGGTTATCCGTATAAGCTAATGTTCTGTGTCTGTGACTGTCTGAGAGAAAGAAAAAAAAAGCTTGTTTGTGTGTTTGTACGCGAGTGTTTTGAGTTGATCCCACTGAAAGTCACCTCTGATAGCCATTATACACCCACGCGCTGAATTATCCCTCAATTTCTCTTACCCCCCACTAGCTCCCTCCCCCACAATGCACACTAAACAGACATGGTTTGTTGCAATGTTTCTCTGATTTGCAGGGGATTTACAGCGGTGCCACGGCCATATTAATTTGACGGTATACACTTCAAGGACTAGCTGGTGGACCTGAAGCACAGCAGTAGATCGGTGACGTGCCGTTGTCAGAGATAACTTTACATTCTGGGGTTTGGGAATCAGAAGTGATTCTGACCATCAATCAATTCCTCCCCAACACGTGTAGTAATATTTATCTGCATTGATGTGTGGTACTTTATGTGCAAGTAAATTTATGTATCTGCATGTCCCCGTGCTTTTAAGCATTACACGTGTGTATCCACGGCTGCGATTCGCGTGAGTGTACCAGAGCTCTATCACGCAGGGAGTCTGCCTTCACCTTTATTTGTATGTGTGTGAGTTGTATGAAGCTGTAGATCACCTCTGTGCCTTTGTCATACCGCTGCCTGCCTCTCAGTCTGTGTTCTGTGATAGATCCTGACAAGCTGCTGTCTGAATTATTGATTGTCTGATCTGAAAGTTTGATGCTTAGCCGGAGGGCTGGATTAACCTGCCGACAGCACCGCCGTCTCCCCCTCTGAGGTAACCACAGCACAGACGAACGAATGCACTTGCATATTTATGTACACGTATGTGCACATGCACACCCCAGACACCAGTTGACATGGTGGACCCTCCTCTTGGCCACTTAGACGGAGCATGCAGATGATGTGCAGCCTCCCACATACACTGTGAAGCCGGCTGATTTTCACATTCTCCGGTCATTCGCATCCTGACCCCCATGAATGGCTCTGAGTGGTGGGTCAATAGGTGGGTGTTCAGAGCATCATGTCAGACAAAAACTCATCATGCTGCATGAATCAAATTCTTCCAGCGGTTGTGATTCCCAAAGGCCGTGTGAACCAGCCCAATTTTCAGTGAAAACTTTATTTTCAAAATGGGAATTTAGTTCAAATAAAACAAAAATAAAATAAAGCCATTCAGCAAAAAAATACATGTTTCAGGTTGACAGGTTGTAGGTTTTCTGTGAAGCTGTGGTCAAAGAGGAATATTCACTAAACTGGATATGGATGAATGAAATTTAAAGCTGCGCTAAAAGATATTTTTATAACAATAAGTGCCACCATTTCTCTTTGAACAATTTGAGATTCTGAATAAAAAAACTGCCTCAGACTGGAAGTATGTGGACAGGAGTGTATTTCCTCTGTTTATGTACATTTATATAAAACTAGCAACAAGAAATTGTGATGAAATTATGGTGTTCTAAAAAAGAACACAAATATTATGTAAATTGCTGTTGATAAACGGATTATACTTAAAACCACATTCAATCTTCCTCAGCGATTAACAATCTATAATAAAAAAATATCTTAGTTATTTGCAGCTTAATCTAATGTGAAAACTTTGTATGGTTTTATGGTTTAGAACTGTATTTTCCCCTTGTTTTTGGAGTAAGACCTCTTAATATGGAGCAATTCTTTATTTCCTCATGAACTCTTTTCATAGGTAGTCTATCTGTAAGTTGCAAGCAGTTCAATTCAACTTTTTACATAGTTGCATTTGAAGATGATGGTATTGCAGCACTGTGTTACGGATGCATCGTTTGCATTTAAATTCAAAACTTTATTAAAAAAAAAAACCCAATAGATCAAATTACTGCACGAGATGTGAAGGGCATCACTTTGAGCGACGGCCCCATAGAGAATTATAACCTCACTTTGCAGCTTGTCTCAGCTCCATGATACGTTTTAGCCTCTTTAGGCTCAATGTTTTGGTTTTGAGGTCTGCTGCTTTACTGTTTTGATTCAGTCGTTAATTCTCATTGATCTCGTGTCAGCTATATACAGAAATAGTTTGAACCTTCAGCCCTATAGAGCAAAAGTACACAATATGCACTTTATATTTCCTTAAAAAAAGTTTAAATATTACTTTAAAAATTGGAAGACTATCAGTGTCTATGCGTGGTACATACCTGAAGTCAGCATGTGTTTCTTAGCATACAGATGGGCTCCAAATTTGAAGAAACCCAGATAACTCTGTCCTCCTGCTTCCTGTCTGTATGCATAGCTTGGCTAATTACCTCCCATTCTGTACCCAACATACAGTACCTACATGAGTGTGGCACTAATCTATGACTTTAACAAATCTATGAACACTCTTCTTGTTTTATTCATTCATCAATCCATTATCTCCCCAATTTATCCTGGAAAGGGTCACTGGGGGCAGTGGGGGGTGGGGAAGCCTATTCCTGCTGACTTCAGGTGAAGGGAGGGTACACCCTGGACAGGTTGCCTGTCTATCGCAGGGCTATCACAGAAACACAGATTACTTATGCTCACATTCACCCCAACAGTGAATTTAAATTCCCCATCTACCAAACATGTCTATGGACTTGGAGCACCCAGAGAAAACTAACACAGCCTTGTGGAGAACATGCAGTGGCGACAGTGTGACCCTCTGCACCACTGTGCCACCTGTTTTTAATCTTCATGGTTTCATCTAATTTTCGGCAAAGAAATAAAGTCGATTTATCTTTATAATTACTCGTGTTTTTAGATAAAAGCCACCTCCATCAACCAGGTGGATCCCCCTCATTCATAAAGACTTTTTTGTGAGATGGTACTGCTAATACTCTATGTTTTTGGAAGACAAAGGCATTTTTTTAATGAACATTACACAGTAATCCCATGAGTGAGGAACAAGGCAGAATCTATTTTCTGAAACTCCAACACATCTCTTCGGCACTGCCTCTCCTTACTTCAGTCACTCTTTGCCGCCTCTGTAGTTTCATTCAAAGTACAGTGATGACACTTTAGTTGGTTTTCTGCTCAGTTTGGCTGGACTGGATTAGCTGAGGTGGAAAAATGCTGCTGGGCAGGTAGATTAGATTGGGTTGCTTTACCTTTGAGAACAATCCAAAAGCAGGAATATGCTTTCACGGTCTTGCTTGCCGAAGTATTGTTCCCTGTTACACATTGTTTTCCGTCAGACTGAAATCGTTCACTCATGCAGAAGTCTGCTGGTCTGTCCTAAAATCGTCCATAAATAGAAGTCAGTAGATTTTTATTTGGATGTAAAAGTGTCTCATGGTGCCAGTCTAACAGCACAGCAGCCTTTATGTAGTTGGATGCAGTATCGGTATTACAAACTGGAGCAGGTTGTGAGCAGTAATGCTCTGCTGATTGATAACATACAGGATATTGTAGGTTGATTGTATGATTCAGTGCATCTTATTCCCACATTACGAGCTAATCTGGGAGACAACATGTGAAAGTCATAGTGGGATATTAAAATATCATCATCATTTCCTTTGTGGTGTTCTCTTTCTTCTTCTCATAGCATTTCTCACACCGAGTTACAGTAACTCCATGAATGCTTGTGTGTTGGTGGTTTTTACAAATACTAGTGTTCTCAATGCAAAGCCACTTTCAGGTTTTTCTTTGTTTGTTTTTGAGAGCAGAGCGCTTCAAATTTAGGATCGCAAATGTGAACGGAACAGTTCTCCTTCAAGAGAATGCTTCCAAGAAAAAAAAGACCATTCTCATCAGCAGTGAACAATGTAAGGTTGCAAAACTAAGAATTACATTCAGTGGTTACTGTTACTGCTACAGGATAAATTTGTCTTTCATTATGGTAACTATGTCAGATTACCAAACCAAAGTACCATAAATTCTTGCCATGTCTTTGTCAGGAGACTGGCAACTCTACAAGTATGACAAGTACTAATCATCACTTAAGTTCATGCGTAAGGTTCCTGTGTTGTCGGAGAGGAGGGTCAAGAGGTTGTTGATCTCATCTACAGAGGCACTATGTGTGGTGCACTCTGTCATAGTATTATTTGACATCAAGGAACGTGTTGTAGGATATGTCAAACTAGGCAGGTAATAACAAAAAAAAGAAAGACTTTTCCTTTTCCTGTTGCGCAGTGTCCCAGACGCCACATCGCTGTCCTTCAATTGTGTCACACTACAAGGCCCGTTTGTGTTTCCCAACTGAAAATGTATCAGCGACGGCTAAATCATGTCAAAATCTGGCTTAATTCATGCAGTCTGATCTTGGCTTTAATTAGAAGCCTGTGACAGGATACGAACTCTGGCCATCTGACTGAAAGGCAGACACGTTACATTTCCATCCACCACTCGAACACCTTTACGTACCACTTCATGACATGGGGACACACTGCTTCATGCTTTGGCATTAAATGTTGGCATTGGAAGTAAATTGTAAAGGTGGTGCAGAGTGGTTGTAAATCCTGAGATCAGATTGAGAGTGCAGGCTCAGCAGGTAGAGTCAGATTTCATTGATGACAAGGTTGGAAGTGACAGGCCTCATCTTACCTCTGATGCTCCTTCCAAAGTAGCTTGCTGTCGTCAGTGTAGATGCAACCATTAATTCATTGGACAACTGGGCTGGATCACACACCTTACCAAAGCCAAGGTTGCATATACAAATGAGCCAAAACATATGACCAATCACAGATGAACTGAATCATATTTATTATCTTGTAACAATGGCACATATTAAGTTCTGGGCTGTACTAGAGTATAAGTAAACAGTATTTTCCCAAAGTCAACATGTTGGACGTAGTGAAAATGGGATGCTTTAAAGGTCTGAACAACTTTGACAAGAGTTAAACCTCACAGACCAGATGACTGCCTCAGAGACTTTCTAAAGCAGAAGGCTTGTGGGGTATTCCTGGTCAGCAGTGATGATTCTGGTGATTTCTGACAGTTTTATCAGGAGGGGCAAACCCTGAATAAGTGACAGGGTGATTAGAGGTGTAATGGAACAAACGGGATCCACGGTAGCTTCTTGAAATTCACAGGACTAGGTACCACAGGGTGCCTCAGTCCATGCTTTGGTGTACCAGCAGCAGAGAAGGCAGAAGTGGTCGTAATGAGAACCTGACAGATGCTGGAATTTTGGGCCCTTTGTCGATACTGATGTTATAAGGTAAACATATTGCGATATTGATACATTATTTACTGAAATGTGATCATCAAACACTTATGACAAAGATATTATGGAGGCAGGATATTATACAGTTTAACGATAATCTTTATTGTCCAAAATGACATGACAATGCATAGAAACAGTGTACTTCATTGGAAATGTAATAATCAAAAATAATTATAACAAAAAGAACAGAGCCTAAATTACTCCCAATTAATTTTTTCTGCATTATGTTCTGCAGAGTAAAGTTCTCGTACGACAACAATCAACAATACTGATGTAGTTGTGATCGGTCAATAATTGGCAGACAGATAAATCGGTCAAGTTCTACTTATTATGCTTTGGTTCATTGTTGTATTAGTCAATGCAAAGACACAAGTTGACTTGCCTGTGTGGTATGAAAAGTGAGTAAGATACAACCAAGTTTACAATGTTTCAACATAACACTGGATGACTTATGGATAATAAGAAAAGGAGAGGGGTTTTTAATGAATTCAGAACAACAGAAACAACTGGAGTACCAACACAAACAGCTGCACATTGTTACATACAGCAATGCTAACATGCTCATTAGCAGTTTGTGGCATTTAACCCCAGATTGGAAACAATCCAGTGTTCAAACTCATGCTGTAAATCAGAACACGTGCACCTTTCACAGATGTATGCCGTTGACGTGTAAAAAACGTTGATCCACCTCTTCCATTGAGATTGTGGCTTGAGTTTGTAATGGAATCAGATCATATTGAAAAACATAACCAGTACTTTTATTCTTTTGCATAAGTGTGTTTTGCTTAAGAGCAGGATGAGGTTTAAGATGCAGCTCAAACAACTGCTGGTGTGAGATAGAGCCTTCAACGTCTCACATGTTTACAGCACCTAAACCAACACATCACTTCATCATCTGCGGTCCCTCCTTATTTGAATTGTTGACAGGTTTGAATGAATTTTTGCCCCTTCAAAAATTTTGGCTGCACTATTCTCCTGCTGTGACACCCCGCCTTGTTCTGTAACTACATGACAAATTGACAAATTGTCAATTTCAATTGATGTTACAGCTGAGTGATTTATGCAAACAAAGGCTTTGCTATGAACATGTGTCCTGTTTGGGGAAAAAAAAAAACCTTTTTGAGTGATCAGATGACAGATGAAAGTATGCTGTGGATTTAGCAGTAAAGTAATTACAGCCTTGTTGGGTAATGCCATAAACTAATGGCTGACATAAAACAGTGCTGCCGGCTGTATTGTTAAAATGCAAGTGGCTTTATTTATCGGTCTTTCCTCCATCAGTCCTGAACCTTTTCCTCTCTCTCCACCTCTCTGTCTCCTCCTGTGTGCTGTTTCTCTTTGCTTATCTGTCACATTGCTGAGGTGAGTCCTCTGTCTCCTGATTTATTCATGATACGACTTTTAATATCATTCACTGTGACATCGGAGTCTGCATCTCAAATTAAAATCCTTCAGGCAAAGTGTGTGCCGTTCACTGTGCACTCTGTGTGTGCGTGTGTGTGTTTGAGAGGAAAAAGAAGGACGAAATCTACAGTATTTCCATCGGTTTACATGCATGGTGAGAGCAGATGCTTAAATAATCCATTATCTGATTACATGAGTGCGTCGCATCCTTATGCAAAACTGCAATACTGCATGTTTTCTCAAAAATATCACAGGACTTATATCTATATATATATATATATATATATATATATATATATATATACACACACAGTAGATATAGAGAAAAAGACTTTACATAAAGAGTGTGACTTCTCTTTGCGAGTCTCTATGGTAATGTGACATCTCAACAATTAGCCAGGTGTAATTGAGTGGGGTACATGATTGTCACCGGCAATTGCAGTGATGGAAAGGCACGCCATTCAAGAGTGTGTGGGTGTTAACTATGAGCATGGCTCCATGTGTGTCTCCATGTTTTAATGGGCGCTATAAGCTTTGAAGGAACATTACCAGTTTGTTCATGAGCGTGTGTCAACATATGTGGGT
Source organism: Brachyistius frenatus (assembly GCF_029030835.1). Lineage (NCBI taxonomy): Eukaryota > Metazoa > Chordata > Actinopteri > Embiotocidae > Brachyistius > Brachyistius frenatus. Next base: position 498,151 of record NW_027210700.1, read on the forward strand.
GGAAAGGTGCGCTTCTGAAGAGCTTTCTCTGTTTAAACGTGTGGGTGGGATTTTGTATGTGTTTATCAGTATATTGGAGAATTTGTCAAGCGCATTTAAAAGTGACAAAATTAAGGGAAAAGGCAAGTGAAGACACGCATTTGTTTTTACACCTCACCTCAGTTACGTTTTTGATCCATGTTGCCTCCTATACATGAATGCTTTCTTGACTGACAACATGCTAAGCCTTTGTACCTGCTGATTGTAATCTACTTGTTGTCACCTCACACCTGATCTTATAGGTCCCAGGTGATGTAAGCAGCGTAATCATTTTCATGTTCCGAGTTCCACCAGCAGCTCGGTAGTTCAGACAGGCTAAGAAATGGGGGGAAATCTTCAACATATTAACATCATGTATTACTTTAACATAAGAATGTCTAATTGAATGTTCAAAGATCTGAAAAGTGAAGCCAATGTGGAAAGGCTTAAAAGTACAATACGACTGAGGGCTATAAGAGGATGGCCCAAAAATATATTTTTTGACCCAGAAGCTACGCCCACTTTTATATACAGTCAATGGTCAGATTCACCCATTGCCCCTCCCCAGCTCGTCCAAATATGGTCCCTTCTTGGTTCCAAAAAAAACAAGATGACGAGAGTCAAAATGTCAGACTCGAGGCTTCAAAACAGCAGTTCACAAATGTTGATGTCATGGTTGGTTGCCACATGGGTACCCAGTATTATACTAGTGTATAATTTATTTCTCCAAAATGCTCAGTGCAGTTCTCCCAAAAGAACGTTTTGCTACACTACCAATTAAAAGTGAACACACCTACTAATTCAAGGATTTTTCTTTAATTTTACTGTCTTGTACATTTTACAACAAAACTGAGGACATAAAATCGTATCCTGCTTTAGATTCCTCAAAGCAGACACTGTTTGCCTTGGTTTCGTTCATGAAATCCTTCATGAAGTGCCTGCAAGGGTTTCAGTTAACATTTTTGCCTTTTCAAAAGTTACCAGGTGTAATTTGTTGCCTTCTTGATGTGTTTGAGACCATTACTTGTATTGAGCCAAGGTATAAGGTAAAGTAATCCATTCATTTCATGAGTGTGATGTCTTCAGTTTCATTCTACAATGTAGAAAATAGAAAAAAGTACAGAAAAATCTAACGTATGTGTGTCCTAACCTTTGTCATCAAGTCATGTCAGTTTTATTCATATAGCCCAATTCCACAAATCAATAATTTTCCTCAAGAAACTTTACAATCAGTACAAAAACAAGATCCTCTGTTCTCAGATCCTTGATTTGGAGAAAAAAAATGGAAGAACCTCAGAAAAAAACAACAAAGGAGAGATACTTTGAACAGGGAAGACAAACAAGCAATGGATGTTGCGTAGACAGGACTTGACAAAGTCGTCGAATGACCGACAGCCAGGGGAGAGACAATGGTCCCTGGACAGCCGATGGTCCAGCACAAACTAAAAGTTCCAGGAACTAATATCCAGGAACTTTCTAATGAACTAAAGGTTCCTTAAGCACTTTGTTATCTACCTTACCACCATAGTCTAAAACCCCATGAAGACTAGGCACATCAAGGTTGCTTTACATTTTTACAATATGAAATTTTAAAGTTTGAAAATGAACTTTCATGTCAACTTTCAATCAGTTTGGTGGAATAATAGTTTAAAATCTGTTGGAATGAGCAGATGATGGGTGGTGTTGATGAAGAGGAGTTCATCTAACAGGTCTGTGGGGCTATGTCAGATGAAAAGGGTTGGCAACCAGGACATTACACCCTCTGTCTTTGTCATTATAGACTCACACACAAACAGAAAAATATATGCATGTGGTCTAAAAGTATTCTGGTGGAAAGATTTCAGAGGCTCTCTGTTCCGTTGGATCGCTCTTGGGTCATTATGTGTGTTACCACCTGGCCCTCCTCTTACCCATAATGCTGTATTGCTCTGCGGTAACAAATACCCTAAGGACGATAGCAACGGACGACAAAGGATGAAGATGAAGAGGAGGGTGGGTGCATGCTGTGCCTCAAAGTGAGGGCATGGCTCAGCAGGCTCAGCAATGTCCCCTCGATGCTGGATCGTTTTTGATGTTGAGAACTCGGAGTGGGCTTGGTTTTTAATGTTATGCAACTTTGAAGATGGAGTGTTTGAAGTTATGCATGAATTGCACTCATTTCCAGCTTCTTCCTGATTTGTTTTTGTTTTTTCCTACCATCTCTTTCTTCTTTTAGAGTTTTTTTCTATGAGAAGCACAACTTATGTGTTTGAAGTGAAGGAATGTTTCAAGGGTATCTACTGAAGTGCCCATTGTGGAAGTAGTGGTCTTCGCAGCGCTTATGCCTTAATTATGTCTCTTAAGTAATTGTTACAGCAGTGTTTCCTTCTTTACTTTCTCCTACAGAATCCATAGCCACTCTCCAAACTCTCATGTCTTTACACAGGCCCAGTTTAAAGACAGAATATGATGAGGCACTTTCCAAGTTTTTCCAGAGAGGAAATTGTCAAAGAGAGAATGAATTGGATCACTTTCTAACAGTTTTTTACATAATGTCAGACTGAGTGAAAAGGTGAATTTATTTGCAAGATATTATTCAATTCAACACACATTTTGCTTCTATGACCTTGCAGGTCTGGTATGACCACTGGTCAATGTTACCAAATATTGGCAAATGTTATAGAAACAGCTGTCAGAGTCTGTTTGGAGCCCGGTATCAAGCGAGGCGTGAAAAGTACACGCACGTGTGACCATGGTGGAAGGAAAAGGGTCAAGTGACAATTGTAAAGTCTGCCTGAGTTGTAGATCAGAAGTAGTTGGATGGAATAAATACAGGACTTTCACCTTAGACTGAGGTGTTCCAAGATGTGAGAAAGTAAAAGGAAACGTGGTTAGGTAATGTAATAATATTCCAAATATGACATATTCAACTTATGTAAATCAAGTAACATATGTGACATAAAATTACTTATTGTAACCCAAACCATGATCTTTAACTAAACGTAGCCAAATGGTTTTTGGTACCAAAAGCTGAGGCACTTTTTCCTTTTCACGCCTAGACGAGGCAAAACGTGACATTGCACGGTATCCCGTACTGGACTGACCAGTGCTTTGCCTCGGGTGATACCAGGTTGCAGTTTTCTTTCCTCCTCTAATACTGTTGCACTATATTTCATGTATTTGTTAACGCTATATTAACTCTATTTGCTGCTTGGGAGCAGTTAAAATGTAAATACAATGTCGTCTACTAAAGTTTTTTGGGGGAAATGCCTGTTTGCATTCAGCAGATACGGAGCAGTACTAGTTTACATTTCCATGTTTTTATCCACTTGCTTAATAGTCATTCTCCTGTTGTAGTTTCCAATATCTTCTGAGAAAAAAATAATTAAACGGACTCCCTTGTGGGACAATTATGACCAATGAACAGCAGAGTAACTGAGCTCACACTTCTGCTAGCGAACCAATATACTAGCATGTTTAGTGCTGCTGAAAAGGTGCCTACTGATGCTTTCAGCTGTTGAGCCAGCTACTATGACCCAGTAGTAATGTGGGTGCAGTATAAAATGTAAATTAGGAGGTGTTATCTGGTATCTTTAAGTGACTGTGTGCGGGACAGTATTCAAAAATGGAATGAGAAGGATTTTGATCTAGAAATACTTAACAGGAGACAGCAGAACAATTAACAAAAGGCCAAACTTTTCTTAAATAAACTGCCTTCATAAATCTGCTCCTTGTAGAAATGTTTTAATAGTGTAGGCCTTTTGATAGATGCGAAAATTTACTGGGTGACATTTAATCAGATCTCATCCACGCCAGTCTGCTAATAAACAATGACAACGTGTATCTGATCTCGCCCTGTCAGAAGAAGCTCATTCTAAATTTTAAGGGCTGCAATAAAACCAATATTTCAACTTGATACGGGATCTATTTTCATTTAGCTCCAGATTTCTCCATTTACCTCTCCTAATAAACAACATCGAGCTGCTCAGTGGCATCTATTCCTCCTCTCTGCCCCTTGTCAAAAAAGACAAATGACATGAATCCTTCCTTTTAAGAAGACTGAAGCCCATTTTGGATCATTCTGCAGGAGCAATAGCACTGTTCAATATTTAGGATTAGGCTTGTGACAGCATGGAGGAGGAACCATTATCCCATTGTCGTGTGAAGCTGGAGAGAGCGGTTTGGATCTCTGTGATGTGCACTTTTAATGAGGCCCATTAAATCAAGTGGCAGCTCCTCACAAGGAAAAGTTGGTTGGTGTTTAATAGTTTCACCGCAAGCTTACATAAGCCCCTTTAATTCGGCGCTGGGGTGCTCTTTCCGGGCAGCGCCGGGAGAAGGCTCCCTTGCTCCGCCGAGAGGCACGCAACAGCAATTAGCCGTCCTCTGGAGTCTTAATTAGGGAGCCACGTCGACCTGAAGATGAGCGCGTGAGAGGACCACACGTCGGTCAACAGCCAAACAAAAATAGATGAAAAAAAAATGGACTCCAATTAATTACAGACTCCAGATGAGCATCCACGTAGTAGCAGGCCTTGAGAAGCGAGAGGAATAAAGTCAGTCAGAGCTGGTTTGACTCTACTGGAGTGATGGAGGGGTGCCACCAGTGCAGAGCCCTTCTTTTACATATATGGAGAGCTCACTTTAGAGATGTGGAGGAACGCTTATCCAGCAGCTCATGACGCCTGGGGGCAAACTGATCTGAGTGATCTCAGATTGTATGCTATATGTTCTTTAATTAGCTCGTAACTGACTTTGAGAGGCAATTGTCTCCACAAGCTTATCCTTCATTTGGTTAATTGGCATTCAGTGCATGCACTCTGTGGGAGTGTGTGTGTGTGTGTGTGTGTGTGTGTGTGTGTGTGTGTGTGTGTGTGTGTGTGTGTGTGTGTGTGTGTGTGTGTGTGTGTGTGTGTGTGTGTGTGTGTGTGTGTGTGTGTGTGTGTGTGTGTGTGTGTGTGGGTACTCGGTTGTACCTGCTTTTGTTCTGCCTCTTTCCCTCAGTGTAAAGAAGGTGCTGCTGCCGTGGCCATGGTGATGAGAAACAGCATCGCAGAGGATCACAAAAGGAGATTGCTATGGTGACGGTGTACAATGTTTGGCATTCATGTGTCGACAGTATTGATGATACGGTGATGCTGCGATGGTGGAGATTTCTGTAATGACCGTAGAATTACTGTTATGACTGCGATCAGCGTTAAGGTGCCAGCAGCGACATCAGCAGTGGCTTCGGTGATGAGTGTTATGACGGCGATGAGCGCCGCGGTGCTGGTAGTGACGGCTCTGAGTCCTGATGCCCACAGCTTCTGTATCAGATTACTGCTGGTCTGCAGGCAGAAGACAGCAGCCTCTCGTTAACTTTAATGAGATAAAGACATGCTCTGCTCTTTGTCTGGGGAGTTCTCTTTTTATATTCAAGTTTGTGTGTGTGAGGAAATGTGTGTGCGTCTGTTGGAGGAATGCTGTTCTGCTGCGACCACAGTAACCTCACAAACAGCACAAACAGAATAATGTCATGTATAAGAGGAGAATGTCAATTCTGATCAACAGCCATTTGTGTTCTCTTTGATTTTTCTGCGTGTACGCTACTGCATTAACCATCTTTGCGCTGCACACTTTTGATGTTTGACTTATTTGCAAATGAGCAATGCTCTTGCTTTAAGAGACCTTGACATTATACAAATGCTACTTTGCATGTGTGTGCGCCCGTAAAGCGAGTATATCTTCGCGTGTATCTATTTGTGTGCTGGTGAAAGTGTGTGGCTGGGCACCGTGCCAGCCTCTAAGTGACAGCACCCCCTCTCGTTGGCGCATCTTTGTCTCAGAGACTAATGGCACAGAGAGAATCAATTACCGCCATAACGTTGGTGATATGCCAGATCTGCTGGGCGGTAGAGGAGAGAATGAGCCATTCCCATGCACCCTTCATCGTTACCCACCTCCCATCATCCTCCTCCTCCTCGTCCCTTCTGTGTCGACCAATGGCCGGTTCGAAACGGTGACTTATCCCCTCTCTTCCCGTCATCAGGCCTCTGTGGAGCACCGCAGAGAGATGGCACCCATTCCAGACACTCCCCAGAAGCCGCAGTCGCACCCCGTCATCAAAGAAGCTCCGGATCCCAGCAGCGAGGCGGAGAAGGACACCCTGCGGCTTGCAGACATAGTTCCACTCCACCATGCAGTGTGGCAATACTTCACTATTTGCAATTAAGCCTTTAAAAAGAGGACTTCAACGATGTAGCATTGCACTCCCATATAATAGGCAGGCTCAAAGTGGACAGTTAGAAAATGGCATCAGATTTACAGATTTTATGGAATGACAATGATCACATCACTGCATGTAAGTCAATGAGGGTCGAGCACGTGAGTCCAGAGGGTGGACTTTTGGATTCAATCTCTGCGTCCTGCAGTGTAGCTGCCTGCCTGTCTTTTTAAGTATGAGCACTGGAGGGTGTTAAAGTTGAATTTTTTTCAAAGTCTATGCGTTATTGTTATAAAAATGTTTGACCTTGACAATATAGATCTCGTTTTATTGTTTTTTAATAGCATTTAAGTTTATTTATTTGTTTACTTTTGTGTGCATTCCATGTATTTGTTCACACAGACACCTGTTTCCACTTCAGTCTGGAATAATTTCTACAAATTGAAGTCTGTTTACTACATACAGTTTCTGGTTTAAAAATTATATAATGCCATTTGTGGTTCCAGAGGAAGCTGACTTTGTTCAGCTTTGCTGTTCTTGTTCCATTGTATGTCTTTTTCATTAGTGTGGAAATTAATTTTAACAAACAAAACAGTCAGAAATGTCTTGTATGTGTTCACATGCTTGGCCAATAAAACAGATGGTGATAAAACACAAAGTTGTAGCCATGACTGTAGACAATGTTTCAGATATGAATGTTGCTGCAAAGCAACTACACATTCTAAACTGAGGATGTTTCAAATCTTCAACCCACCAGCACAGAAGATACAGGTGTCACCAATTCAGTTTCAAACCAAATGTGAATTTCCTCCTGTTATGGCATTGAATAATATCATGACCAGAAAAGTGTTTTTGCAGTGAAGTTGACCTTTGACCTTTTAAATATAGTATGTCCTCATTTTCTCTCCAGGACATTTAAAGGAAATGTTGTCCTCAGTGTTTGAATTCTTGAGTTATGGCCACAAATGGGTTTTATGGGGTCACAGAGACCTTTTTACCACCAAAATCGAATCAGTTCATTTGTGAAAAATTTGACAAAAAATTCCTTCAAGGCATTCCTGAGATATTGCGTTCAGGAGAATGGGACAAATGGACATATTTATGAATGGCCACTGATTTCTCTATTTAAACATTTTTAAATACTTTGTAATATTTTAGAATGACAATGCAGTGGCTCCAATATTTCCCTTCCCCATCCCTATTCTATTTTAAGATTGTACAAATGATCATTTTATTCCACTATAAAATTTAAAACAGAAACAGCATTTTCCCCTGTGAGATACTTCACTTCTCTACTTAAAAAAACATTTTTGTGTTTGTTAAATCTAATCAAATGCCTGAGCAGAATCGGTTGTGGGTCAGCTATATGTCAATTCTACTGTCAAATAGTCTATAAAAACTCCATCAATAATTAATATATTGCTGTAATCACGGCAAAAATGAACTTTTGTCAGTGTGTCTTTTTAAAAAGAAACCTTTCTCGTTTTTCAAAGAAACTTTTAGTTTTTAAGAGTAATCACTTTATTGGCCTGGTATGTCAACACTGCTCTGATTGGCACTGAGATGTAGCCGGTGTTCATTTTGGCATCTAAAAGTGATTTTGCTTTTGTCTTTTGCAAGCAGTGAAGTGGCTGAAAAATGAAGCCAATGCAGAAGTGCGAAAAACTGAAGTTCCTCAAATGGCCTCTTAAGGCGATCGCCATCGACCACCATGTTTAAATGCCCAACTTTGCAGCAGAAATTAACTTGTTTACAGCCGGCTACAATAGCGTGCATGACAACTGTATGTGGGCTTCAAAACATGTATTATTTCAGTTCAATTTCAACCAGTCGATTTCTTTTAGATTCTATTCTAGTTTTAATCAGTGACATTTTAGTTGCATCTGTCCACCATTTTTTATATCTCACAAGCATGATGAGGCTACAGCTGCCATCGTCTTTGTGTATAGTTACCATGGTTACAGGCTTTATTCTTGTTTCTCACGAGAGCAGTGTCCCTCTTCTCTACAGTGATACAACATACGGACTCTCTTCAGTAAATCCAGTTAACCTCATCATTTCCCAACGCGGACTGTTTGACCATTTGCTCTGTCTCTTTGTCCGACTTGGTCTCTGAGTTCAAGTGTTAGCATTAGTATTAACGTCAGCAGCTCAGAAGATGATTCAATCACTCGTTCTCTGAAGACTTTTTTCCTGTCCAGGACATTTTTACTGATCAGAAGCTGCAGTGTGTGATTACAAAGATGCTGCAGGTGACTGATACGTTTATTTCATCAAAACAGTAATTACTTAATTTGTCCATTCATCTGTTTTAAACATTATTGTATAGTTTTCATCAATTGAGAAAAACTGTAAACATTTTGTTAATGTTTTCAAAATGAACACTGGTTGTAGCCCAATCATGATCTCCGGTACTAAATCCACACACACACAGTGATTATACAAAAAGACCTAAATACAACTTTGTCACGATACATAAAAATATCCTGACACATAGATAGATCATCATATTTTATGTATATCAATAATTTTATTTGATCGCCTCAATGATGTTTTAACACGACAATGATTTTCTTGTCACCTCATTATGAATTATAATGAGATGTGTTGGTTTTGTGAAGATAAAGAGATATGCTATTAGAGTAAAAAACATTTTTTGTAAATATGAGAAAAGGTTGTAGTTATAAAGAGAAACTGACAAAAATGTATTTAATGTTTTTACTGGACTATTTGAATAGCAGTAATCAAACATTAAAACAGGGATGCTGAGACTGTCTCCAGGTCTGTTGAGATACACCTGATGTAAACTCAAATATTTGAAGTGGAGAAGTCTTTCCTGCCCCTGGCGTCTTTTAATACCAGGTTTGTCAAAAGCAAAACAGTATGAAGAGCCACATGAAACACTGGTGGTTGTAGTTAAGAGCACATGAATGGTCTCAATACGCTGACTGCTGAATTTAAAGGGCAGCAGAGAGAGAGTGACCTGTTTTCTGAAGCCCACCCTCCAGAAAACGAACAATCACCTCAGCCCTGATCTCGCATGCTGAGTGTTTCAAATTATCCATCAAACGGGATCAGATTGTCTCACTTCTCTCGCAGCTTCAAATAGACTGCTGGAAGAGAGAGGAGGAGGAGGAGGGTGAGACTGAAAGAAGGAGAGGTGGACGGAGGCATCTGACAAACTCATCTGCAACGTAGAGGAGAAGCAGAGCGTCTGTGGTAGGAAAACTAAAAGAGATGTCTGTCTTCTGCTGTTACAGTAAATAGCTTTTATATACTTGGGTAAAAAAAACACAGTACTCTACCCGAGCTTTGAAAGCTGTCTCGTCTAGACGTGGTAAACGGGCTACATTTGAAGTGTTGCCAAATAAAAGATGAGCTGTTACTCAAAGGCCCCTTCGCTCGCTTTATCTCCCTTCAGTCTCTTGTCCCTCTGAAGTTTCTACCATTCGTTGCTGATGGCACCTGTTTTCAGGAGGTCGAGCAGAAAGTTAGAATCACATTGGAAGAAACACTCTTCCGTGGGGGTATTATCCACTTTAGCTTTGGCTTTTGGTCAACTAAATCATTAATAATTCCGATGGGGGAAGCTGGGAGTCGTCAGGGAGGCTGTGTTGTCAGTAGAAAAGTCACAGGCAAACATGAACACGCTTTTTTTTCCCAATGTGCGTTTTCTCTCTCCTGCTTTCTCCATAATGATTTTCACACTTGCAGGAATTTAGTGGACTCTATTAATCCTTACTAATTCACAAAACAATAATATCAAATTAATTTAACTGAAAATTTAAGTCTTTAAATTTTAGGTAGCTTCATAACTTGAAGTATGAAGACCTCAGGTGTTACTGAATTAAGGTCTTATGACTTGATGAGGAGTTGCACAGTTGTCTGCTGGAAATCAAGACTCTGTACAATGAAAAGGTTTTCCCAGTTAAATTTAAGTGCAACAAAATGGCTTGATTACTTCCAGCCACAACAATGGTTTTGAAAGAATAACGCATTTATGAAGTGTATGACAGTCGGCAGGAAGAGTTCGGGGTGGGTGGTGAGCGTACATAACCTTCACACCAGAGACGAATGCTGTGTCCCAAATGGCATACTTCCCTTAGTGCACTAACACATAGTGCTCTCACATGTTAGGACTCTTACTTGTGTAGTGCAGGAAGTTCGACAGAATAGTGTAGTCGTTCTGCACTGACAGGAAATAACCTCATCACGTGAACACATCACCTGTCAACATATCTGCAGCTTTAATTATTTTACCCAGAAATGAATATGTTCTTGTGTCTTCTTTTTAACACACTCAATAAACACACAGATTCTTCTGTCCAGCAGCAGCAGTGAAAAAGAAAGACTTTGTGTTCAGGAACAGCTGCAGCTTCCTCAGACGCCTTAATTTGAAAATCCTTTAAGTCTGTGGCCCCGCCCCTTCCTCTATGAAGCCAAGATGGCGACCGTTTAGAGTGGAAAATGTGCAACGATTCACACTTCTTTTTTGGACCGTTTAGAGTGCATCATCCTGGTACTTGTAGTTCACTGCATGTTTCTGTAGTTGACAGTGTGAACAAACTGATGCACTCATAGTAGTGAATGTTAGTACACAAGTACAACATCTGGAACACAGCACAGGGTTTCATAGTCTTTAGTTTTGAATTTGGTGAAAAGGAAGGAAAGATAGTGGTTTTGTTGAAATGTAACGACACATTGCGGCACTTTCCTACTTTCAAACAGACCAAGATGTTTCCCCACTAAAACCCAGCACTGCCAACGACTAAACACAATCATGAAAACCTGGATATTTTGTTGACCAAACACCTCATCGGTAAAAAAAAAGTTCAATACGTTAATACAAAACAAAGTCCAATCGCAGTCATGATTCTGTCTAAACATATTTGCTGTCATTTAGTTGAACTGAGAGTTCACTCTGAGTCACGTTTTTACATTACTTTCATCAGCATATGAGCAGACTTCCCAGGATGCATTTCTTCTGAGTGTACACTCTCCAGTGACTCCAGTGTTTTCTAGTTAGAAGAAAACATTAGTGATGCAAACTTCTTGTGTATGTTTATTGCATGTTAATAAAGTCATGTTTTTTTGGTTGTGTAATAATGAAAACAATGCAAAGCATGATGGTTAGTACTAAATTCAGTTTATAGACTATATTTGAAGAAGAATATAGAAAGTAGCGTGATTAGCGTTTGGTCGTTTTGGCCATCTTCTCTGTCTGGAGAAAATGTAATTTACATTGCAGTTCATTGGAGCAAATTTAACAACTGAGACTAAAATGACTTAACTAAAATGAATGTATTTCTTGACAGAATCTGATGCTTTTTAGTAGGAGACAGTCAGGAATGTTTTAGAGTTAGTCGTATGTTGGTGACAGTTTGCTGGGAGGTACTTTTGCAGTAACTTCATCATAAAGGGTTGGTAGCTGCTGTTTACTGTAGCCTCATATGGTGTCTTTGGACACAGAGATGCTTAAGCGGCAGCCTCATCTATAAATTCTTCAGATTAGAAAAATAGACTCTTTAAACTGAGAAAAGGTAAATGCAAAGCAAATCTGTTTGTAATGTTGAGTTTTAAGACAGCAGGTCAGGGGTTTATGTTGAACAGGTTCTTGCCTTCTCAATGTGTTTTAGACCATCAGTTGTGTTGGCACAAAGCAAACAGCCCCAATCAACTACAAATCCATGTTGTGGCTAGAACGTCTCAATTAGATAAAGTAAAACAACGGTCTATCATTACTTTAAGACATTGAGATCAGTCTGTCCTGAAACTTTCAAGGATTTTGAAAGTTTCTTTAAACGCAGATGAAACGGGCTCTGATGAAGACCGCCCCAGAAAAAGTTCACACACAGGGAACATGTGTGGTTCCCTTCATGAAGCCCTCCAAGGCTTGTTAGGGCAGAGTGATGAGTTTTGCATCAGATGACCTTGCCTCCACAATAACCAACCTAAACTCAGCTCAGCACAAACTGGTCATCAAAACCATTTCAGGTGACGCCCTTATGAAGAGAGAGTGTTTAAAGCTGTCATCAATGCATAACCTCGCTACTTTGAAGAAACTGAAAGATATCTGGCTTTGTTTGTACTTTTTTGTTGACTGCATAATTCCATGTCAATTCCATTTTATGACTTAGAGTTCTATTAAATTCCCCGTGATTATATTACTCTATTGATGTTTTCGTTCACCCTTTCTGCTCCAACAATTTAATCAATTTAAGATTAAGAAAAAGTTGCACCTTTTTGTCTGAGAGCATGCACAGTCAGTTACCAGAAGTGCAGAGGAAGAGCACAGGAATGGGCTTCGGTCTTCAGCCCACAGGGCGGAGTGTCTGGTGGCTGGGTAGGAATGTGTTTGGCCAGACTCAAGACTCATCGTCCTGCTTCTCAGGTCAGCGTGTCGGTAGGCTTGCGGGAAGGAGGCTGCATTATCAAGAGCCCTGGTATGGACCGGGGTTTGATGAGGTGGATGACCAGCGGTTGAATCACGTAGATCGCAAGTTTCTGCGGGTAACAACTTCCTTTTTTATCCCCTCAGCGGTGACTGTCAGGACAGTATTTTCAGGCTGCGGTTAAAGATTCCGATAGTGTGAGATGGCTGTGTGTTCATCGCTCGTTTGGCAGCTTTGTCTCCACACACACACACACACACACACACACACACACACACACACACACACACACACACACACACACTATAAACATAGTGCGCCGACATTCCTGCCCACATGCGTGTTCTCATGCAGAATGCTCACATGCAACACACACCACTCCAGCTGTAATAATGGAGAGTTCCCACCCTTCCTTTCATCTGCGGGGGACATCACTGGGATGGACACGGCAGCTCTAAGCAGAAACAAAACCAGTATCACACGGCTGCAGTGACAGTGTGGGTCCTGAGAAAAAAAACATCACATGACATGATGATACAGGGGAGTTCTTCTTGATTAAAGTAAGAACAAAAGTTGTAATCACCAAAGAAGGTTCTGCGTTTTCAGATTCTACCCAAAGCCGACTAATCCATTCAAAGGAGTGTTAGCCAGCTAACTCGAGCAGATATTAATCTGCTTACTCAGTTTTATTTGTATAAAATATTTTAATCATTGTTCTTTTTTTAATTATTTGTACCCATCACCTGCTAATTTAATGTTTTTGTCCAGTTACTGCTATAGCCTGCGATGTATTTATGGAAGATGAAAATGAAGGATAATTGATTATTTTATGGGTCTTGTATTTTCCAGCTAATTCCATCCTCATACTTTATTAAAAATGAGCTGATATTTAGCTGTAAATTGGAAAAAGAAAGTAATATGTGCACACCTCTTTTGTCATGGTGGCTTTTTACTCGCCCTGCGCCTACGTGATGTGCATTTAATTACACCTCTTTCTCATGTTCAGCAGAAAATTACAAGGATATTTCTGAGAGGACTTTGCAGTTTTGGACAAATTATAAGGGATTTTTTTGCAGGAGTTGTTAAAACGTGATTCTGGTTCATGGTTTATGTCAACCTGATGTATTTCCCATGAATGTGGCTGTTGTTGCTCTATGTGTCATTCTGATTGAGCACTCTTCATCTCCGATCTCTGGGAAAAGAGGAAACACACAAAAGAGTGTGCAAGCAGCGTATATTGGGGCGACTATGGGAAGTTCTGGTCATTTCAACTTGATGGTCGGCCATATTTATTGGAACCAAAGTCTATTGATAAGAAGAAAAGTCAAATAGAAGGAGACACAGAGGATGGAGGCCGAGGCAGAAAGAACAGAGCGTCCTAGGAGACAATGTCCATCATTACACTGTTGGTGTTTCTAAGCTCACTACATTGCTGACAACTGAAGAGAAAAACGTATGCTGCCGATTATGACCAGTTGATGCCAGATTTAGAAATCTCCATGTGTCCGTAGATCAGAGGAATCCCAGCTATGCAACTACAATTACTGACTTTGTGGAAAGAATAAATGAAACAGAAAAGATGCCAGAGTGGGTACATAATGGAATTATCCTTCAAGTACCTGCTTATTGAATTCAAGTAAAAGAAAATTTAAAAAAAAAAAACAACTAGGAAATTATTTGGTTGGTAAGTCAAAAGTCTGAGTTTATTACAAAGACTAACAGAGACTACTTATTGATTAGATAGAAAATGGACCACACTGAGTTTGCGGTGTAGGTGAACTTTAACACCGTGGAGTGTTTGATTTGTTGATCATCAAATCAGTTTGAAACAAAAAGCTCGGGAATTACCACAGCAGCAGAAAACTACAGGTAAGAAAGCAATTCAACCAAAATGCAGCAGAAACATTAGTTAAATGAATATTCACTGTGACGAAGGAACACAAATATGCAGCGCGGTAGCAGTCTAGTAGAAATGACATGTTGATAGAAAAACAACCACGGTATGTTCCCTGAGTGTGGATAACGTGTTGATTAGGCTTTAAGTCTTGTAATTGAACACAAATAACACAGTTGTTAACATGATGTTACTTGTTACAGTAACAGAAACTGCTGTAACTGTTAACGCTCATTAGCAAACAGAAAAAATATCATCTGGTCTCAGATACAACCTTTAATCAGTTTTCCTCTTAAAAGAAATGAAGGAGGCTACTAGTTAACAAAATACTCAAAGCAAAAACTAATACTGCAGGGCTACATGTTTACCATGCATGTATGCTGGCTCTTTGGTGAATGATGCTGATAAAACTGGCCCACAGATTAACCTCATGGGGGCACAAGTAACAGAAAAACACAACATTTGTAGATTAAGATAAAACATTTCGTAAAAAGCTGCTGTATCTGTTCACGTTCACTTCAAATACATCTGCACCCTCAGATGCAACCATAGCTGTAGTGCTACTTTTCTCCCCGGGTGAGAAAATAAATGTTTATACCTCTCTTAATCCGCTACAGTTTGTTCCATTAAAAATACTCTACACCATTATAAAAACTCAACACTTTCAAATTAAAAGCCCACCAGCGTTTCAGTGGACCGACACCCTTCATTTCTGTCTTCATCCCTAGATTCAAACCTTCTAACCTGCTTTTTTGAGAAATTTGGTTTCAAAATCTTAAACTACAAGTTAAATTATATGATTTCTAAAAGTAAAACATTTTAGTGACTTAAATTGTTTTAAACTTTCTCAGCAATGTGGTCTTTAAGAGCAGGGATCCACTTCATTACTTTACTTGCATACATATTCGGCTTTGGTACATATTTTTCCATTCATTTCCCACAGCCATCTCACTTGGTGTAACAACTGGTTGCTAGGAGATTTGTGATGTTGCTGTTAGAGATAATGTAGGGAAATAAGATGACATGACCTCATGATCAATTAATCTGGCCAATAATAGCCTGTAAACCGGCAGCATCACAGCGCTGGCTTGGTTTACAGTGGGTGAATCAGTCTGTGTATTCAGCCCTTATTAACATTCATGAGGGAAGTTTGAGATATTGTGCTGCATGTGTACACGAGAGTTTTCCTCCACAACTTTGTGTATGTGTTGTGTGTGTGTGTGTGCCTTCTTACCCGAGGGACATCACAGCAGTATCTCATTTCACATGAAAAGGCTCGGGCTCGCGGGAAACTGTTTGTGAGAGAGATATGCTTGTGCCTTGCACCTCCCACCCACCCTTCCCAAAAAATATTTATATAAATAAATAAAGAAGAATTTTTGATTACAGTAACAAGTCCATAAATTATGCAGGGGAGGCTGAGGATGATGAGCTGATGAAAGACAGCCCGTTTTAACCTTTTTCCCGGCAGAGGAAGGATTGCCCTCCCTTTCTGTTTGGCCACATGCGGCGAGCAAGAGCCGGAGACGGGGGTCCAGACGATGGGGTGATAAGTTCAGGGTGGGGGGTCTCTATTTTCAGTCTGTGAGTGGGAATACACAGTGAAAGACGACGGCCTCGCTCTGCATCTGTTTCAGTAACTTCTGTTTCACTGGCGCCCTCGAAGAAGGAAGGTCCATATCGATTCTGCTGTTGTCGCCATTTTTGCCATGGAAAATGTTTGGCTGCCGCTGTTTTTGCGTGTGTGTGTGTGTGTGTGTGTGTGTTTGTGTGTGTGTGTGTGTGTGTGTGGGAGTGTTTAGGAGGACGGTGTGGGGACGGGGACGGCGTTGATGTCGGTTTCGATCAGTGTGGCTACTGGGAGCATCCTAGTAGGAAACGAGCACGCCACTTTGAGAGTAGCTGGCTGCTAATGTGTTCCTGTGTAACACAATACACACATACCTCACCCCCACCCCTCCTATCACCACTGCTGGCAGTACAAGTCATAAAATATATACGAAGGGTGTCTTACACATAGATTGGAATTCTTTTTCTGTCCAATGGAAATGACACTAATGAGTGCCTCTGCAGCTTGTGGACTTGTATTGACTACATTTTATTTTAAATAGAGTTTTGGCCCAACTCGACATCTGTGCCAACAAGCAACAATGAAAACCAAGCATCTTAAACCTCTGGTCAAAAGTAATAAGGAAAAGATGATTTCAGCCAACTGATCAAAAGTGTTCTGAGAAAAAGATCCAGAAAAAGCCTTTCATGCTTTCAACTGAATTTTAATGAGCGTGCACCGTTAAAGAGCTTTAAGGTTAGAAATGTTGACACCATGCTTGGATAAGGAATTAAAAAGACATACAGTATGAAGGAGAGGGATCAATCAAAATTAATGCCAATTTCCTTGAATGTGAACCTGGATTGACACATATACTGCCAATTATAATAAATTAGATAAAGCCAAAAATAAACTGTTTTTCTGTTTTTATTGGATGCTTCTTTATTAAGAGAAAATACTAAGTCATCCCTCTTATTTTAGATAATGAAGGGGGATTTAAAAAAAAAAACCAAAGACAGAAATTATTTAGATGATTAATTCATAATCACGATTGATGAAGTTAGATGTTAAAAAACACTATGTAGCCAAAGACTACAGATTCATAACGTGTTATTAGATCATATTATGGAAGGAAAAAAGAGTAGTTTTGAATTCAAGAATGTTTGTGTCGCTAAAGCTGAATTATTAATGATGTTCATGATTTGAAGAATGAACCACCTGAGGTGAATGATCTTAATAACAAGCTGTGCAAGCCCATCCTGTCACTAATTGCTGATGATGGAAAATAGTGCCAATACCAAAAACAAAATGTGGCTTAATCTACTGCTGAAAATAGTCCCCAACAAGACCCCCTCCAAAGACATAGAGATACTACTTGAAGGTTCAGGAGGAGGATTAGACTGGCAGAAATTAAATACAATATTCATATGAAACTAAGAGTCATTATGTATTAGTTAGCTTAGAAGGAGCCCTTAATATCCACATGAGGAGCAGGTCCTCTTCCACGGCGCCCGCCATGTTACATTGCCATGTTTCTACAGTAGCCCAGAACACACAAACCAAACACTCGCATGTAGCTTTTGCATATTTACAATACCTGAGGGCCCCCGTGGTTTCTCCGACACGCTGTAAAAGGAAAAGGAGGGAAAGATTTTCAGTTGGTTTACAATCTGTAACCTTCCGCAAAATCCTACACACGAGTCCTTTAGATTACTGTCAGAGGCAAGAGAAAAAAGAAAAGCAAACCAATACATGACACTGTTTGCATGCATCAAACACGTTATGTCATATGTAGAACCATGTTTCAACTGTGCAACAACAAGCTCAAGGCTGCAGGTCATTACTGCGCAGACTGTGTGGGTGTCGCCAAGTGCACCTGCTATTTCTGTTCATGTACTGTATGTGCATCAGTGCAAGTACAGTGCAAAAGGGCTGGCCACAGTGGAATATACAGTGTAAGCCAAAAGTCTGAGATCGATAGTAAAGACATTACTATCTTGTATTTGTCTACAATTTCATGCAGACTTTGAATTACACATGATGATATCAGTTTAAAATATTTGTTAGGGTTGAGGTCAGCTTATAATGTACATGCCTCAGTCTTCTTTGGTCTTCAGGTAATTTGTTAAAGCTTCAACGTGTCTGAGCTCATTCTCCTGCTGCTTCTCGGAGCGCTGCTTCTTGTGCAGGCTGGAGTTGATTCAATGCAGGTGTAGCCAAACCTCTACTAGACTTCAATTTTCCATAACATTTCACTGTGAGTTTGATCCCCTGTGGTATCTTTCTCTCTCCTGTGGTCTCCTAACATACAGCCTTGTGGTACAGACACAAATCTCTAACTTGGATTCATCAGTGAAAACTGTAGGATTTAAATCATCCACTATGAAAACTGTTATGTCTTAGTCCACTCCTTGTTTTCCCTCTTGAAAAGTGATTTAGAGACACAGCTCTCAGTCCTCTCACACCTTGACCAGACAACCCGCTTTTGACAAGACTTTTGGTGATTAGAGTCTCTTCTGTAGATGTGATGTTGCTTTTTCTTTCTCAGTGAACTGAGCTTGGTATATTGATCTTCTGGTGGTGTGCTCACTATTGGTCATTGGATATAACTGATCAACTTTGTTTTAGAGCTCCATGCACTGCCTCCTTAGAAACCTTCTGTTGACTTTGAAAAATATCCTCTTTGCTTTAATTAACAATCTAACTTGTGACACTTTCTGAGGCCATGTTTCCCTTCATCATAATGCTATTTCAGCAATGTTCTGCAGGTAACTTGAGTCACAGTCATATTTCGAGCAGGTGAACGATGGCCGCAGATGGATTTACTTGAACGAGCCTCTGCTCTGCTGCTTCAAAAATCTGACTTTTTGTACAAAGAAGTTAACATGATCAATGACACTGATCTTCAGTTTGACTCTGATCTAGAAACAGTGCAGAACTTTACATGGCTGCAAATCTGGGTTTTTGAAATGTTTCTAAATCCTCAAACGTTCTCATTGTTTCAAGGTTTACAAGAAGAGGATAGATTTCCCATGTGGTCTCAGACTTCTGGACCACTGTACATCCCGCATACTGTGCTTTCAGATAAATTAAAAAGTTTTACAGAAAGTTTTCAGTAACTCTCCCCAACAAAATGTTCTGCAGTTTTGTTGCTTCCCACCCTCCAATGAAAAGCTCCAGCTGGACTAAAATATTGAGTATATTGACAGCTTGTTGACATTTATCATTGCAGATCTGAAGTCTTACTAGGAGGTGAGAAACTGAAGATCATCTATTAATGTGCTACTGTAATAGGTTGAAAACGCTGCAGCAAAGTTTTTTTTTTTTTTATTATGAAACAGACACCCCTCTTATTTTTTGGGGATACCACTGAAGAAACTATGCTAACCGAATGTACTTGAACGCATCGTGAAGTTTCCCTTCAAGCCCAAGGTAGCGCGAGTCAAAATAAAATGGCGCTGGCTTGATGAAGACGTTACCTCATCGTATGTTTCTTCATTGATCCACAGTGAACCACAGATCCACAGTGCTGTTCAGCCTGTGCATCACATGTTACCGGTCCAGATACCCCTAGGTCTGGCGCCGGTTACATTACCAACATTCAACTGTATTTATTAAATAAAGCACAAACATCAGCTGAAGGAATTTTCACAACCTGGCAACCCCAATATCTATAAGAAATGCATAAGTATAGCAAGAAATGTCTTCATCAATAAAAAATAAAAAAATATCAAATTGTATATCTGCCTTATTACAGCAACATAATTACTATATTAAGGCATTAAACATAAAAAAATTAAAAATAAATCCTAAAATCTTGACATCCAGTTTCCTCACATCAGAAACTGAAATGTTTGTGGTTGTTCATCTGAAGATGAAGATCTTAATATATGGTGTGGAAAATGACTAAATATTGTCAATGTCAGCTTGAAGTTACTGTATTTGAGTAAAGTTATCCTATTTAGCTCTAAAAACCTTTAAAAAAATAGATTTAACATTGCTTTATCCTCCAGCTCCACTGAAGAACCTTGTAGTCATCTCTAATGAGGATATATCCTTCAAATCACACAAAGAAAGTCTCTAGGACTGCTTTCTACCATTTATATATAATTAGGAATTAGGAAATTAGGAACATCCTGCCTGAGTGGGACACGGACAAGTTAATTCATGCTTTTGCTACTTATAAAAGCTAAATTCTTGTATTTCTTTGTTGTCAAGATGTCCAAAATTAATATTCAAAAAGCCTAGTTGATCCAAAATGCTGCAGCGAGAGTACAGACAGGATGAGAGATCTTATTTCTCCTTGTAGCTTCTCTTCATTGGTGTGTCATAAAATCAAGATTAGAATTTAAAATTCTCCTCCCACCTTATAAAGTTCTTCATGGCCAAGTTCCATC
Source organism: Brachyistius frenatus (assembly GCF_029030835.1). Classification (NCBI taxonomy): domain Eukaryota; kingdom Metazoa; phylum Chordata; class Actinopteri; family Embiotocidae; genus Brachyistius; species Brachyistius frenatus. Next base: position 518,582 of record NW_027210700.1, read on the forward strand.
TTATCTCATAAAGCTACAATATCATCCTAACAGAGCACTTCTCTGTCTGAACGCTGGCCTGCTTGTGGTTCTCACAGTTTCTAAACGTAGAAAGGAAGGCAGAGGCTTCAGTTTTCAGGCTGCTCTCCCATGGAACCAGCTTCCCGTGTCACTTCAGGAGGCAGACTCCCTCTCTAGTTGTAAGATTAGGCTTATAACTTTCCTTTTTGATCAAATTTATAGTTACCCTGAACCATCCCTTAGGCATGCTGTTATAGGCCTAGGCTGCTGGGGGACCTCGTTATGCACTGAACTCCTATGAATATCACTCTTTCAATCTATTTGAATTTATATGACACCATTACATATCATTAACTTTGTACTTTCTCTCCTATAGCTTTGTTTATTTTTTTTGCAGGTATCCATTGACCTGGAGCTGCATGTTTCTGGTCTGCGATTACTGGCCCCACCAACGTTTTATTGTCTCAGATCTCTATGCTGTTTTTTTCTCTCTCTGCTCGCCCCCCTTACCACAACTGATCGAGGCAGATGGCCGCCCACCTCTGAGCCTGGTTCTGTCTGGGGATTCTTCATGTTAAAAGGGAGTTTTTTTTCCTCCCGACTGTCGCTCACGTATTGTTGAATTGTTGGATTCCCTTCTATAACGTCGTAAAGTTCTTTTGTAAGGACTTTACTGTGTTCAGTGACTTGAAATAACTTGTGTTGTGATTTGGTGCCATATAAATAGAATTTGATATTAATCTGTGAACAAAATGTGCATTTATTTGTAATTACAACACAGTATATGATAATATTGTGCTAAAAATATAGTGGTGAGTTGTGTACAAGATTGAATATTGATAGTTGTTTTTAGTTGTTTTTCCATGAAAACAGAACTGTGCCTTTATGCCTTTAGTCTTATTGTAATCATTTAATTCACATCCGGTATTATTGAATTTATCCATTATGTTTTCGTTAACATACAAAAAGTATTAAGAAAGATATACACATGTGCATCTACACATGCACCCGAGGATATCTGGCACCTTCCCAAATCCTGTATCCCGCACAAAGAGCCATTGTAGTTAGCTATGATAATGAGCTCAATATGCCCTCCTCAGGAATGTGTGAAAATGGGGCTGTTTCAGTGCAGAAATGTCCTCTTTCCCACAGTCTTAAAGAGCTAGCGGCCCCTCTGAAACTTGACTAGAATACAAATGCCTTTGTGCCTCAGAACAGGGCCAACGTTTGGTGGGTGGACAGGAGGGCAGGCGGGCGCGAGAGGGCACGCTGGCTGCTGCCCAAAATCCACAACGGCCATATGCAGAGGAGGTGGAGGAACATCTCCCGAGTGCTTAGAGGTTAACTGTAGACCAGCAGGGCCGTGAGCTCTGATTAGTAATTAGTGAATGAGGTAGCAGGCGTAGGCCTCAGTAAAGCTCTCAGAGATATGAGCCAAGATAGTTATGGAGGAGAAGGTGCCAAGATGAAAGCGCTACAGGTGGGAGGGGGTGGAGAGAGGGCGGTCTGTGGGCAGCTAACACATACATACTGTATTTATGAAAGTGTGAATCTCCTCAGAACAGAGAGCCAATATGATCAGTTTTAATTAGTAGAACGGAGAGCAAAGGCCATAAGAAATTTTGGATGAAGTGTATTTGGAAGCTATATTGTAACAAGGAGCATATTGTAATGAGTTGAGTCTAATACTATAAAACATGATTTAAATGCTTCTTAATGACAAGCTTTTACAATATACATATATATCTACACACTCAGAACAAAATAAGAAACTCAACTCAAAAGACATTTCTAAATTACTAAAAACATGACACTGTAACATAATCACTGGCTGGATTAAATTCAGAAGCAAAGTATTTTTGAATGAAGCACTATATTTCACAACATGAATTATTAGCAGAAACAGCAGGAGATGATTGAAGTGGATGGTGGTCTGTTAGGATTCCTGTCTATTCCTAGTGTGTTTTCCTCTGTTTTCCCCCGATCACCTCACCTCATGTGTGCTGTCAGTCCCCTGTCTATTTGTTGTGGTCTGCCATGTGCTTGTGTTTTGTTTTCATGTCCTCCTGCAGTACCTTCCTCCGAGTTCCGCCCTCAGCCACGCCCCCCTCAGTAGATCCAGCTGGATCGCATTCCGCTGACGACCTCCAGCTGGGTTAAATACTCCGGTCACCCTCTTGTTCCTCATCAGTCCGTCCGTTTACCTGCATGGTATCACGTCCCGTAAGTCTGTCTCATTCATTGAGAGGTTCTGGTTCTGACTACCATTTGTTTCCTGCCTACCTGCCATCCAGTGTTGAGCCTCGGTTATTCACCTGTACGAAGAAGATGTCCAGATCGTTCCATGGAGATCATCTGCTGACGTCTTGCTAATCCTGTATCGATCCTCGGGTATCACACAGTCGTCCCTGCCTCACTATCCTGTGTTGGACCACGGAGATCCACACAGTAGATCCAGCCTGCTGCCCCCTTGTGTCGGACCTCGGGAATCCACACAAGTTGGTCCAGTCAGCAGTTCTTGGTGTTCGGGCCTCAGGATACCACAGAAGTCACGCCAGCCTGCCGCTCGCTGTGCCAGACCTCGGGAGACCGCATAGCCCAGCCTACACTATAGATCCTGTCTGTCAGCCTGTCTGTCTGCTCGTCAGACACGTTCATGGTGGAGCCAACTTCTGGCTCGGATCGCAGTGAGCACGTGAACGTGCTTCTGACTCCCAAGACTGTTTCCTGCCCGATGTTTCTGTCGTCCATAGTGTGGGCTAAGTTTCTCCTCTGCTCCAGAGAAGTGATAGGAGAAAGAGGAGCTCTCTTCCTCTCTTTTGGCGCCTGGCTGACTTTGGACTCAGACATTTTGTATTATCCCTCTGTGTTATCCCTGCCTGGTAGAATAAAACACCTGGTTCTGAAGAGATTCTGCTGTATGTCTGCACTTGGGTTCGTTTCAACATCACACCTCATAACACGATCGCACAAAACGCACAAGTCTCACGTCAGAGACCGGCGTTCACATCCAGACTTCCATCTGTGAACAGGTTTTTAGTCTGTTTGTTAAGTATGAATTTTTCAATTATGTTGATAAACTGTTTCCTTGTCATGCAAATGTAATGCAGTCACAGTACTTCAGTGCTCCAAAATGTACTTGCTGCTAATAGTTTAAATAAAAATCATTTCTAGGAGGGAAAAGAAAATTGAATGGATTTTTCATAAGGTTACAAGAATGATTATTATGACTGATTTTTGATCTGCCATATGCATGGTTAAGCATCAATATAAGCTGCTCTCATCAATATTTTTATATTAATAAATGGAACAGTGTGACTGAGTCTCATCCTCCAACCCTCCCTCACAAAAACAAACAAAAATATGTCTTAATGTTCTACTGCATTTTTGTTCTGCAACATCTGGCCAAATATTGTGGATTTATGCTGCGTTAAAGCCATACTTTGGAAAAACCCTTTCCAAAATTTGGAATCTCAATAATGTATTGTCTTATTTGTTGGTATAAACCAAATATGTCAAAAATAATCAGTTATGTTAAAACTCCCGTCATATCTTCCAATTTTTTTGACTCGTGAACTGTATATAAATGTACATCAAATGTGATTTACAGTAACCAGCTCAACATCATATAAAATTACACTGAGGTTTTAGGGTATATATCTGATGTGGGTCAGATGTGTCTAATTGCATAAAAAAAACTTTGTTTATACTGCCACAAAAGTTTGGTTGAGCACAGAGGCCTGAAAATTACTACTCTGAGCCATTTTTTAACAATCCAATCTAATCTCAAAAATTAAAATGACCCACATTTCTGAAGGTAGAAAAAAGGCCATAGTCTGATTTTAAAAATGGATGCATTAACAAAGTTGAATACGGCACCACTACTGAGCCCGGGTGCTAATTTTTCCTCATACAGATGTCTGTAAAACCATTGATAGGACGACTACAATAGCAAGCGAGGTCAGATATTAATGTTCCTACTTTTTTGTAGAAAGAGTAAAAATGTTGCGTATTTGTGTAAGGAGAGCCATTTTGAATGGGTGCTATCTTTAAGTCCTCCAGTTCCTCTAAAGGGGGGGCTGTGGCTCCAATAGTAGAATGGGTTGCCCACTAATTGGAAGGTTGGTAGCTCAATCCCCGTCTCCTCCTGTCCACATGCCTAAGTGTCCTTGGGCAAGACACTGAACCCCAAGCTGCTCCCAATGGTATACCATCGGTGTGTGAATGTATTCCTGATGGCAGCTCAGCCTCATTAGTGTGTGAATGTGTGTGTGAATAGAAAACAGTGTAAAAGCACTTTGAGACCCCTCAGATGATAAAGCACTATAGAAGTGCAGACCATTTACCATTAAAAACCTCTTCTTTAATATATAACTATAATGTACTAGATACTGGCAGCTACTAAAGGAGAAATCTGAGGTGGCAAGGTTGGTCACGCATATCAATATTTGGAGTAAATGCACCTGCCTGCGAAACTAGCTTGCCTGTAATGTTAAAAGAAATACAATACTTTCTAGGATTCTCCTCCCAGATATCCTCCTCTGCTTGGTACAGCATCTGGTTTAGATTTTTTTTTCCCCTCCGCCTCTACGGGCTTTTGTTATTAGCCCCTGATTGGTGGTCCTGACCTGGTGGGCCAACCGTTTGGAGGTCCAGACAGCTCGGGTCAGACTCAACTTGGGTATCAAGACCTGTAACAGCTTCAGCTGGAGGGGAGGAAAGAGAGAAGGGGGTGGAGGGTGGCAGCTGGAGGAATTGGCTGAAAGCCTGAAGTTAAAGAGGATGATGTAACAACACACATCCTGTACAACTCCAGGTGGATCTGTAAAAGTACAGAGTAAAAGTAAAAGCAAAGTACTGGACTGGAGAGAGACTGAGAGAGTTTGAAGGGACATGACGCTGACATGCAGGTGCTCAAATTTCACCATGGTGATGTAGAAATGCTCAGTTTCCACCTGACAAATGTACTTGCATTTATGAAAGGCACATGTCAATACTTGAATCCATCCATCCATTATCTATAACCACTTTGTCCTGTGCAGCGTCAGGAAGCTCTGTGATTAACTGTCACATCATACTGGGAGGACATGAGTCGAGTGCTGCTGTCATTAAAGAAAAAGGAGCACACAAAATACTTCATGAAATTCATGATCTACTGGCTCAAAAGCAACAACACGGAGAGCCACGTGCAGGCTGGATGCAAAAGAAGGATGGCATTTATTTACAAAAGACCAAAAAAAAAGGGAGCAGAGCAGGGAGGCACATCTACCCACATCCACACCTTCATGCATGTGCCCTCAGTCAGTCATCAGGGAAGGGAGCTGCACCTAGAACTCAAAGACATAGAATGCACACACAAGCACATGCGTGCACAGGACATAGAATGACACGTAACATAAGAACAACTTTTCACTGCATTTGTTAAGCTGATGTCATTTTAAATAAAAAATATTGTATTAAATTCAAACAAATAAAATACAGAAGTATCTCCACTTGTGTCAGACCTTTAGACTGCAGTGTAAGAATTGTATAAATGGCTGTCGAGAACAGAAAATGTGTCAGTTTACACCCAAGTTATGTGTTTGTGTGGACAAGCCTTTCTACAGCTGCACCTCTCATCACTGCAGCTCATTTAATTTTTTCGGATTCCGTTTTTTTTTCTTTTTCCCATTCAGTTAATCAAACTAAATCATCCCCCACGTTTGTTGAACTTTCGTTTCTGCTTTTGTTTTTGAACGATGTTTCATATGACTTACATCAGTGCTGTCCTGCGTAACATGTTGTACACTGAATTTACATCATTACCATTTACATCAGCCAGAAAATGTGGCTAAACTAAGATTAGGTGAGTTTACCCCTTGTTACATCACTGATCAAAATTCAAAACTTCCCCTCATGATTTTATGTTCAAATCGGGGAAAAAAAAATCCTCTGAAAGTTTCTCTGCTCTCCCACTCTTCTTCTTTAGTTTTCTGTCCCTTGCACACAAACAGGCTCACACAATTTCTATTGACACAAACACATATTTTCTAACTTTTTATCTTAAGCTTGAACACAACATCCACACAAACACAAACACAAACACATTTGAATGTCTTAATCCATGCCCTCATTTGGATAATTTTATGTGCGCCAGCATGGTGCAAAGCAAGTGTGCGTGTGAGTGTGTGTGTTTGGGTTTTCTGCGATGCCATTGGGCCACTGAGCAGTCAAGTGTGTCGTTGCAAAAGTCCAGTCAACGCGATGAGAAACAGCAGGGCTACCAGCAGTGCACCTATCTTCAAGGCCAGACCATGAGGCAGAGCGTAATGATGAAAAACCCAAAGTCTGGAGGAAACATTCAGCTGGATACAAAAATCTGGTCATCACCAACTCACCCTCATGTCAGGAAACTTATCTGAACCTCATACAACCATACAACCTATAGCAGCTGAGCAGTTGCACTTCCATTTCCATTCTATTTCCCGATCTGGTGGTTTGGTCCCTCAACAAGTTCATCTGTCATTCTTGACAACCTGTTATATATTTAACTGTTAAATGAATGCAGTCAATTCTCCATTGGACCTCTGTAATAGCACCCGCTGTGGTTGCTAGGAGAACTGTGAAAAAGCTGCCAAAGCCTTTATATTGTAAAGGAATGAATGAACACAATGAATGTAGTTAGTTGGAAGAAAATAAATGCTACTGAGGATCAAATTGAGAAATCAGGTGTCATATTCATTGATGTTGCTGTTCCTGCATGCATGATAGAAGGTTTCAATGCAGGAACATTCCTCTGGAGACTCTGAACATTTTGTGGGATGAAGTTCTTCTACTTGTATATTGAAGAGAGGAACCAGGGTCCAAATGCAATTGAAAATGTTCCTGCTAACAGAGTAGTATTATAAGGAGCAGGTTTTCAGCTAGGACAGGTATCATTTTTGTCTTTATCTTCCAACCACCATTTTCAAAATCCTGCATTTGCAAACAAGTTTATTCGATTTGGAGCTACAGAGGAAATCCTGAAGAACAAAGTCCAGTCCCTATTGAGGAGAAAGTCATCTAGATGGCGAACTGCAATGAGAAAGTCTCCCGATTTGGTAACGGAGTCACAGCTTTGTATTGTTGCTCACTAAAATAACAGAAAACAGTCTCTGTTTTCCCCGATCACCCATGTCCTCATGTTTCCTGTCTTCTCCCCTGTTTGTTTTTGTCTGCCATGTGTTCTATCTTTTGGTTTGTGTCTGGAGGGTGTGGATTAATTCCACCGCCCGCTTCCAGTCACCTCCCACTACCACACCTCATTCAGCTGGCACAGCTGGTTCTCATTGCAGTAATCACCACCTGGCAGTATATGAACCCCAGTCCTACACTCCACCTGTGTCAGCCTGCCCGATCACCTCACCTGTCCTAACTGTGTGCCAGTCTGCCTGCTATCCTTTGTGCTACAGGGTACATACTGTACCTGCCGTCCAGTGTCGTTCCACAGAGATCACCAGTAGACGTAATCTTGTGTCGGTCCACTGGAAACCACACAGTCGCCCCGGCCCGCTGTCCTGCGTCAGTCAACGGAGATCACCTGTCCACTGGCCTGCCGCCGCAGGGAGGATCCCGAGTCAGGAGAGAGACAATTATTGGCTTCCAGCCATTCTGGACTATTTCTGTGTTTATGCACGTTCAGTTTTATTTCCCCCCCTCCTGTTTTGGAAAATAAAACATTCTGTTTTAGTTACCTGCTGTGGTGTTTGCATTTGGGTCCGTTTACCATCACCACCACATAACAGTCCTGACTAATTTGCCAGTTGGTGAAAACGCAGATAGCAAAGAGCTGAAGGAATCTTTAGTTTCTTGGAAGGTTGCTGGATATCAGTGAAACCTCTCTGAGGCCTGGAACATACAGCCTGCCTGCCACGTGCGTTACGTGTCACACGCTGCTCAGCTGCGGCTTGGTTGCGTGTGTGTCCACACTGGCTGTGTGTTGGCTGTGGTGCTGCAGCTTCAGGTCAATTAGTTTGTCTTTGATAATGGATAATACCAACTCAGCTCCACTTTAACCCTTTTTTGTTTTTCTTTTTTATTGGGCAAAGATTGTGACTAGTATGTGGTACTGACCTTGGGGTAACCATCAAGGATCCGAGCAAGCTGAGCTGATACCAAACAGTGACCTGAAAACGCAGCAGACCACTGATTGGGTCAGAGATAGTTATCACAATCACTGCATCAATGTGAGAGACACAAGATATCCTGCACAAACCCGCCATTGTTAACTAGCCAAGCTACTAAGCCGCAAGTAGCCACAATAATAATTTTTTTACTGGGTTACTCAATTAATAGCAACGAGTAAAACCCACACCATGGTCAATTGCATCTTCTGAAACCCATTCTTAGTCCTTGCTGTGACTATTACAATAAGTGCAACACAGGTTTGTAATGTCTTTAGGTTTATATAGCCTACAGCTTCATCTTCTGGCAGTATAATGAAGCAAATTCCTACACTACAACATATTCAATACTTGCATTTTTTTGTTAGTGTTGTATGCACTCAAACTTCAAAGCCTGAGAGGTATGCTCACATGTTTACAGATGTCCCCTTAATGCCTCACATGCAGACTATCTGTAGACGCTAACCGGCAGTCAGATACTCAGTTACTGCAGCGCAGGCAACTCACGTGTGTCCCAAATCATTTAAAAAGATGGAAATAAGGCGCTCTATCGTAAGATTTACCTGAGTTTCAACCCAGTGTTTCCAAAACCATTGGGAACCCCATTGTCCCTGAAAAAAATCCTAAGACTAAGCCAAAACCTAGTATATGGCTGGACTATGCATGGAAAAACAGAGCGCTTTTAACTGGAAATGAGGGCTTTTAATTTGAAACACATGCAAGATGTCCTTGTAATTTCATTCTTGTGTAACTTTGTCTCACTCACTGAGTGATGGCCATTGACATCTACAGGGTTGGCCTCACTGTTCATTGCATTCTGCTGTCATTGATGGCCACTCTTGTTTCTCTCCTCTTCGCTGCTCTCTGCATTTCAAAAAGGGCAGAGCTCAGCCACCGCTACCCAGACATGGAGCGGAGTATAGGAAAGACAGGTGAAGAGAAGCTTTATTAACTTTATTTGAATTGGTGACAACTACGCAAACAACATTAATTTATTTATGGCCAGTCATCGACCCCAAACATCAAACTTCTCGCATTAGCAGAATGAACAGGTACAGGAGGGTACTTAGAGCAGCATGTACACATTGCTATGACAACACCGGAAGTTAACCTACGCGAGTTTCCTCACTTTTATTTTGTATTGTCGAGTATTTTTCTCTTTGACGTGGTTAAAATGCATTTTGCTTGGTGTCATTTCAGGTTTGCAAAATAAACTCATTGCTATGTTCAGGAAGTTGAAAAAGTTGTATTGTAATTCAGGTAATGATATGACCCGGATGTTTTCTACAAGGTGCCAGAAAGTGCGAGACAGCGGGCAAAACGTCAGACTTTTATGATCCCATCTGATATTCTACTACTGGTCTACCAGGCGAACATGTTAATAATTGATTTAGTTACCTTGTTAAGTAGTTATATTTAGATTAACAGGAAATTGTGTTTGTTTCTATGTTGTTTGAGCCTTTGTGCTTAACACTGCTCTCATTTATTTCCTAGTTTTCACGGTGTTCCATGTAATCTCAGCAATAAAACTTGAACATGGACATCATTGTGAAGCGTGGACTATTCCATGACCAGAGTAGTTATAGCAGAGGTAGATCAAAGGGAGATTGTCCACCAGTAACTCTATCGCGAATGGCACAAAAATAAAGATAAAAAAATGCTAAAATGTGTCATCAAATACACTTGAGTTGCCATTAATATAACCAACGAGCTTAACCAAGTAAAATCTATGTGTGTGAAACACTGTATAGTACTTGTCTTTACACATTGTAAAGTAGGGAAGTCACATTTGACCTTGAACCAAAGTCCCAACGTTGTGCCGCTCCATGGCCTTTGAGTATTGGTGGGGGGTGCAAGCACGTTTTGAGCATGAGACTGAATTCACTAAGAAAATGGCATCTCTTTGTGTGGTTGGGGCACCATGGTTTGACTGTAAAAAAAATTTGCAAAGGTTGAGCCACAGTGTTGTTATATCTTCCAATAGTTTCCCAGGGAGCAGGGCAGCAGCACAGTCCGTTAGCACATTTGTTACCTAATCACACATTTAAATGGTACATTTCACTACTTGACTTTGGTAATCCTATCTTTAGTTAGTTTAGTGAAACTGATGTAATCTGTAGTATTAGACATGGTTAATGAAGCCAGCTTCAGTCTTGCTTTTTTGTCTTTCTTTGTGGATTTACACTTTCAGGGCTTGAATGACCTCCATGTTAGACCTTCCCACTGCTAGCCCTCCTTAAGCTGGCAGTAGGGGCAGATGGGTGTCCACTCAGGCAGACCCCAGGGTGTGTTTGACACCCAGCTGGGAAATCAGGCTGAACCTTCAGGGACTCTCAGCATCGTAAGCAGCTCTGCCAAGAGTTCAGAAGGAGTGAGAGGAAGTTTTTCTGCAACTGCAGATGATAAATTCCCCTTCTCTTCTGAAAGAACCTTGTCACAAGAATTAACTAATTTCCTTCTTTCAGCAGACAATGGAATGGCAGTTATGTGCTTTCTCCCCCATGGCCACCAGATTGAATGGAGGCTGCTGTTGCTGAGGTTGCAGAGATCACACTGTAGATATTACACAAAGACAATAGTTAGATTTATGGCCACAGTGATTCTTCATGTGATTAGTATTTACGCGGCATCTTTGAATTTTCCTTTAATACATAAGTGTTATATGAATCCTCTTGATCAGATAATAACTATTAGGTCAGATCTGGCTTCATTTGAAGAGTGTTGCATGAATGTGAAACCCATTTGACGCACATACCTGTCAACAGTAAGTTTAGCTCTGGTCCATTCTGTTTAACAGCCATTCAGATTCAGTGAGAAGCGTTTTATTGATTGTAGATGATAGTAACGAAACAGGTTCTTGAGTAAAGTGTGGAAGGAGCGCGTTAAGTGTTTCTTTTTCATGCAAGAAAAAGCAGTGTTTAGACTTCTGAAATAGTTTGTGGTGTTTTTCTATAAAATCATAATCGTGCAATTTAAGGACATCCATAACGTCTAAAAAACATGTTCCTACTAGAAATACTTATAAAGTTGGGGGACTTTCAAAATACACAACTACTATACTGCAAGTTATTGTCTTTAAAAAAAAAAAAAAATCATTCTCAATCTGGCTGGTAAATTCCCACATCTTTGAAACCAATGCCCCCAATTTTCTAATGCAAGCTTTTTGTCCACAAATCTATGTTGGAGTCCCCAAGCCCAAATTGAGATAATCTTGATGGCATCATGGGGAAATTTGTTCAGACATCACAAAACTCCCTCCAGCAGGGTCGTGACTACCACTGAGGACACCGAGGTCATGTCTTCTGTAACATTTCTAGGAAGCTAAAGAGTGACATGATTTCACACATAAAACCATGTTGATTTGATTGTTGTTCTGTACTAAATATCATCACAGTTTGGCTATTTTTAATCACTCTCATAAATATTATTTGAAGGTATTTGGTCTACACTACTGTAATTGCATGCATGTCAGTGTTGAGACTTTTTGATCTTAACGTAGGCAGACAAAATGTACAAAAAAAATATAAAAGCAGTTAATTGGATGAACAAAATTAATTTTAATTATGATTTATTGACAGTTTAATTTGTGTTCATTCCTATATGAGGGGGGTTCTGCTGGAAAGATTTGGACTCATGACCCCAGTCATTTTATAATCGGTCAAGTTGACTGTTATATCAAAAATTGAGACTGTCCTCTTGAGTACACCCCTCAAGCGGTGGTAGCTACTGAATTATTTTGGATGATGTCATCCTAAGGTTTTTTTTTTTTTTTTTTCTTTTTCAAAGCGTGAATAAGAAGTTTAAACAATACTTAATTCAACCACAACCCAAACCTTTCTATAACCTGGGTAATCCAACTGTTTTTAGTGCCTAAATTTAACTAAACAATACCTAAACCATCATCTCAAATAAGTATGTTTTCTAACAGGGATTTTTTTTTTCTAACAGTGAAAACAGACAAATGTCTTGTTAATCAGAAATATGTCGTTCCAGAAGGCAGTTACTAAAACTGTATTTTATTATTTCATTTGTAGAACTTAATGATAGTCCTTCAAAGAGTGTTTTCATGCATGAAAATATTTCTCACCTAGTGGTGTACGAGGGGCATCGCAAAAATTGCGACGCTGGTCCTGGTGCGCACGAACAGAGTGCAGCATCACAAAGCACAGAGACATTGAACAGCTTAATGACCCTGACAAAGCTGTAAAGGTTGTAAATTGAACAAATCGAAATATATATTTCATCAAATGTCCTGACAATTTTTTTATTAAATGCACCTTGCAAAGCAGCATCAGAGCCTCTATGTTTACATAAAAGGACATTTGCTTGCTGCTGATTGGTTAGGTAAAACACCCTACCTCTGAGCCCCCAGGCCCATCCATCCATCCATTATCTATACCCGCTTTATCCTGAACAGGGTCACGTTGCGGCTGGAATCTATCCCAGCTCACTTTGGGCAAAGACAGGGTAAAGCCTGGACAGGTCGCCAGTCCATCACAGGACCAACACAAAGAGACAGACGGAAACAAAGACCATTCACGCTCTCATTCACACTTAAGGGCAATTTGTGGAATCACCAATGAACCTGACATGCATGTCTTTGGATGGTGAAAGGAAGCCGCAGCACATGGAGAGAACCCACACAGGCACAACATGTAAACTCACCCCAACCCCAAATCCCATTTTAATATTTAAAATTTTTGCTCTAAATATTGCACAGTAATATCTACTTCCTATTTAAATTAGATCTCACTTGTGTTTCCTTGCACGTGTTTCCTGTGGTGTCTCATTGAATACACTGGAAAATTGGTCTAATTTTATTCAAGCCAGTATTTTATTTTTTCCTAAATTTGTTGTTTTGAAGATTTACCATTGGCTGATGAAGGAATGCAACCAGGTATCACGGCAAAGCATTAAATAGACACGCCCATCCACTACAGCAAAATGTGAGAAAGCTACAATGAGTAGCTGTACCTGTCTAGGTGTGACAGTTTTTAGAAGGGAGGCTGTGGCTCAGTTGGTAGAGTGGGTTGCACACTAATCAGAAGGTTGATGGTTCAATCCCCAGCTCCTCCTGTCCAAATGCCTAAGTGTTCTTGAGCAAGACAGTGAACCCTAAATTGCTCCATCGGTATGTTATAAGTCACTTTGGATAAAAGTGTCGGCTAAATGTAAAGAATGAAATCTATTGCAAGCATGTCATTTACAGGAAAATTAAACTTATTGCAAAATCACATGGTTGGGGCTGGGATATAACCACGTGGTTGGGGTTAGTGACTAATAACAATTCAACAACAATGCTGTCACCTCCTGGATTTTAACCTTATCATCCCGGTGAAAAGTGTCCTTTGTACCTGGACTCAATACCTATGTTGCGGGATCTTGGTCACGTGAGATTTACGTGCAAGTAAGTTTCAAGCTTACAAAATGTGTAACTTTCATGCTTAGACAGCCAAAACCATGGCTATCTCACGTTTTGCTGTTGTGGACGGTGTGTCTATTCCACGCTTCGCTGTGATACTGGGTTGGATCAAGACTTGCTGTTCTGCTTGCGACGAGGATTCAGTCATTCTACATGGTGCTGGGTGGTAACAGAAATTGTACTAAATAGATTTGTTATATGCAGATTGAAATGCATTCTTGATCTGTTTCCTCTCTAATCCACGTTTATTGAGATTTTCCTTTCTTTTTTTTGGTACTTTTTCTCACGTATTTTTTGTCTCATCCACTCTTTGTCTGGCAGGGCTTAAGTCTAAGTCTTTTTCTTTTTTTTCAAAAGGTCTTGGACTGTACCATTGTATGTACATTAACGTCTCCTCCGACCGTTCCCCCGAGCCACTCCAAAGAGCAGGGATTAATATCAATTATGGACGGGTGGGAAAGTTCCCCACCATGTGCCAGATCCTTAATAGGGACATGTGTAAGTCATTACCTTAACACTTTGGGCTCCCAACACAGTTTATGTATGTGTGTGTGTGTGTGTGTGTGTGTGTGTGTGTGTGTGTGTGTGTGTGTGTGTGTGTGTGTGTGTGTGTGTGTGTGTGTGTGTGTGTGTGTGTGTGTGTGTGTGTGTGTGTGTGTGTGTGTGTGTGTGTGTGTGTGTGTGTGTGTGTGTGTGTGTGTGTGTGTGTGTGTGTGTGTGTGTGTGTGTGTGTGTGTGTGTGTGTGTGTGTGTGTGTGTGTCTGTGTGTGAGGGAGAGGGAGAGAGAAAGAGAGGGAGATGATTGATGATAAAGAGGAACAGAGTAAAGTGGGTAGTTGGGGGTTTCTTTCTAGTTCGATAACACTCTGAAAATACAGAGAAAGTAGGTTTATATTCTCCGAGAAGCGTCTGTTCTCCTTTGAAAAGTGATGAGAGGCTCTATGGTGACAAACCTTCTATCAAAACTTTAAAAACAAAAACCTCTTTCTCTACTTCCATTGCTCTCACACACCCGTGCACGCACACACACACACACACACACACACACACACACACACACACACCTCCGTCAGCAGCGGCAGTCGGCCTGGTTCCATCAGAGCTCTGTGTTGTTGACAGTGTTGAAGGCCTCAGTGCAGACAGCTCTGACACAGCTCCTCTCTTCTCCCCTCTCCTCTCCTTTCCCTTCCCAATCCTCCGCCTGGTGTTTTTGTGCATGGCAGATCACAGTCCGACCGGCCTCTCTGGCTGCTTCACAGCCTCAGCTGGAGAGAAGGCACACCCGTCTGATGAATAGATGCCATAACGGAGGTTAGAGCGATATATGGGTTAGCCAATACAGGCCCAGACCTGATTGAAATATGTTGAATATAAAATATAGACTGATGTTATAGATGTCATTTTCATAGATTTTACGTGTCATAAACTTTTCACTCCTGTCTGCCTCCTCTGTTTTAGCAAGATGCTAGAGGGTGTTTAATCTGAAACGTACACAGGAAGTGTTGAGTTTGTATTAAGAGTGTAATGCAGTAACTTTTACGGGGCAAACATGGCAGATCAAAACTAGTCTCATCTGGCTCCTTGAATTAATCAATACACCTTAAATGTCAATATGACAACTTGAACCATTCCCCAAGTTTTTATTGTCGCTCTTGTATGACATACAGTTTAGTAATGATTGGATCTTAAAGCACTTAAAAATGTAAATGAATGTCAACGGGATCAAGAGAAGGGTGAGCATGTTATTTCCTCACTTGGAGAAGATGAGTGGTGGAGCGTTGTTCCAGTGTGCTCTCAAAGCTTGGATGGGATTAGTTCAGTTGACACTTATAAATGCAGTTTGGTACTTTATTGAATTCAGTAACAATATATGCACGTACATTTTTGCAGATAGCCATTTGTTATTGCATACATTTTTGCTTCAGTATGTGCAATTTAGTTATACAAAATTTAAAAATGATTTTGTGTTTACTCAGGTTGCCTTTGTTTCAGGTTGACTTATGGGCATTTCTGAAACCAAACACCTTAAACTGAGTTGGTGTTTCCCAGTAAAAGTGACTCCACAATCGATTGCTAGTGAGGCTCCCATGGAACAAATAATAGAGACAGCTAATTCTGAAGATGAAAATCAACAAAAAATTAAAGTTGAAAATATGCTAAAAACAACATTATAATGTAAGATATTCTAATGATACAGCTCCTTTGACAACTTAGGTCAAAGTCAATTAAGTCAGTTTTCACAGGGAAACCTTTCCCAGTGCAACTTTAAGTCGGGGTGTTCCTTCTCCTCCATTACTCCATAAATAGCTCCTTGCATCCCTCTCCCTCCCTGGAGACCTGCAGCGCTCTGGACAGATGACCTCGCTTGCAGCCAGCACTTTGGAGCGAGCCGAGCCAGCCAGCCAGGCTCCAAGTCGCTCCCAGTGCTCTCCACTGATTATAGAGGGTGGAGAGGAAGGCAGTGGAGGTGTTGAAGCTCAGACACAGAGAGCCAGAACACTGGAGCTGCTGCTCTGAGGAACCCAGACAATGTGCTTTTACAAGAGGGATGGATCGGCACGCCACATACAAGCCAATAAATCCACACCACAGTGGAAGGCAAGACAACGCAGCGCCATTGTGTTGCTGCTCCTCTTTGTTTTATGTTTTCCATGCGTATGTGTGTCTGAGTGCATGCTTTTGTGTGTGTTTGTATGTGCATCTGAGTGTCTTCACCTCAAAGGAGTGGCCCTCATCACACAGCTATTGTTGCAATCCTCTCTGCATTCCCTCCCTCTGCCTCACAATGTCTCGGCGGTAGAGCAGGAGAAGGGTGGCGAGAAGGAGCGCGCCATTGAGTTGGGCCGGCAGAGGAGGGGAGGGGAGGAGAGGGGACGGGGTGAGGAGAAGTAGGAGGGGTGGATGTGATGTGAGCCTGGGCAGACTCCTCGGAGCCGGACGTGAAGCTCCGATTATAGTGGCGGGGGACCGCAGTGAGACGTCGCCCAGCAACACTAGCAGTTCTGCCCGTAAATCATGTCACCGGGGCTCCTCCGCGGCGCCCCGAGCCTCCCATCCAGTCTGTCAGGATCCCAGCTGGGGGCGGAAACCAGGGGTCCATCCAGGCCTGCAGGAAAGTGCTGGGGACGAGGATATTTGGGTCACAGCCGCCTGAAGGAACACTTCACCTGCCTACAAAAATCAAATCACTCGTAACTCTTTGTCTTTGGTGAATTTAATGTTTCCTGTGATAGAAGCTGTTTGTGTCCCTTGGCCCCTTTAAAAACATGAAACATAGTTAAAGCCATATTTTATCCTACTCTTATAATTTGACGATTAAAGGCCTTCTCCAGAAAAATAGAATGTGTTTTTTTGACTCATCATTATGACAGATCAGTGTCAAATGAGAAGAAAACTTAAAGAAAGAAAATCCTCTTATAGACTCTCTCCCCCCGTTACAAAAGTCGTAATAATAATTTGTTCAAAATCCACTCTCCATTTAATCAAAAAGGAGTAAACGGCATCATATCCTACAAAGAAGAAGGAGAATTACAGATTACTAAGACTGCAGAAGGTTCATTGTCAGGGACACAACAGATACAAAGGGTCAGCAGCTTTTCACTCGCTCTGATGAGGGCTTACTGGCCCAAACACATTAGTGCTTTGTAACGGTTGCTTACCCTCCAATAATCCTACACTCTCAATGAAAAGGGTTAGTTCAGAACTTGTTCTTCAGGCTTTTACTGTTGCAAAATTGTCTTTGGAAAGCTTCAAACCACAATATCTGTCTGGCGATATTTCAAAAATCATGAGAATGATGTCAAAATACAGACGTGCCCCTGAAGCCTCACATCTTAGCTGTGATAGCGGTTCTGAAACCGCTGTCTCCGAGTGCTCTGCAACACCTGCCTTCTATATTAAGTTTGAGCAAGCACATGTGTATCCCAGAGGATTACTCGTACCCGTGAATATGGTTTGTGATATGGAGTCATCATATTAGTAGCCTTTTAACTTGGTCAGTGGTATTGCAGCGCTTCAGGGAACTGTTCTGTCCCCCTTCCTGTTCATCTTATACACAACTGACTTCCAGTACAACTCAGAGTCCTGCCATCTGCAGAAGTTCTCTGATGACTCTGCAGTGGTAGGATGTATAAGGGATGGACGGGAGGACGAGTACAGGGCAGTAGTGGAGGACTTTGTGGAGTGGGCGGGAAGAAATCACCTGCTCCTGAACGTAGCCAAGACCAGAGAGATGGTGGTCGACTTCAGGAGGAAGACGGCGGCTCCACAACCACTGAGAGTTCTGGGAGAGGAGGTGGACATGGTTGAGGAGTATAAGTACCTGGGTATGTCCATCGACAACAGACTGAACTGGAAGACCAACATCAACGCTGTCTACAAGAAAGGGATGAGTCGACTCTTTTTCTTGAGGAACCTTCGATCCTTCAATGTGTGCAGCATGATGTTGGAGATGTTCTATCAGTCTGTTGTGGCCAGTGAACTGTACTTCTAGTAGTCTGCTGGGGGAGCAGCATTGGAGCCGGAGACACCAACAGACTTAACAAACTGGTGAAGAAGGCCGGCTCCATCATCGGCTACAAACTGGACAGCCTGGAAAAGGTGGTGGAGAGGAGGACACTGAGGAAACTATTATCCATATTGGATAATCCTGACCACCCTCTCCACCACCTGCTGCAGGGACAGAGGAGGACGTTCTCCAAAAGACTCCTCCAGCTCTGCTGTCACAAGGACATATACAGGAGATCATTCCTGATACAGGAGATCATTCCAGATACAGGAGATCATTCCCGATACAGGAGATCATTCCAGATACAGGAGATCATTCCCGATACAGGAGATCATTCCCGATACAGGAGATCATTCTTTAATACAGGAGATCGTTCCTGATACAGGAGATCATTCCTGATACAGGAGATCATTCCTGATACAGGAGATCATTCCCGATACAGGAGATCATTCCTGATACAGGAGATCATTCCCGATACAGGAGATCATTCTTTAATACAGGAGATCGTTCCTGATACAGGAGATCATTCCAGATACAGGAGATCATTCCTGATACAGGACATCATTCCTGATACAGGAGATCATTCCTGCCGACCGCAATAAGACTGTACAATAACTCACCTCTGGCAAAATCCATCACATAACAATAACACTGTTGACTGTGTTTCTTGGTTGTTTGTATATATTATATATAGATATATACTGTACTGTATATACTGTATATACTGTGCATTTTATATTTATATTTTATAGTTTTTACTGCTATTTTACTGCTATTTTATTGCTTTTCTATTGTTCTATTATTATCTTATTGCTTCTGTATGCTGCTATAGCGAAAAAATTTCCCCTTGGGGATTAATAAAGTAACTACCTAACCTAACCTAACCTAACCTAACCTAACCTAACCTAACCTAACCTAACCTAACCTAACCTAACCTAACCTAACAGAAACAAACCTTAGACAAACTGTGACTCAGAGCTGTGTGGACATCTTCACCTGGTTACCAAAGCCTTCTGTTTAGGGCTATGCTGTCTTCGTACTGTCGCCCAGTTTGCCTGGCTTCCTTGGTGCGTGGATCCTGTTAACAGCTAACAGCGGTATCACTGGGTTGACCCACACCGTCTCTCAAAGGCTGTGTGGCTGCTTTCACCTGTTAAAGTTTGAAATGAAAATCAATATATTCAACGATCACAAAACACTCGCTAGGCTTCGGCCTGTGTGTCGCATGCATAAGCCTTTCCTCTACTGCTGCAGAAAGACTATAATGGTCACAATTAGTATAACATTTGTAAGGAATTTGGCAACACAAGCTTCAGTAGAGTATGTTTCAATTTCATATTAGGTGCCGTGATAAAAGATTTTGTGATGGTGAGATCAATAAACTAAGATTATGTGAACGGCAGCAGGGAGTGACACCATAAGATGTAATACGCATGATGCAACATTCAGAACATGTTACCAATTGTTCTCTATAAAATGTTGCTGTGATGTTTAACAAAGGTCAAACATTTTGGTTGCAACATTCAGGGGATGTTTCAGGGACGTTTCAGGGATTTGTATTTCTGTTTTAGTGATGTCAAAAACAGATCAGACGCTTTGTGTTACGTTACTGTTGGTACGGTGGAAGAAGTCAAAAGTTCTGGATTAAAAAAATTAAAGCTTTGAAAGTAAAAAGTACAGCCTGCTCTGTCCTTTCCTGTAGGGCCTCAGTCTTTTCTGAGCAGTGCATTTTGTTGTTGAGTTGCACCCGTAGAAAATCCACTCCTTCCACACTTATAGTGACAAGCGTTGGAGGGCCTCTTGCTTTACACTTCCTACAGGTACAGACAGGAATGAATGTCTAAAACTACAAAAATAAGACCCAAGTTGTAGTAAACCAGGGACAGTATTCAAAAAGATTCCTGGGACTAAAAGTTCCTCCTCGTTCCAAAATTCTAAGAAAATTCTTAGAATTGTGACGTCCCCTTAAAGTTAGGAGTAGATCCCTGTAAAGATACAAGTCATTTACAAAGCAGCTTAGCCCTTAAGAGCGCTCCTGTGGTGAAAAACTGTTAGGAGCAACAAGGAGGACTTTTAAGAGGTTTAGCAATTTCTTAAGCAGAGGAGAAAATTGCGTAAGTACAGCGAGGTCAGAGAAGCATTCTTCAAAAGCTGAATGACGGTACGTTAATGAATCGCTACAAATTATATCATGCAGGGACAACGATTGTGGTGGATCTCATTTGAGATGCTCACTTTCCCACTCCGACAATAACTGCAGAAATGAAAGTGATCGTAGCGCAGATATTTATTAACTGGAAAAATTACTCAGGCCTGCCTTCTTTGCTCAGAGTTGCTCTGAGAAGTTTCCTAAATCACTCCTAAGCTAAGACTTCTTGCTAAAAATGTTTATGCTAAGCTTCAAGCTCTCTTTCTAAGACTCTTTATGAATACAGCCCCAGAACTACGCTGTCAATGTTCAACTCGATATTACTCCTCGGTATTTCAATCAATCAAGCTACTTAGCTTTGTGTGCTTTTGGAAGTCCAACACTCCTCATTCACAGGTTTCTTGTTGAAGAGCGATCTTTTTCTCTCCCAGAATTCTGATAGTCCTCTCTGGCCTGGATGAGTGGCAGCCTGCCCATCTCAGTCTGGGCCATGGCCATGCTAACATGTCATTCGGATGCCCCTACTTGTCCTCTTGGCACCCCGCAGCGTCTGGCAAACCATGCAAAGCCCGGAGCCGGAGTCTCGTTAGCATGCACGGTGGGTGCTCAATCTCGCCTTCGACCAAGGTCACCGGAGACTGAAGGTGGTCGGAGCCCACTGGAGTGAGTTGGTGCAGGAGGGGTGGAGAGTTGGGGGAGCCGGTCTGCTCTATTAGCATTCACCAGCTCCCCGCGCATCGCTAAATTTTTCAGTAACCTCCAGCTGCTTGATGTTGGAGCAAATCACCAGAGAGGCTCACCGCGTGCCTATCCGCCTTACCAGCCCCCCCACCCTCCATCTTCTTCCCCTCCGGAGTGCCGTCTCATCCAGGCCTCTTCACTTATTCATGTGTTTATTTATTATTTCATCGGCTGCGTCTGAGCCGGAGAGAGGAGGCATCTAGTTGTGAGAACAGTCATTAATTCATTAAAGCCTCTCCCTCTCTCCTCTCCTTTCTATCTCTATCCGTATCTCCCCATCTCAATCTGAGAGGACACTGCTGCTATTCCTCTGCTGCCCTCCCGCCCCTTTTATTCCACCCTACACAGCCATATTTTTATTTTTCCCATTGCATTTGCCATCAACCAGTTCCTTCCACTTCTTTCATTCAAAGGCACAAAAGGGAAAAGAAGGAGTCGTCTAGTGATCGAAACCAAATACATCCATTCGCCGATCAGTTGTATGAAGAAGCTCTTTATCCCCCATCCCCTCTGGTTGTCCATCTTCTACTCAGCCGTATCTTTACCTTCCCCCATAAAGAAGGGCTGTTACGACTCCAAAGGCTGGGTCAGTCAAGTTCAGCGAGACCTGAATGGGTTTCAAGCATTCCGATGCTCAGAGTAGATCCGTGAAATAAGATTTAACTGTCAAGAAACAGAAGCAAGGCAAACGGCAAATTGACGTAGGATGTTTTGTAAGTAGTGCATCTTGTTTTTAAAGAGTTACTCTCACCATGGGAAAGCATGCTTTGTGACAAAGACAAGAGCAGACACTCCTGCCAGGCTCCCCGCACATATTTTATTCTTTTGTCTGTCTCGGGTGAATGGAACCGGTGACGGGAAGGAAAAATATGTGAGAATGACGCATATCTGAGACCATAACCTCTTGCATTTTTGCTGAGACATTTTTTACTCAAGGTGCAGCACTGTTCCTCACACTACGCATGACTCCTCTCTATCATGTTATCATCAGTAGTCAAACTAGTTTTCCCGATGTGTGTGTGCACCTCCTTGGGGGCCAGTGTGAGGGGCCCTGGCGGCTGCTCTGAGGGTTATGTATGGGAGCGGGGCTCCGAGGTGCTGGCAGGCTTGTCTCGGTTATTAATGACAGCCACAGGCTGGACCTCACACACTCCATCACTTTGCGCCTTACACAGCACCAGCTCATCTACCACGCTGACACCTGGCAGCCTCACCCCCCACACACCTCACCATCACCCTGCCTCACCTCGCTACCAACCCTGGACAGGAGTACTGCTCTCAGGGGGCCCCAGAAAACACTTGATTTGGTTGTCAGCCACCTCTCAGCCTGAAGTTGCTCCTAGTCTGTCCATTTTCATGACATCATGCTGGACATGAAAGCAAATATTTAACCAGTTCAGGCTGATAGCTCGCCTCTTTGGACTAAAACTGTCTTGTCATATTTGTTCACAACCCTAAAAAGTATAAAGCTGTAGCCCTAAAACTGGTTTGATACTCTAACTGAACTACACAGTCCCCCTAAAAAGTGCTAAGATCATCGTTTAAAGCTGCAATAATCAATACTTTTAAACAACAGCAGTGTAATCTGAACACATGGACAGATTGAGACAATGGGGTCCCCGGGACAGACATACAAAAGGCCCCTCCGCCCCTCCTGCATAACAGCACAACACCCAGACTGAAAGAGACAGAAAGTCATTTTGCATGTCTTTATGGTTGATGAACTTGCAGCGTTTGTAGTTGTTCTTTTTGTCTCTGGTTGTTTTGTGTCATTGTGTTCAACTGGAGTCTGTTTATGGTCATTTTACATTTCTGTGGTTGTTCTGCATCTGTTTATGGTTCGTTTACCTCTCTTTGGTCCCTCTGTGCCCTTTTGATGTTGATTTAAATCTCCTCGGGCTCCTAGGCATGTTAGTGACATCATGAAAGATGTCCCTCAGACCCTCAGAGAAGTATCATCAAGTCCTTCGCAGAGCTTGTGGCATCTTTCAGCTCATTGTTTCAGCTTTCTAGGCTGTGAACTCTGCTTTCATGTGTTATCTGTCCAGTGGCTACCAGAGGAAAAACAAAGTTAGCAACCAACAAACATTTAGCAGCAAATAAGCTGGATATTTGTTTCATAGTTGGGGGAAATAAAAGCAAGAATGAGGATGTGAAAGTGTTTCAAGCTGCACTTATCAATATTTGTATGT
This sequence comes from Brachyistius frenatus, assembly GCF_029030835.1. NCBI lineage: Eukaryota > Metazoa > Chordata > Actinopteri > Embiotocidae > Brachyistius > Brachyistius frenatus. The sequence continues at coordinate 541,734 of NW_027210700.1, forward strand.
TATTGTAACTATTAGTAAAATGACCTGGTAATAAGAGCTAGATCACTATTAGAGACGAACACAAATTATCACTGATCTCTGCAGTTACTTCAGCTGCCAAAGCAATTTAGTATCTATCAGGTCATTGTTTTGAAAAATAAATGCTCCCATGAACCCATTGTATCAGCACCAAATGACAGACTGTCAAAGTTATCGACTAACTGGTCAACACAGAGGCACTTTACCAGCTAAACAGCCAGGAGTTGACAAGGACTAAAGAATAGTGAATAATAGACTTGGATACAATCCAGTTTTATTTTTATATCATAAGTAAATTCAGGGCACTTTACATGGCAGGGATGAGACCTTCCATTATTTTAGAGAAAAACCCAACAAAGTCATCTTTATATCTATTTTAATGTTGCTCAGCATCTGCTGGATGTGTAAAGAGGAAACTGTTTGCAGCTGCAGCAGCAGCCTTTGACAATTTAGTATGTCAGTGTTGAATTTACAGCTTATTGCTCCATCCTAAGTCAAAGCAGCTTTAAAACAGCTCAACCTAACAATAAGATATTACATACACTTGTTTTCAGATGAACTGATTGATGCTGTATTTTTAGTTTATAATAATAGTGAGAAATCTTATCAAGGATAAAACCTCTTTACACGTTAAGACCTCTTTACACATCCAGCAGACGCTGAGCAACATGCTTATCAAACTTCCCCAAAGCCTTCGAAATGCTCGTTCAACCAACACGGCAATTGAAACTTACTTGTTTAAAGCAACAAATCCTCATTATTTTAGAAGCTGCAGGTGAATTTTTGACATATTTGTTTTATAAATCTGATTTTTTTTAAAATACAAAATTTGTTTTCATAATAATGATCAATTCACTCACGACAATATGGTAATAAATAAGACTGCTTCATGTCCATCAGATGTAAATGGTACAGACTCACAAATATTTGTCTAAGTTTATTCAGAACTGAAAACTATGACTTAAAGTTCCTCCGTAATGTAAGTAGAAATGGTCTCTTAGCTCAAAAATGTCCCAATAGATCATGACTCATATTTCCTTCAGACAAGTAACTAATAAGACCATATATTTCCCCTTAGCGCTTCGTAGTTAATCACTACATCTTCTGTTCCCTGCAACAAGTAGTTATGAACTAGCTGTCATCCTTGTGATTGATTGCTGTCCCCACCAAGTCTTTGCTCTGTGAAATCAAAGCAGCAGTTGCTTCCACCCAGAGTGAGTCACACTTACTGCCATGTACAGCTCACTGGGAGAGAACAGCGTGAGAAGAGGAGGGATCAGGTTGGGATTTAGTTTGGGGATAAATCAGTTGATATTTAGAAGGGATAAAAAATAAATTTGCTACACTGCTTTCTACTGAGAAATAATAACATTACCATAAAGCATTACTGATTTTGTAGGGCATTAGAATGATCCTCAGGCTGCAATTATCATTTGCAAGGTCACACTGAACTAAAAGATACTCTTATCGACAAAAATAAGCCTCACGGTGAAGTGGTATTAGAGAAGAGTCTCCACTCCACTGACCACTGTAATTAAATGGCACATACAGAATTGTTTATTGTATGCAGGGTATCAATACAAAACTTATTGGGAACCTTTATAAGTATAGAGAAGATTGAATGTTAGGGAATAAAGGGGTTTAAAACGGGCTCGAAAATAAATTACAGCAAGTAATTTTCAAATCACTGAGAATCTATATAATTATTATTATTATTGGGTACTTTTTTGTAATCATCATTTGTTTCAAAATAAAGATGATTGTGCAAAAATAAGTCTTGGAAAATTGCACTGTGAAAAGTTTTCAGATATGGAGTGCTTATAATTTACAAACCTGGTTTGATGTTAGAGTACTTTTAAAAATATATATATATTGGTGTTGTTACTGGACAAAACATTGGGCTTCAACTAAGGTGTAGTTCTGTCACACCAAAACAACGCTCCACCACATGATTGACATAAACCAGTGGAAATTTTGGGCATAATTGTAATGCGCTTGAAGATCCAATCATCTCTAAAGCATATGTCATGCAAGAGAACCAATAAAAACACATGCAATGGTTAAAGTTGTCATATCGAAATTTGAATTGTATATATTGATTCACAAAATCAACTCATGCATTGACAAACATGCAAGAAAAGATTCCTCTGTAAGATTTGATAGCTTTTAAGCAGCAGCACATGTGTATATCTTAACTAGTAAATATTAAAAGGCAACCAAACAACTTTAAATGTCTTGGACATTTTCAGGATAGCTAACAATTTGTGCTTCTACTAATGCTAACTAAAACTAGCAGTGATGACAATAACATAACAATAATGTTGCTGTCTTCTCATTCATTCCATGAATACCATTTCCCCTCATATTGTGACTAACATCTATTTAACACAACCTAAAATTGGTTATATTTTATTAGAATGAAGCCTTGATCTGCTCCTTTAATACAAACTGAACACTTCCTCTTTTCCTTTCAGATTAAAAGCCTATATTTCAGTAGACAAAACCCCTTTATTTCTTATCAAGACTTTTATTGTGAAACACTTGGAGGAACATGTTGCGACAGAAATGATCAATTTGTTAACTTTATTCGATTAAAGCAATGGTAATATACATTATTTACTATTGTGTTGATACAACCTTAGAAACAAGCCACAACTTTAATGTGCACTCCAGTATTTCACTGTAACTACTGTGTAGTTACAAAGTATGGACTAACACCTTCTGCTCTTTCTACACATCCTTAATAAAGAGGTGATCAATCAGTTTCTGTTTAGGCAGTAGAACATGTGCTGTGCATTTTCATAGTCACATGACTGACTCATGTAAAGACCATTTGGAAATAGTAGCCAATAAGCAGGCCTAACAGAGATGTACATGAAGACGGACGACACGTCACCTCTTCTTCCCACTGGACACAAGTGAAGCCAAAATATTGCAGAAAATGGGCCCTGCCTTGTTCACCACTGAGGGGTGGAGACTTGATATTAAGAGCCCTAAATTCACAAAATTTAGTGATTCACATTGTTACTTTTTTTACATGTGCTAGTTAAAACGTTATGAGTGTGCAGAGTGGGCTGAGTGTTTCTGTAATTCCAATGAGAGTTTCAAGTAAAAAAAAATCAGCTGATTGTGTCATGTCAAGTTCTTGTTGAGAATCTCCCAGTTTCATCACACTACCTTAATAAATCATGAGCATCCAAAATAAGGTGTGCCAAAGTCAGCTGACTACTGTTATTTCAGCGGGTAATATTTTAATTCAAATCTGGAAAAGAAAATTTGAGTTGTGAATTGAATTGAATTGAATTGAAGTGAAGTGAAGTGATTAGAATTGTTTGAGAATTTAGAAACATTTACAAACACAAGAATTTCTGAAATGTAAAGATTTCAGATTGTGACCTAAAAAAAAGGCATAATGTGCCTGTGCCTATATGTGCAGCTCACATAATTGTGAAGAGCTCTGATGTGGTTTGCTGACACGAAGCAAGATCTACTTGAAGACCAAGCAGTGCTGACTGTCATGAACTTTTCTTCACAGTCACCTGACCTCAACCCCACTGAACAGTGAATGCTGTGATTGAAGCAAAAGGGAGACAAACAAATTAAAAAAAAGTCTGAAATCATTTGTCACAGATTAAACTTTTCACTAAAATCTTTAAACTGATATCACCACTTGTAAGGAAAACTTTGGAATTAAATTTGTGAAAAAGAAGCATCTTTACTTGTGGCCTCAGAATTTTGGACCCTGCTGTACATTTATCATCAACATCTGATGTTTGTCTGCTCCGTATTGAGAATATCCACCATGCACCTGTAGCAACATATTTCTTTGATGAGGAAGTTTGTAGGATTTAGTATTTTTTTAAAACAACTAATTAAATAACTATATGACTTTTTGACCAAATCCTGCAGGATGTAAATAAGGTATTCCATTGCTTACCCTTTTTCTCTTTATATACAGTGGAGTTCGTTAACTCAGTTCAACATAGCTTGAGATTGAGTCTCTGGGTCCATAGCTTGACAAGTACTGGTCATGAAATTAAGGTCTAACTTCCCTCTAAACCATAGACTATATATAAAAGTGGAAGTGCCTTATGCTGCAATACAATCGAGTGCCACTAGAGGTTGGCTCCTGAAGACCTCTAGCTCCAGACTCCCATTCAACTTGTCTAAAACAATTCGTAGTCAATACATTTTTCAGTTTTTTCAGTTTTGTCACTCTATTAGTTTCCTGCCGGTCCATCTGAAAATAATCCTGTTATTAACTAAAAAAAAAATTGTGTTTGTCTGTGATTGACAGGCATGTGGTGCAGTCAGGTTACAGCTATCGATGGGCTCCCAGTATCACTGGGTTTCCCCCAGCTCTTCCAAATATGGTCACTTCTGGCTCCAAACTGCTCGGGACTGGCAAGATGGTGACGGACAAAATCAAAACCTGAGGCTTCATAACAGCCGTTCAAAAAGCAATGGGTGACGTCACTGTTGATTGCTGCTTGCTCTATTGTCTTACACCCATTTCCTGTACTTCTTCACTTGTACCCTGGATGTACCCACTGTGCATTTTCTTGATACTCAGTATGCGCAGAGTATTTACATTGTAAATTGCAGACTCGAATCTCAAGCCGCATCAGATGACTTGTCCTCCCGTTCTTTCTCGGCTTCCTTCACATATTCTCCAGCTGCTTTTCAACCCAGCAGAGGACGGAGGGCAGAAATGAAAGGGAACGACAGGAAGGATGGGGTGAGATTGGCAGGCACGTGAAAGGCCACAAAAGGTAAAGAAACATGAGTGAAAGAGCCAATGGAGGTGTGTGTGTGTGTGTGTGTGTGTGTGTGTGTGTGTGTGTGTGTGTGTGTGTGTGTGTGTGTGTGTGTGTGTGTGTGTGTGTGTGTGTGTGTGTGTGTGTGTGTGTGTGTGTGTGTGTGTGTGTGTGTGTGTGTGTGAGGGGGAGGCATGATACAGTGTGAAAGAGAAGTGGGAAAAGAAAAAGGGGGAGACCGAGGAGAGACGAATGAAAGAGAGAATGAAAACAGAATAAAAATAGAGGCTGAGAGGGATCCTCATTTTTCATTTCAGCCGGCGGACTCGATGCCTCGAGATCAGACAATCAGACCTGATGGCTTTGGGAGGCTCAGTCAGCTTAGGGCTCGGAAAATGATGGGAGGATGATGAGGAGGGTTAGAGAATCTCAGCGAGGAATAGAAGAAGAAGGAGGAGGAGGAGAAGGAAAGAGAAATGGTATTGGAGTAAATAACAGCAACACAAAAGGACAAAGGATTCAGAGATGGAGATTGCAGAACCACTGCGGAAGAGGAAGTGGGGTGATTTTTCTGCTGACGGCTATGTGTGGGTTTGGAGGGGATCGGGCGTTGTTTGGTATCACCAAACAGACCCCGAGCACCAACCCCTCCCTGGGCGTAAACAGCCGAGTCGGAGGTGAAGGGCAGCAAGGACGGATGGACAGATGGCCGGATGGAACGACGGAATTTCTTCTTTTAAGAAAGCCGTCAGCGCTGGGTTTATGTGTCCTTCACCCCGATCCCGTAGGAATAGCATTAAAACACCACCTCCCCTCCCTCCATTCATTCTCCCCCTTTTTCTCCCTCTCTGTCTCCTTTTTTCTCCACCCCCTCTCTCATTAAAACTGTGCGCCTCAGCTTCTAATTAAATCCCACTTGAAAGTCTTAAAAGTCAGACTCAGATTGATTCAATTTGCATTTCTGAACAGGGAACATTGCCTAAAAGGATTAATAAATTGGTTGAAAATGCCTCTTTCTGCAATGTGCCGTTGTTGCTTGTAAGACAACACCCATCCAGTACCTCGTTTTCTCACATTCTTTCACTTTTTTCAACACATTCACTCTCACTTGTTCAGACACAGACACACAAATGAGGCCCTAAAAGCAGGGAACCTAGGTACCCATTCATCCATTTGTCCACATACACACACATATGCAAACACACACACACACACACACACACACACACACACACACACACACACACACACACACACACACACACACACACACACACACACACACACACACACACACACTCCTCAGTGATTCCAACCTTTGGTTGTCAATTGAATTCACATGTTTGCAAAAAAAAGAAAGAAATAAATGCAGCAAACACGAACACACATCTTACATCTGCACATACACACTCTCGTGCACGCTTCTGCAGGCACACTCACGCACTCACTTGCCACATTCACACGCAGCAGCAGTGTAACACTGCTGGCAGACCTCCAAATTTTTCAGTGGAAAGTGATGGAAGCATGCAGGAGAGGATTGGAGGGGGGAGAGAGGGCTGAAGCAAAAGAAAGAGGAAGAAGAAAAGGAGGGGGGAGGCGATCGCTCAAACGAGGCACGTTGGGGGATTAAGAAAGCAATAGGAAGATTGGCATGAAGAACCTCAGCGATGTTGACATGCCATTGATGACTCACTCGGTTGATAATATGTGAGGTGCACTGCTGCTGGAGGAAGACTGGCCAGTGGGTCAGTGACTCTTCTTTCCCCGGGGCACACAGAGTCAGCTAACTCACCAACCCGAGTCCCACGACCTCACAGTCCTGAGGAGCGACTGTGAAGTGGCTATTTATGTCCACATACCCTGCTGAGAGCTCGCTTATGCTGAATTACAGTCTCTTACTTTTGATAGCAGAAAGTGCTGAAATGAGGAGTTGATTTGTAGAAAATGACCTTCAGGTTTTAGGCATTGTTTACGATTCTTCATGGACTAAAAGATTAACAAACATTTCTGTTGTGAATGCCCCAGAATACCTCACAAGTCTGAGCTCTGCAGAAACATGCAGTACAGTGCCACAAATCCTGCCGTACATTCCAGTGGTAAATGTCAAAGTCGATGAGTATCACAGGAATTTACCACAGGAACATGTAGTACTAGTACCACAAAACCTGTTGCACTCTACCACAGGAGCCATGGTAGAATCGACTTTATGGTAGAGTTCTCTACTACACATCACAAAATACAACTTAAGTCTACACATAAAATGGTAACTGAACGTAAACATCTTTGCAACAGAAGGTTTGGAGTTTGGAGTATTTTGTCTTTTAAACTTTGGACCAAACACACAACAGCAACATTGTCAGGCATGGATTCCCCAGTGTTTATAAGGAAAGCTGCAAACACCAGCATGTCTAACTAACTAGCTTAATATCTATAGTAGTAACCAAGTATTTGAGCACATCATTAGCCAACCACATTAGTTTGGTGGGTGACAGGGTATGAAAAAAACCCACACAAAGAGAGGTGGGGGAACATTAGCAGCTCTGTTGTATTTGGGGAAATTTAATTTACTCCAGTTAATGTTGGCCGAGACAGAGTTACATACGAATCAGTTCCTAAAGCTTTTTCTCTTGAAAGTACATACAGGTATGTCAGCATAGCAGCAAGTTCTGTTCGAACAAGGTAACAGTAAGAATTGAATTCTATACTGCAGTATAAGAACAATGAATAGGCTCTACCACCGTCATCTTTGTAAGCTGCATATAAGCCATACTGCAATGCAAAGTTTGGTTAGTGACACAACAGTAACTAAAGAAGAGAAACTTAGTGAATGTTAAACTGATTTATAGAGAAAAAGAACAAGCAAATGTGTTAGTTACAGCCCTTTCATGTTCTCAGTATTAATCTGAAACTATTCTAATGATCAAATAAACATGTAAGAAATTTTTCAAAGTAAAAAGCAAACTGGTCCAAGGCTCTAACGTGTGGTCTTATTGCTTTTCTTTGACATCTTGTTGATGTAGATTTAGTAGTTTTGGCATTCTGGACTTTTGGTTGGACAAAATATTTTTCAGATGTCACCTTGGACTCCAGGATTTTGTGATTTTGTGAAAACCTGCATATCATTAATTATTAAAACAATTGTTCTTGTCAGCCCTAAATAAAAACACAAATATTACATAAAGTGGGTTTGAAAAACTGAGGGAGATTAAGATTTTTAAATTAGTTTGAATTTTAAGATGTTATTGGTTTTGGAATAGATAGATAGTGCATTTACAGAAAATTAAATCTGAATCGTAATGGTCAAGTGCTATAAGCAAGTGATTCTTAAACTCAAAGGAGGTTCCAATGAAAAACAAATCAATTTAATTCACTAAAAATGATACCAGGTAGAAAATAAAATGTACCGTTATCAGATCTTTTATTCTGCTAATGCTCATATTCACAGCAGACAGTTATACAAAGACAATCTTTCCATATTGAAGATTTGGCTTAAAACATTTTTTAGGTGAATACACAAAATTGCCATGAACCATTTGGTCTAATCCATTTCTGCTGCAGCTCTCTGCTACAGTATTTCCTTTGAATTGCTCCATTTTAAAACACAGTTTCATGCTTATGTTATAATGACTGCTGGTTTACTGTATTTCAGTTGCACAGACCTTCAGTTGCCTTGACATTGCTCCATGCTTCAGAGAGCCTTTTTTTCAGGCATCATCAGACTGTCATCACTCAGGATCATATTATCAGCTCGGTCCTGGCTCCTGTGAGGCTGAAGCAACATATGGACTCTGTTCATTGAGGTCACTGGAAGGGCTGGTGTGAGCTGACCTGAGATTCAGGACATGGAGGCAACAAGAGGGAAACCAGGCTTCCAACTTGGAACAACACTGACCTCAAGTGGCTGTTTTACAGAATATCATCAAACGGAATAGATCCATTTCAGGTCTTACATAGGATTTTCATGATATTATGACCTGATTACAGTAGTTATCATGCACTTACAATGTCCTCATGCTGCTCTTATGTTGCCTTGTAATGCAGAATGAGCACCGCTGCTGGTAAAGTTGTTCCAGCTGCACCGCAGACGGTTTGTGCTCAATGTTCTGCTTCATTTGCTCATATAGAGAAAATGTGCTTGTGAGCATTCCATTAATTTAGACAGTAAATGACATAGAAAAATAAATTAACTTGAGTAAAAGAGGCTAAACTTTGTTTGTGTGCAAATAACACTTCAGGTGCATGGCAGGATTACGCTGTCAGGAGGTTTGGGACAAAAATTATCCGAGGGCCCCCATGAGCCCTTTTTCTTTAACCGTTTGTTAATTGTCTGTACAAGTGAAATACATGTATCTTAATAATGGTTTTGCCTTGAGTCCTACTAACCAACCAGTAGGTTAAGAGAATGCAAATCCAAAAGCAGATGTTGGGAATTGCATGTTTTTAACTTTGTAGTGATTGACATTGTACGGATTTAAGAGCGACATTTTTCTTTTCTTTTTTTCAGTTGTTTTGGATGCTCTCCAACAAACCAGAGAAGCTGTGTACGTCAAGGCTGTATTGTGGATCGCCTTCTCAAATGACTGGACTTCATCCTTGGACAATTCTATCATAGGACTTCTGTAGTTACATGTTGCTGTGCAGAGGCAAAATCAAATTAAACTTTGCTGTTGCAGGGTTTTTAAAATTGGCAGCTGTAAAATTTTGGGGAAATGTAGAACTCCTTTAGAAAGTATCAGGGGTGGAACGATCTCAGTGAAACTTCCTCCAGTAAAGGCACATGTAGAGGAACTGAAAAGGGCCCTAATCTCCACGGAAAGCTCAGGATAATAACATTTAAACCATGGGAACTGGATGCAGAGCCAAACATAGATACGAAGTCAAGGTGAAAGTTAATAAATGCGTGGAATTTCTTTGACTTCCTTCGGGATGTTATATGCAGGAGAATTTCTACAAAGGTGTTTGCATCTACGGCTGTTTTTTCCTGAACAGCAGGGCTGGCAGTCTGCTGGTGGGGGTGTGTGACAATGGAGTAGTCTGTGGTGTGAACTTCAGCTATATAAACTGGAGGATGACACCCACCAGCAGCTGGACGAGCTTGTGAAGCTCTTCAAACCTCCTCTCCTTCCATACAACTACACTCTGCACATTCTGCTAAAGGGTCAAGGATGGAAAGGAGGGACACCTGCTCAAGGTGTCACCTTCAGACCGCCTTCAGTCTCCACTGACCCGATCCTGTTTCAGGTGTGCGCTGGGAAGGTGTACTTGAGGCAACACGGAGTGTGCAGGGACTCCTGGATTCCTCTGTCGTAACATAGATCAATCCACAGACATGGGATCAAAACATTATTATTACATTATTACTATCAATACAATTTGAGCATTGATATGCTACATGTGCGCTCCAGATGTGGAGTGGTATGGTGCAGCAGATAGAGCTGCGGGGTCTGAGTGGGGGCTCTTAGCCGGCTAAGCATGACTGCCGGCAAAGAAGAAGAGAAAAAGGACGAAGCCACCTGGAAGCTGAGGTCAAGACTAAAGCCAACAGACACCGTTTTCCGACCTCGTCCGGTGGGAAATCCAAATGCCAGACCAGCTTAAAAACACACACAGGGGAGAATCTTTCTTAAGGTTAAGTTTAGCTGAGATGCTCACAGTAGCAGAATAAAGCACAGCTACCATCTAATACCCAATTAGTTACACTCTTATTTTCTTATTTAAATTCCTCCACTCACAGATATATGGCCTGTCCCTTGTCCTTCTCTTTCCATTATTTCACCATCACTGTATACTGTGATTAAGAGTCTGACACCAAAAGATTGTTTTCAAATTCTTCTGTTGAAATAGTAAAAGTCTTTTTAGTTCAAATCTGTTGGTTTATGCTGTTTACCTGAGGAAAACGTAAAGCCTTCTTTCATATAGCTCAGTATAATGAGTATTTGAATAATCATTGATTCTGGATTTTTCAATTGAGATGCCATTTTATCAAATTCTAACCAGGTATTTGAACTTTTTTGTGAAAAGAAACGTGCAAATTATTAATCCGCAGGTTATTTTTTTTATCTTTGAATGTGCTTGGAGGAGCTATCAAGCTGTCATCAATAGTTTTACATGAACAATGGGTCAAATGACTACACTGTAACCTGAAATAGTTAAGATCTCACGGTGAAAAAGTCACCATGCAGTTTCCCTCCGTGAAACAGAGCTTTTTAGCCTGTTTTAGATTGTTTTGGTTTTCATTTCCAGACAGCTGTTTTCAGAAAAAACACTTCTTTTAACTGGCTGTACACTAGTGCACACTGCAGTGTGGACAGCAGTGAACATAATAGAGCACTAAGTACTTACAGTGCCTAAAAATAAAGACTAAAGTAATATTCTAAAAAAGAGTCAAAACCCTCATGTCATGTTTTGGCTACCCTCTGTTCAGCTAGTTTTAACTGTCCTCAGAAAGATGTCCAAGTCAGCACTGGCTATTAAAAGTATCTTAGTTCCAATTAATCAACAATCTGTTAGAATTTGCAGACAAACAGGAGGTATAGTTTCAACAGCGTAACGTGAACACAAGCAGAATTGTACCATAATGATTGTCAATGTTGAAGCACACTTGATGTTCATCCACTGTTACGACAAATTCAAAGCCGAAACAGGCTGACTTCAACCAGTGCAGCAGGAAAAGGTAAGATGCTCTATTCACTGCTGTATATTTGCACACACTCATGAGCTTTGTCATCATCAGCGTAGTGGCAGTTATGCTCCCTCGCCATGCCTCGTGGCTTTGATTGATCATTGTTTTGATCAGCCTTGAATTTATGATTTATCAAGCCTCCTCATGTTCATTTATCTATTTAGTACACTGACGCCCCCTTATTATCATCTCACACTGTGTATCTTATGCTGAATCACACACAATAAGCTTCCAGACAACTGACTGTACAGGAAAAACTCACGCTGACCTGTAAAATAAATGGCTCTCTAAGTTTTTGTTTTGCAACACTGTGAAACTACGATTCCAAATGTCAGAAAAAATGCATCATCAGCCAAAACATGCAAAACCTGAGGCTGAAAATGAGGAGGAAGAGGAGAGGGAAGAAGCTATAGAAGTGTTTAAAGTCACCATTCAAAAGCTCGTCTGAAGCAAGCCTCTTCCTCAGATTTAATCCGCATCCTCTGCATCCTGCACATCAGCTCAAGAGGGCTCCCTCAAAATTGAACCTCGGTGCCGACTCCACCCATGCACATTCATCAACTGCCATTCTAGCAGAGAAACTGCAGTGAAAAAGAATAGAGAAAATGGTACCCGAGGAAAGAAACCTGGTAGTGAGAAAGGCATCAGAAGGACAAAAAAGAAGAGACACCCATGGTCCTCATCCTTCAGTCTAAAGCCACAGTTCAGACCAAGGAACACCAGTATAGGTACAAGACAATATGATAATGACGTCGTGACCACTACAGCCAATATTATTGTGATATTACAGATACAGCAACATTAATGTATATAGTGACATACCATGTTGCAATTTTACTGGCAACATTTAAGAATCTGACTTTTATCTTCAGCAATTTAAGTTTAATTGGAAAGGTCCATAAATAGTGCTTAAAAACTTCGTTAAAATTATGATTAATGTTTCTGTTGTCAGCTCATATATCAGCTGCATATACAGCTAAAGAGATACATATTTTCATATATATATATATATATGCTAACTGTTAACGTTTTAGTATCATTGTATTAATTCAGACCTATTATTTTCCTATTTATATATAAATGTATTCATTTAATTATTTTGTAATTCATTAAGTAATTTATTAGTAGTGGTAGTTGCAGGGTTATTATTACATATAAAAATTAATACATCTATAGCAAAAGGTTTGCTCATGTTATACAGTTAAACTCAATTCATACCCATGTCAAATTTTCATGGGTAGTGAATTTGTATTTGACCAGTAGGTTTCATTATCTGTAAATTACTTAAACAAGTGACAAAACATTGGAAGACATTTTGCCAGAGATGTTAATGATAAATCTTAAATCCTATTTTTCCACACTTTTTAATAAAATGTCAAAGATTCTCAGCGTTCTCATCAACTATAAATTGAGAACAGCTCATGCAGTAGTTTTCTAGTCCATGACTAGTCCATTGCAAGTCATGGCGAAAACCAAAAGGCTCAGTGAAGACCCCTGGTTGCGCAGTGTCGCTGCTTTACACTATGGACATAATATTTTTCATAGAAATGTTAAAAACAAAGCAGAACACAAAACTATCTTGAGCACAATGACTTAACATCCTGTTTCACTTGGTTATTTCCAGCCAGAAGTAAAGTATTGGTCAAATTCACTGGAAATGAAAATTTGATGTGGGTATGGATGATTTTGGGCTTAATTGTATGTGCATGTAAAAAGTATATCAGGTGATAAATCATTATGTATACAGTATCTCTCTCTACTACTACTACTACTACTACTACACTATTTTAGTACCACTGTTTTTATTAATTTACTAATAACATTAATACATATATCTGTATATTCAATCTATGTAAGAAATACTGTATATATAGATACGCACTGCATATTGATATAGATGTACCAACTGGTAAACTATTTACTGTGACTGTTTTAATATAATGTTATGGTTTCTCTTTAATATTATTGTAATTATCATGTGTTTATGAAATATATTTGTTAAGGTTGGGTGATGTGTTTTAATAAAAGTAAATATCATTTCGACCCATAACTTGAAACTATTTCATTTGCTTTCTCTATTCTCAAAACTTTACAAAGGACGAAGGCATTCTGGGAAATGCTAATATTGGACTGAGAACAATCACAATTGTGTTATGATATATGTTGATAATGAACTGTGGGTTTCTGCTTAGGGCTGTTTCCTTTGGACTGTCACCCAGGGAAGAGTAGGATTCATCCATCCATCTGCTATACAGTGTGTCTGCTGTCCTTATACGCAGTATATTCCAACTTTTGTAAGAACAGTATGTTTCACATTCATTTAACTGAGCCAACATCACTGACCCGGTGTGCTCGGTTCCCTTCTGTGACACCAGCCTGTCTGTGAGCAGGACATCAGCAGCTGTCAGTGGCTCCACTACAGAGCCCACGTTGGCAAGAGACACACACTGTTTAGTTCAAAAGAGGTAAAGGTAAGGTTACATCAAACACTATACATTCTGGTAGAAAAGATACCTCTTATTGTGATACATTTCTTCTAGAACTAATATTGTCAATCATTATCAAATAATCTATTCATTTACCAAGATAAAAATTGTGAGAAATGAAAAGCACAAGTTCACAAACTCCAGGGTGACATTGTTCAAAACCCAAAGATAAAAATGTCTAGCATATTTACTTGATACATTACTTTTTTCATCTACAACGTATTTTCAATTTGTTAATTTAATCTGATTAATCAGTGTATTTACTGATTGAATAAATGGTTTCACTTATATTAATTTTGGTCCTTTGTCCTTTGTAATGATTTGAAATCATTTCTGTTTCTCTCTGACAAAAACACACTCCAAAGCAAACACTTTCGTAAATGTTTGTCTTCCGTTCTTTGTAGAAAAGTGACAGTCAAATCAGTCAAAAGCTTTTCCACCTGAATATCCAGTCAGGATGGCCATTTCAAGCAAAAATACTTTTCAATATTTGGTGGGAACTCTTTATAAATAAGACTCTACCCAACTCCAACTCATGTTCAACAAATGCCATCCACCTTTGAAAATCCATTTGTTGGACAAAGCTGATGGGAAGCATGTCTTCAGCTTCATCTTTGAGATGATGGTCTTTGTTTGCTCTGCATATCCAACATCAAACACACTTTGTGTGGCCGGAAAGGTTTACGTTTTTATAAAAGCGAAGTGCAAAATGGAAACCAACTAAATCATGGCATCAACTGAAGCTTCAGCTCCACTCAAGAGACAAAAAAAAAATAGCAGATGAAAACCTCGTGGATCACTGAGGACTGATGAAGAAACTGTAACCGTCTTTACATAATACATGAAACTAACAGAGAAGCCACATTTCCACCATGTTTTCCATATTGTTTTCCTCCATTTGAGGTTTGACTGGCGCTTTCTTAATAGGCTTATTTCACAATATAGTGCTACATTCTTTTGTCTCTCTACTATGGATGAAGAGTAGCATCATTTCTCCCAGTCTCTTCTATCTCTACCAGAAAATCACAATTGCAGTTGCTGTCTTGTTGACAAATTTCAAGGAGACGAGAAAAGGTCAAAGTTGGAAAAGGGATGCAAGGGATTATTTTTTTAGCAGTTCATTTTTGAATATTAATCTCCAGTTAGGCACTTCATGTTAGGAGTTAGATGATCTTCAAAGGATGTTTTAATGGAGAATGTTTCTTGTCAACTGTGTTTGTATGTTTTTGTAGTCTCAAATATTATTGCAGTGAAAGTGATAATTAGAGGCAGATGTTATACATCATGAAGAAGGTGCGAGGAACCACATCAGCTTGAGGTAAATACATGGAAATAGCTTCTCATTTCCTTCATGTGGTAAAAAAGCTATTGTTTCAGTGTCAATATAAAAACCACAGAAAACATATTATTGATGCATGATCAAAATAATTCATTACTTTCATGCAAGGTTTCATATTTGTAGACACACATTTCATGTGACACTTACTAACAGTTACTACGTTATACATGTAATCATAAAATGCTTCTGTATTATGTTTATCATGACACATAACAGCT
This sequence comes from Brachyistius frenatus, assembly GCF_029030835.1. Classification (NCBI taxonomy): domain Eukaryota; kingdom Metazoa; phylum Chordata; class Actinopteri; family Embiotocidae; genus Brachyistius; species Brachyistius frenatus. The sequence goes on from NW_027210700.1 coordinate 557,234, forward strand.
TTAATAATATTTGAATACTAAAATAACATTTCACATCTTTATTTAAATGAAAAAAGTCTTGGCATCACTTTGTCCAGATAACATTTGAATTTATACTCAGATGATGGCGTATACATGCTCTTGTGCAGCTGGAAGATGTTTGTGCAACCATGTGGTATCATCACTTTGCCAGACAGCTTACACTCCAAAATGTTCCAGCTACCCTGGCTTGCACAAGCAAACAGCAGGCCTGGCACAGGCCCCCCATCCTAGTTTAAAAAAAAAAAAAAAGAAAGAAAAGAGAGATAACTAATTCTTCATACAGTTTTAATTGGTCAACAAATACCAACAAAATTCATTAAAAGTACATGACAGTTTAAAACAGATTATAGCCTAGTGTAAAATGTGTATATTTTGTCAGAATATCAAACCAGAACGAGTGGATGAGCTTGTGGTTTGTAAGCCTAAAGCCTCTGGTAGGAACTGTGTGCAGTCTGCTCTGTACAATGCATACAAAGGTCATCTTAATCAACAAAAACTAATAAAAATTCATCGACATAAAGTGACAACAAATATACTGAAACATAACCATGTTATTTTAGAACCTTTCCCTGACTGATGTTATTGCTCAATCAGTATTTATACTTCCATTCGTCCACAACCACGTATGACAAAGATCATTGATGGAATGCCAGCAGTAAATTATGATGTCAACAAAATTTGATGATGCCCCTAAAGGCTACCTACTTTCCTATCAGTGTCCATATCCAGGATGTGGTCACCCATCCAAACACTCCCAAATTCCCACCCTTATCTGTCCCACAATACCCACTGCCACTAAACTATTTTGTTCCTGGTAGCTGGGTGGAAATTTTGCATATGCAGAGTATGAATTTGTCACCTGAAATGTTAGGGAACCAAGGAACCAAGGATCAATCCTTAAGCACCTCTGGGTTAGTATGAGACAGACTCGGCTAACTGTGAGCCAGTTCTACAAAACAGTTCATGATCAGAAAACACTGAATTAACACTCTGTAAATATCATTAGGCCCTGCAGACCAAAGCCATGAAGAAAGGTTGCTGCCAACATCCTGAAACCTTTAGTTCCAGAGACTAAAGTTGGCAAACTTTGCAAGGAACTAAAAGGTTCCTTCAAAATTGTGTTACGTGTTTCCACGGTGCACAACAAAGATTCACAAAGATTTGGAAAAATAGTCAGCTGACATATCAAACAGTAGTGTCTGTTTTAATAAGTGACTTTGCTCATAATGGTGCGTTAATAAGCAACTGTGAAGTGGGAAAGTTCTGACCTTCGAGTGTGAGAAATCACCTGAATGCTTGTTGAACTGGAACTATCCCACTTCCCAACTGCCTGAACGCAGCATCACTGTACAAATTGATAAGGTAGATGCTCTCATTGTGCAACCCAAGACATTGTAGATGTAAAATACTTCATTAATTTATAATGGATTCAATGCACCTATGTATTTTGCCGTGAGGCGTCATTGCTAACCACTGCAGCATAATTCAACTTTTTTGCAGGAAAAAACAACAGATTCAAACTATTATTTAGCAAGTTATTTTTTATCTCTGAATGTACCTGGAGGGGCTCTTCACAGCTGCTGTAAATCGACATGGGTCAAATGACTACAGTGTAACAGGAAATATTTGAAGAACCCACAGAGAAATATCACCAGCTCTGTAGTTTCTGTCAGGGAAAGCCAAAGCCTTTTAGCTTTCTTTAGTACATTGTTTTGTTTTGTTTGTTTCCAGTGGCAGGCAGCAGTTTTCACGAAAATAACAGTAACAATAGTAATAATAATACTAATGTAGACAGTTGTGAACATATAGGGCAGCAAATAGTTGAAGGGTGTAAAAATAAAGACAAAATAGCTAATAAATTTGAGCTGACACCCTCAGTCATGCCTTATCTAGCCTCTGTTCAGCTGGTATTGCACAACTCATTGAGCATTTCATTCATCTGCAGTCTTTTCATCTTTTCTGCAAAAATGTCCACAGTTACACTTGCTGTTGAAAGTGTCATAGTTTCAATTAAGCAAACATTTGGGAGCATATAAGAGCAAACAACAGCTCTTGTGAGAATTAACACGCCCAGCAGTAAGCCAGGTTGGCTTGTTTTCTTCCGTATCTTTAACAACCAGCACTCTCTTATAATGCTGATCAACTCAGTCTGTAATGTAGGCTGACACACAGCTCTGCACTGTTCAGTCCATCCTGACTGACCGACTGACAGCCATATCTAAACTTGTGACAGCCACCTGGTGAAGTGAAACCAAAATGTATGTTTCAGAAGTAAAATCTGCATTCACAATCTTTTTGAGTTTGCAGCTAACAAGTCAGCACAGTGGAGCATTTAGCAATGAAATGGTGGCAAGTTTGAAACTACAAACAGTCAAAAAGAGAGTAAATACTGAACTTACATCCATTTTTCCAAATAAGTGTTAATACACCATGTCTTCTGGATGAGTAAGCAAGCAATAGTTTGCTATAACGTTCAGCATTCAACTTTATAAGGTGATAAAGAAGGCTATCAGTGTTTTAGTAGTTGAAAACTGCTAAATACTTCAAGATTTAGGTTTCTAGAAATTTGACCTCTTTAACAATGGAGAATTTACATGAGACAGAAAAAGAACATTCAAAATCTGTAAAGTGAAAGTTGAAAGATCCTGACTTAGCTCAAAACAACAGATTCTACATTTTCCACGATTCATCTTTGTGGTTTCTCTCTTTTTTTCTCTTAATCATGTTGTCCAGGTGCCCCATCGGATACAACCCTGATGAAATCATCAAAGTTACTTTTCAAACTAGTCATGCAGGGTTTATAAAACTAACTTCCTTAGCACAAGTGTACAGCCTGTAACGCTGACATGTAAAATTGGTGGGGTGCTCCTTTAATCTGAAAACAGAAAGCTCATTAAATTTCCTTTGTTCCTTTGGAAAGAGTCACAAATCTCTTGGCCATGTTCCTGCAATGCCACACAGCAGCCAGCAGGGGGCATTAGAGTATCAGCACTATTTTCTACCCTCCTGCCTTGTGGAAGTTGGAGGCAGTGCCCACTCATTGGTGATTAAGGTTCTGGTGATGAGTCACGAGGAGGGGGTGGTAGGGGGAAGGGACAGAGAGATAAAGAGAAAAGAGAGAGAGAGAGAGAGAGAGAGAGAGAGAGAGAGAGCGAGGGAGGAGGGAGGAGGGGTTAGGAGGGGTTAGGAGGTGTGGGGTAGTGGAGGGCTGCTTACATTACCTCCAGGTGTCCTCTCACGTTGCCAGGAGGCTGACAGATATCTGCTGTCTGGCCATGAATCTGCCTGCTCTCTGCTCTCCTGCCAGGGTCCCTGCCTGTCCATTTATCTCAGGCACACATCCATTCAGAACATTCATGAGTACTCCATTCAGGGCGGGGGTCAAATCAACAAAGTCCCTGGAATCAGTGTTATCTGACACCAATATCTTCCACATCCCCTTAAATAACTGAATTTAATCTATGGACCAATAAACTAATTATGATAAGAACATAAAACTTTATAAACTTCATAGTCTGTGCCAAAATGAATGGGCAATTGCTCTGGATTCATTTTATTTTTAAGATTTTTGACAAATGTTTCAAAAAAAAAAAAAAGTACATGACTTTTAAAACATTTTACATTTAAAACCTGGTTTTGCTTTTTCAGTAAGTCCAACATGTTTTTTTTCTTCCCCTTTGAGTTTCATGTCACATTTCCGGTTGTGTGCATCCAGCCCTGTGAGAAACATCTGTGTAGGGTTTTTTTCTTCTTCTTCTTCTTCTTCTTCTTCTTCTTCTTCTTCTTCTTCTTCTTCTTCTTCTTCTTCTTCTTCTTCTTCTTCTTCTTCTTATCTCACATGTTTTATTTGTGCGGTTGACTTAGCTCAAGCATAACCGTGCAGCAGCAGCAGCAGCAGCAGCTGTGAGTTAGTGTCGATCAGCCAACTGAGCTGCGCGGGGGCGGCTGACTAAGTCTTCTTACCATGCAGAAACTTTGCCTCCCTCCTCCCAGCCTGCCCACACGCACGCACGCAGCCTCACGTTGTGTTTTGTTGTTCTCGTGGCCGGGTGTCGTCACAGAGAAGCGATCGTAAATGCACATATACAATCTGTGGACACTCTGAATGGAGCTTTTATTTGCAGCGAGAGAACAAAAAGGGGGAACAAATACCTTTTGCCTTGTCTTTGCAGCAAATGTAACAGATGTTTCAGGAACTGTTTATTTTAGGATTATATCCATGGTATCATGTTTGAGGGTACTTAAGCAGTAAAAGATGAATCATAATAACAATAATATGGTAGTAATAGATCTCCCTCACAATTGCTCTCCTTTAAACTGCAAATACAGGCTCTGTTAATGTCAGCTGTAATAAGCCACAGTCGATGTGTGACCGCAGTGACAGTCTCTGTGTGTGTGTGTGTATGTTTGTCTGTTTGTCTACACGTGTCTTCATGCCACATGTGCATAAAGCACCTCCTTCCAAATCTTACTTGCTTTTGTCACACATGACCAACCTGACAAGTCTCTAAAAAAACACACCACACAAACAGCAACGTTTTTCTTGAAAGCCACAGGGCTGCCCCCTCGCACCAGTGGTGTGAATTTACGTGTGAGTCAACATCATCATGTCTCTGAGAACTAACTGAGAAACCCCCCTGTCTTCGGTACGCCGGCGTATCTGACTCACTGTGAAGCACATGCCATCCCGCAACCGTCTTACGATCATATGGGTCCCGCAGATGTCCTCCGAACGCGTCGCCTTCGACAGAAGCTCCAAAATGCATTGCGGTTTTCTGAATTCTTAGTTTTCTCCTGCTGTGTTCAGCCTTTTCCTCTTGTGTTGACTCAGAAGTGTCACAGCTTCTAAATGTTACAGACATCTTCTTATGGCAACAGTGACTCAGACGAGCAAACTCGTCATGTATTTACAACGCGATGTGTTCAATAAAGATCTAGGTAGACTACGACCTCCAGCTGATGAGCGTCAGAAAGCAAACAGCCACCAGGGTAAACAAACATCAAAGATAACCGCAGGAAAGCATTGGTCAGTTTCCAATTCTGTCCTGATGTAGAGCTACTTGCACAAATGCACAGGACCACTCAAATATTTTGACACCAGTAGTCATTCAGAACAAAACTGAAAACATTGAAACTACGAAATAACACATTAATCTATTGATTTCTGAGGCTGGTAACTCCTCTTCCTCTCCCGGGGCCATCTTCATGAGAGTAAGTTTCATCACAGCTTTTAATGTTTTTACGATTGAACTTGAAACTTTTAAAACTCTTGAATTTTTCTGTGCTGACTAACCTTCATGTTTCTCTTTAAATTGTTGAGGGCTTGTTGGATTAATACAGTTGTTGAACAGGGCTATTTACTGCATAACAACACTACCTCGACACAATACAACTAATGGTCTCAAACACATTAAGAAAAGAAGAAATTCCACCTGTTAACTTTTGACAAGACTCACCTAAAACCATTCTAGGTGACGACTTCATGACTTATGACAACACTTTTTTCTTTACTACATAAGTACACATATGTGTGATTTCATAGGCTTTGATGTCTTCTGTTTTGTTTCACACTGTAGAAAACAGTAAAACTAAAGACAGACTCTTGAATGAGTAATACAGAAGACTGAAAAAGGGATTAAGTCAGCAGTAGTCCTAAATTCAATCCGTCGTTTGTCCCTCAGTTTATCTGGTCATCCATTGACATCCATTTTGGCTAAGGCAAGGAAGCAAAATTAATTAAGAGGATAATAACCACTTCAGATATGGAAGATGTTTGAGCAATCGCTGGCAGAGTAATGCCATGCTTGTTAGTGAGGCTCAGGAGAAAGATGGCTGTGACTGCTGTGTTCCAATCAAATCAAAATGACAGATTGACCTTGGAGAGGCACAGGGAGGATATATTTTTAGCCAGTCGTTCTCACAGGGACGCTCTTCATTTTCTGTCCCGTTTTTTTTTTTCTGTTAATTTGGATTTTATTTCTGCCAACACTGGCCGCCTGGCTGCCTGGCCTCCACAGGGACGCTTGTTTACAGAGCAGAGCTCATGAGACGATCAGGCCTCTCAGCTCTCAGCTCAGGGACTAGAGAGGGGGAATTGACTGCTTCACATCACTTGCTTTTTTGACAAGTTTTTTTTCAAGCTATGTCAATAAAAGGCCTTTCTTTGCACACTGGGAGGAGAGCTTGACTCATCCACTGAAATCAAGTCTGCAAGGTGTTTAGAGAGCTTTTGCTCACTGAGTTGTTCGAGAAAATAATGTTCATGCTTTTGGTCTGATTGTTCCTCGGTTTCACAAGTGTAAAAGACAATAAGCCCTTCTACGAATAGTTTGCCTCAAATCAGCTTCCAACCCCGAGTCCAAACAGCATTCCTGTTCAAGTTTCGTTGTTGAAATCGATCCATTTCATAGGTAGTGAGTTGACCAGCTATGCATCCATTTTCATTTTGTCCAGAAGTGGGTTGTAATTAGAAAGTTAGTCCAGATATCTTTGCCCAGCAATGTTTTACAGCTCCTCCCGCAGAGTCCGGAGGTGTTCCCAGGCCAGATGAGATATAGAATCTCTCCAGTATATTCAGGGCATACGATGGGTTCATCTACTAGTCAGTTGTCCCTCAAAATATTCGAAAAGGAAAGCGCCCTCCCTTTGGGAAGGTATCTTAATTAGATGCCAGAACCACCTCAGCTTGATACTACCATGGATACTCCATGCTACCATGGCTACCATGTCTCAGCTCCTTAAGGATGACCCCGCCACCCTGCAGAGAAATCAGCCATGTCTTATCTATTACACAAAGCTAAGGACCATAGGTTGGAATGTCGATCGACTGGTAAATTGAGAGCTTTGCCTTCAGGCACCTACCCACATTGTTGGGTCACATCAGTCATAAACAATTCAGTTGAATAGTTCTTCATAAAGAACAAGTAGAGAGATAGGACACAGGCTCTAAGGGTCAGTCTAACACAGCCTATCAAAATGTAGTATACTGTATATTTGCTTTTGATCACATGTTTGCATTAGGGCTGCCCTAGAAATGTGTGAACGTATAGGTCTGATATTCTCAAGCGGTTTATATGGTACAGGACTGGGAGTGGCCTAGAGAGAATTTTTTTTTTTAAATCGTACACACAAAATACTAAATCGAGGCCATGAGATACTAAAAGGGTGCCACCATTTACTCTCTCATGCGCTGGTTTTATTATTTTATCAAATAAACTGACAGTGGGAAGCTGGGTAATTCATGCAGACAGTCCACATTGTAATATGCATTCAGACTTGCACAATATTGAAAGCTGAAAGTGAGTAAAGATATCTTAACGAGGCAGGAGCAAGCTGATGGAAAAAAAAAAAGGAAATACCAACAGAAGCAGAGTGTTGAGAAGTAACTTGCGACTCGACCAATAAGAGAAAAGTTCTCAGAGTAACTCGGCTGAAGATATTTTACACAAACCTGAATGAAACGAGCCCATGCCAGAAATTAACCAGAAGAGTTGCTCTTAATTCCTGAGACTGAGCAGGCTGACTGTCTGTGTGCCTGTGGCACAGAGCTGGAGACGAGGAGGCGGGGCTCGTTGTGTAGCTGCCTGGATGTGTGCACACAGATAGTGTCTGTTAGAAGCATTCATCAATGCAGATATTGACACAATTACTCGGATGGTACTCAAAAGTACATTATTCGTACCGGATACTCGTTTCACCCGAGTACTCGTCTCATCGCTACATACTTTAGACAAAAGAGTAGATGCACAAGACTCAACAGTGTTTTGCTGATTCCTAAGATCTTTGACAGTCCACTTTCGGAGCCACTGGAGCTGAGAACCAATACACGGAAACACATATCAGTCCGAATGCAATGACTACACAGATTGATTAATAATCCAAAGAGAATGTACAAATTGTGTTGTAACCCTATTTACTATGGTAATATATTGCAGATGGTGCATCTGAAATGCTGCAAAACAAGACAAAAGACAAAAGTTGCAAGGCATAGATGATGTTTTTACATCTGAATTTAAGTCACAATCAACCACTTATATGTGTTTAAAATAGATTTGAGGTAACAATCATATTTAAATGAATTCTGATTTCATTTATATTCAACAAAGATAGCCCGTGGTTATCAGTAGCGCAGATGTAAACACGGTGAATAAAAATGAAAGAACGAGCCTACGCGGGGGGAGGGGAGCCTGTAGTTAGTGAGTCCTCAAGGACAGAGTGTGCTGTGGGAGCCCGGCTGAGGTGTTGCGAGGAGGCAAGCATGGAAAAGAGGAGGAGGGGGGGTAGGAGGAAGGATTGCTGACGCATTTTGAAGCTGGCGGAGGGGTGTCTGCTGACGTCTGGACAGCCATGCAAATCTAGGAAACCAAGGAGATGGCCCTGGTCCAAAGTCTGCCCGGTGAACCGTGGTGATTTCTGACAAAAGATGAAATGAAGCACAGGGGAGGCTCAAACGACAAGACTGCATTTCTTTCTTTGGCTGTTTGGCAGCGCTCGCCTCTGTTTCACAGAGAGTGGTCCACTTAAGTGAAGAGCAGCATCTTGACAATGGAGTTCTGGACACAGATAACAGTACACCATGCTCAGCGGGAGGAATGAAAAACAGGGGGGGCACAATATGTATTTTGTTTCCAAAACACTGTCGAACAAAAAGGACAGAACACACCCAGAAATATCTGAACCAGACCTGTTAGCACTACTTCACAGTTACATTTGATAAATGAAGACATATCACATAAAACCAAACCAGAGAATTCACTTTAAAAAAACAACAACAACAAATGAAGAAGCATTAGGGTTGTCCTGCAGTTTCTCGCTCTAATTTGCCAATTCACTGAAAACAGAATATTTCCAAATATGTATCACAACACTCCAGTGAATTCTGACTATACAAGTAGTTGCAACCCAGCGATCTGATTGGTCAACTGTACTTTTGGAACGTGCTTAAATCAGCATAACATCACACCAAGCTCATCACTAGAAATATCACTCCACCTTCTCAATGGCAAAATATAATTCGAATTTTATTTGATATAATATGCAATATGATGTTGTTTTTACTTGTTATAGGCCCTTTAAATGTGACACCATTTGGCAAAATCGGGTCTCTTTTGGTCCTTTTTTGTTGCTCCAAGCACCCGTACCGTAACACCACGCAGTCATGTACTTACAATCCCAGCGACGGCTAGCTGGACCGGTTTGTTTTAACACATGACACGATGCTAAAATCTTAAAAATACATGACCACATCAATATCTTTTTTCAGCAGATATCTTACTTACAACAAGACAGAGCGAGCAAAGCAGTTCAGTTTTTCTATGTGCTGTATTTATTCAGTTTGAGAAATGATCTCTGGAAAGCAATAAAACAGACTAGAAATAGTCTCTGTTGCCACATCGTTACTCAGAGTCAGCCTACTTCCTAATGCATACATTACATAACGTATTGCCATGGAAATGGAGCTTACACTAACACAAAGCTGTATATTTTGAGGGTGAATTGCCCCACAATATTAATACATTCTGATTACGTACTTAATTTAGATGGTAACTTGTTGTATAATTGCAATATTACACGAGAAGGTCTGTTTTAACGTCATTATTGGCACGACAGTGATGCGGTCAGGACCGAGGCATCATATTGGTCAATTTAAACATTCTTGCTTCGGTGATTTGTCTCACCAAACTTCATATAATTGTTTAACAGTGAGCTACAGTACCAGGCTAACATTTGGACACACCTACTCACTCAAGAGTTTTTCTTTTTACTATTTTCAACATTGTCAAAGACATCAAAAAGACATCAAAACTTTAAAATAGCACATGGAATCATGAAGCAAACATAACTGTATAAACTGTACAAAGCAATTTGTTTTGCCTCCTCAAAGTAGCCACTATTTGTCGTGTTGACAGCTTTGTTAGGTTTATGAGATCATCACCTGAAAATGTTTTCAGTTAACACTGGTGAGCCTTGTCAAAAGTTAACAGTGGAATTTCTTGCTTTATTGTGTATTTGAGACCAACAGTTGTGTTTTGCTAACGTAGTGTTTACACAGCAAACAAATGTACAGCACAAATTTTAAATTACTGGAAATCCATATTGAGGAGAAGAATGATCAAGTTATTTTCCAGTTACACCGGTGCACCCCCCCAACTAACTTTCTTTTTTAGATGTCCCGTCATGGAGCTGCATGTCACTGCTCTGCACTTGTCGTCTCCACCAACAGTTCTTCTCTTGTATCTCTATGCTGTCCTTTTCTCTCTCTGCTCTCCTCTCACCCCAACTGGTCGAGGCAGATGTTCTCCACCTCTGATCCTGGTTCTGTCGGAGGTTTCTTCCTGTTCAGAGGGAGTTTTTCTTCCCTCTGTTGGAGGTTTTTCTCCCTTAAAGAGGAGGTTTTTTTTTTTCCCTCCTTGCTTATGTGGGAATTGTTAAATTGTTGGTTTCTCTGTATAATATTGTAAAGTCTTGCTGTAAGGACTATAATGTGTTAAGTGCCATGAAATAACCTGTGTTGTGATTTGGCGCTATAAAAATAAAATTGAATTGAATTGAATTGAACTAACTGGTCCATCTGAAATCACCCCTTTGGAGATCAGAGGGATTGACATCCAGCAAGGGACCTGGTTTGAATCCAGGATGTGTTTGACTGGGAGCAGCCAGCAGCTGAGCTGTCTAGGGGAGGGTCAAATAGCGTTAACGCTTTTGTGTTGGTAACTGTCAGTTAAAGACTGAAAGTTCTGTTAGCAATTGTGTTGAAGAGAAAGGATATTGCCATTTGGACATTCTTGAAAATTTTAGGCACCACTTGTGTTTTAGCTACAGTGTAGCAGTTAACAGCTTAATGGCTATCTGTAAACTGGTGGAGGTAAAAATTTTGGGTACACCTAAATTATGTGCTGTTTCAATAGTGCCACCAATGTCAAACGTTGGACAGAACACACCTCCCGGCTTCGTAATGGCTGTTTGACTAAGAAGCCAAAGTGATGGAGCAAGGCAAATCCTAACAAGATGGTTTGGGATGAGTTAGACCGCAGACTGAAAGAAAAATAATCAACAAGTGATCAGCATATGTAGAAACTACCTTAAGAAAGTTGCACAAGATCCAAGTGAGGACCTAATGAGGTTGCTTGAGAAAATAAAGCTCGGGTGTGCAAACAGTTTGATTCACCAGCGAAAATGCAGTGGTCTGCGCCATGTAGGAGACTTTCAAATATGCATGACAGAGAGCAGATTGCCTTTGCATTCCTCCCTCCGGTCGATCAAGCCGTCACTCAGGAACTGCAGGGTTATGGGTGGTCTGGTGTCTAAGCTGCACCGGGCAATGGCCACGCTGACGCGCCTGGGTTCATTATGTCGCTCTACCTTCGTAACCTGTCCCATCAGGTGCAGCGAGGCGCCGGCGACTCCGGCTTCATGGGGGAGCTTCAGGCGACTTCTTTGTGCCTCTCCTCCAGTATGAAAGAGCAGGCAGAAACCACAGGCAGAGCTCTAGCATCCTTCTGGGTGGTTAGATGACAACACCTCTTACCTCCTGCCTGAGACTGTAGGAGCTTTAAGCAGCTCCTTCAGCAGCAGACTGCTGCACCCTCAGTGCAGGAAAGAGCGCTACCACAGGTAGTTTGTTCTGACAGCTGTCAGACTTTACAACACCACCCTATAATAATATTGTTGCACTGTTCATCTCATTTCATTTCATAGCACCAGACACTTTTTTCCATTTATCCCAAACTGTATTTATTTATTTATAATTATTGTATTTGTTTTTCTGTGTATATAGTCTGTGTGTGTGTATTTATTATAAAATATCGATCTTATTTCTTATGTCTTATACGTATTTGTAAGTGTTTTCATATTGTGTGCACTTTTTGGTTTTCTTTGCTGCTGTGATGACTGTGGGATTAATAAAGTCAAATCTATCTATCTATCTATGCCACCTGTGGCTGTCCCAGCTACAGCAGGGAGATCAGGACTGTTTATTGAAGCTGCTGGTAGACTCATGTGCTACGTACGCCAACATTTCTTGCCAAGACTGAGGCCTCACCATGTCATCGTCAGGACCGACAGTACAGCGACAGCAGCCTACATCAACAGACAGTGGGGTCTAGGTTCCACCGTCCTGTGCAACCTGGCAACCAGATCGTGGCAGCCCCTTTTTTTGCTCACTCAAGGCAGTCCACGTACCAGGGCTTTCCATCATGGCAGCAGGTATTATGTCGGGGTGGTGGGGTCCAAATTCCGGAGAGTGGATGCGATAGGAGCTTCCACTCCGGACAGACCTGCTGTCTTAGGCAAGCGGTACCCTGTTCCACCCCTTTCCAGCGGGGCTCAGATTGGTGGCCTGGCCCCTGAGAGGGATAGACTCCTGGCTCTAGGCCTGCCAGAGCTGGTGGGGAGGACTATGCAAGAGGCCTGGGCGCCATCCAATAGGTTTAATTCACATCATTGGGGGGTGTTCACAACCTGGTGTAGTGCACACCAGGTTGATCGCTATTTGGCTGCGGCCTCAGACGTCCTGGAGTTCTTGCAGGCCCAGCTGAATGCAGTTAAATCTGCTGTTACACTGCGAGGCATGGTGGCAACAATGAAGGCTGTTTTTGGAACGCTGACTGAAGATGGCTGCTCCTTGATCTCTAGGTTCCTCAGAGGCGCCCGTAGGCTTACTAAGCCTGGAGGAGGTCCTTGGAGCACTTCAACAACCCCCTTTGAGCCCCTTGGGATTGCTGATTATTGATAAGTGAGGTACACGCATTGTCGGTTCAGAGCGACTGCTGCAGGTTTTCTCCGGATGGGTCGAGTGAGATTCTCTGCCCCAACCCGGCATTCCTGAGCTGCAGTCCCTTTCTCCCTCTACAGGGGATCAGGCGGCTGAGCAGCACCTGTCTCTGCTGTGCCTTGTCAGACCATTGTCAGAGAACATTGGGCGCACTCAGTCCATCAGGAGGATTTATCAACTATTCATCTGCTTAAACTCCTGTCATCTGGGCAGCCCCTTGTCAAAATCTAGGCTGTCCCACTGGCTTGTGGACATGATTCAGCAGGCATAGGTATCCTCGGGTTTGCCTGTCCCTTCCAGGATTCGGGCACACTCAACTCGTGGCATGGCATGACATTTTCGAGGTTTTACTGTCTGAATGTAGCCGCCAGTCTCTCCTTTGGGGAGCAGGTTCTGGGGCAATTCACCAGTAGACGATGAGGCCTAGGCAATTATCCACCTCTTACTGGTCTCCCTTAATCAGCTTGGCATCTTGTAGTGTGACCTGGGCAGCCCTTCTACCTCTCAGGCTTGGCCTTTGCGTCTTGCAGGTCCTTGACCTGGTTGGTATGTAAATAGTGTACATTTGTAAATAGTTTATTTGTTCACATTGGTGTATTGGGCTGTGGGCAGCACCGTCTCCTCACAGGGTGTCTTAAAGAGTTACCCCGTACATATGAAATATGTAACAGAGTGGAGAGATAGTCTCGAGATGATAGAGAATGTGTGGTTACATAGTAACCTTGGTTCTCTGAGTGAAGAGACTATCTCTCCAACGCTTAGGCCGCTCGGAGACACCTTTCGATCAAACTATCACTGATTCACACCAGCACAGGTGCTTTATAGGTAAACCATAGGGCGTGACTGGGAAAGCCGGAGTGCCTTAAAGAAATATCCATGTACCCTGACAGGCAGGAGTTCATTCCCCTGTACATGTGAAATATGTAACAGAGTGGAGAGATGGTCTCTTCACTCAGAGAACCAAGGTTAAAATGTAACCACACGTTTCTCCTGCTGACCCTGCCTGCGTTTTCCTGCTTAGCCCATAGCGTTGACATCTCAGAAATAAAAACTGAAACCTCCATGGTTTCATTCTTTTTTAATTCTTCTTTTTTTTCTTTGTCGTTAGAGCTGTCCTGTCAACAATTTTACAGAAGTCTCTTTTATAATTGTGATCTATAGGGAAAATGCTTTTGGGGCTGCAGGAGACTTTTTTGTTGCAAAACTGTGAGTGACCACTGGGAAAATGGCAGCAAGGCTGAGTGGCGCTGCCTTATCGAGTTCCTTTAACTCTGCCATGTTTATCTCCTCAGGGTCTTAATTAGGAATTTGATGTGACTCATTTTCTCAGAGCTTTCCTTCCAGATGCCACGGAACGGCCCCAGATTTGGCATTAAATTGATTGATCAAATTGAGGACTAATATGTGATTTTCTTTAGGCATTGATGATATTTTGATCTTAACGGATTGTGAATACCATTATAATCTCATGATGTAACTAATTTGGTGCCCATCTGCCTCGTGTTGGCCGTTGGCCTGATGTCAACCTGTCTGGGTCGAAACGTTCTCACTTTTCTCTCCAACAAAGGTTTTGACGCTGTAATTCAGATGGCGGAGAATCTACATTTTCCTTCATTGACTCTCTTGTCCTGCACCTGACCTAACTATAGTACAGGATGTTCTCACATTATCTCTTTGCTGATTTATGTCATGTCTTCCCTTTCATGTTTACAAATGAGTTTCTAAAGTTATCTTTTAGAGTTTGAATTCTACCTAAAAATAAATCAAAGTTGACATACTGTGTAATGCTACATTTACTGTAGCAATAAAGGTCGAGCTGCTTTTTGATAATACTGTCAACTATATGGCTGTCTATCCTTTCAGGAGAAATGAAATGGTTGATACAGAATAACAAGTAGAGAACATCCTGGAAATAGTCTATTAACATAATTTATATAATCAAATCACAGTCAGACCTTTTCACCCTGATTCACATGCAGCAGGTTTAATAGTTGTCTTAAAGTTATGATACTCCAGAGTGTGTTATCTTAATGAAGAGCCTTTAATCAGGTTCAATATGGATGTAGGAGTGTCTGCTTAGTAACTACTGCAGCTTCACACAATCCACATCTGAAAGCCCAGGCTGCAGAAGCTGCACCATGTCAAATATTGACTTGTTTAACTATGTGTGTGAAAGTGCTACGCAAGGTCAAGGCTCACAGAGCAAACAGAGCTTCTTCACTGCAACTGACTGTGAGTCTGGAGCAAGAAAAAAGGCCATAAATTACCATCTCATTAAAAACAAAACCAGTTTTCTTTAGCCTAATTCAGTTTATTCTGCTGTCTGAAGTGTCTGTTCTCAAAACAGATTACTCTCCATGTTACCCTATGTGTAGAAATCCATGTATGATTCATTCAGTTATGTTTCACGTTAAATAAATTGTAGCTAAAGATGACACTATCACTGAAATTGAAATGTATACCGGCCTCTGAGGATAAAATGTTATGTTTGTCTTTTGGTATGCCCATGGCTTGAGACCAAGCGGCAACCAACAGTGACGTCACCCACCGGTTTGTGAACTGCCATTGGGAAGCCTCAAGTTTGGATTTTAACCTTCGCCATCTTGCTATTTTGGAGCCAGAAGTGACCATATTTGGGAGAGTTGGGGAGGAGCGAGCTGTGGATTTGATTGCATCTGATTGGAAACCTGAGGACACTACATCCCGCCCACCGATATTTTTGAGGCCTAATATTTAAATAATGATGCGATAATTTTCAGATTTAAAGCCAGAAAACTAATAAGAAGTAATGATTTTAGAGAGCTATAAGATAATGGCTTATGTAAAAAAAATATTTACATAGTATTTCATAAGAGAAGTTAAATGGAAGTTTATTGAGCCCCAGCCTTTTTGTAGCCAACCCCTGGTGGTCCTCGGTAGCATTGCATTTTAAGGCACTTCCGCATTGGCCCCAGTTTTTTTGTCATAAAAAAATGCTTGATTTTGCGGGGGATTTTCTCATAAATTGCGATGTAATTTGTGTAGTTTTAAGTGAGTTTTTTGCATAAAATTGTGGGAATTTGAAAAGTTGCAAGTTGAGAAAGAAAAAACGCGATTTTTTTTTAAACATTACCCGATAAAGGAATAAATATGTAATCACTTCCATGCTGCACATGACAGAAATATTTTTGTTCTAATCTTTTATTCATTTATTTATTGAACTTAGAGAAGCTTGGGGCTAAACGTTACAAAAATAAATCATAGAACTCACTACATCAGCTGTCAAAATAAGAGCTTTAGATGCTGTTTAATTCATGTTAATTCAACACACAGGCCTACTGCATTCACAAAAACAAAGTGCAGTCTCTTACAACTTGACATGTGTATACATTTTCTGTAGCATACAGCAATATGTAATCGCTTCCATTGATAATGAGCATTTCATTAGAAAATGTTATTGTGAAGGCCACATTTTCTGCAAACTGCCCCACTTCCTGTTTTTCTGCTTCCACAGGTGCACAGAGGTTTTTTTGGAGATGAGAGGAGGAGAACCGTACTGACTGTAAATGGAGTAATTTGTGTTAATAAAGCGAGTTTTGTCTGAAAAGACTTTCTTTATGCCCGAATACTTTCAGCATAGATTCTGCTGACGAAATCTTTTGCGGGAAAATCACGGTAATGAAAAAAAAAATTGCAAGCTCCCGCAAATATTGCGGCGTTTGCTAGAGTTTGTGTTAATTATTGCGATCGCAAGATTTCCTGGAGGGACTGATTGAAGTACTTTATGGTGCAAAGCCACCAACAGCCACTAGATGCTGGCATTTTAACAGATCATTATGGTCGCAACTGCTAAATAAGTGTACAGTTTAGTTTTGCTAGCGCTTTGCTCCCATTGACTCCTGAACTCAAGCAGTGATACAAATAATGGCAGTGAATGATATAAACAATATAACAATGGTAAATATATAAACAGTCTTTTGTCCGAATGAATGGCCCTCCGTCCGTACTACAACAGTACTCTACGACAACAACGCATTGTTCCTGCTAACTTTGAATGCTGCACTTCCGCTGTAGAAATGTTGGCCAATGAGTTGCACAACACATTGTATGTTGTGGAAAAAAGCATGAGCTTCCTGCAGGCTTTCCAAAAAAACTGCATTAAATAATTTTTCTGACCAAAAGTAAACAAACTTGCCTTTAGGTATCGCCACTTTGCTAACTGCATTAGGGATCTCCATCTGACTTGCTCTCTGATATAATCAAACACTCTTCATGTAAGGGTGACCCACGGAGCCACAAGCCACATTAATGGGAAATATACCAGGTTGAAATAAATAAAAATGATCCTTTAACCTCTGCTGCTTCAACACTGTTCTTTTTATTAGCCATGCTGTAGTCTAGCTCTTTGATGATGTCAGTCTTGGTCATCTGTTGGTCCTGAATGAAATATCTCAACGACTCATGCCATGAAGTTTGGTGCATACATTCATGGTCCTCAGAGGATACTTTTCACTTTTGAATTACTTTGATAGTCCTCTGACTTATCATCCTGCGCCATCAATTTTTTGTTCTATCCAAAAATTGGATTTTGACCAAGTATTAAAACGTCTTAGCTGCTGCTTGCTTGCATGTGTTTGCACACCTGCTGCATGTCACCAACCTGTCAGCTGTGGTGCTGCAGCTGCAGGCCCTACCATTGAATCAATGCATTTTTCTTTGATAATGACCATCAGTAAAGTATTTTTGAGGTCTAACAAGTGATGAGTTGTGACCAAAAAGTAGACACATGGTTTTTGTTGACCCTGGTTCATAGCGAGACACACAGGCACTCAAACTGAGACGGAGGAGCGTTACAGAGAGGGAGCGGGAGGGCCGCCGGGAAAACCCCGCCCTTCACCTGCTAAATTATACAGTACATATGTGATTACAGATCGTTTCCCTGTATATTTTCGCTAGGAACCTGTTCTATTTTATAATTGACGCAACACACATGTGAGACATGAGACGCAGGTGAGACGCTTGTCTCAGCAGGCAGTCTGGCTGCTCTCATCCGTTGATATGGACGCCGAAATGAAATGATGCCACGCAACAACAGGCAATGCACACGCCACGCAGGCAGTGTGTTACCATGTTACCATGGCAGCATACTGCAAAGTTGTATAGTAAAACTATTTTACAGCATCATGTGATTAATAGCTTTGTATGTATGGTCTTGGGCCGCACATTTCTCGTTTAGACCTTATTTATGTCAAAGGACTTATTGTTACCTCAAGACTTATCAGGAGACATCAAATTACATCTCAGTGTGCAATGATCTACGCTGTAGTTATTTTCGAAAAAGCTTCCATTTACTTTAAACTATCACACAGATGTTATAATAAATTCATAGTTTAAACTGAAGTTATTAGATTGAAAAGTCATGTGTCTGTACTGGTTTGTACTTTTCAGGTACGTGGGAAAGAAATGTCACATTAGCCTAATTTATTATGGCTTCAGCTCTGCATCTGCTGAGTCATTAAATAACGTCTTCATATTTCAGGCCTCCTGGATAGGAAGTAGTAGTGGCAGACAGGTTTAAAGTGCACAGAAACCTACAATTATGTTTGCGTTTGACTCATGGCTGCACCTGATCAGGCACAGAGTTATCAAGTTATCATCTTCTGCTGACTCAAATCCACTTCCAGCATAGACAGACAGATCTTCAGTCACAGCAAGCAGTCTAACTCTTTATCACAGCACTGTTTGCCATCCTCTGAGAATAACTTATTTTTCATTTGGAGTGTATTAGGGCCTGTAGTGACAAATATAAATGTTAAAATATTCCAAAGAGTTGGTTTATGAATTATGAATTATGAATGTTAAATTATGTTGTTTGATAAGTTTACATTTTAACCCGATGTTTTAATTGTGATTGAGTCATGTGATTTTGCTTGCAGTGGCATTGTACATTCACCACTTTTATCCAGACTGAAACATCTCATCAGATCAGATGGAATGACGTAAGCTTTTGTAAGTAAAATATTCAAGGCCCCCTGGGGATAATCATTGTGACTTTGGTGAGCAATTTGACCTTTTTTTTTTCCATTCAAGTGATGCACTAATTTAGTTTTATGCCCACTTTTCTAACTAAACTAACTATATTGCGTCAGCCTCAGCTGTATTTTATGTTCAGTGCTGTTTTGCAAATGTTGGCATAAGGGCTTAATTTATGCCAGATCCAGTTGTAAAAGGATCCACAGCCTCCCAGATTTTTCTTTTTCAGTAAGGGCACTTATTTTCCTTTTGGATTCATTTTGAATCTGATTAAAGAGAGAGAGATGTCAATTATTCAGGTGACATATTAAAACCTGAAGTTACGTGAGCTATTGTTACTGCAATATGAACCTCAGCAACAAGAAAATAACTGGTAAAACGTCAAAAAGATGATTATAGTTGAGTTTCTTCAAATCGGTTGGTTAGTCGGACAGCAAACAGGCCAAACGTGTTTAGTTTTGGATGTAGCTGTTTGTTGTGTGTAGGTGCCACCCTGTTAAAGTACTGAAATGAGGTGGAGGAGATCGATAGACAGACAGAACAGACAGACAGAGAGAGATGCGAGCTGAAAACAGCTGTTTCTAAGTGCCTGCCCTGCTGATTTTGGATAATTATTGTGACACATCAAATTGAAGGGAAATCGTGTCAGCAGTTGTTAAGATAACCTGGACCAAAACAGCAAAATCTGAAAGGCTATGTCAAAAATATTTCTCTCTGCCCTGTGGTTGTCTTCTTAGGATCAGATGATGGACCAACTAATTGAGCAACCGATTCACCATTTATATTTGGGTAAAACAGTATGTAAGTGAAGGTTTCCCATAAGAGAATCAAATAAAAAAAACGGGAACACTTTAGTTTGAAGCTGCACTCAGTGACTTTGTTGCACATACATTATGCACTTGTACAACCTCTATTTTTCTTGTGCCTTCAATGCTGAAGCTCCCACTTCACTAGAGTGCTGAAGTGAGTCATCTAGTGAGCAAGAGTGTGAGGTTACAATGATGAAACTAGCTTTCTCAGACGGCGAGACTCAGCTGCAGTGAAAAACAGACGTTGGTGAACCAGAGAGATGCGCTGAAGTGAACCCTGGCATGCGTCACTGTTGCTTCAGGGCAAGGAGAGCCAATGACATCTACCTGACTGTCAAAACTGTTTATCGGGAAGCTTGCAGCTGATGACGTCAGAGCATGGGAAAGGGCGTGGTTCATGCTGTGGCATTCTTTAATCACACTGTCCTTTACAAACACTGAACTCTTAGATTTTATTTTCAACATGTACCTTTTCCGTTCGGTATCATTGGGCAACACAATGATTAAAGAGGCAACACTGTACTATCGACCTGCAGAAAGCTATGTGTACGAACTATGAGAGGAGGCAATAGGCTAAAGCAAACTGTTATATTAGATATAAAACATTGTATCATCATGGCTAAATTATAATCAGATATAATCAATGTTTCTATATTAACAGTAGATTATGATACTGCCTTTAAAATTACATGTATTGCTCATAGTGATTTATGCCAAAACAAAATTGTTCTAGTACTAACTCTCCATTAAACCACATATTTTTTTTACAGAAAGAAACACAATACTACATAGTAATGAGGAAGCCTTAGTAATGTTACCATGGGTACATTTTTTAGTTTGGACAGAACTAGGTTAACAGGATCACCTTTCCGTCAGTCTTTAAACTAAGCAAGCTTAATTTTGTACTGACACCATGTACTGTAGAACAGCGTGTCAGACATATATGTATATTCTACAAGCTTTGGATGTACTTAATTTCTTACAAAAATATAGTCATGTTATTATATGCTAAATGTAAGCTTCAAAGAAGTACTTTGGTGTTTAAATTATACTATAATACCTGAATTATAGTTAGTGAACTTTGTTGTTTGTTTGTTATACTATTGTTATATTTTTTTCAGAATGACTGTCCACATTCCAAATTGCAGCAGTAGTATTGAAGTGTATTTAGAACAAGTATACAAAGCGTTAACACTGTAAATACATCCAAATAAGAGAAGGTAATGCTGGGCACGCCTGGGCATGTGACTGTGAGCTCATCGCCACTTGTGAAAAGGCCAAACTGCCTGCTAAGTTATCTGTTTGTATTGGCTCAGTCTGACCTTAATTTTCTATATGATTCACCAAACATCTTCACACATAAAGAAGTATTCATAAAAACAGGCTTTGCTGTAAGCTACCTGCTGGTTAAAACATCCTCATGACTTGTGGCTCTGACAGCCTTGGTGTCAGCAGTACTTTAAAGTAATACCATGTCAGAGCAGATGTGGCGCCCAGAGCCGCCCTGCTGTCCCACCAGGTGGACTTGGCAGTGCCAGCCTCAGCTCGGTGCCCTGGATTAAACCTGGCTTGCAGACATAACAAAGAGATTGGGGCTAAGAGAGGGTTGCATGTACAGAGCAGTTTAAAGTGAACCAGTTTGTTCAGGAGGCAGCGGGACAGAATTATATTTTACATAACACTATGAGGGAACATATAACACATTAATATATTGTATACATGGGTTGTGACACCTTTTCTGTTTCGCTTTGTGGTCAACATCATGACCACTGTCACGTTGAAAATCTTGTTTCACTACGTCCAAAATGACTAAACCTCCACTTAATGCAACACCTATTATTCCCTGTGCAGCGACAGTCTCATACTACTGGATAGGAACCTACAACCACAGAATAGTTTCACTGGAACAGAGTGCCGAGCAAAACAAGTGTGGCTCAGTCAACATGCAGTCCACTGTGGCGAGTTATTCAAATTGCATTGATGATTCATGGAATTACTCCTGTTGTCAACTCTAGATTCAATCATACATTTTTAAAATGAGTGCAAACACAATTTTAGATTTTGAATCCAGCTACAGGAGACATTTTTACATAAATGTTCACCAGTCTTATTAAGTCACCATGTAGGGCCGCAACCCAGCATCTTTTTTTCACTTAAACTGTTGTCAGTGTAGACATGATGTGCCTTAGGAAGCTTAAAGATAACCCAGGTGCAATTTATTTTCCTCTTGCCATTAATGGGGCTGCTGCAGCAGCTGCATGGTTGAGTGCTTGTGATTACAGCAACCGACCGCTGTTAGTCAGTGTGTTTACAGTTGTTGTCTTGCTATTATATTAACACTGGTGCTCCTCTATATTTATTTCACATTAAAGTAAATAGAGTTATATGCAAATGTTAGATCCCTTCAATCTGTGAAGATTACTCCGCGTATACCAAAGCATAATACACTCATGAATAGGACCTTCAATTTCCTGATGGTTCAGACATTCTTGCGTTTTATCAAATTTTACAACTCTTTAATGCACTGCTGGTCTTAACTTTTACTGTGCATAGCATTCAAATAATACCTTTGTTTCCTGAATAATTTGCTTTATATTAAAAACTAGTGTTCTTTCCTCTTGTTCAAAGACTTAGGACGCAAAGTTTTTTCCTGCTATATGCACTGAAAGTCAAAGTCAGCACAAAGTGAATTATAAATTATTCATTTAATCTCATCAGTAAAGACAGAATCATTTTTAAATCTTCATATAAATTTAACTCTTAAAGAGGAACTTTAACAGTAGTTCTATTAGATATTAGATTTTTGGTGAATGTCCTCAGTGATGTCACTTGAGTCAGTAGTAAACAGGTTTAAGGTGGTGACTGCTTCATGATGATGTAATTTGGGTGCAACAACTGTTTGGACCAAGATGCTAAAATCTGGGTCAGTTGGTGTTGATATTTGCAATTGACATCGGCAACCGGTGACATCACTCGTATGTCGTTGAGGGAGTGAGGGAAGTGTGGTGGTAAATTCAAAGTTAGTTTTGTTTTATGAAGTCGACTCAACTCCACTTCCCTCTGCAAGCTGTGCAGTCCTACATGCCCTGACCTATACAGGATCTCAGACAAACTGAGCTTGTTTGGTACCGGAACGCCCAACAATGTGTTCTTGCCAGATTTTTGGGGACATTGACTGCCAGAACTTCAAATCCTTATTGCCCAGTCCATTTACTGTGTTGTCAGGTGTATTCACTCTTCCTTCCTGATTATCAAGGGCTAAACTCTGTCCAAGTTGGTGGGAACAGTCTTCATGTGTTGGTGTTTCAATTTTAATAACTCTGTCCTTACCAGACCTCTACAGCCATTTCTGTTTGAGGCTAGCAGCTCGAGGCCACATCGGCCACTACTGTCATAACACACCAGATCCCTCAACCAAACTGTGACTGCGTTGTTACTGATGAGGGCGCCATGGATTTGACAAGAAAGAAGAACGTGTGGAATAAGAAAAATATTAGCTTATCCTGCTGCAGTGGTTTTAACCAAATTCTTTCCATTTTCTGTGGCTAGACAAAAATATTGTCGATATTTGTGATTGATGCATAAATGAATGCTCAAATTAAAAAGGGACAGTGCTGTACAGAGGGCCATGTTGCCTAAGGTAACAGTCAGATGATAAAATACTATCCATCACAGATGGTTCGAGTGATTAATCTGCCAAAACACTGCTATAATAACTCAGAGACAGAATTCTTCAACTTGGGGACAATCAGTTTATCCTCAGTTTCTATGTTGGTGTGGTAAACAGTGGAAATTCACATATTTGATTTAGTAATGCATTGTGTTTCCAGGCAACTTTGTGGCAAAAGATGAACTTTTGAACCTTTTTTTTTTTTTTATGCACCGGTAGTTTGAAACTGGATTTTTAACACCAAAAGTACAATAAAAACATTGCGAGTACATGGCCATGACTTGATATTTGTATTTGCCGTAAGGATGAGCACAAGTAAAATTTTACGACAAGTTTCAATTTGACTTTGACCCCATATACATCGGACTCCACAACACATATCGATTGGGATATTTTAGTGTAGTGTTTTTAGTATAGCGTGAATGGTGGGGACATGATTTGAACTGAATTCCTGGTGTTACTTAACTATAACTTCCAATCCTACAAATAATTCAAGGAAGGCAGAATTTAAGAAAGAGGACAAGGATACCATGTTAGAAAAATACTTATACTCTCGTGCTTTTGCTCAGAAAAAAAGTGTAAATACCTGCTCACACCAACATTTAAAAAAACAGCCATTTCTTTGCTTAGACTAAGTTTGACCCATCGTTTCTCTACAAAGATCCCTTGTCTTTGTCTATTTTTCGTCTCTTAACCGGAACAGAGGCCTCAGTGAAAGTTTAAGTCACAGGCTTCACTTACGCCATTCATTATTTGTTCAGTCTGTTTCCATTGCAATTTGACACTTTCTTTTTTTATTGATATGCTAACTTTTCCATCTCAGCCAACCATTAAAGATCTTTTTCAAATTTAGTTTTTTATTGAGGCACAAATTGAACTGCAAATAAGAGTAGATATCTGGAACAACACCAACTATCACCAAGGACCTAGGAACAAATATTTGCAAAGACATGCAGATTCAGTTTGCTCTATAAGTTTCTGTTGTGACCACAACTTAAAGATTTCAACAATAATGCACTTTTGCCTGTCAACTCCACTTCTAGAGTCTTTGAGCAGACATGCAGATCAACCAGATGACATCACTTCAATCAAATATAAATCTAAAGTTTTTTTGCCACCTTCAGACTTTGACCGTCTTTAAATCAGCTTGACACGTTGCAGTACCTTCTTTTAAGACCACCCTAAAGCTCCAAACATTTGAGTTTACAGTTCGTTGATCTTTTTAAACACACTTCCTCCGGCCAAAGAGAAGAGAAATCAGCTGCAAGATATCAGAGGAGCTTTAAAAAGAACGTTGAGATGGGAATAAGTGCTTTTCCATCAGACTTGAGTTCACGCAGTTCAATGTTATACATATGATTTTCAAAGACCAAGCAGAAAAGGATTTACCCATATGTTACAGACCTCTGTTATACATGTGTCCTCAGGGTATAAGTCTGTGAATCAAAGATTTTAACTGTGGCCTAAATTTAAAAAAAGATTTTGATCAAAGTATTCCAATTGCTAAGTGTAATAATTGAAGAGGAAAACACATTCTTCAGTGTGCTCTAATATGTTTGACTGAATGGACTTTTGAGTCACCATATGAGACCCAGCAGGCTGTCATGTTTGGTATGCTTACAGCTGAAAGTTTTATTCTGAGAGTGGATATCAACCTCTCTGCCTTGCTTTAGGAAGTGGCTCAATGATAGTTTACAGTTTCCTGTTTATATTTAGAGGAGATAAGCTTCTCTTCAACTTGTGCTTAAGTTTGTCCAGATTTAAGGAGCTTTTATATATCTGGATCAAGATGCCATTGGTGTGAGCTACATGTGTGTGTGTGCCTTGCTACTAAATATTTAAAACAAGACGTTACCATTTTTTGAAGAATAATTCTTCTTGTACAAATGAAACATTGAGTTCCTAATGAGTAAATGCACTGTTGTTCAGTTGAATACATTTAAAGGGTTGGCACTGGGTTTGTTCTGGCCCCGGCCCTGTGGCAGCTAATGCTAGCTAAAGATATATGCTACTCTATAACTGACATTAGAGTCCGTTTTTTTGCTGTTATAAACTATTCTACCACTGTTTTATCATTTGTCAATATTAGTTGTCATTGTAGCCACAATGGCTGTTCAAAAAAATATTAATATTTTCACCTTAAAGCAGCGTTATTTCAATTTCAAGTGTGAGGACAACATATCACAAACTTACGGATGTCCAAACATCACAGTCGCTGAATACATGCTGTGCATTTCTTTTTGAACACAGTGTTTTGTCACTTTCACAGTATGTGTAAAACACAGATCTGCTGTATAATCAAAAAGGGAATTGAAATGTATACAATATGGGACCTCTAATGTTGAATCAGGACTTTTTCAAATGCAAGTTTTGATTGATTACAGTTTCCATTAGGTGAAGATGGAATCAACTGTTCCAAAACTTTCGACATGAGGCAAAATATTGTATCTACTGTGTTCAGCATTTCTCCCAAGTTATGTGAGCTAACAATGAAACATTTCTGCCTCTTCAACCTGACTACAACATGATGTGCGCATACTAGAGAGCTCCCAGAGAGAAGCATCAAGGCGAGGTAAGATGCTCTGAAAGGAATGACTTTGACATCCCTGACTGTGCCCTCACCTTCACTTTGCTGATTTGTAGAAGGTGTTGTGCTTTTTTCGACTTGAAGGCACCTTACATCGAACCTAGTAGTCTGCAAGTCTGCGAGGAAGCTAAACTTGCAAGTGTTCATACAGAAACTGGTGCATTTCACTCACAACAGGAAACAGGTGTGAGACAGCAGAGAAGCACTGCAATTACATGTGGTGTGGGTATCACAAACATATGCAGTATAGCACACACATGTGCAAATGTTTTAGGCACTTTTAGGCCCAAACATAGAAGCAGATTTATTAAGACATATCTTCACCCACAAGAAGATGAAGGAGTCCTGATGGTCTGGTCCTCACAGAGCCCTCCATGTTCTCCTCGAACACCTCAATGCAAATGCAAGTGCTGCTTTTTTAAAGATGCTGTGAAGTGGAAATGAAAATGAGTTTTAAGTTCATCACACCACAGAAGTATGTGTTGTTAACTACCCATCCAAATTTGAATGAAAAAACACAGACAAGTTTGTTAAATTAGGCTTTGAAATGGTGAGAAAAATCATCAGTCTTCTCTGCTCTGAGACTGGGGGGGCGTGTCCTGAAGGAGCTGAAGCTCCGCCCCCTCCCTGGAGGGTGTTCAGTGTCCTGTAGGACAGTCCTGTGGCTGCAGTTCTTTTCCCCACTAAGCGGTCCGTCTGACATCCAACCTCTCGGTGACTTCATGCGTGATGTCCCGCTGGTCCTCTGTCTCTCTGGTGGACGGAGCAGCCTGCTTTATGAAAACACAATAGAATCAGAATTTATTTGTCCAATGAGTGAAACACACAGATGCATATAAATGAAGCTTGTCCCCCTGAGCTGTAACACAGGAGTCAAACTGGACACCAGAGACAGCAGACAGTGAGTCTCCAACTACTTCTAACACACCTGAATTACAATCATGGAGATAATAAGAGAGGAGGAGTTGATTTAGTTCTGTAACGACTGCAACATGAACAACGCTGCATTATATCACATGTTAATTTATTACAACACATGTTAATTCATTACATCACATGTTAATTAATTATATCACATGTTAATTTATTACAACATATGTTAATTCATTATATCACATGTTAATTCATTACATCACATGTTAATTCATTACATCACATGTTAATTAATTATATCACATGTTAATTCATTACATCACATGTTAATTAATTACATCACATGTTAATTAATTATATCACATGTCATGTTAAATTCATCAACTTTGAACCATATGCTCATTATATCACATGATCACATGTTAACATTACATCACATGTTAATTCAAACTTTGAACCTGCTTCTCTTCCACTGATGTCCCTCCTCCTCCTCCACCTCCTCCACCTCCTCCTCCTCCACCTCCACCTCCACCTGCTCTCTGCGGCCTCCTGCACATGTAGTTGTGCTCGTTTATCCGGACCGGTACCGGTACATGTAACCGAGAGGGTCGCTGATTGTAACGTTACACCGGAGTACAACGACAACAACCCTCATTAATCGTGAGGACCAGATCTCCTCTGGTCCATGTTCACCATCACCCCGACATGTACAATACAGAGTTATATATATTATAGTTCCTTATCGGAGCTTTATTGAGACGCATTAAAACAGTCTGCGGTTATCGGAGCATTTTCCTCTGAACTCTGCTACGAGCTCAATAGAAGCTAATTAGCACGTTAGCTCCCATTTCACCAAAATAAAGTTATTCTACAACGAATAAAATCACATTAGCGGTTTGCACCGTTGACTAAATGTAGCAGAGTTACTGTGGAGAAGTTATCTCGTGTAATTATAACAAGCACACAGAACTTCCGCTGAGTGGTGAACTGCTGGGAGCAGCGGGGGACCCTGCGACGGCGGTGGACAAGGTCGGCGGCGGCGGTGTCCACCGCTACTGGCGGCGACGGACCCTGCTGGCGGCGGTGGACGGAGGGTGAACGGTCGGGAGGGTGAAGCTCGGTTCGGCTCCGCTGCAGGAGGAGCGGTGCGTCCGTGAACTCCGTCCGTCTCCGGTGGAAGTTGAAACTATCCACCATGAAATGGTCCCTGCAGAGGCGGCTGTTGGTGTTAATCCTAAACTCTCCATCAGCGAAGCTCTTCATGAAATCAATCCACCTCTTTTTCCTTTCTTCATCAGTTGGACATTTAAATAGTGATGCAGCGCTGCTTTGGAGGTTCTTGCTTCCAGGAAAGATGAACTTCCAGGTGGAGGGAGACGTCCTGTAGCAGCTGGCTGATGTACAATAACTATCTGACTACAGCAGGAGTAGAACTGAAGTCCAGTGGGACGACCTCTTATGCAAATGAGCTCCAGGCTTGTATAGCGTTTCACCGTGAGAGGAGGAGCCATGCAGAAGGTCATATAAACCGTCTGTGCGTTAGCTCGGTGACATACTGAAGCTAACTTTTAGCCCCGCCTTAAAAAACCTGAGCTGAAGACGGATGAGAAACTGTTCAACGGTCTAACGCCACATTTCAGTGCGACAACGTTTTCAAACTTTGCACATGCTTTCAGCGACTCATTTCAGACGTATATGTTGTATTGAGAAGAAAATCTTGGAATTTGCTTTACAGCATCTTTAAATACTTAAATGGTTCCTGGGCCTTCAGAAAAGTTCCTGCATGTAAATGAGCTACTGGTTGTAACGTAGATCTGCAGAAGTATTTTATGAAAAGGAGACAGAAAACATTCATCTTTTGTTGTGACGTAGATAGGCTGTTGTGACGTAGATAGGTAGTTGTGACATAGATAGGTTGTTGTGACGTAGATAGGTTGTTGTGACGTAGATAGGTTGTTGTGACGTAGATAGGTAGTTGTGACGTAGATAGGTTGTTGTGACGTAGATAGGCTGTTGTGACGTAGATAGGTAGTTGTGACGTAGATAGGTTGTTGTGACGTAGATAGGTTGTTGTGACGTAGATAGGTTGTTGTGACATTGGTAGGTTGTTGTGACGTAGATAGGTTGTTGTGACGTAGATAGGTTGTTGTGACGTAGATAGGCTGTTGTGATGTAGATAGGTAGTTGTGACGTAGATAGGTAGTTGTGACGTAGATAGGTAGTTGTGACGTAGATAGGTTGTTGTGACGTAGATAGGCTGTTGTGATGTAGATAGGTAGTTGTGACGTAGATAGGCTGTTGTGACGTAGATAGGTTGTTGTGACGTAGATAGGTTGTTGTGACGTAGATAGGTAGTTGTGACGTAGATAGGTAGTTGTGACGTAGATAGGTTGTTGTGACGTAGATAGGTAGTTGTGACGTAGATAGGTTGTTGTGACGTAGATAGGCTGTTGTGATGTAGATAGGTAGTTGTGACGTAGATAGGTAGTTGTGACGTAGATAGGTTGTTGTGACGTAGATAGGCTGTTGTGATGTAGATAGGTAGTTGTGACGTAGATAGGCTGTTGTGACGTAGATAGGTTGTTGTGACGTAGATAGGTAGTTGTGACGCAGGTAGGTTGTTGTGACATTGGTAGGTTGTTGTGACGTAGATAGGTTGTTGTGACGTAGATATGTTGTTGTGACGTAGATAGGTAGTTGTGACGTAGATAGGTTGGGTTTTAGACCTGCCTAAACAAAACCTGAGCTGAAAACAGGTGAGAAACTGTTTAACGGTCTAACTCCACATCAGTGCGACAAAACTGCACATGCTTTCAGCGACTCATTTCACACATATAATGTATTGAGAAGCAAATCATGGAATTTGCTTTACAGCATCTTTAAAGGTAAATGGTACTCCCACCAAATATTGTTTTGATTTCACTTTTTATGAATTGATAAATACAAATTATTCATGGCTTTATTTTGAAAGCATCCTGTACCTAAATCGTTTGCATATGAAAGTACATAATTTATTTTTGGATATTTTAAATAATTTTTTTAATTGCTTTACTCTTTGTTGTAATTATTTTGAATATAACTCTTGAACATAATCTTCTACCATCCCACTGTATTATATTTTAATTTTTTTCTCCTTTCTTTTTTCAAACATTGCTAAAAAAAAAATCCATATGTTTGCATCTGTGTTTACTCATTAAATGGTTGAACCGTTTACTATTGAAGCCTGTTTGTGGGGTTTTTTTCCACTCTGTGTTTGGAGAGTGAATTTTGGTCTAAATAATGATTTTTTTTTTTTTACTTCAACAAAGCAGTGCACCTTAAACTTTCAATGCATGCAGAGGACTTTGGATGGTATCCCTTAACCCGCTACATGACCCCTTTTCAAGAGTTTAGTCCAAGCCAACAGTCGACGAGTCCTCACACATTTATGATAATAATTTGATTGTTTAAATATTTATTTTTCAGGCATCTGGGAATGGTGTGAACTCCAGGGCTGAGAGAGAATGTAATAAGTAATGTTGTTACGTTAAGTAATGGGTTACCTTACAGAGAAAATAGACAACCGTAATAATGAATCTTTTAAATAAAACTTTTAATAGAGCACACAAAGCGAGCCGCCTGTTAACGACAATGCTCACAACAACAGCAGTAATGTCTCTGAATGTGTTGGAAGAACCAGCAAGTAGATTGAATATTTAGTTAATTTATTACCACACAGTATCTTTGCCTGATAGTGTTTGTGTCAAGGCTACCAACAGATTATTGACTGCCTGGGCAAAAGCACCGTCTGGAGTGTGTGTGTTTTTGCTGGCCAGCCTTTAAGATCAGGAATGGTCTGGTGCGCCTCTGCAGTAACAAAGACACAGAGACACTGTTGTAACACTGCATGAACCGGATCTTTATCTACTTTTGTGGGGCAGTGAACACGGTGCTCACAGAGGCCGCTGCTACGTGCTGCTGACGTTACTTTTGATGCGCGAGTCGCTCAGTACAAGCACCTACGTCACCTCAACGTTCCCTCAATGCCTCCTTCCTGAAGGGGAAGGCTGAAACACGTGTTTCAGTTATTTATAACATCTCTGACAAGGTGCATGCAGCTTGAGGTTTTAAAAAAAAGTATTATTATTCCTGAGACTAAATGACTAATAAAAACCCGGTTGATTAACACTTCTCTAGTCGACTAACATTTAGTTAAATCTTTGCGGGTAGCCTGAGACCAATCCCACCAACATTTTCTACAATTAAAATACTCCTACTGTCTGTTTTGTTGCAGATTTGCTCCCCTGCACGTCTGGAAACCACCTTCTCTCACTGTTGTCTAAAACCCCATTAAATACAGCTCAAGGACAAAGCCCTGCCTTGACGAACACCATGTAGAGCAGCACGTATACTTCAGGTCTCAGAGTAGGACTTTACTGCACAGCTAATTAGAATTTCAATTAGACTATTTTTTTTTTTTTAAATTGTCCCCACAGAACTGTTCTTCTAGTGGCAGCAGTATGGTAAAACAAAACCTCGGGCTGGAAATGTGCCGTGAGCTCGTCGTTGAGTTTGATGTATGCCTTATAAGAAAAAAGACTTGTCATTTTAAATGATTGATTACATCAGTCATCGTGGGAGGATTTCTCCGCGAGCCGCTTGGGATAGATTTTTGAAAACAGGCTTCCTTAAGCACAATAGTCAGCAGATACATACGTGTTTCATCATACTGAACACTTTAAGATGGAACACAGCCACTGTTATCCGTTACAAATTGGCACCCTGCTGTCTTGTTACTTTGGAGGCCGTTAAGGTTTAAAATGTTCAATTACATAACACACAATGGACTAAAAAAAACATTGTTCTGTGTTGACAGAGTGCTGACTCACTACGATTTAGGATATGTAGTTTGTACTTTGCTCTTGTGTTTGTTCATCACTTATTGTGGGTGTGGAAGCGTTTAAAACCAACAGAGAAAAACTCATCCAAAGAAGACAAATCAACAGCATCTCCTCATCTCGGTAAACAGCAACATTACTGCAATACATTTACCAAATGAAAATGTCATATTGTGCTTCCCTTTGACAGCCAGAAATCACAGACATACAATGAAAACAGCTCTTTAAATAAATATTTTATTTGAAAATAAATACATTTTCTTAAAATAGAATCAATAACATTACAAAAGCTTTTGGGGGAAGTGGGGAAGGAGGAGGAGGGAGGATGGAGAGGGGGGGACATGGAGGGGGGTTACCCAAATGAATGATGTGTAAATTTGGAACAAGGAGTACAATCTCACACGTTTATCTACCATCGTAAGACAAGTTCCCACAAAGTGTTGTACTGTACATTCTCAGCTGCTTTGTGGGAAAGTGGCGGCGTCCTTCACGCTTGCTTTAACATGCAGTCTACTTGGTCTTAAAGCTTCAGGCCCTGCACCCGCAAACATCGCTCTACTGTATCTACACACTCGTCTGTATAAATGTAGGATATTTAATCTCTTGTCAACACATCAAAATCAGCCACTGATTTACATTTACATCTGACAATTTTTTTTTTTCTTCAAAAAGTACCTTAAATGTGTCTAGATCAACTTCACCTCTATTCTACAGTACAAAGATACGATACACAAGAAGGCTGCGCTTATTGATATAGCAGGAATCAGAGGCCACTGTCTCGCTAAGGCCAGAAGTATTTCCATTTTGAGGTTGTCAGTTTGTCTGGCTGCGGGGTTTTTTTGGCAGGCAGAAAGTGAAACAGAGCGGGAACTGGCACTTTCTGCCTTTTACAACAGCGTTTCAATGCCCATTGTTTGACTGGAGAGCTTGGAGATGGCAGATCTCCAGAGAGAGAGAGAGAGAGAGGAGAGAGAGAAGGGGACAGCAGCACAGTTGTATTGGAACAGATTAACACAGTGCACCAACGTGGCCCTGACCCCTCTGACAGCTCCACAAATAGCATTACAAGTGCAGGAAGTTCTCACTCAACCGGCCTGCAGCGGAAAAGCAGCAACCTTGACAAAAACCTAATTACCAACTGCGCAAAAAGAAAGAAAAGCGCCACAGAACATGTCCGTTTTATAATTATTGAGTCATTGGAGAATGTGCAAGCCGACCTCAATTAAGACAAGCGTGTGAGAACATGTAATTTAAATCTAATCAGTAGAAAAGCAGCAGAGTAAGCTAATCTATGGCAAAAACAACAACTTTGCACCTCGCTCGCTCTTCCAGCCTAATGAAATCAATGCCACAGGTAGTGGCAGCTTTAAATAATGATTAAACTAAGTGCTGCCTAGGAGTGCTGTGTCCACACATTGTGTCCACATGCCGGAGTCTCTCTCCCCACGCAGCCTCCTGTCAGCTTCAGTACAGGGTTTCAGGGAGGAGGACGCCATTCGATGGGATTTAAATGCTTCACTGCACAGATGTACATAAATAACACACAGATGCAGAGTCCATAAGCACACACACTTTTTTTTTCTTTTTTAACAATCCGGTTTTAGAAAAGAAGAGTCACACCTCAGCTCTGTGGTCAGCGTCTGATTGCTGCAGTTTTTTGTTTGGCTTCTCTTGATTCTCGTTGTTTCTCATGTACTAATTGTTCTCTCTCAGACTCTTCTTGCACTTCTATTAAGCACTAACCCAGCCTGGGTTTGCTTGCAATGAGAACATG
Source organism: Brachyistius frenatus (assembly GCF_029030835.1). Lineage (NCBI taxonomy): Eukaryota > Metazoa > Chordata > Actinopteri > Embiotocidae > Brachyistius > Brachyistius frenatus. The sequence continues at coordinate 590,629 of NW_027210700.1, forward strand.
AATGTCTAACATGGAGCGGTGAGACTTAAGCACACAAATAAAAGCTTTAGTTTAAGCCAACACTCGAAGAAATGTGCTACTTTGCCAATGATTCGATCTCAGTTAATTAGCAGGGATCAGATGCGATGCATTTAATGATCAAAGATTTTATCAGAGTCGGGTAAATGACACTGAAAGCTAAATAATCAATGTAGCACACTTCACCCAAACAATCTCAGACAAACCCCATCACTTCCCCCGGGAATGCTGCACAACCTCGCTTTCCTGCTCTTCAGGGAAATGTCATCTGTCGCAGGAAGTCAGTTTTGAAGACCCAGCCTTCAATATGCACAAACAAAATCAATCCCCACTCAAAATTCCTTCATCCTTGTAGAAACAAATTCAGAGGACTACCTTTTATAAATCTGTATGATGTCTGCTACTAGTTGAATGTGTCATCAGAGATAAAATACATTTAGAGATGCCACAGAATCGAGTAGACCCAGATGGACAGTCTATTCAGGTCGCCTTCCCCCATTGTGTTTGTTAAATTTACAATTATCCAAAAGCCTTGGCACTGTAGGCACATGTGCTGAGGGCCAGATGGGTACAGACAGAGCCCGCTGCATCAGGATGCCTCAATTTGGCCAAAGGCGACAGATCTTATACTGGCACCGGCTCAAGGAAGAGAAACCTGGTGCTTTTTCTGCGTTTTTCACTCGTTACAATTCTTCATCAACTTGCACGCAGGTCGGTGTGAAGGAGCACCAGACACTGTCATATACACAGACATAGAAACACCCAAACAGAACAAAGAGATTGTCTCCTCTCGCTGTGCTACTGTGGCCGCTCAGTCATTCTTTGGGGTGTCCAGTCCAAACAAACCCAACCAGCTTCCGGCTGCATCGTTCAGCAGCTCACTGTGCTCGGCTGCTGTTTGCACACAAAGTCCGAGATGAAGTCAAACTCGTTCTGTCCCAGGAAGAGCTCGGGTAGCTCCTGCACGCGATCCAAACCGAACTCCAGCACCAGTGAAGTCAGAACCTCCTCGTCGATCAAGTCCATGTCCATACCGTTTAGCCCCAAAGGGGCACCGATGTGCTGCATGCTCGAGAGCTGGGCCGGGCCCATCCGGTACTGAGTGACGTTGGGCAGGTGGTGGCCGTTGGCCGAGCTCAGCGGGTGTCCTTGGTACTGAGTGTTGAGTTTCTGCAGATGCATGCTGGCCATGAGCTGCTGGGAGGTGAGGTTACCGGGGTGGTACTGCTGCGGGTGTCCACCCTGCTGCTGCTGCTGCTGCTGCTGCTGCTGCTGCTGCTGCTGCTGCTGGGGGTGCATGTGGTGGTGGTGCTGCTGTTGCGGGCCCTGGCCGTTGTACATCATGTTCCCGGACATCATCTGGTGGTGGTGGTTGGCCATGGGGGCTCCGTTCACCGGGCCACCCATCCCTCCAGGTCCCACCATGCCTTGCCTCTGTCTCATGGCGGCCTCCATGTTGTTCTGAGGGCTCCTGCCGTAGTGCACCACCTGGCCGTTGGGCAGACTGCGCAGGCCAGGCTGGCCGTTGTGCTGCGGAGCTCCGTTCATGCCCATCCTGAAGCCGTGGGTCATGGGCATCATCATGTGTTCGGCCATGGCTGCTTAGTCACCCTGTAAACACAGAGAAACATTCAACCAACATTAGATTTTATAATAAAAGCCATACAAAATAAATAAACTGAAATGGTCTGCAACTTAAAGGGACACCACCAATTTACACATAAAGTTCAACTTATCATGAGGGCTGTTATTCAGCCTGAGAAAAAAGTGCATATTCACTTTTAGGGCTTAAGGTTTTAAAAATAAAGACAAACCTTAATTTAGAGCTGGGTGTTGTGGCTAAAAGATACACATCTGACTTTTTTACAAGCTTGGGGACAGACTTGAAGAACAAATAATAAAGATTTGCTCCACCTGCAAAACTGTCCTTGTTACACATATTTCAAAAATACAGGTTATCCTATGTAGATACTGACTGTTAAGAGATCCTTCAATTAAGCAGAGCAGGGACCTTACTACTCATTTGTTTGCTCCCGTTTGTGCTTGCTGACTCAGCATTAGTCTAGTATTTGCTGACAGGTGGTTTGCTGGCTTTTTAAACTTAAAGTAAAACTTGTATGTGTTTTGTAATTATTCAATTTTAGACACTGAGGAAAATTTAAAAAATGTATTAAACCATACATCTTCCACCCTGACCCCAGTGGTGTCATCAGGGTCAGCTGAGCTTGTGTTTAAAAACTTCAACAGAAAGTCTGCAGTGCAAATAGGTGGTGTTGGGTTTGAAAAAGTATGAACTAAAGGAGGCCAAGTTCACTCTCATGCTGTGTTCATATAATTTCAGTTATCAACATCCTACTTGTAATAAGACTGGAAAAATCAAATTTTTCTGGAAGCTCCAAAAAATGTGGCTCGTTGCTAAAAAGTAAGAAAGCATTATTTATGCAATCACTGGAACTTAAAAGGTATAGAACTATATTGAACAAGCACTGTAACGCAGATCAAGAGTAAACCATAACTCAAAGTTGCTACACTGTTTTTTTAAGTGACACTCCTGTGTAGAAACCAGTGCTAGTGTTTGGCATTAGCAAACGATATTCCTGTTTGGTAGTAACAGTTGTTTTTTTTTAAGTTTTTTTAAGTGTAGCAAACATTTGCATCTTTCTATTGTTTTCTTTCTATTTTGTTAGTATTTGTTAGAACTACCAGCTGCACATGATGTGAAAACTGCATCATAAAGATTCCCTCTTCAGTTGTATTATGGGAAATATAAGAGTACGTGTTTTGGTGTTTGGCTCAGCACTGAGACAAAATGTCAGGACATTTCAGTCTCTGCTGTTTCACTTGAGACCATTGAGACACTCTTGACATTTTACAGAAGTGTAAAACGGAATCACTTGAGTGTCCCTTTTATTTAAATGTGTTGAAACTTGTCTCATTTCTCAACAATTTCAGCTACATTGAACGATTCCTAAAAAACAAAAACAACTCTAAACCCTGAAAATGACACCATCAGTGAGCTACCACTGGAAGGTCTATCACACCAACGAGGGAGGGCAGCAATACCCTTGCAGCCAAAAGGACACAGAGGAATGCTTCTCCAGACCACACACACACACACACACACACACACACACACACACACACACACACACACACACACACACACACACACACACACACACACACACACCTCTTCCCCCTCAACACACAACATACTGTCTTCACACAGTCATTACAAAAGATCTGCCATCAAGATTACCTCCACATGACAAACGCATCCTGCTGTACTTTGCTGTTCAAAAATCGGATGGCATTGTTTTGTGAGCTGCCTCTGAATGGGATGATCATGAAAACACGTCCAGAGGGAGCCATGCAACGAAACGCGGAAAAAACAAAGACATTTCAGGCTTTTTAAACAGCAGCACCACAGAATGAACTCTGCTGGAGCCCCTGGTTGCTTGTAGCGATTCAAGCCTTTTAGTGCCGATAGAACAAGACACTTTCCTCAATAGCCTCAGAATATTCTGCTCCAGTGTTACCTAATTACAGCCTATCTGTGGAGCCTCTTTGCAGATCTGGATTATCTAACGGCAAAATGGCACTTTGTAAAAAGATATCTGACGGAGGGTGATAGTTGCTGGCATTATTACAGAAGCATGAAACCTGTTTGGGTTTTTTTATGTTTTGTTTAATCCTCGGGCACTGTGCATGTGGGATATTTGATCTCATTCGATGCCATCAAACCGCAACAAATAGCCTTTAATCCCATTAAACAAAGCGACAAGGTGAATCAGGAGTGACTGATTCCGCCGCGTGTAACCAGGTCCAATCAGTCTGTTTTTATTCTGGAGAGAAATAAGAAAATAGTCCGCAGGACAAAGGGGAAGTGCAGCCTGTCTACCTGTTTTAAAGAGTAACAGAAGACGACACCTACCCGATGTATGAATGTGGAATCCGTACAGGGAAGTTGGATCGGTGCCGGGGTCGTTACTCCAGCTGATGCTCCGGCTACATGCAGCCCTGCGGCGGATTCAAACTCTGCGGCGTCGCGGCAGTCAGAGGAGTTTGTTTTCTGGGTCAACTCAGGGATTATATACATCTATAAAGAACCGAGAGAGAGAGCGAGAGAGAGAGCGAGAGATAGGGAGAGGAGGAGCCACCGTCCTCTCCGTCTCCTTTGTTGCCATTGGTCCTCCCCCTTAATCGCTGTGCAAAGAAACATTCACTAACTACCTCCGCTGATCCACCGGAACAGCAGAGACCCGCTCAGCGTCCTGGAGAGATTTCACTACCGCCTGCCTTCATTACCCTCACACTATTATTAGTAATGATCATTACTCTCTTAACTGGAAGCATTCTGTTTAAAGAGCAGCGGGTATTTTCAGGCTGCAGGTACTTCAGCTGCTGAGAAAAACCCTTTGAAGGAAGTGTTTTACATCATGACACATAGCCTTGTAAAGTATAGTAAAAAATAATAATATAATGAACTATAATTATTGGCCACTATTCTTAAAATATGGTTTTTAAAGTACAATAATATTCCCAACAAAGAAAATAAAAATTAGCGTAAGGAGGAGCCACATAAATAGACACAAAATACATACACAATATGACATTACATAACCACAAAAAGTCCCATTTAAGAAGATTTAAGTGTCACAGGAATGACAGCCAGGAAAAGTGTGTTTTGAAAACTGGAACAAGCCCAGCCAGTATGATCTAAACCTCGGGGAGGCTGCTCAGCTCTGACGACTAACACCTGACTCTTCTGTTTTCCAGTCTGTGCCTGCATGGGTCAGACTAGTCTGATAAAATGGTAACTGTAGGCAATTATACAGTCATAAATTCTAGCCATGACTTGGCCAAGACTCATAACAGACCACACATTTGTCCCTAACCAATCATAGCCTGCCGTCTTTGACGACCTGCGTGATGTCATGGGGAAGGAGGTGCTGGGAACTGACTACTGGTTACAAGAATATAAACAAACAATGGCATGAATAATGTGGGCTGTCAGAACAGCCTAAAAATAAATAAAGAGAAAACAACTGTGGGCCCGTGTGTGGGTCGCACCAAGAGGACAGTATAGGTTGTTGATGCTTTTTTAAAATCTTTCACTGCACCAAGTTGTATGCAGAGGAGTGCTTTGGCCTCCGATTGGGTAACGTCATGAACACATTGTGAAAAGTGTCACATGAAGCAAGAGAGAAGACAATATTTGTGACAGGTTTGTCTTTTTGTTGGGACATCGTCAGTTGTCCCAGATGAGGCATGTGGTCCACTATCATACACCATGCAGGATTCAACAGTCAGCTGTTGGGAATAGCACTCATTTTCTGTCATGACGTCCGACATCTTTCATGCTGGTCTATTTCATTGTCGATATTGTGTAGCCAGAACCTGATGTCAGGAACAATCAGAAGAGAACAGGCCAGCAGGTATATGATGAAAAGGTCTGAGCCTGGGCTTGGGGCTAGGTCCATGTGGGCTTTAACCCTTTAAAAACAAACCTATTTTTTTAGGCTTCTGCTCGAAAATTGATAAAAGGATATATCTCTGCAACCACAATAAAAATTAAAAATAAAACTAATATTTTTAATAATAAAGGGAACACTTGTGAGATTTGTTCAGATGTGTAAATATCAGTATATATGTCCATATTTTAATAATAGTTTAAAAGTCCCTGGCCCCCAATTGGGGGCCTCTAGGGCTTAAAGGGTTAAAAGTAAAGAGTACAATTTTAAATCAATCCTAAAATCACAGTTAAAGGATTATAGCAGATAGGATTGACTTGATCTTTGAGATTCTCCTGAACTGATGACAACTGGACTGCACAACTGAGTTGATATGACTGATGCAACTGAGGTCCCTGTGAAAAAGAACACCAAGACTTTTACACTGTTGAGTGTAGAAAGCTTCTCAGGGATTTTCAGGTTTGTAACTTCAGATGAACAGAATCTGTCAGTTTCTGGGATTTGCCCAAGGCAGTTTAAAAGGCAGCAAATATTTGTGAAATATTTGGGGTCCAGCTAAAATAGATTTGGGCATTGTCTGCATAAAGGTTGAAAGTGATATCATGCATCACTTTTATAAAAGGTGTTGTTGAAATAGCATGTAGATTAAAAAAAAAAAAAGTCCTGCAGCATAGAACTGTGTGGAACCCCACAACTTCAAACGAAGAACCTGAACTCACCACTGCATCCTACAACATGATATGTTTGAGGTTGACACACTGAGGACTAAAATCCTGACATGGAAGACCAGCATCAGTTGTTAAAAGAACACAATGTACCACCTCAAGAAGCACAGTTTCAGTATTGAGCTCCAAAATAACACTGAAAACCTTCAAACACAAGTTTCATGAAAGTTGATTTGCTACCACTTTATAGAGAAAGGAATGTAGCCTAGAACAAAAGGTCATAAATAGGTATCAAATGACATAAAATAAAGGCTGGACTAGGGCAGTTTTAAAATAGGATTATACAACACCAGATGAAATGGGGATTCTAGGAATATGGACAAAAAAGGTGAATTGTATTTGAAAATTCATTAAAAGATACAAATGAATTTAAAGTATTAAAAGTCTTATTTAGAAAATTTTTGCATTTTGTCATTTAATTATTATTATTATATTATATTATCATATGAGAAAGAATGTGACTTAAGCTATGGTAGTATGGCTCAATTAACTGGGGGCCCCTGGGGCAAAAATATGTTGTGTGGCTCAACACTGACCACCACTATACAATAACTTCCTTATTTCCCCAACCATCTAAAAAATGACCAGAAGTCTTGACTTTAATGAATGATTATTTATTTGACAAAATTTGTCAACAATTTTAAGAACTGTGAGTTTCAATTAGTTTTATATGATACTAAACTCACTGGGCTTCATGATATAATGATGGCTCCATTCTTTTATATAAAAATGTTACTTAGTGTTGCTTTTTATTGAGTAGTATGGTGGACGTTTAATGTGACCTTACATTTATAAATAATATTTATATATAATGAATTATGAATAATTAAATCATTATAAAATAAACACTCATATAAGTGGAAGTAACAGCTGCCAAAAAACACAATCCATGCAGAAATTACACACTCTTCAAAAACTATTTAGCAAGACCATTTAGACAAAGTTTTAGGGAACTGTGTTGCAAAAGCTCATTACTGGCAAAAACCAAAACTCCAATGACACATCTTAATTCCCTCCATATGAAACTTCACAGTGAGTTGAAACATGGGGAAAAAAACAGACTTTACCAAAACCAAAAAATAGATTTTAGTTATTTTCTGGTGAATTTGATAGAATTTACAACTTGCAATAATTCTGTAATGTTAAGTTAGCAGCATATTACATAATGATCTGTTTGAAACGAAATATTTTCACATTAAACATTAACAAATGTCCTATTTTTATAACAACCATGAATATGTTTAAAGTTGAAGTGCATACATTTACCTTTGTCCTCAAATACAAAGTTGAGTTCATAGCCCAACTAATGCACAGCTGCTCAATTCAATACACTCAGTGGTTTTACTGCTACAGCCTTACCGAGTCTGGTTTGACCAGTAACTGATTAACATTAGCTAATGTGAGCAAACTGCTGAGATGTCACTGTGTAATCAACTTGACAGAGGCTGCTTGCTGCTCTTTATGACTCTGCTGTAATTGTTTCAGTGTTGCAAAAAAATCTGTGTCTGTTATGGACAACCATATCAAGGGTTTATTCATGTAAAGAAAAACAAAAAGCTGTCTACACTCCTGTAATTACCAAATGTCGCCACAGTAACCTTGTTCCGCTAAAGTGACATTACAGGCTTTAGTTTGGTCAGTGCAGGGGTCAAATTGTCACCACAGTTTCACAGACTGCACTATAACAACATACCTCAGATTCATCACATTGGTAGCTAGGTTTTCAGTTGAAGAGATCTGTGTATTTTCTTACAAACAATTGCACAAAAAAGAAAGAATTTCCCTTCAGATTGGCCTGCACAGGAACAGCTATACATTATTAGGTATTGCCTGTGAATTACAAATGTTTTGATGTACATACATCATGTTTGTACCTTGTTCTTTGGAGCATGATTGAAATGAACCCACCCCCATTCAGCTCCGGAGCCAACACACACCAGCCAGTCCTTTTGTTACAGCCGGCCTCCCTGTGTGGAGAAAGTCAAGCCCCCTCAGCAGGACCTTGGTATGTATTCCTGTTGACATACACACACACCCTCTGCTGCAGAGGAATGTGTCCTATTTTTGGACCCCAAAAGTCAGCCAGACTTTTAGCCTCTTTCTCATGCTCCATTCGCTTGACCATTATATTTTATGTCTTTTGGAGGACTCTGTATGTTTTGATGTGCAGACACAGGAGTTGTTGTTCTCAGCGGTGACTAGTTCATAGCTCCGAGTCAGGCTTGTTTATTCTGACAAATACAGCTTTGTGGTTTTTCAGGGTGCAGCTTTCCACTCATGGAATGAGGTACATTTACTAAAGTACTGGACAATTTTGAGATTTCTATTTCATTATATTTTATACTTCCACCTTACTACATTTAAGAGGGATTTTTTTTTTCTCTCGCACTCCATTTTTTAAACAGTTGCTTTTCAAGTTAGTATTTTATCTCCAAAACTTACACTATTATCAGTTTATAAACTATAATGATTTAATAACTTAACTGAAGTTATGTGTGAAAGTTGATAACACTCCCGTGTCTGTACAATGAATAAGAAGTTACAACTTGCGCCTGCCATTTTGAGTGCAAATTAAACAAAGAGGACACATTGTATTTTAATGAGTGAGCTTTAGAAGTGTGGGTAAGTGTATTTTTTATTTAGTCATCTTTGAACTGGCCATCTTGCTATTTTCAGTTTTTTCCAGTGGTAAATTGAATTTAATATTTAATAAGCATACATGAATGTGGTATCAATGGTATGAATGTTAATATTGGTATCAGACCTTAACAAAACAGCAAATAAGGACATTTCTAGGTTGAGCTCCACCTCTTTCTGCTTTTGTTATTGAACAAAAAAGAAGATAAATACTACTTCTGTCACTAAATACTAGGCTACAGCCAGCAGACAATTACAAGAAAAGTGACAAGTCTGCCCTGCTCTGTTAAAAAGTAACAAAATCTCACGAGTAAACACGTTATACTTTTTTTGTTGAATCCATATAAAAGCATGCCAGATGCCAATCAGCTAACGTAGACCGGAAAGAGTCAGCATACCTGTTTCCACAAAGTTATGCTAGCTAGCTGCTGGTGGTAGCTTCAGTTTTTTTTTAATTTGAATTATTTATATTCACAATCATGACTTTTGTGCTTTTCTGTCATTTCTATTCTGTTATAATATCAGAAGCCTGTTATATGGGAGTGGAAATCACCAAACACACCACAATATATTATCATAATACTATATTACTGCAATTTTAAACATTTTGGAAGATGCTGAGCATTGCAATAACATATATTGTTATGTATTGTGATTCATTACCTTTCTTCAAATGCAAATTATGTCCACAAAGAAAAAGTTTGTCAACATCTGTATTATGTAATAGAATCAAATTTTCAGGTTTCTCATCTCACTTCAATCACTATCTATCTATCTATCTATCTATCTATCTATCTATCTATCTATCTATCTATCTATCTATCTATCTATCTATCTATCTATCTATCTATCTATCTATCTATCTGTCTGTCTGTCTGTCTGTCTGTCTGTCTGTCTGTCTGTCTGTCTGTCTGTCTGTCTGTCTGTCTGTCTGTCTGTCTGTCTATCTATCTATCTATCTATCTATCTATCTATCTATCTATCTATCTATCTATCTATCTATCTATCTATCTATCTATCTATCTATCTATCTATCTATCTATCTATCTATCTATCTATCTATCTATCTATCTATCTATCTATCTATCTATCTATCTATCTATCTGTCTGTCTGTCTGTCTGTCTGTCTGTCTGTCTGTCTGTCTATCTGTCTGTCTGTCTGCATGGTCAAAGTTTCAGAATGTAAAGTAATATATATATATGTAGAAATGTTTCCTGCAGGTCAAAGGCTCAGACTTCATTCGCTCTGGATGCCTCATTTGCAATTTTCCCTAAGCTTCCCATGTAACTACATAAGATCATTTGCACCTACTTACAACCAGCTGAGTTGTTCATTGTTTGTCAGTGTTGTGGATAGGAGTCAGGTTTGACCATGTGCAGATGTATTTGAGAAGTTGACATTTTGTATTCCACTGTTTGCTTTTGCAGCCTCCAACCTACCTGAACAGGGATTTTTTTTTTTTTTTATCAGAAAAACTGCACTCAAGATGACAATATAGCAACTCATCCATTCATTGCTGAAACACAATTGTTCCAATATCCATACTACCATACTATTTACTATGCCAGACAAAGATTTAGTATGTTCCAAATCATAGTATGATTATCAGGGTAAGCCAATCAGAGGTCAAGCAGGGCGAATCATGCCTTTGTAATCCTAGGAAAGAAAACCTGCATAGAATCTGGGTCAACCAGTGACAATGCCCCAAAAACATGTCCAAGCTTTCGCCATGTGGTACTCGGATGTTTTGCATTTAAGCAAATTTGTTCAAATAGAGCATGCTCATTAGCGCCAGTATTTTGACCTAAGGAAATGACCTGGATATGCTTCCACCGTCGCAGGTTTCAGCTTCAGGTTAATATAAAGGGAACACGGCCATAAGCAGCTGTGACTCGCTTTTATATCAGGTGTGGATGAGAGTGCAACCGAGGGATAACACTTCTTTTCCTCGATACCACAGGACAACATATCACTCATGTGTGCGCTGCTTTGTTGAACGTTGTCAAGTGCTGTTAGACATGGCTGTGTGGAATAATGTGACAACCCTTCAGACTACTCTGCTTATTTGACCTCGTCTGCACGTCTGAGAATTACTTGCTGGTCCGAGAGAGACAGGAAATGTGTTCTGACAGTTCACCAATGAAACGGCTACTTTTTGTTATTGATCGCTGCCTGTGTAGACTGCGCTGCATCTATACTGTGAATCAGTGCGAATCTTTTGCAGCCATGAGTCAGCGCCAGAGAATATTATTGTGTCATTGGACATCATGCAATGACCACAGCTTCTATGCAAAGGAAAGAAGGCTGGATTGGACCTAATTTGTTCATGTGAGGTTGATAGAACAAAGACAACAACACTGATTCACTTTCTGTCTGTCTTTCTATCAGTCCTGCTTGTTTTCTTGTCCATCCTCCCCCCTCTCCCCTCCCTCCCCCTCCAAGCTGTATACATCCAGGTTTCATATTACTCACTGCTTCTTGTTCCCTGTTCCTGCCGCCCTCACAGCCCTGCCTCACACCGACTGTCTCCCTCTTCCAATAAAGGCTTTATGTATTGTCATAACATGATTAATGCAGTTTTTGCAAAAGGCAACTATTTTTGCCAGCAGTAAGGGCAGAGCAGCACACGAGGTAATCACAACAGCCTGCTGGTCCAGCTGCAGCTTCCCGCTCTGCCACTTGGCCTCATCCAGCGAGAGAGAGGACGAGGGAGAGAGAGCAGCGCCAAATAGATTTGTAAAAAGGTCACTGGAATAAATTGCCTCTTAGGTACAGTAAAATGTGTGTCTGTGTGCCCTACGGCGAGGAAAACTGCCACTGAATTCATTGAGCCATACGTGTGGCATATTCATTAGACAGTCTGTTTATGACATTTAAGATACATAAGAAGATTGTGGCTATTTTCACATTTGTTTATACAACACGAACGGCTTAAGTACATCCGCAAGGACATATTTTATTATTTCATTCTTCAGGCAACACAACAGTGGACGTGAAATTGCTCTCCATTAATTAGATGTCTTACATTCATTTAATACTGTATATTGAAAATGGGAAACTTGGAAGACAGGAGGCCAGAAACCTACTTAGATTAGAAGCTACTTAAAAAGGGACATATTTTAATTAAGTGGAAAAAAGTATCACTGATGTGTGAAAGAAACTACCTCCATGCTCACATGTCAATGAACAACATCCATGAAATTTGGGCATCCTCCAAGGACTGAGCAAACGACTTTGGGAGATGTGTTTGTTTAACATTTCAGGCACACGTTCAATGTTCCACATCAAGTCGGGTATTGTGTTGCTTGCAGAGAAATCAAAATGTCATGGTTGCATTTAGAAGCTGTTTGTGAAAATATTTTACAAGTAGAAAACGAGGAATTATGGTAACACTGACATGACATGAATGGGACAAACAAGTGAAAAGAGGAACGGGCAGTTCACATGTTGCTCACAGACTCAAAAGCTGGAATGGCAATTGGCCGCTACTCACTGCGAATGGGACCTGGTGCTGCGAACCATCTGTCCCAGTCAGAGCAGAGTATGTAAATTCTGTTCATGGCATCTCATCCACAGACCAACAGATTCATGACGGGTCACAATGTGCCTACTTTTTTTCTGTGTGGAAGCGCAGCAAAAAAAAAAAAGCTGCCTCAATATGTGAGATTGAGCTAAATGCTAATGACCCAATGCTAACATGTTTGAGCCAACAGGTATTATGTTTAGGGTCAGGGTCATTATCTTAATTTTGTGTGTTAGCTCAGCTATTTAGAACGAATAAAAACACACCACTATCGTTTTGCTGGTATTTGGTCATGTAGTATTGGACTAATGACATTTTTTTGGGCTGGTGGCGCTTCACCAAAAGTCAGAGGAAGTTCATGGATTTCATGGAAATCGATGCAATAGTTGATGAGATATTTAATTCTAAACCAAAACTGCCAATCTAATGGTGGCGGTAGTCGGGGAGCTATAAATGCAATACAATTCAAGTTCTTACGACCATCCAGTTTGGGCCAAAGCGAACAAATAACTAAATTACAAGGTCATGCATAGAAGTGCACCGCTAGCCTGGCAGCATCGACTGTCGCTCACAGCTTCAGTTTTCTTTGCTGCGAATACAGTCTCTGAACTCGGCTCGTATTAGCATTTGCACAGACAATACAGAGGGAGGACCAATCAGTGAGCAGTGTGGGATAGCAGCGTTTATACCGCCCCTCTTTCACTGATGACAGTGAGAAGGGCAACGTTAATATTCTTAAACTCTTGCTGACCGGAAAAAAATGCAGACCGTTCAGCGCTCAGCGCAGAAAAAACACTCAGCACCTCGTCACGCTGCTGGCATATTCTGTACTTAGGAAAAAACGCTTTGGTGGTGACGGGCCGTAGGTAGTTGCAGCGGTGGAAGAGCGTCAGAAGGTTTCGGCACATGCTGATTGGTTCAAATGAACCCGAGGCCTCTGCCCAGTAGGATGGAACGACTACAAACGATTCCCTATGGAGAGCAGCCAGACCCATATTCACGGAGTGAAATTGAGTCTGGTTCACACCAGTACGCCACTACAGCAACACATATTTTAACTGAAGCGGCTACATGATGAAAGAATGTATTATTAAATGGGCCTTTTTGTGTGCTGCAGTTGGAAAGACTTGAATTATTGAGAATACCTAAAAACTTAACTAAAATCATGATACAAACCCATTGATGTAGTTTAAAGTAAGAATTTACTTGATTAAAGCTTCTTATATAGTAAAAACTCATTTTAAACTGCATTTCATCCATTATATCAGCAGTGGATAGAACTGACAACATCAGCATTATTTATCTGTCTAACCACAGTGTTCACTGCCTTGTGTGTCCAACAATAGCAGGGCCCTCTTTTCTTTCCTCCCCCCTCCTCTTCTACTATAGTGAGAAGGGAGGGGCGTCCCACCTGCTGCTCCAGGTAGTAGAAACAGGAGCATATGTTGTTTTATTAGTCTGTGTTTGAATGTGTGCAACCACGTCCGTTCATGCATGTGTGCTCAAGGTGCTGTTTCGCCGCTAATGTCTGTGTTTGCATGGGGGAAGGGGGCCGTGCTCTCAGATTCCTCGGCCTCTCGGTGTGAGCTGTGTTGTGCTCCAGCGGTTCCATTTGGCCAACATCACCCCCCCAACTGCCATTAGGCAACCTTTACAAGTCCTGCCCGCCAAGATCAGGTCTGATCCTGTTAACTCTTTGCTTATTATCTCCTGAGCTAAGCTAAGCTGCAGATAAACATGAGGGGGTTGAAGCTAAAATATTTGACTGGCAGCAGCAACAGTGTAACTGAACATAAAGCTGCAACAGGAAACTGGTGGAATAGTCATGATTCTCTCGTACGACTTCCCTTTTCAGAGTGAGACACACTCACAAATCTCCATCTCAAGTTGTTTTATCAGATACTGTCACATAATTCTCATATTTACAGTGAATCAACTTTGGTTTTCTTCAACCTGAATCCTCCTGAGCTTTTATTTCAAGTGTTCTGTCTTATTCTGCCATGTTGTAAGATGTTAGTTAAGTCAAAACTTGTTTCGTTTACGCCTATAGTGTTATCTACTTAGTTTATTGCCCATTCTTCTTCTCTATCTTCTCTAAACTGTGTCCCGGTTACCACGGCATTTAATATGAACTGTTTCTTCGGTAAATATCTCTTTTACTGAAAACTGTCTGCAACAAGGGTGGTTGTCAAGAAATAAAACGTGACACAGTGTTTGCACAAATTTATCTAACCAAGTCACTGTTGGCTTTCTTCAGTAGCCTTGGGCCAGATTCACAAAAGCAGTTATCACCTTTACACGCACTATTGGGGAAAAAAATAACAAGATTCACAAGGCTGTTGTGTGCTGAAACAAGAGTCGGAAGTATGACATCTCTTTTGAGTAGAGAAACATGTCAAAATGTTTCAAATGGAAACTTGCAGTTTGAAAATTTGACAAAACTTCATGTATTCTAGAAAAGCATTTTCTGTTATTGGAAAAGGTGAATAGAGAAACACTATTTCTGTAGTCAATATTTTTTCAGCCCATTTCTTAGTCATGCAGTTCTGTTTTTAGGTAGACACAATAATGGCAGGAAAATATTAATATTATTTTATGACACCAATCGAATTTATTCTACAGTAACTAGCATCAAAAATACCTTTTCATTCGGTACCATATTTCAATACCAAAGCTGCACCCACACAAACACGTTTTAGGATTAAAGCGCATGCCTTTTGCACCGTTTACACAGACTTAAATCTCATCAGTGTTATTGAGCAACAGCAGTGTGCAGCCTCCAGTGTGGCGGCCCACCTTCGTTGATGAAATCATTCAGCAGGAGCTTAAGTGTTACATTACTATGCTTTATTTCACACTGAAACTAATTTTAGGCCATACACCTGTCTGAGTTTCGCTGCAGAAACAGGAAATGCAGCCAACAGGCTAGTGTCTACTGATAGCATGTAAGGTGTTGATGGACGATCGGTAAATTGTAGCACCAAGCGATAGCTTGGTAAGTTCATGTGTTCTTAGAACAAACATTTCTGGGGACTTTATGTAGAAAAATGGCTTATGAGCACAGAAAGTAAGTGATCATTATTGTAGCTATACCTCATCTTTTTTTTTAAATTTTAGAAACTGATACAAAGTATCTTATTAAATGTAATTTTCCACCAGCGAACAACTGACTGTAAAATAAAAACACATTTCTGCAGTAAATAAAACCTCCAGAGCAGAAGGCACCCGTTAGTTTGTGAACTCCTGTTTTGAAGCCTTAGGTCTGGCATTTTGGCTGTCGCCATATTGTTTTTTTGGAGCCAGAAGTGACCATATTTGGGTGAGGTGGGGTGACAAGGGGTGGATCTGACGGGGAAGTTGGTGCTTATTGAATGGGAGTCTATTGTAGCCAGCCCCAGGTGGCCCTCAGTGGTATTGCATGTTAAGGTACATTCACGAGGTCAGTTTTTACACACAGTCTATTGTTCTCACTGACACACACTTTGTCAGAGTAACCTGGTCTGCATGTAAACATTCTGATTGTATAGTCATATTTTTTTATGTAAATTTTAAATAGAGTGTTATTTCATAATCCAGACAAATAAAGCTAAATCTGTCTGCAAAGCAAGATGCCACTTGAGGTAAATGGCAAAATAGGTTTCACATATTTTTTTGTTGCACAAGCTTTCAGGTAGCGGCCAGAAAAATACAGAAAGAAGTAGACGTTGTTGTTTTTTTTACTTTGTATGGAGCCCTGTCAGCTGTTACCCCCTGCTTACAGTCGTTAGAGCCTGTTCAGTTCAGACCTCGCATTTACATGCATTCTGGAAGATGCAATTACAAGTACAACTGTTCACATCTGGCATTATCATGTGTCTCCACATGCGTCTTGAGTGACCACTTGGGTTCGGATCTCACTTCCCCACAAATGAACACAAGTAAAAAAAAAAAAAGCAGATGAACACACAGACACAAAAGGAGAGGAGTTGATGTAGACATTTAACAAAATGAGACATCCCTGCTCAATGCACCATCAATTAGAAATGTATGAAGAGTTTCACATGTAAATGTCTCAACACTTTTCAAACTTTACCGTCGCTCATCCTGATCACGTTGGTTCAGGATCATAATGATTCGAGTGGGGTTAGAAGGGTCCGTCTCTGTGACGCGGTGGATAAATGAACTGTGTAAGTGGACATGGAATCCTCCACAGTTGTGGGTCTGATGTGTGACAAATCATAGACGAGGTAAAGGTAAAAAGAAAAGGAAGCTAAGCACAGAGCAGGGTTTGGTAAAACAAGCATCAGGTAGAAAACCTGCTTTAAAGCCAGCACTTCAATTTGCAAGTAAATCTCTTACTCTATACAGTTCAGCTGAGCTGAGCTGAGTCACGCTGGGTATTTTTCTATTGGATATTTGTATTCCTTTCTTAGAGGACATTAGTCTACTGGTGGTCCTTCAATGTGGCTCAGGACACATTTGCGTTCACATTGCTAGAGGAATGCGGCCATATGTGTCCCAGACCACCTCTGAATGTGGTCTGAGCAGGCCACATCTCAATGCAAATGTTGCAACAATCACATCTGTACTTTAGGCTGACGACTTGTGATTGGATCACCAGTGTCAGGGATTAACAGGCTTGTTGGCGAGTTGTGATCTGACTTTAGCTCTGTATGGAACAAGCGGATCTTGGGAAAAAAGAAAACTGGGTATTTACAAAAATAAGTTTTAAAGGTTTCCCCAAACTCAAACAAGTACATTTAGTCTAAACGTAATCACCACAACTCTAAATGCTCAGTGCCGTTTTTAGATCAGTCCTTTGGGACATTTCAGAAAATGGTGTCATTTTGTGTTGAAGGACTTGTTGAGAATGATCACATTCCTCCTGGCACTATTTTCACTTGGGTTTAGAAAAAAAACAACACTTTTAACACTGGCCTGCCTTGCATTGTCAACAAAGCCACAAGCAGCTATCTGTGCTTTCTGATTCTTTTGGATGACTATTCAAATCTATTCTAGGACACAACCCATATCTGATACCAATATGAGCTGACAGCAAGGTCGAGCAGACCTTGTTGTCAGCATCAGAGTAGGAATAAAAGATGTCACATTTGTTTTTGTACCTATACAAAGCTTCTCCTTCACATTCAAAACAACAAAGTAGCCTTTGGTTAAAAGAAGCTACAAGTTCTGACTGATTTGAGACATCAGCCCACATCCCAATCATTTGTGTTTGCCTGTCTGTCATTGGATCATTGGATTTGGTTCTGCTCCATGCTGATGCTGGCTCAACCAAAATACAAAACTGTGAAACAAGTGATTATTTATTTATTGTAATGACAATGATGACCAATTCTGAATTCAGCTTTCGAATACAAGTACTGTAGCATGCCTCTCGATCACACTGACTTTGCATTACGCAATCATTTATATTAGACAGGAATTAAAAAATGGGACCGAGCTTTGTGCTTTCATCCTGGATTTAACGATACAACATCTGTGTAAGGGCTTGGTCACACCAATGACGTAAAGTCACTCTTCCTTGTTGGTTTTCTGGCGGTCCATCTAAAAATCATCCCATCATTGTTTTGAAAATAAACTTCAAAATGCCATGTTTTTGAGGGCGTGTCTGTTTGATTGACAGGCCTATGGTGTAGCCAGGTTACGACTATCGGTGGGCGGGACGTAGTATTACTCCTCCCCAGCTCGCACAAATATGGTCACTTTTGGCTCCAAACCACTCGGAACTAGCAAGGCGGCGCCGGTCAAAATCTGAAGTCGAGGCTTCACAAACCAACGGGTGACGTCACTGTTGGTTGCCGCTTGGTCTTAAAATCAATAAAGCTAATAAGCTTGGGACTCCCAGTTTGCTTGAACATCGGCGCTGTCAAGATGGCCTGTGATTTGTCAACAGTTTGAAGACTGAGGTAAAAAAATATTTGATCAGATTACATTTCTCTACATCAGCATATCCACTCATTACTACAGATCCACTGCAATTAATTGAATTGGCTGCAAACATGTAGCGTTTTATATGCTGGTGTAACCAGGCCTTCACACAGAAGGGAAAACAAACAGTGGGATTCTTGCATTTTCCATGTAACTACAGCCTGAATGACTCTCATATGAAACATTTTTACAGTGTAATGACTAATAGTGGCATAATGTTCCTGTTTGTACACAGCCATCAGACTGTCTGTTCATACTGAGTTGTGTTAATGCCCTATGAGTCACTGCTGTTTGGTCTCCTCTGTTGAAATACTTGTTTTCAACATATTCACAAATAATGTGAAATGAGCACAAACGCACTGACAAAGAGACGATGTGTGTGTCATGCAGGAGACGCACATTGTGCTTGACGTAGGTCTCATGAATGTCACTTTAGCTTCTGTACCTTTCATATGACAAGGCTGTCACAGGTTTACCTCCTGCAGTCACCGCTCACAGACACCACAGTCTACTGTAGTTTCATAAGGTTAGCCCAGAACCATTGCATTACACAAAATCACATTTCATAGAAAATAAATGCAGTTCCAGTCTTTTATGTACAATTGATTTCTTACGCCACTTCCTCCTGTGTGCTCTCCTTGCATTTTATCTTGTTCTTTTCAAGATAAATCAGAGAGGTTGGTTACATTACATTACAATTCCCTTTTCTGATAAAAAAAAAAAAAAAAAAAAAACATTTAGATAATGGAAAAGAAGACACATCGACTGATGTAGAACCATTTGGAAGGTTTATGCCTTGTGCTTGAATCAGTCTTAAAGGAGTATTAAGATGTAGATTACCTTCTTTCACGATAAAATAAACTAAACATTTACAATTTCACTGTGAAAAAGTTTTAGCTTTTTGTATTCAAGCACTATGAAATCAATGCCATATCACAGGGTTACTGTTTATCTTACTATATGCAGTATAAACCATGTAGCCGACAGTTTGTGTGTATTAAATACATGATTAAATAAATTGAATCATGTTATTTCTTATGTTTGATCATATGTACCATTTATTAATCATTATGCATGAATACAAATGCAAAGATAAGTGGTTCCTAGATTGTTGCTGTCCCTTTGGAAAACAAAACATAATATTCACTTGCCTTAGTGGCACAATATGTTTCATTTGTTGTCTTACTTTACCTTAAAAGGAGAAAATATGTGGTCCTGCGGTATTAAAAATGAAGACGGACAAACACATTTGTCAGCTTTCCATCAAATAATTCAGATGCAGCTGCAGGAGGAATCATCACTCATTACAGCACATGCCTTTTTTTTTATTAGGTTTTGTCCAAAGTAGCACATACTCAACTGCAGAATACATTTTATATTTTCAATATTGGAAATAGTGACGATGAACAATTATCACATATGTATGATGATGTACACCATAAATCCCAAAGCAGTTCTCAACCGGGAAAAGGCCGCTCTACATAGCAAGAAGTACTGTAGATTCAATAATACAACATATAGCAGCAGGCCAGGGCCACGCTGGGATTTTGTGTTGTTCTGAAGTAGGTCCATACACGCATATGAGAATGTTTATATTATCATCTGTCCTCAACATGTATTGAAATAGACACCTAATAAAAAAGTTGATTGTTTTTCGGGTGTGGTTCGGCTCAAACCCCCTCAAGACTTTACCTGTAACATCTAAGCACACATTAATATTCCAAGACACCAATATTCAAAGCCAAATCCAGAACTAGTGTAACATGTAACATACTGAAAGGGAACGCAAAAGCAGGTGGATGGCCTCAACCACACATTAAGCTTAATGTCGTCACTTCATAGTAAAAGATGAGAGAATTCTTATCATGACAGTATTGTCATCAGTAAGTGAGCTGGTCTAAAAACATTAGTTCTGTCTAGTCACAGCATGGTAAATAAAGGGCCAGTCACCTAAAGTTGATAGAGATGTGCAGCTGTGTTATGGAACTTCTTTCAGAAGGAACACCGCAACACTGATCAGAAGGAGTGCAATCCAGTGTCATGTGAAAGCATGAAAAAGGTACACCTGTCCACTACAGCACAATGTGAGATAGCTACACTTGGCGATATGTAGGTGTAACAGTTACACGTTTAGCTGTAGTCGACCGGCGTGCCTATTACACATTGTTAACTTTACCTCCTATTGTCACATCAATGGCTGCAGAGCTGCCATCAAGGTGCTCGACTTGGGGTTTAGTGTCTTGGCCAAGGACATTTTAGCATGTGGACAGGAGGACCCAGGGATTGAACCACCAACCTAATGTTTGGTGGACAACCTGCTCTACCATCTGAGCCACAGCCAGTGCAATCATGCCTTAATTTTACACCTGGGGTTGGGTTTATTGTGTCTGGACCGAGATAGAATGACACATTGTTGCACTTTACTTCTGATCTGGTTCATGGTAACAAACCAACTGTCAAAGTTCGATTGCCTGGTTCGTTCAAAGGTTGGTTTCATTCGATGCCGTGTCCATTCCAACCCAACTACACAGGTTAGTTGTGAAAGCAGCCACAGTTGCCTCTGAATCCAAGCAGAGGAAAAGTGATCCGAATTTATCTATGACACTACATAACAAAGGAAAAACTCCAGTGAGTGCAGTGTTCCAGATAGCGTTGCAATACATTTCCATTCATTGGTTTGTGTGTAAAAAGTTACAAATGTAGAAAATTTGAAAAAATCCTGAATGTTTTTATGCTTGCCTGGGGCTAAAAAGTTATTCCATCATTGTAGCTCCTTCAGTTACAATGTCTTGTTGTCCTTTGATTCTGCAGCTGTTTATTAACCAGCTCCTAATGTTCACATAACAGAAGGGAATGGAAAGTCTCAATTACTTTTGCAGATTCTTTGAAATTTGGTTAAAACGTGTCTTGTAATTTAACCTTGCTATAGAAACTCAGTACAGACACTTGTGCAGTACTGCGAAGCACTCCTTATACTCAGTGTTCTCAGTGTAGTCACTTTCTGTGATGAACATCCCTCCCTGTGTGGAAGATAAATCAGTGGAGACAGTTTACAGAAGATACACACTTTATCTTTCACCTCAAGCAGCTGTTACTGCTAGAAGCACCTTTTTACAAGTGAATTGTCGTGAACACTTTTTCCATATACTGAACTGTTTAATAATTAGCCATTTCCAGTCATGAATGATCCATTACTTTGAAATTATGGTCTGTAATTTAGAGTTATCCTTCATACTCTTGCTCCAACTGTTATATGTATCTGTTAATGTTACTCTGTGTGGGGTTACAGTTTACAGAAGCCCTCAGCTCAGCACACACACATCGACCCAGCAAAGTTTTGGCAACGTGCTCAGACTCTCTCTGCCTGTTGCCTAAGAGTAGTCGTGAACTTAGTGCCGGGAGCACAGGGTCCACTTTGCTATTCTTAGCACTCGTGGAATGCTGTTTCTCCACCCTGTTATTTTGTTTGCTGCTCTCTTCACTTTGGTCATGTTAGGAAACTCTTGTTTAGCCAGGACAACAGCCGGCCCTGCTGTTGAGCTGTTGTTGGGGAGGAAGAGTCATGATAAGGTGGATAACAAGCTGCCAGCTGTTTGCTTTCTGGGAAAAGACTCCATGTAATCCATTATGTGTCATGTAGACATTTGCTCCAACAGAAGTCCTTCTTTTAGGGGCAGATGTGGGTTCATCTTCCAATTCAGCAAAATTAATGTCTGGTTAACTCGCATACCCTAAATACCACAAAAACAAAGTTACATTGGATGGAGAAACACCTTGTGAAGACGGACATCATGAATGCTTGAATGCTGATACTGCATGTGTAAAGTCAATGATTACTCTGAAAGCGGTGAAGTAGAATGCACAAACAGGTGATTACGTGTTTGAAAAGGTGTGTGGGAAAAACAGTGACTCAGTAACTCTCTTAACATGGCCTTAAGCTTGGCCCTCGGCCTTGAAACGCTCCAATGGAAGCCTGTTGCTCTGAAGTATGACTGTGCACAACGACGTGATTATTACTGGAAGGTCGGTTCCATTTTTGCGGATTCCCAAAGGTTAAAAAAAACATTACTGATGTTCTCGACTAATCATGGCAGTTCCTACAAAATTCATCAACTGTATCTGAATATGTGCTGATTCACATTTAGAACATGTAACCGTGGTATTGGAGGATAACCCTGAATGTTTTATTGATAGTGTGAATGAAAAGTTTTACACAAATAACGATGAAAAAACACGAGACCCAGATCACGCCATCTCTCAAGCTGATCATGCATAAAAACCCTCTAAAATAATCCTTGATCAAAGCACAAATGTGTTTTTGGGTCCTCTGTGTATTATGCAAGCAGCAGATCTACTTCACACTAACTGTCACTTTCAAATTTTGTGTGAGTGCGAGAGAGAAAAAGACAGAGAGGGTGAAAGAGAGCACACCATTATGTTGCTTGCTTTGTTGGCATCTGATGGAAGTTGGCAAGAGAAGTCACTAAGGAAGCTATGAATATAAGAAGCTTTTCAAAAAGAAAAAGGTTAAAGGCAACAAGGCACAGGCGAGGCTGAGGAGATGGAGGAAGAGTTATCTCCTGCTGCTGTAGCAGGAGATGAGTCAGCGCCATAGACTGTATAGAAAAGTGGACGTAACTTCCAAATCTAAAAAAGAAAAACCAATGCAGAAAGTGCCATATATGAAGTGATAATGCAGAACAAAAACACAATAATCAGAAGTTCTTGAAACGCGTGCGTCGACAACATTCTAGCATCAACTCAGTTTGGAGGACATGCAAAGATCATTATCCTTGGATGACTTTCATTTACCTCATATTACATATTCAGTAAGTTCTGCCAAATCTATACTGCAAGGTAATTCATAGTAGACCATGTAATGTGTTCACAGTAAAAATGATCAAAGTATTTCACAACAGTCAGTACTCAGACTATATCTTGCTGAAAATTGGAGAAACTGGAATCAGCAATCAGAGCTCGTCTGTACTGCTCACGCGGCTACAAAACCGTGATGTTACCCATTGGTTTATGGCCTGCTGTTCTGAAGCCTCCAGTTCAAATTATGGTCGTTGTCATCTTGCCTGTTTCGGAGCCTGAAGTGACCATATTTGGACGAGCTGGGGAAGAGCAAGCAGTTGATCTGACTCGATCTAATTGCGAACCCGAGGACACTACACCCACCCAACTATAGCGAAAACATGACTGCCCTGCCGTCCTGTCCGTCAAACAGACACGACCCCAAACGTACCGCTTTTCGAGGCCTATTATTTAATTTATGACAGGGTTATTTTCCGATGGACTGCGAGAAAACTAATAAGGAGTGACTTTAGCAAACGACACCATTATGACTTATGATGAAAGTTGAATGGGATTCTATGGACTCAGAGTCTATTTTGGAACCTACCTCTCGCGGCCCTCATGGTTTTGCAACGTAAGGTACTTCTGCATTGGCCTCAGTTTTCAGACTTAGAATCTACATCCTCTTTTATGTACAGTCTATGGTCCTGCTAACGTAGTTGCAGAGAACTCCAAGAAGGTGCAGTATGCAACGTTGCTTCACATTGCAGGAGAAGACACAATCAAAGTATGTCATTCTTATGACATTGAGGACCAATTAGATGTGCTGAAGTTTTAGGGCTGCTGTGAGCCCAGAAAAAAACACGTACCTTATATCCAGCACATGAGTCTGGAAACGGTCAGAAATCCACTGATGCACACTGTACATCACAGATTTTTTTTTAAATAGAATCAAAGACTTTAAATTTGGACAATTTTCTTGCTTCCCTGTTATGTCACAGAAAAGTAGGTGGCAGAACTAAGACCACACAAGAGGCAGGCTGTTCATAGAGGCAGATCTGAACCTGCAAAGATACAGCCTTAAAGATACCAATCGGTTAGACAAGGAACTTCATATTGCAAAGTCGACTATTTCTTACAGAGTAGAAAGAAGGTCAGCTGGAGAAAGAATTTGTGGTGAACATGATTACACTTCAGTTCCCCATTTCAGAGGGCAAACTGCACTAGTTCATAAAACAACAGCACAGGACCCTGATATGCAGCTCTTGAAAGATATTACATCAAAAGAATGGCTATATGAATGAAGGGTGAAAAATACCCACATCTGGGCTGATGTTCAAAGCAACAAAGCCCATTGTTCCACGAGGTGAGACAAAAAAAAAAATCACACTCAGCAATTGTTAAGTGCAGACAAAAAGCCACGGACATTCTGTATTAGGCACATGTCATCACACATTGAGGAGATAGTATCTCAGTCTGCCATTTATAAAAAGAAGAGTAATTTGAGCCATTATTCTCAAACCTAATATCAGTCCCACCAGAGGAGAAAGTAGGGCACGATCTCGTTCACTACAGAGGCTCTGAATTTCTGCTATGTGTGGACTATTTACTAAAATTCAAAACAATTGCTAAGTTGAGAGACACCACCACCAGCGGTGTCATAGTAGCAATTAAATCTATGTTTGCAAGGCATGGGATTCCTGATGTTGTCATCTCACATTAGGCCCAGGACACACAGGCGTGTTCGTGGTCTCTTGATTTTCACTCGGGTGTCAATGTTAACAGGTTAGAGCCGCCACATAGCCTGCGTGAGACGTGCGTGTCAATGAACCAGCGATAGGACTGGCAGTAGCAACACCACAGGAGACATGTATGTTTGAACAGTATGCCAGTGAGGAGTTCAAAGACTGCAGAAAGCCTGAAATTCAGGCAAACCACGTCTAGTCCCGGTCATGTACAATCAAGTACAGTCTCTTAAAAACCTGCAGAGAAAACCAGAGTGTAATAACAGCAACCCCTACATTTCACTGTTTGAGTATTGTAACATACTGTTGACAGCAAAGTTGCTGGTAGGACGGCTGAAAGGAAAACTGACAGACAACCTCAGCCTCACTGCTTACTCCTGAGGGAACTGTCCAGGTACGCAAGCAGCTGAGACAAAAAGCAGGAGAAGCAAAAAGTCAACTTCAACAGGCAAACAGGAACACTGTCTGACCTGTAAGCAGGAGAAAATGTCAGGGTGCAAAGAGGAGAGACGGGGCAGCCAGTCGTCCTGCACAAACAAGAGCAACTGTGATCTTTTGTGGTTCTCACATTAGATAGACGGCAGTACATCAGGAACAGAAAGTATCTGCAGAAAAAAAGGACATCTACCTGAACATAGACTCAGGGAGGAAAGCCTGTGACAGAAACATGAAACAACACAGTTGATGAAAGACCAAAAGGAGAAATCTGTTGAACAATCTGAAACACTGTCTGATTTATTGTACACTAACTGCAGAAACAGGATTGTATTGAAATTAGTATATATTATTGCCTACACTATATATTGCATACGTAATGTTGAATAGGGAACCAGGTAAAGTGTCTACGACTATCCTAACCTCACCTTTAAATTAGCTGTGTATCCTTGATGTTCACATACTTTTACCACTCAAAGATATGTAATGTTGGATCATTTCCTTCAACCGAGTATGATATTTTTGGCTCATTTCTTGAATTGGATTGGCTTTATCTACTTTCAGGACTTGTATGAAAATCTGATGGTTTTTATGGTCGTATTTATGCAGAACATCTAAATGGTTCACAAACTTTTAAGCACCACTGCACATGTAAAAACCTGTACTATAGGTGCATGTAAGTGTTTTAAATGCAAACTAAACTGTGAGTTGTGAAGTGAGCAGCAACTTTAGCTCCACCGTGTCTGATTCCAGGGGCCCGGGGAGTCAGATACTGTACTTGAATGACACTCATTCCTGTTCTGTGTAATCAGTGTCCTCTGGCAGAATCGACATGTTCTCAGGCCGTACAGAATGTCCTGATAGTCGTCCACTTGTGTCAGATTGTTTTCCTTGTTCCTACTCTTCCTCCTCTGAAAACACTGGCTGCCTGAAGTTCTTGGTATCCAGCAGAGTGATCACATGTCTCTCAGGCTTGAGTAAATCACACAGCACAAAGCAAGATGGGCTGGACAAAGGAAACTAGGCTGATAGCGAGGGAGGAGAGAGGTGGTGTTGGTGGTGGTGGAGGGAGGGAGGGGGCAGGGTGGCACAGAACACGTGTTTGAAGTAGCTCGCTCATACCCATCCAGATGAGCGAGAGCACGTGGACGGGGGAGGGGGGAGGGGAGAGGGAGGGGCGGAGTGACGGCTGGAGGGAGGAGAGGCAGTCAGAGGGAGAAACGGCACCTCCGCAACAGGAGGCAACAACGGCACTGGACCCATGTGACAGCTCCACTGTTTGCAAATAACTTCACTTTCACGGTGAACGATAAGATATGTCACGTGATCTGATAGCGGAGTCCAGAACTGGACTTTATGATGCAGAACTCACACACAATTATAAAGGATCATTTCACTTTATTACAACTTAAAACAAACAATTATCTGTCGGAATAACTGCATTTATTTACCAACATAATTGCTGAGTATGTGGACCTCTTTTACAGTGCCAACCTGACCAAAATAATCCAAGAGAATCCGGCCTAATCGAACATGTGGCTGGCTTTCCTAAAAAGCTTGTGGTCCGCCACATGCAGCTAAGAAGCTACAAGCCTTTTGGTTCGGTGTGCCACATGTTCTTCTTTACTTAAAACAGCTCCAGAGGCCATATGGAAAAGTGGAAGCATGCAGCAGTTAACCAGTAGGAGGTTTTGTTTTTTTCAGTTTAGCCCTTGGCTGATAGAAATGTGGGATATCCCACGCTTTGCCTGGGGCGAATATAAGTCCACATCTTAGCAGAAATACTCCTGACTCTTCGGGGCTGTACCAAAAACACAGGGTTCAAGTCAGAGCATGAATTTGTTTTCAACTGTAGTGATCTTGCATTTGTTTTCCAGGTTATTATCAACAAATTGCATCGTAAAAAAATAAATCCATATGCTGATTTTTTTTAAGCAACAGAATCCTTACTGTTGCCTCAGGGTTTATAAATGTCAGTGTGACGTGGTTAAACCTTATTTTCATTCACAAAACAAAGCATTTAAAGGCAGGTAATCTGAACGCGGCACGTCTCCCATGGATGTGGCTAACGTGGCTCTGGGGGTAGTGATACCAGGCTGATGAGGTCAGACAGTAAATATTGATGTGCATCCAAACGCAACGACGAGTGGAACACGTGAGCTCGTGGTTACGGCATGGGAAGTCGTGCACGGCATGCTCGGCACTCGAGTGGTTAAGTTGCGAGGAGACGGTTGCTATGCAACAGCAACACACTACAGAGGCTAACAACTTAGCAAGTAAGCAGGCGGGTAATGTAATGCAGGAAATGCAAAGGAATAATAAAAGAGGGAAAACGTGAGGCCGTTGGGAGTTTCAACTTTTTCCTCAAACATTTGATTAAATTACAAAAAAAAATAAAAAAAATTCTCTGCTGGATGATGAAAATTCTATTTTGTTTAGCTTTGAGTTGGGAGCTCTTGCAACCTGCACCGATATTCTGTTTTGTGCGACTTGTCTGCAGTGCATTTGCAAAGCGAGCATGACTAATAGAGCCACAACAGGTCTGTCAATGAGAAATATGCCAGGGTGAAATAAACCAGAATCATTGTTTGACTTCATTCACTGATACACTCTGGCAGGTAAAATTGCTCATTTCAGACTTTTAAGTCCTCAAATGCTGGACAGACCTGACATCCCGACTGGTAATGTCACAGCAACCATGATAACAAGAGCAACAGACAACAAAGATGAAGTGAAACTTGAAGTGAAAATTATATTAGAAGAGCATTCGGGACCAATTTCCCCTCTGAGGCAATAGCTGTGTGACTTCGGTTTAATCCTTTGTCGCTCTGATGAATGTAGATCATTTATATGAGTGGGTGCAGACATTTTGGAAGTGAATGATATTAGATGCAGGGACTTTGCCAAAGCTTAGGGTTGAATTAACAGGCCTGCTCAGCGAGTTGAAAGATAAATCAACATCACTGTAACCTTGTTGAAAATTCACTGCATATCTCCGTGCTGCATAGGCAACACTGTGTTTGGCACTGGGCCATGCTGACACGTTACATGCTGCCAGAGCACACCTGCTGGGTTTTGGTCTCCTTCTCCCTTTTGCTCCTCCTCCTCCTCCTCCTCCTCCTCATCCTCATCATCATCATCATCATCATCATCATCATCATCGGCTCCCCTCCCCCCTCCCTTCTTCTATCTAAACTCAACCTGGTTTCCTGGCAGTGTGGTGAGAGGAGCCGTTGGGCTGCGTCTTTGTTTGCTTTCCCTTGGCTTCCTCTTTTCTTTTCTTTTTTTCTCTGAGTGCTTCAGCCTAGCAGAGATAGAGATACCCCCCCCCCCCTCCACCCTCCACCCACGGTATCCACGCCTCAGCATGGTGCTACATGCCAAGCGACCTGAGACGCTCCCTGACTCGCAGTTCAATCCGCTAACTTTTATTGGCGTGGCTGTTTATCACAAACACCACGGCCAAAGCATGTAGCACGGCAGTTTGTGCACTCAAACCATAATGAGGTGGTGAGTTGTTTGGACTGACTGACAAATAATTCATTACCCTCACAGTTTGAGAGCAGATTTATATCATTACTAACAATTACGTTGTAGCTTTAAAAGTATGGATTTTACAATACTACACTATAATTAGTATTTATAATAATGAGGAACAGCTTTGAGTTGGAGCTTATAGCAGCTTATAGCAGCAACTGCCATCATTGACTTCTTTAAATTGTGTGTCCTGGTTGGTTATCTGAGGCTTTTAAATTAATGTTACTGGTGCTGCGTTTCATACTTTTAATGAGACTGCAGTAGTTTTTGTGCCAAATGCGATCAGACTAAACGAACAAGCAATTTTTCATTCTTAAACTAATGGGACAGGGATTGTGTTTCAAGGAGCCGACCCTTAGCATGCATCAGGTGACAGACAGGAAAATATCTTGTCTATTCACACTTGTGGGAAATTTACAGTCTCCACTTGACTTGACCTGCATGTGTTGGGACAGGGAGAGGAAACCGGAGTGCCCAGAGAAAACCTACACAAACACAGGGAGAGCATGCAAAGTAGGCTATGTCATAAAGGCAAGACAGGTTTTTGAGGCATGGCTGATTGCCCAACTTACCCATGATAGAAACATATGCTCTGTGTTTATGCATTGCCATAAATATGTACAAAGTTTTAGGTATTGTAGGCATGTTGCAGGATGCCTTGGTCTTGACAGAGATGATATATTCAGTCAATACATTGGCACTGTTTTTCTTTCATCAACTTTAGACTCAGTACAGTAGTTTTTTAATATTTTTTTACAACCCTTTGGAAAAAAAGTTGGGATGCTGTGTAAAATGTAAATAAAAACAAAATGCAATCATGTAACTGCAAATATACCGAAGACAACATGTGTTGAAACCGAGAAATGTTATTGTTTCATGAAAAATATGTGTTTATTCTGACCACAAAAAAGTTTGGATAGGGGCATGTTTACCCACTTCTTCTTTTGCAACACTTTAAATGTTTGGGAACTGATCATCACTATTTGACCTCAAAGAGAGGTATGTTTGGAGGTGTGTTTCCTATATACTGTAGATAGGAGGGCCTGGTGTCCTCAGGTTCTCAGTCAGATCCACTGTTCAAACATGATCACTTCTAGCTCCAAAAAAATGTGATGACTAAATCATCAGGCTGAAGACTTCATAATGGCAGGTCACCGACAGGTGACGTCCCGGTGGGTTGCCATTGTGTTCATCACAAATGTTTTAGAGGGGAGCGTTTGTTGGGACTACAAAATATATTGTTAGGTTAGACGGATCACAGCTGCGGTAAAAAAAACAAGTTGCCACTCAGTGTGTTTGATAGGCTGGATTGCAGTGGGACAGGCAGGCTGAATGAACTGGTTATATTTTGTACTGAGAATGAACGAGCAGAGAAGTTGAACCTCGGGGCCAGCTGTGGAGTGACGCTCAGAGAGATGAGTACAAAACTCACTGACAGAAAACATCAACAGCAACTGCATTGCCCTGAAACGTAGCATTGTGTGTGACTGCAGATGCTGTGGAGTTTGTATTATTTATACATCTCTGCATGGTCTGTGATAGTGATGCTTTGCCCTGCAGTTATTTCTATAGAGGTGGCTGGCTATTTGATTTATGTTGCCTAAATTGCCAGATTAATTCTCAGTGTAGAGCAACAAGAGGATGTTCCACTAGAATATAAACTGATATTTTAATGCACTTTATGGTGCAGCTGAAAGGCTTTCTTTGACTTAATAGTCCTTTAATATGATATTATCATCTCATGGAAGTGCATTGCATCCAGGAAAAAAAAAAAAAATGCAGATCTTAGCTCATGAATTACTCTCTCATAATTATGAGGTAATGTACAGTAAACTAATTGGACCGCAATCAGAACACGTGTTTTGAGTTCTTCAGTATCAAAGTAATCCACATGCAGTTGTCAGTACTATCAATGCTACACAGAAAACA
Source organism: Brachyistius frenatus (assembly GCF_029030835.1). Lineage (NCBI taxonomy): Eukaryota > Metazoa > Chordata > Actinopteri > Embiotocidae > Brachyistius > Brachyistius frenatus. The sequence goes on from NW_027210700.1 coordinate 621,378, forward strand.
GGAACTGTTAATGGCTACTTCAACAAAATTGATTCTCCAAAATGTAAACAAATATCAGTAAAAAAAAATATACACATTCATATTGAAGCTCATTTCCATTGCATTAAATCAGGTAGTGCCATTTCCCTCACCTGTCAAGTACCACTGATTGATAGATTAACCTTTGCTTGCCCAAAGTTATGAAAACTCACCACTATCACCCTAACCCTATTCTGGTAATTATTAGATTGTAAATCATGATAATGTGCTTCCATATCATCACCATCATTCTTTCTTTATAGTTGATGTAGGCACATTTTGTCACAAATTGATCTAATGCCTAATCACCAGTGTTGGTGATTATAAAGGGTTTACATCTCATCATATATTTTTGTACTTTGTTTTGATTAGTTGCACCCCATTTTGTCAAATCAAATCAATGTGTATGTCTCTAAGCTAAGGAAAAGCGTCCCTCAGAAACTGGTATCAAAAAGTAGTGACCAAGCGGCAGCCAACAGTGACGTCACCCGTTGGTTTGTGAACGGCCGTTATTGAACCTCGAGTTCAGCTCTTGGCTGGTGCCATCTTGCTAGTTCAGAACGGTTTGGAGCTGGTAGTGATCATATTTGGACGAGCTGGGAGGGGGTGGGGAGGAGCGCGTTGGATCTAACTCGATCTGATTGAAAACCCAGAAATACTATGTCCTGCCCACCGATAGCCTTTCTAGGCTTATTTTAATAATTATTGACGGGATAACTGTCAGATGGATCACCAGAAAACTAATGAGAAGGAGCGACTTTAACTAACAAATCAGAAGTAACTCCAGGATCAATTTTATGAGACTAGTTAAATAGAAGTCTGTGGAGCCAACCTCTAAGTGGCACTCGGGGGTATTGCAGTTAAAGGCACTTACACATCGGCCTCGTTTTTTTTTATACTTGGGAGTTACATTGACTTTAATATACTGTTAATGGTAGTGACCAGTAGTGATCAACCCTGTTTTGGTGGTTGTGCTTTAAAAAAAACCAAATTCCCATCAAAATTGAAGATATCGTGATTAACTTTTAACAAAACAGTAATCAGTTTTTGCATTTATTTTTTAGAACTGATCAGCAATATTGTCCAGTTAAAAAACACGTGTTAGAAACTTAGGTTAGTTATTTATTACTTACTACATTTTAAAAGGGTGATTTGTAATGTGTAACCTATTACATTTGAAATGTAACCTTCCCAACACTGTACACAGTGTCCGGTCACCTGTCTACCTCATTCTGCTTGTTCAAACATGACTGATCTTTATTATAAGATTGCATGTTTTAAACAAAGTGATGAGAATGTTGTGTGGTCGCATTCAACATGATCTAAACTAAACTGTGTCATGTTTACACATGAACTCTCCAACTGGATGGATGCTGTCACAGTTACAACAGGCATTTGCAAATATGGAGCAGTAAAAGACATTTGGAGGAGTGATGCTTACAGGCTCTGGAGAAAAACAGACACACACTAGAATTCTAATCAACTAAGTTAAATCCATATTTTATGAACTGTTATCCTGGCGCTCCATAAAAAAACAGGCAGCATTTTAAAGATTCATTGAGGAGCACAATCAACCCCCAGGGGGAACAACACAGAAGAGAACACATACATAATGAGCTATGGAATATACACAACTTCAAATCAGCCAAAGGAAACAAGCCATCATTGGTTGATTGATGAACTGGAATTAGAGAAAAACTGTGAGCTTGCTTAATGTTTGTCTGGATTCACCACTGATCCCTTGTTAAAGTACACATGATTTGTCTGGTGTTTATTGGAAGCGCCACAAAGCTTGTTGACATTCTTCTGTACACAGTGTCTATTCAGCCACCTTTTTCTAGTCATGCTAAAAATGGCAATGTTGGTCTGTTGGTCAGTCCGTCACTGTGGTCCATATCTTAACAGCTGTTGAAATGATTTCCATTGAATTTTGCACAGCCATTCATGCTACCCAAAGCGTGAATCAGTATGTGAGATAATCCACCCACTTTTCTCCTACCACCATGAGGTTAAACATGTTTTGTTTTATCAAAGTATTCCAAAATCTATTAATAGCATTGCCATCAAATTTTGTTTGGGCATTCATTGTTTCCAGAGGATGAATTGGAAAAAACCCAGATCTTTCATCCAGCACTGTCCAAACACCTGCAGAATTCATGAAATAAGTTTCATAGGCCCTAAATGTCAAAATCTGGCTTTTAGCACTGTGAGCATGCTTGCATGCTCAGAGCACTGCTGTGCCCAGAGTGTCGGGGATCACACCCTAACAGTTTTGTTTTTGACCTCTGGTGGTTTAATGTGTCACATTGCTGCAGTGTTGTAGAATTGTATGACAAGACACTGTGACATCATTGTTGGCTGCTGTTAGGTACAACAGAGCATACAGCACTGTAAGACCGAAAGTACAATCATCATTAATTGATTTCTTTTGGCGTCTTGGGGGCAGCAAAACAAGTTGTGGACACATTAACATATTTTTAACATATAACACCAGTGACAATACCGGCAAATGATCGCTTAATTAGACATGCACTCAACATCAAACAATATTTGCATTTAAAGTCAAATATTCCCTCGTTCGCTACATTTTGGTCTCCACTTAATGCTAAGAAAAAGATCTAGCTCTTTAGTAGCTGGATGCGTCTTTAAGGTCACCAGCTACTTGATGCTGATCAGATAACTTACAGTCAAGCTTATTTTTGAAAACAGCTGCCTTCAGGTTCATGTGATTGGTGGTCAAAGCTGACATTCTGATGGTTTCATTGATTAAGCTTAGTTTTGATCCACTCCCATTTACCTTTTAAACATACTGCATTATATAACATACTTTTACTACAGACTCAACACTTCCTATATCTTTGTTTTTTCACATAAAAAGTTTTTGAGCTTTTCAGTAGACTGTACACCCCTTATTTCTTAAGGCTTTTATTGTGAATATTTGCAGAAACATGCTGTGACAGAAATCGGCAAATAACACTTAAGATGAATAGCGCAGAAAAGACATTGAAAGTAGCATGATTATGTTGTTGACATTACTAAATTAAATAGATGGAAACATTATAGACTATTGTATCAAAACCTGCCACCATAGGAACAGTGGTTACACAACCTTAAAAACAAGCCACAACAACACACTCATGTATATGGCTCCCCTACACACTGTCATTTTAATGATTCTTTATATACATTTAAAAAAAATGTGTTTGTGTGTTTACCTAGAAGCTCCAGGCCATCACTAAAGGACCAGGTCTGATGCTTCTATACTGCTCATGTACAGTCCACAGGACCTTCTCATTTTAACACAATTACCTCAAACATAACAGCAGCTCTGAGAAAATACTCCTCGCTCGCCTTGTTTGCTGGCTTTGTTCCACAATTAGTGTGTGAATGAATCATCCTGAAGGGTGTATTTTCATGACGCTGTTGCTGCTCTTGTTTTCACCACAGTGATAATGATGAGGAACAGGAGTTATTAATACACATATTTCCTTTGGGGGCTTAGCCTCACAGTCAAAACAGAAGTTGACAATATTCCAGGAGGTTTTCACAAGTTGCCCACATTCCCTTTGGTGACTTTGTTTTGTCCACTTACAATCGAGGGTAAATGGCTGTAATGTGTAGGATCACTTGATATTTAGATAATCCAGTTATAGATTTGTTGTTTTAGAAGATTGATCATTTTAGTTAATTTTGCCTGAATACAAAGCTTGAATGTCAGATGTATTTTATACTTAAGTCCAAAAATAATCTTGTAGTTGAAATCATCATAAACAAGAGCAAATAACAATCATGATTTAATAGAGAATAATATCTTGTCAGTCAACATCCACTGCTGCACTCTATGCTCTGACAGAGAGTGGATATTTCGAAAATCTGTGCGATTATAGTGTCAAGAGTCTGATTGTCTGCTGAGAGGCTCCTGAAGAAAACAGTCTTTTTTTTTTAATGTTCTCATTACAGTGACTGATGATGAAACATCCCAAAGTAAACACATGTCCATTTGGCTGAAGAATCCCTGCTGTTGTCCTTCTAAACAACCCCTCCTCCCGCCAACCCCTCCCATCTCCTATTTCCCAGTGCATTGTGGGATCACAAATAAACAAGTCCAGGCGGAGGAGGAGTCCAATGTTCAGCCTCCACACCGGGGATCTGTGGCAGTGTTTCTCAAAGCCAGCTGAAGCACCAGCGCTGAGTCACTCAGATTGAGTCTGCACTCAAACGGACACCTGTGTGTCCTCGCAAAGTATACTCAAAGACAGGACGACACTGTTTCATCCTTTTGAGAAGAGGTTTCCAAACTTCTTAGACAATGTACTAGTTCAGCAATTTGAATAGGTAATAGCCTCAGAAAGGCTAAATAACAACATGATGCTCGACTTTCAGAAGCTTTTTTAAGCCCTCAAAATACAGCATAGAACCAGCTGTTTGTGTCTCTGACCTGTCAGGTCCAGTGTTATCACTTTCATATTGAATTTAACTGCATCAGACATACACTTGTTTGCAACTGGAAAGTGGTAAAGTTCTGACCTCTGAGTGGGAAAATATAGTGTGATAGGTTTATATACCACCTTCCTACCTTGTGCACTTTAAGTTATCTTAATTTGTTTATATTGACATGCTCCAAAAATGCAAGTTTTAGTCAAATTAAATATAATTTCTACCAATAACTCACCAATTTTATTTGTGTGCATTATGCTCAAAAGTTGTTTGTGAGGAAGGCGAGGAAATGCGAGGAGGGAGGCTCAAGAGAAGTACATCCACGGGCTAATCATAGTTATGATACTTTGGGGGACATACATTTACTAAGGAAGGTTATGAGAAAGAGAGTAAGATAGATTGTGATTGATCTGTGATCTTTTGCACAAAAGCACCACCATAAAACTGATCAGTCTAGTAGCATTACAACATTATTGAGTGGATGCAGCCGGAAAATAAGACAGGCTCTGCTGTTATCACAGTTTGTTTTTCAAGAATGACAAACCACAACAATCTTGAAAAATATTTACGCAATGCGTACACAGTGTTACGGCTGCGAGCGCCCCCGAAAGACCTCCCGACCTCCATTTTGTCCCTGTATTGATTTATGTGGAACATAATTAGGTTGTTTTCTGTGTTCTGACAGCAGAAATAAAGCACATTTTCTGGTTGCTGCCATGTTTTTTCTTCTTGACTAAAATGAACAAAAATGAACAAACATATTTAATTCACTCAGTCTTCCTTCTACTTTGACTCAAATTGCATTTTTGTCTTTGTATTCAATGGCCTCACCTTTAAAATGTCATGTTTATGTTCCGTGATAACAGAAAAAAACCTCTACAGCCATGCTCGCAGCTCTGTGAGGCTGCACTTAAGCTCTTGCTTTGAACTAGATGTCGTTGGCACGGCAACTAATATGTGGAACGTCAAAAGGCAATGTTTACTATGTTCACCAATTAACACGTGTGTATGCTAACGATTTGCTAATTATGACTAAACGCAAAAGGACATTGCTAACGACAATGTCAGTTTTTGATGTTTGGCTGTCAACTAGACAAAAACAGTTTGACCTATTGATGGTGCTCCAAAGTTTGATTAATTCATCAAGCAGAGGCACATACATATATGTATATCATTTCATGGTAATACCTCAATGGGTGTTGAGATTTTTCTCTAAAACCCTATTTCTGGACCCTCCACGCACTCTGAGTTTATTTCTTGTTAACTCTCTACTGTTGATGAAAAGGCTTAAACAACAACAAAAAGTGAAACGATATAAAATGCAACTGTATGCCTTACATATCAGACTATAATTTCTTTGGTTATGTCTCACATGTCCTGTGTCAGAGTCCTAATTGATCTTAAATATGGAGATAAAAACACTTTAAATTCCCAGCAGAATTTAGAGTCCATCCTGCTGGTTCAGCACACTGTCACCATGGCGATCCCTGGGGAAAGGTCATGAGCTGCCCGGCTCGGATGTTTGAAGGTCTGCAGATTGTCTGTTGATGCCGATGACACGAGACTTGCTGGCACACATTGGTCTCCTTCAGCTGGTTCATTGTCCAACTTTTCCCTCTCGCAGAGCTCCTCGGTTCTCTGGTCAATACTGCACACAACACCGCAGTCATTGATTAGGATCTCTGTTACACGGATTTTGGATCAAAGCTGCTAATAGCTGACATTCTCCATTTCAAAACTGCCATTTTTATGTAAAAAAAAGATGAATATTGAAACTCTCCACGGAAATTTGCACTCATAAAATTCTATTAGGGCAGTTAACAGCTCCTGCTGCTCCTCGTGTAATTTCAGTTTGGCAATCGAATCAGTGAAGAGCACTTCTGGTCCATTTAAAAACAGTGAAAAACATTAACCACATTTTACAAGTGTTTAGTTAACAGGACACATCTGCCCACTTAGCACTTGCTCATTCATTTCTGTGCACAATTCAGTTCTATTAAGCTGATATGTTACATTACATTACATTTAGTTGACGCTTTTATCCAAAGAGACTTACAATAAGATGTGAAGAAAAGAAATCACATTTGTCCTGATAATCGGTAGCAACAGATCTCTGGATTCATTATAGAAATTTGTGGACACCTGTTGTTCCTCCTGTGTAGGCTGAGCAGAACTGAGTGAACAGATGATGGTGCAGCTCGATGAGCAGGTAAAAAGCCCGTGTGGACAGATAAATGTGGACCGTTTTCTTATTTTTTCCTCTGCAAGTTGTTTCTATAGCAGCATGCTTTGTGTCCTATCTGGTAGTATCAGTGTTACTCAGCTCTGCCCTGATTGGTCCTTTCTGGGAGGCGATTGACTCTTAGTCATATATATTACAACCACCAGAGAGAGGAGTGTTTGTGTCCAGGTGTTGCTTTTTCAGCATTTTGACGACAACTGACAAGTTTTCTGTTAGAACAAAACAGTTCTCTACCAAATAGTCCCATAAGTAGTCTCTATTCTGCCATCTATTTATTTTGAGGGTATTTTATGTCTGTTATGTATGTTCTATTAGTAGAGTAGAATGACAGACACATGGCAGGAAATGAGAGAGAAATGGGAATGACCTGTAATATGGAGCAGGAGCATTACCACTCGGCGCAACTGGTTGAATTTTCTGCCCCCCAGTTTAAATTGCATGTCCTGTTTAAAAAAAAACACAGAAAAAAAACCCCAAAAAGCTTGTTATTTGATGCACTCTCTCCATTCAAACATGCTGAAACATAGCGTTGTTGTTGTTGTCTCAGAACCCAGGACAGCGCTGTTTGTTGGTCACTCTTAGGAGATGCAACTATATGGCAGATCCCAAAGGTAATCTGCTACCTCCACCCGCCACAGAAGATGTTACCAGCCCGGTGGCAAGCATGTTGAGGATCGGCCAATCGCCTCACTATATTGGGACTATATTGCCACAAATCGCCACTCGCGGAATGAAAAACGCAGGAATAGGCATAGAAGGGTGATAACCTACTGATTAGTTATATAAAAAGAGGTACATAATATCCCAACAAGCTAAAGAGCTGATAAGCACCGACTCTTCTGCGACTCTTGTACATGAATGAGTTTAGCGAGCTGTGAAGCTCAAAAGTGCCCTCTTTGGATTTCCTTGGTTTCCGGCTGCAGTTTGGTATTCACAGCGAGTGCAGCCATCGTAAGCGAGATAGTAATGCCTCCATTTATATGGCTGGCAGTTAGTTTGGTAACATTTAAATGAGTAAGCGCATATGGCTATTTCCTGCTGGAAGCACATTCCAGAGCCGACCTGTTACATATCAAGTTGGTTCCAGGACCAGAAGGGACCGGATCATTTATTTTTGTCCAGCACTATAATGAAGAAAATGTCTACTTGCACATAATCAGTGCCGAGAAATCAACTTGACTTCTATATAGACTCGACTCACTGTTGTCATCCAACAGAGGCAAAACAGTCAGCTCTCATTAGACATGCAGGTATCACACACAACCAAAATACATCCCTCCCAGCAGGGACCCCAGCCCAGCGGTTTATATTGATTGCAGGGAGGTAGATTAGTTTAAATGTTTACATTTCTAAGCCCTGCATTACAAGCTGCAGCCATATGTCTGACTTGACTTTTGTTGAAACTAAAAACTGCATTAAGTTTATGCAAATTTACTGTTACTGTCAAAACTCCATAAAATACTTTGTGCTTTCTAAGAGATGACAGACAAAGTTATTTTCAGACTTCAGACAACAGAAGGCTGTTGTCATGTCAACTCCTCTTACTCTTCCTCACTGGTTTTGTTCTTTTGACCATATGACAGTCTTCATCAGCAGAGTCAGTCTGCTTCCTCAAATGAATGTTTTTATCTATATTGTTCTCACAGCAGTCTCATCATGGTCAAGTGTTTTTCTTGGATTCATGTCACAAGATGTTTGTCATGATTTCTTTATTTATGTCCTTTCTTTGTGCTGGTTGGAGTCGTAACCAAGAAGAAGTGAGACATAACGTCATCATTTTGATTGGCTGTTACGTGCACAGATTTAGCTTTACAATTGAAACTCAACTGAAAGGTGTCAGTTATGTAATGTTTCTGGTATGATGTCAGTATCTATTAACATATATTTTCACTGTTTTCTTCTTGCTGAGAATCACACAGCTCCCACGTGAACAGTAGGCTCCGCGCCATCACTCGAGGTGACTCACAGACACGTGTCTCTTTCAGGCTGTGTCAGCTGCTCTAACCTCTTCACGCATGTTACCGTCATGCACAGGTGAGGTTAGCAGTGTGGAACTTACTGACGGTAACGCCTTCTCCACGTTACCCAAACCTTTTCTGCCACTTGGAGGGAGTTATACAACTCTAATTGTTTCATCAAACAGTTTTTAGCCATGTGTCACAGTCAGTACATTTGTTTGGTGCAGACTTAAATATCCTGATTTAATACCTTTCCTTATCATCTTCATCTTGTGCAATCTTTCGATAAACATTTTTAGGTATCCTGTACAAGAAAAGAACACTGGTTCATTGGTCTGTGGGAAATCCCAGTAAGCCACTTCCTTTTTCACCTCAATCCAAAACACACCAATAATTAGACAACCAATGTGTTGATGAGGACCAGAAGAACAACCAATACAACAGTGTCGGATAGCAATGACATTTTCCACACTTGCACAAGTACATATACATTAGTTGTTACTAACAGTGCAAACACATTCATAGAGGGGATTACATGTGAGCAATTTAGAATTGTCAGTGAGCACTTTGGCATGCTGACATTAGCGTTAACACATAAAGCAGCACTGTGACGAGGTACAGCCTCACAGAGACTATGTAGAGTAGATATCGGCTATTAAATTGAATCAGGTCAGTTTCTTTTCTGCATTGTTGACAGGTCCATTGTTGCAAAAAAATAATTTATGAATACATGTCTGAAATGTAATGCCAGGATTGTAGCACTGGACTGGGATTACTGTGCATGAGTGCAGGTGTCCTTTCTCCTATTAGGAAACTTACCGAATGCAAAAATTTTGAGCAAAATGTATTTCTGCTGTTGTTACATTATGTTTGACATTAATTATGCAAAAGGCAGAATATGGGGCAATGTTCTGATCCAGTCAAAATTAGCCTTTGTGTTCATCTTTGACTGAATATTGAAAAATGAGGCTTTGCATCGGGATGGAGCCTTTGTTTTGGTGAGGGGGTACCCACCGTCATATTTAGCATCAAACTCGCAGAAGAACAGAAAAGAATGAAAATCTATAGTATACAATACAAAATGGGTCTCTAACCAGGCAGATAGTGAATACAGAAAAATTTACTTATTCTTATTGTGCACTAGTTAAGCTGAACATTCTTCCACGAGGTCTAAATGGTATTTCATTAAGAAGGATATGCACGGTGTTTGATTAATTGCCTTCCACAGCACTGAACTGTCTTGATTATCCACGGGCAACGTCCCTGCTTGCCATTTGTGTTGTGACCCACTTCTACCTCCAATTTCAAAACACTTAGGCAATGTAGGGCAGCAGTTACGCAGCTCCAAACCACTCAGCCAGCCAAACAATGACACGCAGTAACACTGTGTAGTTGGCAGTATTCTATCAAAGCAGGATGATTTGTTCCAGCAGGTACGGAGCCTGCAGGGACTAAAACAGATGGAGATTCAGTTGCTGCAGAGTTAGCAGAGCAGCATTTGGCAGTGAGGATGAGAAAGATCAGAAGACTAAAAGATCTGTATGAATTGGCTTATGTGTGGACCAAAAAATGACAATGTGTTGTTGTGGAGAAATGTTTGTTTCTGAACCCAATTAATTTATTTGTTTTACATTTTAGTTCAACTCAAATTAAATTGTACATTTTGTCTGGATCATACAGATCTGTAAACAAAGTATTTTTATGTTTTCATTATGACATCAGTACATTAACCAAGCATTTCAGTTTGTTTAACTGGATGAGCAGAAAGGTAAATATTTTTGTCATTTGCTCACGATGATACTAATGCACATTATATTGGACTTACCATATTTACTAGTTTCTGATAAATTGTAATTTTTCTAAAAGCTCTGATATTAAATTTTATGTTAAAAATATCCTGAAGTATCAGCAAAAACAGGCTAACATGCATGTCTGACATCAGCCAAAGTATGTTGTTTAAAAGCAATACCTAAGCGATATAATGCTCTGTTGAACAAGCCAAACAAGTATTTTCTAACCCTCACCTCCAACTCTGCTGTTAAAACGTTACTTAAAATTTTACCTTGTACACTTTCTTCAGATTGAACTCCTGGTACACAATGGTATTTTTTAGAAGGCAGTTTGCCAACTGCGTACATTTTTTTAGCCATGTTAAGTTCAATGATTTGAGCAGTTGCCACTTGGGATCTATCCCATAATTGCCTTCCATCCCTGTAGTGGCCTGGTGTTACTGGACCCAAATTCAGAGTGCATATGTGTCTGGGTACGCTCTTCAGGGAAAATGTTCCAGTCATTGCATCCTTCTGGTTAATTTTTAAACGATTGGCAGAGTCTAAAACCAGATTTATACTTTGAACTATTCTCTCCTGTTGAGCTCTCCGAGCTAACTACAATTATTTCCTCATCAGGATCATCTATCTGTCTCTTGGATCCCATCCCAACTAAACTACTCAAGGAAGTCTTCCCTTTAATTAATACTTCCATATTAGATCAGATCAACCTATCTATTGTAACCGGCTATGTACCGCAGGCTTTTAAAGTGGCTGTAATTAAACCTTTACTTAAAAAGCTGACTCTTGATCAGCTGTTTTAGGAAACTACAGACCAATTTCCAACCTGACATTTATTTCTAAAGTCCTTGAAAAAGTGGTTGCAAATCAACTTTGCGATCATTTACAAAGGAATGATCTGTCTGAAGATTTTCAGTCCGTCTTTAGAGTTCATCATAGCACAGAAACAGCTCTGGTGGAAGTTACGACCTTTTATTAGCCTCAGATAATGGACTCGTCTCTGTGCTTGTTCTTCTGGACCTCAGCGCTGCTTTTGATACGACTAATCATACGATCTTATTACAGAGATTAGAAGATGTTACGAGGATTAAAGGAACTGCATTAGACTGGTTCAAATCCTACTTATCAGATAGATTCCAGTTTGTCCATGTCAACAATGAGTCTTCCAGACAAACAAGAGTTAGTTATGGAGTTCCACAAGGCTCAGTGTTAGGCCCAATACGTTTTACTTTCTACATGCTTCCATTAGATGTCATCAGGAAGCACTGCATAAACTTCCATTGCTATGCAGATGACACTCAGCTATATCTTTCTATAAAACCAGATGAAACTAATCAGTTAGTAAAACTTGAAGCCTGTCTAAAAGACATAAAGGCCTGGATGACCAAAAACTTCCTGCTTCTAAATTCAGACAAAATGGAAGTTATTGTTCTTGGTCCTAAACACCTCAGAAAGTCTTTCTGTAATCACTTAGTTACTTTAGATGATGTTGTCTTGGTCTCCAGCAAAACTGTGAGGAACCTTGGAGTCATCTTTGATGAGGATTTGTCCTTTAGACACCATATAAAGCAAATCTCCAGAACTGCCTTCTTTCATCTACGTAATATTAATAAAATCAGGAAAATCCTTCCTCGGCATGGTGCAGAAAAACGAATTCATGCGTTTGTTACTTTTAGCCTGGATTATTGTAATTCCTTGTTGTTAGAACGTCCAAATTACTAATTAAAAACCTCCAGTTGATCCAAAATGCTGCAGCAAGAGTACTGACGGGATTCAGCAAGACAGATCATATTTCTCCTGTTTTAGCTTCTCTTCACTGGCTTCCTGTGAAATCAAGAATATAATTTAAAATGATCCTGCTGATTTACAAACCTCTTCATGACCAGGCTCCATCGTATTTCAGAGATCTTATAGAACCACATCATCCTGACAGACATCTTCTCACTCAGCCTGCTTGTGGTTCCCAGAGTTTCCAAAAGTAGTGCTGGGGGACCTCATTATGCACTGAGATTCTTTCCTCTCACTCTTTCCCTCTCTATAACTCATATCTCACCATTACACCTCATTAACTTCATGCTTTTTCTCTCCCATAGTTTCTTCTTATTGTCTGTTGTCTCCATTCAGTTCCCTCGCTCGCATAGTTTCTGATCTTTCTTTTGCAGATGTCCCTTCATGGAGCTGCATGTCTCTGCTCTGTGATTGTCGTCTCCACCAACAGTTCATGTCTTATGTCTCTATGCTGTCCTTTTCTCTCTCTGCTCTCCTCTCACTCCAACCGGTCGAAGCAGATGTTCTCCACCTCTGATCCTGGTTCTGTCGGAGGTTTCTTCCTGTTCAGAGGGAGTTTTTCTTCCCTCTGTTGGAGGTTTTTCTCCCTTAAAGAGGAGGTTTTTTTCCCTTGTAGCTTATGTGGGAATTGTTGAATTGTTGGGTTTCTCTGTATAATGTTGTAAAGTTCTGCTGTAAGGACTTTAATGTGTTAAGTGCCATGAAATAACTTGTGTTGTGATTTGGTGCTATATAAATCATTTTTTTAATTGAATTAAAACCAATAGGTACGCACCAAAACTTTACCACAGCTGCAACTGCATTTAAAAAAAAAAAAAAAGCATTGCTCAAAACAGCTGTCTGCTCTGACTGAAAGTGAGGTAGATGAAAGCAGTGAAAGTGAACAAAAACAGTAAAGCTTTGGGATACAAAGTCAAAATAATAAACTGAACGATGCCAAAATGCTACATTGAGCTGTGGGTACCTGCAGATTTGGCTCAAAATTCTTGTTTGCCAAAGTGAATAAATGCTTTCATATTACACTGCCATTTGATCTTTTACTATGTAAAATAAAAATCTTAACTAGTGCGGATTTAAATGACATGGCGTGATAACTATGACGCTTTCTGTCAATAAAGCTCATGTTTTTAGCTCATTATCTGGACAGACTAAATTGAAAATTGAAATGTATTCCATGCAAAATGGAAAATTAAACCATCAGATCAAAGCCTGGTTTGCAGCTCCAAAACTGTTTTTCAATATATTTTTCTTCTTTAGTTTTATAAAATCTCAACTATTTAAAAACATTTGTATACAGTTGTTTGGATTAGCAATTGCATTTTTGGGGGAAACTAAGAGCCCCATCAAGGTACTTACATCCAACTTTTTAAAGAGCTGATACCTTTTCAATGTGGATTCCAAAGAGTGTAGGCTTCATAAAGATGGACAACTTGCCACTGGTAATGGGTGCTTCCATCTTGCATCAGTGGCACCATTTGCTCCTGGACTCTATGCAGCAGTAACCAGGATTGGAGATGTGGTACAAAGGTCCCACCTCCTGTCCAGCCCCAAAGTGAACACACACCCCTTGAGCTTTAAGTTAGCCCAGCAACCACAACTTGTAATCACTGTGCACTGATCATTTTCTACTTAAATAATGAAAGCAGTCTTAGCTTGCTAACTGTAAAATTAGCATTGACTCATGAATTAACTGTCAGCCAACTGGAGAGTTGGCGCAACCACATGTTTATCTTGACAAAGCAACTCCTAAAATTCCCATAACAGTATAGAAACAGGCATTTATTAAGATTTTTTTTTTTTCAAATTGGCCAAAATGGACATAAAAAGGGAACTGATCATCCCTTTCATTAACACCCTTTTCAGGACTCTGCACAGGAGCAGAATGGTCGGAGCCAGTGAAAGTTGTGTGTCTGGGTGTATTAAGTGGAGGAGGGGTCAGACTTTTGTGTTTCAAATTGGGCCTAGCTGAGGAATGTGGGCTGTGAAGGGCAGGAGAAGAAAAAAAAAGTTGGATCACAGACAGCACTGAAAGGCCACTCTTTAACTCATTCATTCTCTGGAACTCATGTTTTATTCATCCTTCCTTTTATCAGGTAGTTTAACTGAAATCATGATGTCTTTTTAAAGGAGGACCATGGAAACAAAAAAAACCACACTCATAGAAATTATTTGAGGGTATTTTGGCAACAGAGTATAAATTCCCACAGAGGAAAGGAAAGGCCAGAACAGTCCGAGCCTCTTTCTCTGAAAGACCGAGCAGACACGGAGCTTTTAGAATAGCTAATATGAAAGCTTGTATTATCGAGTGACAGGTTGGATGATTACTGCGTTCTATCAATCAGCCTTTGACCGCAGCAACAGCCATTTATTCATTTGACAGCGTCTCTGTCTTTTGAAAAAATAGGATCTTTGATTTGGCGTGTTTACTTCATGTCTGATACAAAATCATTGAAGCCTCTTTGCTGAGCATTGACAACATATAAACAACCCAAAAAAGTCTCATGCACAGTCACACAAGGATTGACATATGCCAGCCAGAGCAAGCGAAGCAGCTTGGCTGGGCTTGTTCACAGCCTTAATCAATGGGAGGCTTAGCTGGTGACACAAACGATCATGGCAGCAGCAGAAGCCACAGACTGTAGCAAATCCCAGCTCATCTCATTACCACAGATGCATGAGAGGAGCCATATTACCATTTCTGCCAGATCTGTCACTGTGAGCGTTCAGAGGGTGGGGGGGATCGGAAACAGCTAGCTGTATATGTAAACATCTGGCACCGTGTGAATATCCAGAAGCTAATCAACTGTGCTGATAAGTGTGTGTGCAGATTGTGTTTGGCATATGTTGTCACTCTCCATGCTGCTCACCTCACCGGATTATAGCTGCGACGGTATGTGTAGCATTTTATCACCGAGCTATAATCATCATGTAAATTTGAAGGCTTCGTATAATAAACAACCATAAATAAGTGAGTCTGCATGTTGTTGTTGTTGTTTTTTTTAATAAATGGTCTACATGTTGAAATTGAAATGTACTTTATAACTAAAGACAAGTCATTCTCAACATGTTAACCTGTGACACAGGCTCACAAACAATTCAGACCATGCACCAACGCAAAATTTCCAAATGCCATGTCCCACTGCAGACACCAACAAGTTTTTGTGATTTAAACATGCAAAAGCCTCAGAGCCGCAAAACCTCACCATAAGGCCACTGCTGCAAAATGAAGGAGTACATTTATAAATCAGAGCACCAACAAACATCACTCAAAACCAGCCAGGGGAGGTGCATAGAAACAGCTGCATGTTGCTCCCCTGACCCTGTGAGGGTGAATCTTATATTGAGAACTTTTTTGTTTTTCTTTTAAAAGTGTTCCGAGAATTTTACACAATGTTCGTCACCATGTTCCTTTTTTTCCCCAGAATGTTGGATAACTTTCTCAAAAAATATAGTGTGTTAACAAAATTGAAATGTTTCATAACATTGTCAGAACATTATGTCCTAATTCTTAAAACACTTTCAATGGGAAGTGATTTTTTTTTTATATATATATAATATATATATATATATATATATATTTCCCAAATGCTATTATTTTAGAGAAGAATTACATGCTTTAAAAATATAATACAAATGTTTAGTGGTAAAAATCAGAAAATGTTGTACATTGCCCTGACAGGCAGTGTGACGTATGAGATTATATATAAGCAGGTGTAAGTATTTCTTAACTTTGTCCAAATCCATTGCATCATATTGTGCCAGTTCAATTGGTTTGAATTTCTAGACACATCTCAAGGATTATTAAATCAAACAGGATACCTCTGTCCACAATTAAGAGGATTCAGTAGTTGTGGAAATATCAATAAATTATAGAAAATTGACCAAGGAATATGTGTTTGCTAACTTGGGCTGCTGTTTTTGTTGCGCTGTCCATCATGTTGTTTCCATGGGAACACCATGGCACAAAGTATGAGACAGTTTAGGTTGTTGAGGGACCATCTGGTCCTCACTCAGCATACAAAATCTGCATATTGACACTGCACGTTACTTTGAGAACATATAAAAGCAATTACTGACAGATCACTACAAGCTGACATAGTATTAATCATCTTCATACCAGCGGCCAGTGCAGCTGTGTCTTTGTAGTTCTAATTTAATTACATACTTCAAAGTTAAAGCTCATTTTTAGTGTGGTATTTCTATTCTTTTTCTACTGCAGTATACACTCAGTAGCAGTCATGATAAAGGCAGAAGGCCTATCACGCTCAAGCCAGAGCTCCTTTGTAGCCCTGAATCAAACAGATATATTTAGACCTGCTGCTCTGTGCAGTACAAACCAAGCGGTATTCCCCTCTCAATCTGTACGGCTGTGTTCCACCGCTGCAGCACAGCCAGGGGTCTTCCACACTGTCAAAGGCTTTGTTGAAAGAATACCCACACTGAATCAATCCCTTATGCAGTGGACACAGGAGCTGATTCACAGCGATAGGTTCCTCATAACTGATCCATGTATTCTGTACAAAGCCCGCTGTTGTGTAGACAGGAGCCAAGCTGTCTTCCCATGACCGGCCAGACCGGCCATGTCTAAAGAAGTGTCAGGCTGCCGTGACGGGCCGGTGTCACGGATAACAGGACGTGAGTGGCCACTGGCTCCCACTCAGTTCTAGGAAATAGTAAGCAGTTTGTGTCCGGAGTGACCCAGAGAATTTGATAATAGGGACTAAGAGCAGGACAAGGGCGAGTACAGGGGTATGCAACCGATGTCTAACAGTTGTGGATTTCTATGGAAGCATCAAAGCCATAGTCACAGGTAATATTTCAATCTTCATTTTGACAAGAAATTATCTGGTGTCTAAACACGCCAGCCCATCCTAACAGCTATTTGGAGCACAGAAACAGAGGTCCTCTTATGTCCCCTTTAGAGCACTACCTGCTGTCTTGCAAGCCCACACAGAGTATCTTAATTTGGGGCTTTTGGTAACAATGTGCCAGGGGTTGTAACCTTTGTAATCTCACAATGTGATTCGACTCCTATTCTTGGTATCATGATGCGATTTAGAAACAATACGCAATTCAAAACAATTCCTAACTCCATAAAGAGAAAGAAAGGTTTACTCCTGTTCACTGTGTTCCACAGCATGGACTCCACAGAGACAGCTGCAATGTTAACATACTACCGATTGTTATTCATCATTGTTGTTCAAAATGCTGTGCTTTTGAAATGACACAGAATATATAAAATAAGTTGTTTTCTTTGCCTTATCAGAGTCAGTTGAAGTTTTGTAAAGTGATGCAGTGTTGCGCAGGCAGTCTCGGTGGTCAGTGCTGGACATTACCGCTTTACTCCACTAATGTTGGCCTGTAAGTGATGGGGTGAAAGTGCTCACAATAATAAAATGTATTGGCTTTGTATTTCCTGTGAGAAGTTGAATGGGAGTATGGAAGAAGCGGCTTTTTGAAGCCAACCTCTTGTGACCCTCAGTGATATTGCAATGTAAAGCATTTCTGCACTTTTCAGACCCGGTTAATAAGTCAATTTCTATATTCAGTCTATGATGTCAACACTTCCTTCTTTGAAGATGAACAACGAGATGACTAACATGTTTGAGCAGTACACTGGGCTGGTGGAGTTCCCCCTTTTTTGTTCCATCAACAAAAAATGATATTCAAATAGATTTTTAGCATTAATAAACCATTTCAGAATTGTTGAAGACAGAACTTGTGATTCTCAATATTTCCTTCACTGTAGTGCTGTAGACCTCATGCTTATTGTTACGGCTAGAAAAGACAATCCTGTCAAGAACTGATCAAGTCGAGAAGAGCAAGGTCATTTACTGACTAAATATTGCCTTCAGCATACAAGGAATACCCTAACTGAATATGACATTTAATTAAGTGCTAACTGTAGAGTCCTTGAAGGATGTTATAGTGAAAAGCCTACGTAGAGCATTTAAAAGCCTGCAGCAGTTATATTACTGTATGCTCTCCAGTATGTGTTGGTACTGTATATCTAGAATACATGAATCATTGAAACAACGAATTGTCTTACTTTTTCAGAGATAAATGCAGGAATTCATGTCTTGAAAAAGAACTCTTATTTCCCATATTTCTTATTATCAGTCTTTTTTAGGGATGGGAATATGTGACGGTTGCGTTGTGGTGGATCAACCACTTGACAAAAATATTTGTTGAATAGGTTTACATGAAATTAGGCTCTCAAGGTGCAGAGGGGATGAATTCTAATCATTTTGGTAACCCTGACTTTTCATTTTAAGCCACCAGCAGATCAGGTTTGGTGAAAACTTTGCTTTATCGCCAAACATTGCAGAAATTACATTCCCATCTGCTTCAAATGTACTGCTAACAAGCAAAGCTAGAGAAGCATTCAAATTCTATTATTGTGAACATGATAGTATGCCTACATTAGCATTCAGATTAAAGCACCATTGTGCTTAAGTGGCGCCTCACAGAGTTGTTGGGTATCTCTAGGCCTGATGCGTGATGTCTTTCTGGTCGGCTATCATTGTGCCGATATTGTGTCTGAACCTGGCATGAGATAACATGATTTAGTCAATCTCTGGTTTAAAAGTAGGTATTAGTTACTGTCACTTAGGAAGAACATAACACACAAACTAAACAATGCATTAATTAATCAGTGGCACAACCTAAACAATTGTGCTTCATATGTGTTTTGAAGATCACACATTACCCGCCACCTGCACATGGCTAAGAGACAGTGCGGCTGGTGTTCGTTTGTTTTTCTGATATTTCTGCATTTCCTTGGCATTTGTCAGACTGGAATAATGTGTCTCTGTTTGCCCTTTCCTTTTATCAAACAGACAGAAGGACTCCTCAGCACACTGCAAAATCTGAGTGGTTAAGGAACACAAAGAGGGATTGAGATGATGGGTGGGGCTGGGTGGAGGAGGACAGAAGGGGAAGTGTCAGAGAGGGGACAAAGACAACACCATCTGACTGCAGATGATTGTTTCAGTCATTAGCATGGGTTTGGGCCTTCACAGGCAGCTCAGCAGGGATTTTCTCTGCTGACACCAGCTTTTATTGAGCAAATGATGATGTTAAAGTGGAGCGAATTTGACTTCTTCAACTGTTCCTTCCTCCTGTGATAACCTTTTAGTTCTACACAAAAATATATCATGCAACAAAAGATCATATTAGACTAAAGCCAGTAGTTTGATAGCTGTAAATGGGTGGGATTGGCCAATGCCCCCCTGATACCAGAAAAAAAAGAAAACCTTTGTCCACTGATAGGCATGATTTATCATGAGACCTAAACTTTGTCCTCTGTAGAAGAACAGGAACGTCCACAGCTTTCTTTCTCTTTCATGCTCCATTTTAACATTTAGAATCAATAAAACATATTCTGTTTAAGTCCATCAATAAAACAAGTCAGGTACTCAAGCTACGTTTTGTACGAGTTGTATCCTGGTATTACCCAACCAAAATTCTTTGCATGAACAGATAGTGTCTGGTCACGCACCACTGGGGATTGTTTCCAACCGTTACATCCTAATGGGCGCAGACCTCGGGTTAATTATCACACTATTGGAGCTGCTTTTAACCAATCAGTATTAACTATAATATATGTTGTGCTGCAAACTGCACCAAACTACAAACACCCCGTTGTGAGCAGAGTATGACACCATGTTGCTAAATGACCATTGCAGAGTTTTAATTTTTTTGTATTTAGGCATTGTTCTTGCTTCAGTTTCAAATTCTCCATATTTGCCAACTTTACTACAGCTGTGTGTATAGCTTCATCTACCTCTTCCACTACGGCCACCATTGGAACTACATTCAGAAACCAACGCCAGATTTCAACGTTATTGCATTTAGCCATCTACACTGGTCGCTGATTACTATAACCGTATTAAGGCTGAGCAAACCTTAATACAAAGTTTTCCAGACTATAATCACAGTGAAACCTACCCTGGTTACCCCAACAGTAGAGTAATTGATACAATCCAGTGAGTTGGGCCCTTATTTCCTCCAGTTATGATTAAGACTGACAGGGCACTAACCGACACCTCACAAACTCAGGGGATTGAATTTAGTTTCATCCATTCTCTAAGGACCATCAATTTAAATACCCAATTGGACGGTAATCCATCCAGTAGTTGAGATATTTCTGTTGGAGAAGCTACAAGAAATGCAATAGCAGACATCTTCAGGGAGAAGAAAGTCAGGGTACCAATCCTTAAACTAAGAAGAAAGTCGGAAGATCAATACAATACATCCTTTTTAAAAACTCGATTGTCTAAATAACATTTGTTTTAATGATGTATTGAATATTTGTCACTGAAAGTTGGGGTTTGGTTAGAATTTGTCCTCTGGGTACAATCAATGTCTGCACAAAACTTTATTGCAATTCATTCAAATTGGTAAACTAACTGGCTAACCTTGCCCAAATCTGTGCTGCAAAAAAGTTAAAGAAAATGAAAAGAAATTCAATGTTAAGTACACCTCTCGGTAACCAGCTAGTGATGTAATCATTAAAGTTCAGTACAATAACAAGCTGGAGGTGAGTACATCACACTTTGGAAACTGATGGTAGCGCTACAAGAAACATCCAAACTGGAGTTTATGGTAGATGGGACAGTAGCTAGCAAGACATTTGTCTTTCTCTGAACCAAAATAGTGACCACACTAAGTGATTGACCAACACTGAGATCCAACAAGCCTTTGCAAAATGGCCACAAATATCCATGTAGATCATTCCCATACATCTTATTTATTCATAGTGTAAAATAAAAGGTTCCACTCCAGTTAGGAACAGTCTCCTGAAAACATTTGGGCCCACCTAAGTGAAGGCTTTCATGTGCAGAAAGAAGGACTCCGCCAGCATAATGATATCTTTCAGATGCATGTCATGTTCCCTAACAAGAGCTCGAGCACAAACATGTAAACAATGTGTTTGTGATTACTGAACATTGCTGTCAGCTCCACTCTCAGAAGCTCGGAGAGATCTTTGTACTGACACAAAGAATTTTCTGGAGTGAAGACAAATTTAATCAAATGTGGAACTCTATTGTTACGCTGTCATCTCTGTCGTCTTTACCACACTGCATTACCAGCAGTCAGTCTGACACTACTGTGTTTTATTATATAATACTTTCTATTTAAGTTGATTGTATATAAAGCCAACAGTGTGGTCATCAACCCCATTCAAGTTGGACTTATTTCTCAAGTAGAGGTTCAGTGATTTTGATATTACATTTGCTGGTGAGTAATTTCAATTCTGTCTGTGATTTTTTTTTTTTTTTTTTTTTTTTTTTACACCTTTACCCCATAATCCATCTATCCATCCTCTGCAGCTTATCTGGAGCTAGGTCATAGTGGCAGCAGACTAAGCAAAGTAGTCCACATGTCCCTATCCCTGGTTACATTTTCTAGCTTTATCTGGTGGATTCTGAGGCATTTCCAGGCCAGATGTCCTACCAGTTGGACAAAACCATAAAACCTCAGACAAAATGTAGGCCTCCCGATCAGATGGCTGAACCACCTCAACTAGCTCCTTTTCACACAAGTAGCAGCATCTTTTCTAAGGCTGAGACCAGCTACTCTACAAAGGACATTTCAATCGCTTTTAGTCACTACCTTAAACTCTTAACTATTGTCACAGAACTGAGTTTTTGATCATAGAGCTGAGTGTTCATCCACTATCTAATACCCACTTCACTCTGAGAAAGAGGCTGCTGGAGTTTATCCCAGCTGACTTTGGGTGAAGGCGGGGTACACCCTGGACAAATTTCCAATCCATCACAGGCCAAACGTGCATGTCTTGGGATTGTGGGAGGAAAACACTTACACAAGCACAGGGATAACACGCAAACTCCAAACAGAAAGACCTTCTTTCTTTAAGGCCAACATTAAGTCAACTCACAATGGAGGTAAAAATTAAAAAAAAAAAAACACTGCAAGGCCACACGAGCTCATCAAATGGGCTGTCGCATGTAACAGAAGGTTCTGCCTTGGCCAGACTTTAAAGCAGCTATAATGAATCTTTTTTTTTTTTATAGTAACTAAGTACCTAATGACAACATAATGTGAATTATCGCCTGAAGCTGAAGGTCCCCTTAGTTTTACAGTGAGTTTCAGCTCATTATTTAGCTGTCCACAACTTTATTATTCTGGTTCCACCTCACTACCCTCATGATCTCATTTTCAACAACAGGAGGCAAACAACCCAGAATAAAAGGGAGATTGTAGGATTTGTCAATCTGAGTTTTTGTCCTTTATCGTTATTTGTCGTAATGCCACCTATGCTCAATTTAAATATATTAAGAAATGTGAACTCAAGCAAGAAATCTGATGTTTGAGGAAAAGGATTTCCAATGAAATTGGTTAAACTTAAAAGACAAGTTTTCAAAACAATTCCTGGCAAATTAAAATTTTGAGGAAAGCTATAGGAGGCTTGCAGCCCTTACCCCAATTGGCTTTGTTTCTGCTGAATCTGTTCCCTAAATCTTCAGAAATCTTATTTTGTGGTTTCACAAACTAAAGCAAGTAAAAGCTTTTGTGCGGGAAAAAAAAAAAAAAAAAACCCTCAGCTTTCATGTTGGCATGGTATTTACCCCGGTTGTCAACACTGATGCAGACTGCTGTATCAGCACCTAATCAACACATTGGTTTGTGTCTCTGATAAGACGGATCTTTGGGAGTTTCTGACAATGGGCTGAATGCCTGTCCTTAGAGAGACAAAAGCCTGTGCGGTACACAAGATGTAACATGAGCCGTCACCACGTTGGGAGCCAGTTAGCCTGCTGAATCTTCCTGAAATACTAGTTCTATAACCATCTCATTGAGATGACAGAGGCTGTCTTTGCCTTATGCCCTCTGCTGTGCTCTTCCCAGGCAGCCTGATTATGTAAGCTGTTATCCAATCAAAGCCTGTCTGGATCGCACAGTCCTCTGCGTGCCTGTTTGTTTGCATAGTATGTAGCTGAGAGCAGCACAAAGAAACCTGGATATTTAAAAGAGCTTTATGTAACTAAAGGCCACAGTGTGCCATCACAATACCTGACTGCAAATACACTTGGCACTGATGCAAGGAGAGAGGCAACTCACACTACAATCACAGATGTGACAGTTTGGGTATATAAATGATCCATGTGGGTGTTATTGACCAGGCTTTATTCAGAAAAGCTCCTGTCGCTCTGCTTGTCATCAGAGCCTGAGAAAGTGTGTCCTGTACTTACAGAGATGATCAAACTGGGATGAAAGCCAGTCAGTGGGCACAGCATGAATGGCAGGTTCCCACTCAGAGGAGCTTAGAGGGAATTCTCAGTCACACTTCAAGTGTTTGAATGCCTTGTTACATAGCAGAGGCACAAGGAGCGAGCTAAAGGCCACAGTACACACCCGGCCCTTTTCCACCCCAGGAAAAAAAGAACTACAAGAACTAAACTTGATGAGTTAAAATCTGTTTTTCATCTATCAGCACATCTCAACAGCAGTCAAGAGCAGGTCATTTGGTAAAGAAACATATTTTTTAGACTGATCTTTTATATGATGTCTTGTTCTTTGTTTAATACTGTGTCATTTCAGTGTATTTCCCTTTGCAACATCGTCAGCCAACCAATGGACGGTTCACATGCAGCACATTAAAAGCATGATAAAGTATTTTTAAAACTTTTACATTCATCTATAATCTAGAATTATGATTACCACCTCAAGTAAAGTTATAAAAAAATAATTGAACACAAAAATTAGGCCAATATGTCTTTTTTCAATGCTTATGTTTAGCTTCCAAACTGCACACTACACTATTTCAGGACCAGCTTTGTTCTCATCCCACCTCGGCCTAATACAAGTCAGCGGGTATGAAAAGGTCGCAGAAGACAGCCCCATAAAAACTCATAAAACAACCTGATTGATGAGCGATGAACCCAAACGCTGCCTTTTTTGATACAAGAAGAGTCATGCTTTTTTCACTGCAGTACACAAGACATCATCAATGGTGGTTGGTCTATTGAGAGCTCATGTGCAGCAGTCCAGCAACGGCACACATTAATTCGATTTTGTTTGCAAGGATTTTAAAATTAATTCAACTGAAGTTATACAGTATTTTATTTCTGCATTTTTCAGCCACCGTTTTCATTATTGAATACTTGTCCCTCCTGATCCACCTCCATCTACAGTAATACTAATACATGAATGTTATCAGTCAGTGAAGTTTATCATTTGATTATTAAAGACTTTTAGCATATCTGTTCCACTCTATTGAGAAATGAAGTATTAAATGATGTCGAATATGTGTTATCATCACCAGCGCAGAGTTTATTGAATATCTTCCTGTTTACAACTAGCCAGACACTGCACATGGACTTCTCTACAATATACTAGAAGCCATTGCAAGCTCTACTGTCTTGGAGTAGGCAACAAATTAATTGTCAATAGTAAAATGGCTGCATATTAACCAAATAGATCATTTTCAAGAAAGAAAGTAGAATTTGACAGCTAAGACATTACAATATCTTTTATATATATATATATATATGTGTGTGTGTTAACAGAAAAAAAAATGTTTTGTTGCAGTATTAGCATTGAATTTAAATTTAAATAAACATTATTTTCAGAAAGTAGTCAAGCTGCTTTTTGACCAAACAGCCAAAGGAACTAAACGTTCCTTGTACACATTCCTGTTCCTGTTTGTACTGCATCTAGAAAAGTGTGACAGTTATGCAGATTAGTGAAGCTGTGTTGCATGAGAGTAAATTTTTCCCACCCAAAACGAAACTGTGAGATTAAAACTGTGCACAAGCTGCAGCAGCTGCAGTGTAGTGAACTCTGCTATGAGTCATGGGCCACCAGAAAGTACTACCTCAAGAAGGAGCCTTTTTTGAGGCCAGGAACTGTATTGCAAATTAACTGAATGTACTTGTACTTTGTGGTCTTTCTGGTCTTAACACAGATACGCTTAAAGATGCTGTAGAGTAGACATGAAAATGAGTTATTCACACCACAGAAGTATGGGTTGTTAACTATCCATCCAAATTTTAATGAATAAAAACACAGACAAGTTTGTTAAATTAGGCTTTGAAATTGTGAGAAAATCATCATTATATCACATGTTAATTCACTATATCACATGTCAATTCATCACCACATGTTAATGAATTATATCACATGTTAATTCATTATATCACATGTCAATTAATTGTATCACATGTTAATGAATTATATCACATGTTAATTCATTATATCACATGTTAATTCATTATATCATGTTGATTCATTATATCACATGTTAATTCATTACATCACATGTTAATTCATTACATCACATGTTAATTCATTACATCACATGTTAATTCATTACATCACATGTGCCGGTGCGACGGAGGGTGAACGGCCGGGAGGGTGAAGCTCGGTTCGGCTCCGCTGCAGGAGGAGCGGTGCGTCCGTGAACTCCGTCCGTCTCCGGTGGAAGTTGAAACTATCCACCATGAAATGGTCCCTGTTGGTGTTAATCCTAAACTCTCCATCAGCGAGGCTCTTCATGAAATCAATCCACCTCTTTTTCCTTTCTTCATCAGTTGGACATTTAAATAGTGATGCAGCGCTGCTTTGGAGGTTCTTGCTTCCAGGAAAGATGAACTTCCAGGTGGAGGGAGACGTCCTGTAGCAGCTGGCTGATGTACAATAACTATCTGACTACAGCAGGAGTAGAACTGAAGTCCAGTGGGACGACCTCTTATGCAAATGAGCTCCAGGCTTGTATAGCGTTTCACCGTGAGAGGAGGAGCCATGCAGAAGGTCATATAAACCGTCTGTGTGTTAGCTCGGTGACATACTGAAGCTAACTTTTAGCCCCGCCTTAAAAAACCTGAGCTGAAGACGGATGAGAAACTGTTCAACGGTCTAACGCCACATTTCAGTGCGACAGCGTTTTCAAACTTTGCACATGCTTTCAGCAACTCATTTCAGACGTATATGTTGTATTGAGAAGAAAATCTTGGAATTTGCTTTACAGCATCTTTAAATACTTAAATGGTTCCTGGGCCTTCAGAAAAGTTCCTGCATGTAAATGAGCTACTGGTTGTAACGTAGATCTGCAGAAGTATTTTATGAAAAGGAGACAGAAAACATTCATCTTTTTTTCCAGTCGCAAATATTCAGGGTTGCAAGCACTGACCCTGAAAAGTTCCATCTGAAACTGTCCGCAGAGCTGTAACAATTTTGGGGCTGGAATCGATGATCCATAGATAACGGGTTTAATCTTAGTCAAAACAAAGTGTCTCCCCCCCAAGTCATTCAGCCAGATTCGAGTCTGGAAACCTTGTTTGCATTAAGGTTTGCTCAGCCACATTGAAGTGTGGCTGAATCAGCAACCAGTGGGGTCAAAGTGCGATGACATTGATGTAGTTTTAATAATGGCAGGGGTGGCAGAGTTTCAGCACACAACATAAGGTGTATGGTAATCAGTGTCGATTGGTTAAAGGCTGTTCCAAAATTAACAAAATTAACTTGAGGTTATATCCAGTAGGACGCAACAACTTAAAACTATCCTCAATCGTGGACAGACACAGATATTCAACTTGGATTTGGTAATAATTGGCTAATCAAAACTGAGATGAGATTTTAAAAAAAGAAAAAATGAGATAAAGAATACAGATTTATGTCATGAACCAAAAAGTGTAAACAAAGCAAAATACTGTGTATATAATACATTTAATTTCAACAATATGATCACATTTTGCTTTGATAACAACCTCACACAGTTTTGGCTTCATGAGGTCGATATGGTTACATAAGGTTCCTGTCATTGGCAGCACCTGATTAATGTTTGGTAAAGATCATGGTCAGGTGTAATTCAGGAAAGATCCACAGTGACTTGTGATAAAACATGTTTTTTAGCACTTCATCAAAACAACAATACTTCCTCAACTGTATCCAAAGTGATATTTTTTGCCTTAACCAAATGACAGAGGGACTCTGGAAGACAAACCTCAGTCTCTGGATGTTTGCTTTGTATGACCATCCTCCACCCAAACTATCTCACGCTGACTCAGTTCTTCAGTTCATATATGAGGTGCTTCATTCATTAAAGAAAAGTTGACTCTGATTGTAATCTAGCCAGTTATTATATTGTACCTGAAGGTCATCGGGAAAATTCAGTTGTATATGAACACCATTTTCAGGAGACAGGTAGAACAAGAAGACTTTAACAAATAATGACAAAAATTTCACAAAAGCATATACTGTATATGCATATATTTCCATCAAGAGACTAAAACTACATCAAAACCAGGTCCCAAAATTTACACCGGATCTGATGACATGTTAAATAACTGAGAACACACAGGCCTTAAATGTTGACTTTGGGTCCTCCAGGCGAAGTACAGGTAAAGTTCCTGAGTTTTTCAGAAGGTCCCTGTGTTCCTGGAAGTTCCTATGGTAGGAAGTGAGGCATTCTCTCTTTTTAAAAAGCATTTACCAAGAGCTCACTCCCTGGCTCCAAGCTTTATGCTCCTAATCAGCCAACACATTGCTGTCCCCTCTGGATGCTACTAATGCAAAATTGGTTAATCCTACACATTGCAGTATTGATTTTGCTGCTGTATCTTCATTCATGTAGCTTCTGACTGTGTGATGATTGTGGGGTGTCAGTATTTATTTAGTCATGAGGTGTGAAAAGGAAGAGCTGATTCTGTAATCACAGTCACACAGCGTCGGATCAATACAGTTGGAGATGCATGTTGCTGCAGAATATGGCTCTGCTGACTCTAGGGGCACTTTACCAGAGCCATGCTTCATAATCAAGTGCTCAAATCACAGGAGATGTTTTTATTCTAGTGTGAAACGGGCTTCAATAGCCAAACGATCATTTTTTAGCATTCAGTGTAGCCTGTGTGAAATGGACGTAAAATAAGGATGAGCAGCCACTGGCATCAAAAGGTATCAGTCAAATGGAGCAAAGAGGCTAAAAGAAAAGGACAGTGGAACGAGGACAGTGGATCTTTGCTGCCTTTCTCTCTGCTCTCTGTCAGTTCAGTCAGCTGTGATTTCCATATCAATATTTGAGTGACACTGAATAATTTAGAGGCGTGCAGTGACACAACGGGATGCAAGGCTGAGTGGCGCCCTGCCACCACTCCTATTGTTTGTGTGTGTGTGTGTGTGTGTGTGTGTGTGTGTGTGTGTGTGTGTGTGTGTGTGTGTGTGTGTGTGTGTGTGTGTGTGTGTGTGTGTGTGTGTGTGTGCGTGTGCGTGTGTGTGCGTGTGTATTTGTGCGTTTTGCTGGTTGCATTCAGAATATATATTTGAATGTCAACTGACAGAAATTGAAAAAGCAATCATGTATGTGAAATGCAGCATTGGTAGAATAGGCTGTGAAATGGCCTGCCAAAAAGCACCTCGCTTCTAAGGTGCACTCTGCGAGCAGTTCAGACTAATACAAGAACCGTTGAGTATTTAGTATTTATAAAGCAAACATTCATAGGATGAATGATGCCAACTGAACACAGCTTATCTGTCAGATGATATTATAGTAATATTGTGTATTCATGGAGTACAGAAAAAAACATGCCACAGAAGTAGCATCTGTTTTCCTAGATTATAAAGACAACAGATATTTCCGATTTTGTCAGCTTGTAGATCACAAGAGCCCCAAATCTCTCGCTAATTGTCGTAGTTACAGCTGATGAACCCTCCCGATGAGTACAACTACAGCAGAAGTCATATATTTCCCTCATCAGATGGAAGCATGTTAAACTTATACTTATTTATACTGTTATATAGAAAGGATATAGAATGCATTTTTAAATGTAATAGCATATTATTGTCTGTCTCTCTGTAAAGTGCATTAAAATATTATAGCTTCTATCTTCAACTTGATTATTCACTGTAGCGTATAACAATATGATACAGAGCAGTATAGGAGAGACAATATAAAAGACGATATAACAGTATTGTAAGATTTAATGAAGAAAGGAAGTTTTATAAAACCAAATACCCACGTCCTGTGGAACACAGTTTTAAGGGGGTTATTTAGGTGTAGATAGATTTGAGTTAAATGAAAGATAGTATACAGTAATGTGATGTATTACAATATATCATTATATACAGTAGTATACTATACTATGAAAATGTGATGATTGCTGTACTGTTTTAGCATAGTCTAGCATACAATGATGGTAGTATAACATATGCCATACCATGGTGTAATATTTTGTACTATACCATATTATTGCAAGAAATGTATTATGCAATATTGTATGTTCTGAAATATGCTACCATACAATGGCATACTTTACTGTAGTATTCCAGTATATACCCTGATGTAGCTTACTGTAGTATACAATATATACCTTGATGTAACCTTCATCCTTCATCATGTATTGTACTACATTATACCATAAAAGCACATTCTGTCAGGCTGTAAGATTAGTTGGACACACGGTCGGTACACGTGGAGGCTGAACCAGGTTCTGAGGTACTCGGCTGTTGCCATCGTGAAGAGGAGAGTGGAGGCAAGAGCAGGGAAGAGTGGAAACAGTAAGGCAGCTAGTAGTTTTGTTAGAGAGGGAGAGAAAAGCAGAAGAGGAAAAGGGTAGGGGTGCGTCCAATAGCGGTAGGTTGTCCAGGGTTCATTGCTTGGTCAACAACAGCGATATTGAGGGAGCTTTGAATCTGTGGACGAACCTGCAGCAGACAGTGAGGGAGATGAAGCAGCTGAACAGGCCGGTCTTTGGATTTGGTGTGAAAGTAATGGAGTTGGTGGTCATGGGTTGCAGGTATGAACTTGTGGCTTTGAGCAAAGATAACATTTCCAAAATATGTAGGCACAGGTCATACTAGGTTCGATGGTAAACAGGTAGAGCAGGGTGGTGGGTGGGACTATTGAGGGGAGACGTTCTGGGACGCCAGGACTCCTGTTGAGTCTTCCCGAAACACCGGTGAAGTGAGGTGCCCACTTAATAACCCCCGTGAGATACTGCACACTCTCACTGTGTTCCCGAGGCTTTGTTATGGGTGGTTTCTAAGTTGTAATATGACCATAGCATGTAAAATGTTAGTTAGTGAAATGTTTGGCAGAAAATGAGTCAGTTGACCCCTGCAGGGTTATCCTGCATTCATTTGGCACTTTGTGTTTTGTAAAACTAATGCAGCATATACTGTAGTATACCAGAGTGTAATATACAATTATATACAGTATCTATTATTAAAGTTGAATAAAAAAAAGTTAAATATTTGTATTATAGTACACTATAAATTAACAATTAATTGAGTATGCTAAATTATTCAATTAAGCCCAATTTACATACAATTGTACACATTATATATTAGTATAACTGTTGCATTGGTATAGTATGACTTATTTAGGATGGTTTAACATTGTATACATGATATGCACAGGCTGGTAGTATAACACAGCACAGTATGGTATAACATGGTCTAATGCAGTAGTAGTCTATCAGTACTGTAGTATAGTGCCAGTATGTGTGTAGAATAGACTGGTGCTGTGGTCAGTGTGTGCTTTACAGCAAGTGAGCGGCTGCTCTTTGTATTCCACTCAGCCACTGTTGACCCAAAGACTTTGCCCCTGTCTCTGTGACTGATCAGCCATTTATCAGCTCCAGATCTTGTGACTAGAGGCTGCTGTCACTGCCTTCCTCACTCTGAGTTGCCTGGAGACTGTTGCCCCTCTATCCACTTCAGGTACAAGGACAAAGGGGATGATGCACTAATCCGCTCTGGAATATCGTGGCACAGAGCAGTGTTTTTTAGTGGACTGCCTGATCATTGCTTAATGTGAAAAGGGAGAGTCAGGGTGTCAGTTTAATGGTGCACATTCTGATCCACTTAGAGGACTATTTATATCCCCATGCATTAACTCAGTACGTACAAAATGGCTTTACATCAGATTGTAGAAATATGTCAGAGTTAAACATGTTCTGTGAAGTCTGAAAAGCAGGATCAGAGTCATATCAGCCAAACCAACCTTCCAATCAACTCTTAGGTCCTCATAATAGTAATTGAAACACTTGAGTATCTGACATGCAGACAGTCAATCAGTCTGGATGCTCTCACTCCCGTTCTTTTTTCTTGATGCCATCAAGGAGCTAAATGAGAGTCTTGAGGCCTTTGCTTTGATAACCCATGCAGCGGCATTGAAGGATGTTAGTCAGCTAGAAAGCAATAATTATTCTGATAAACAAGAGTATACAACAGAAACTCATCAACTAATAGCACCACATGTTGCTCATTTTCAATATCTGGTTTCAAGAAAAAGGATTTCTCAATATTTTTCTGTTATTAATATCAACAGTAAAGAAAATAAATCATAATAATTAGAGAATTGGAAGAGCTGAGCAAAATCTAAATTTGTAAGTTTATCTCAGACATGGATGTGATGAACCAAGGTGTTCTATTCTGTGTTCATGAAGCATTACCCGGAAAGACATACCAATCTGCTAAAGTTGTTGAATCCACAAAACTCAGTCCCCCCACCAGTTAGTGGTGTTACAAAGTCAATCTTTCTCTCCCACAATGGGCTTCTCAAGGGTCGTGGGTGAAAACAGACACCTGACTGCAGTAACAACAAAGTTGAATGTTGGTCTGTTATCTGTCACCAGTAACATTTTGTCATTTTAAGCAGCAAAAGATAAGAAGAAGCTGCTACTTTTGTGCAGCTGAGGAAAAACATCCGGTGTAAACCACCTGAATTTTGCGCTTTCTGCTTAATTTTAGTTCGATGGTGAAATTGCAAATGTGCAGGTACCAGTGGTAACAAAAACACAAGCAACTTGTTGATCAACCGACATACCTTGGAATATTTCCTCACAAGAGTTAAAGCTTGTGTACCTCACTGTGCTGGGCTCTGTTTTCGCTACAGGAACGTTTGAATCAACCATTGTATAGTGAGATGCAGGTTGAGGTTGACAAATCACAGCAGAGAATGAATGTCCTTATTGTAACTGATATTAATCCATTAATTGAATCAGTTAATCAAAATATGCTTGAAAACAAGTCAACATTCTATTGAACTATAGTATATCAGCCAACCCATTAAAACCCATTCAAATATTCACCAGTCAGGTCTGATAATGATCAGTTCAAATATTCCAGGAACAAAACCATGACCAGTCTATTAAGATTGATTGGAACTGGTCCAATACTGAACCATTAAAAATGTCTGGGTCAGGTCTGATACTGATTATCCAAATTAGTTGGATCAGGGTTGATACTGATCTATTACAATATGCCTGATCAAATCCAATACTGTTACATAAAAGTATACCAGGATCATGTCCAATTAAGATCCATTAATTTCCTTCGGATCATCACGGGACATCTGTACAACTACCTGACGTCTTCCACATCAGCGCAGATTTGTATCAGTAACGGAAGATGGCAAAGAATTTAGGAAAAAAAAGTTGCCTCTGGAGGCATGATTTCATGCCAATGTTACTGGGTTTTCTTATCATTCATTACTGGATGGAATAGAATAAAAAATATTCAACTAATCAGTATCTTGTGAAACATCAACTGCTATCTCTGGGCACCAGCCACTAAACAGCTTTTGCGGACTTTATTTTGGTTCCACAAACATAACAGGGACAGATATGACTGCTCCTACCTCCCTTTGATTTCTGCCTTCATCTCTCTGACCGTTTGTCAGCCTTGTCAATTTCAGCCTCCCCAGGCAGCTGGATGGTAGCATGTAGCCAGGCTCATTGTTTCATTGCACCAACTATTTCCTTCTTCTTTCTAGCCTCTGGATACATGAACCAGGCTCCACTTGGCACATGCACACACATTCATGGAGAGAAAAAACAACAACAGGAAATCAAGAGAAAGTGAAAATGGGTAGAGAGGGGAGGGGTGGAGGTAAGACAGACATATGACTGGAGGCCATGTTTCCAATCTAATTCTCTGTTTGTCTTACAGGATCTCTACTTTTAAAGGGCTTGACATCAAATTCAATAAGCAGATCTCCGGCTGGCATACTACAGTGCTCATTGGCTTTCAGTCCCATCTCTCTGTGCAAGCTCCTACCACTCAATACTCTGTGGGTTTTAGGGGTCACAGTGATGAAGGCCCTGCTCGAATCTGATTTAAAAGGGCAGCCATGATCTGAGCACATCATGCCAAAATGGGAACAATGTTCTCCCTGGTCATAAAAGCTTGCGCTGACACACCTCTGCTGCTTTGAAGCCTGACCTCGAAATAAACTTGATACCCTTCGTTGTTCTTTGAAGAGAATTCATTGTGTCTACCATGTGTGGTCTTTACGTTTAAATTTATGCAGAAACTTCTGTTTTTCCACATTTGCTGATGTGAACAATCCTCCCACGCAAAGTCCTTGAGTGTGGTCACCTTCACCGTGGTCACACATCAGAATATAGCCTGGAAGAAGGGGGAGAAAAGAGGGGGAGAGACGGAGGGATAGAGGACGAAAGGAGACGCTGAGGGATTTTGGGGAAAATAGCAAAGGTGGAGGGCTGTCGTTTTACTCATTATGACAGACAGAGTCAGGGTGGTAAATATCCCTGCATCCTTAAACAGAGAGCTCTGGAGAGCGGTAGTACAAAATACTGGAGACACTTACACATATTCATATGTCTATGTTGTTTAGTGTTCATGTTGTTGCTTGGTTTTAGTCATAATGAGTCTGTACACACTGCAGGTCTGTGGTTGATCCAGGAACAATCGTAAGCAAAAATGACAATGTTAGTGAAAATATGAATGTTCCTAGTATTATAGAAAAAAAGGATATAATTTGTTTTCACACCCCTAACAGCATCAGAAACTACATTTAACAAAATTCCATTTCACTTTAATGCAATATGTTCTATTGCTGCTTTTTCATGCCATTAATTTAATATTTTTTCAAAAATATTTTTGTCAGAAGTACGTGAACGTTACACAGCGAAAAAGCAACTTTTTTGTTCGCAAGGAGCTTTAACACTACATGGCATCAAATAATCAGATTGTGTCAGTGAAACGGATTTCACATCACAACCCCGAAGGACAATGTTGGCTGTCGCCACCGTGTTATATGACATATGGCATGGACAATGATCTAAAGGGCAAAGTATGAAGTAACTTCACTGAACAACTGCTCTATCAGGATAGTGAGTAGTTAATGTAGTTTACTTTTGCATGTAATAGGGTTGATAGTAAACAGGCATTAGTGTCACAGTGGGTTTGGCTAATGTACCAAAATCTCAGAACAAGATTTTTTATCATCACTGGGTGATATTGATGATTGTTTTTCTGAATGAGCTGACGCAAATCTGTTTTTGAACAGCTGTCACAAACACTTATCGTCATGTGTAAATGCGTCCAGGTTAATAATCCTTCTTCTAATATTCTGATGATCCTTAGCTTTAGTCAGACAGTTACTGGAAGTGCCACTCTATGTGCGCAGTATTTGGTATCTAGTCCCATCACATTCAGCGGTCTGTTTCTCTAATTTTTATAAAGTGTTTTCCCTTGTGGTGTTAGCAAAAAAAACTGCAAGAACTCTGTAAATAATCATAATCGCTTGCTTACCTTTCCCTCAAGGTGACTGCATTGATTCAGACTTCTGTGCTGTGGATTGAAAGTAAAATGTTTTTTGGTCCATCTTTGTAAGATTGCCATTGTGAAGCTGTCTTGAGACATAAAGGTTTAAATCTTGAGGTCTTACCTTGTTTAATATCTGATCTTAGCAGCAAAAACCTTAAGGCGTCTCGAGAAGAACATTCATCCATCCATCAGTTGAGATCCTTCAGTGTGGCCTCACTGACCAGCATTGGCATCTGTAGAGCCACACTGCTACCGTTACCAAAACACTGTAGCCCAAGTATTTACTCATTTATTTTTGTGGAGAAAATTGCCTTTGAAATGTTTTCTTTGTAGACACGGGTTGAGCCTTTGGATCTGAAGTTGTTTGGCACCACCTGCTCCAGACCTAAATGCTCCAACATGTCAATGTTATGGCTTTCAGATAGAATTTTTCAGCCTAGTGCTCTTTACTGTAATCCACCACTATCCTAGACCAGAGTATGTCATGTACCCATACTCTGTCATATCCAATTTATGTGTAAATGATTCTGTCTGACTGTATTTTTATTTCTCACTCCTGATATATCTCTCCACGAATAGGCTCAAAAACAGCAGGTCTGTAACTGTTATAGGTAGGGAGCGGGGGTAAACAGTGAGTGGACGGGGGTACTTGGGGAGTGGTCAGAGGGATGGGGAAGCTTGCTCTCATTGATTTTCTAGGGGCTGCAGCCAAGCAGTTTCTAACCACTCCTGTAATAAAAGGTCTGTGCTGAAAAATAATCAATGTGCAGAGATTCTTGCCTATTTGTTGGTACATTGTTTTTCCTGCTCGAGGTTCATGGCCTTATTACAGCTGACACATCTGGCAGTAAAGACATAAATTTCCCCACTGAGCATATAGATTGATTCAATGATTCGTAACAGCTTCAGTAATAATAAAGCCTTTTAAAAGACAAATGTTATTCGGAAAGCAGACTCCCCCAACTGCGGTGGGGCTACTGTGGCTACTGTTGCAGCTGTAAAACGTTGGATTAATTGTTTTGAGCATTACAACCCCAACAAAACAACTCAAAATGATATGATAAAATGATAGAAGTGCTGCAATAGAGAAAAGTGACATATTGTATCCTTCAAGTTAGCATTAGGCTAAACCGTAAGTCTTTGGCACAGATGCTCTCCACACAGAGGATGGTCTATATGCATCCATCTGGCCAGTGTGGAAACCAGGGGCTCTATTGTTATACCCAGCACAACACAGGCGCACCGTAAATCCAGGCATATTGGCATTTTGGTGTGGTGGAAAGGGCTTTTATCAACTCTTCCACCAATTTACAATTTTCATATATCAACATGAACCCGGCTATGCCGAGATGGTCCAAATGGTGCAACAAGGAATGTGACATTAAAAATGTGCCCGTGCAGTGCAATTTTGGTGTCAAAGTTAGGCCTTGCGCCTCCGCCAGTTTAAACCAGATCTAAGTGCTGCAACAAAACACCAAAAGAAGTGGGACACACCTACACAAGTAGCTCCTGATGCACCTGCACTTGCGTTGCGCCTAGTCAGACAAAAAAAAGGGCCCTAGGTCATAAAACTTTGTATACTGTGAAATACAAATCATGTGAACGGTGATAGGTTTAACCAGCATTGTGCAAATGTTTAGCAAGGGTTTGAATAGTCATTAATTTTTATGTAAAAGTTCAGCACTATAGTTTTAACACTTAGACGTGAGACAGGTTTTGATATTCTCGTCAAAAGGATGTAAATAAGTCCTGTCAAAACACATTAGATATTTATATTGAAAAAGGAAACTATAAATGATAATCTAGAGGGCAAACTAGTTTGAAAGATGCAGACAAAAGAAACTAAATGTAAAATAGTCTTAAACAGCCTGAAAAGGATTAATAAGAATTCCAGGACAGTCAGTAGTGTATGTTATACGTGACAGTAGTGGACATCATAAAATGTATTTTTTTTTTTTTTTTTTAACTTACATTCTTCCAGGCAGGATTGACTATGACTTGAAGGTACTTATTTTAAACAATCATCCACAAGCTTTCACAGCGGGGGCTGCTTCAAACCAACTACATCAATATCTTGTTTCTACTTGTTATAAATGGCCACACTTGAAGGCAGGGCAAAAAGTCTGCTATTACAGCCTTCTCCAGGCTGTCTTTGTTGACTCACTTTTAGACAGTCTCTCCTGGAAGGCATTCATGGCATACAGATGAAAAGTGACAGACTTTGTAAAGAATAAAAAAAAGCTTGAGAAAGGAGTTCAAACTCTGCCAGCTTTTGTACACCTTTCCAATTGTTACATAATGTGGGTCATATTATGTGTTTCCATCCACCCGTTTCCATGCATATTTTCAATTTGTGTATAAAGATGAGTGGAAAATGTCTGAGAATTTTTTTTTTTTTTAAGTATCAATAACAACAAAGTGCAGCAAATGGAAACTTGGCAAATAAATCATGAGGCTTGTGGCTTAAGGGACCACTACTCCATTAGACCTGACGAATAACTGAATATGTTTGGGAAACTCCTGCCCACATTGTTTTGACCTCGGATTAGGGGCTTATATGTCTGACTGTAACATTTGATTTCTGACTATAGACTGTAGGTAAAAGTGGACGCTGCTTCCGGGTCTAAAAAGTGAGGAAGTGACATAAAATGCAATACCATCAAGTGCCAGTCGAGGTTGGCTCTTAAACAGGCTCTGGCTCCATAGACTCCCATACAACTTATTTCATGAAATACAAAGTCAATAGATTCTTTCCATAAGTCATAATGGTGTCATTGGCTAAAGTCACCCTTCTTATTCGTTTTCTGGTGGTCCATCTGAAAATAATTCCATCATTAATTAGATATTAGGCCTCAAAAAGTGGTATGATTGGGGGTATTTCTGTTTGATTGACAGGCTTGTGGTGCAGTCAGGGTTCCACTGTAGGTATGCGGGTGTACTTTTTTTGGGTTGCTAATCAAATTGAATCAGATTCACTGCTTGCTCCTCCCCAACTTGTCAAAATATGGTCAATTCTGGCCCCAAAATAGCAAGATGGCAACAGACGAAATGCTGAATGTAAGGCTTAACAAACTAATGGGTGAAGTTACCGATACAGCCATGAGAAACTTCTTAAGGTTTAGTTCTGATTTAGCTTATTCCAGCACTCTATTAATAGATGAAAACATCAGATGTGTCTTAAGGGAGAGTGTACTAACCAAATTAAATGTTCCTGTTTTTTTAAATTACATCACTTGTTGCAGCCTCTTCTTCTGCAGTGGTTTAATAGCAAGTGATTATTTATTTCAATGACGGCATTATGACACACCATTTATTCGAGAAGCACAGTCTTGTAATCATGTCATACTCTACAAAGTGAATGTACTCACATGGAGCCATTTCAACAAGTTCATTGACTAAACCATAAAGCAAAGGCTTGTTTTCTTGCCAGTGTATTGAATCTTGCTTGAAACAGACAACAGTGATGGAGCAGATGCTGTTGAATGAAGGCCCTGTCAAGACCAGCGGTCTCAGACAGTCTGTCCTTTCTTCTGGAGTCTTTCTGTGCTTTCCGAGAGCCCTCCGGCCATGCAGCCTCTTCCTCATCATCTGTCGGTGGCAGACGTCAGGTCTGCTCAAAGAGGCAGCAGGTGGTCTGTAGTGACAGTCAACCTTTCCACTCCTGACTGACTGAATTGTGAAACGGCTCAACACACAACATTATCGGCTCAGCCCATCTCGGCAAGGCCTCTGCATAGCAGTGTGCTCGTACCTGTACTGACAAGTCAACAGCTGCTGATCTAATTTGACAGTAGAAAGTCCTGTGTTTTCAACTAACTCAACATGTGGTGAAAAGTTACTGGAAGCTACAGTTGAGAAGTTGCATTCAATGTGTGTTTTTTTTTTTTTTTTTTCCCATGGTGTAATCAAGCATGATACCCATCCAGTCAAACTCAAGATTGATTTCCCTTTGAGTCGTTCTCTGACAAAGAAGAAAATACAGCACTAGGTTGAAAGGTTCAGACATAACCTATAGAAGTTGGACTCTTAAGATGACAGGAATCAACAGCTTCAAAGGTGGACAAGAACATTTTGACAATACATTTTCAAGTTCTTGATTTCAAGGATGTTGCCTGGAAGCCTCATCTCAGAGGATGTTACACTGGCTGGACCGGTAGCCCTTCAGCTTCTTATTCTCTCTTGAGCTACGTGGTTATTGTAGGCATACTGGACTGCTATCAAAACTGGATAATCAACCACAAACCTTAACCTCAAAACCTCAAAAGCCACTGGTTTACCCTTCTCCACTGATTTTTGCAATCTCATTCAAATCAGTAAAATATCATTCAAGGTTTAGTCCTGCATCGTTGGCTGATAATCTCTCCCAGTGTTGTGGATGGGTTCTGTGTCAGACAATAGGTAAAAGAGCTTCATCATTTCAGTTGATATTTTCATAGCAAATTAAGAGGACCATTTACGTGGACCTTTATTTTCCAACGTCACACATGCCTTTTGTTTACAAGTGTTACCCCCCAAAAATCTTAGACTTCTCCATCTTGTCTTGACTTTGGTGCATGCAGGTTATAATGACTGTGGCAAGCTCTTGTTAGCGTGTTGCTGGAAGGCTAACCCAGGTCTAATTCATTAGCTGACTTATTAGTCAGTTAGTGAGCTAAGCTAACAAATCAGGTATGGTGAGTATAGATACTGATACCTGCTTATTAGTGGCAATATGTCAATAGAATAAAAATGATTTGCACTCAACGAAAGAACTTGCGCGGGCTTCTTGGATGGTATGATAGTACAATTAATTGCACAGTAAGGTATATTGTTCTCTACTTACCTACAGTACAAACATGTTTAAAACAAATGAGTTCAGTGATTTGAATTAGCTAAATTGACTGGTGATGCACAATTGCAGCTGGCAGCTGTCAGGCTTCGACCAACCAGTCACTCAAAGCAGCCCGCCCTTTAAATTATGCATAACTTTAAGCATTATTATAGTTTAAATGGGTGCGTTATATTAAATATTCACCCTGCCGTACAGTTGTCATGAATGGAGATGTTAGCTTTAGTGTGCTAATGTATTGGACTCAATTGAACAACCAATGACAACCAGGTAAAAGTTCACGTTCTTTACATGAGGCAGGTGTAAAAAAGGCTAAAGCACCAAGGTAGAATCCAGAGGTCAAATACACAGAACAGTCCAATGGTCAAAAACAGGTAAGCAGCAATCAACCATGGTACAAAAGGGCCAAGCAACACACTGGGTCAAAAAGGCAAAACAAGTCAGTACACAGGTAAAACTCACAAAAACGAGGAAACAAAGCTGGAACGAGGAGCACAAGGACGACAACAATCTATTGCTGCGTTCAAATGTGTTGGTACTCACCGTAGACACCAGAAGAGTTCATATGAACGCCCCAGAGAGGGCTTCACAACGTCGGAACTCTGAATTTTCTATTCGCCTCAAATTCACGCGTTGTGAACGGAAACGGCAGAGGCCTTGGAAGTTCATTTTCCGTTGGATGTTTAGCTAATATGCCACAAATGTAGAGTTTGCCTTCATAAGGTAAATAACAGCCTCCGTCTGAGGATAATGTTGATCTTTCCAACGGCCTCATCTTTTCCTTCTCTGTGCATTACGTTCCCCCCGTTAGCTTGCTAAATTGTTAGCCTCATGGGGCTTTGAAAAGCCGTCAATTTTGCCGTTACCCAGCCGTGGCATATTTAGGGCTTAAACGCCGAGCATACGGTGCACACAACTTCCCGTGTTGTAACCACGAGCTCATGAGTTCCATTTGAGCAGAGAATAAAAACACAGGAGGGCGGGGAGATGATGGAACACAGGTGGAAACAATCAAAGCGGACAAGACACTCACCACAGCGGGAAGACACCTGAAATGAGAAAATACAGTAAGTATCAAAATAAAACAGTAAAAGAAAAAACTAAGAAACACAACTTAATGATGAGCACGAGGTCATACAGAGACCAAAACGTTCTTTCTACCAGACTGTAAACATGTTTATTCCATTTGTAAAGTTGGGCATTTTAACATAGCGGTCGATGGGGATTGACTTACTTTTAGAGCCAGACTCAAGTGGCCATTTGAGGAACTACATTTTCTAACCCTTCTTCACTTTCAGCCCCCCGAGTTTGCTACACAAAAAACACACAAAGTGTGTCAGACAGCTGTTAGCCGTTGGTTGCCTGGTCTATGATATGAACTCTCTTCAAATGAGCACTGGGCCATGAGTAATGCACTACTTCTCTCTGTAATCATTGGTATGCTAAAGAAATTAATGACTTGAATAAAACACTACGACTGTCAGTGACTAAAAGCTGAAAATAGAACATGATGTAGTCTAATACTGAAGCAACAATCCTCAAAAATAGAAAAACAAGGAAAAAAACCTTGAGCCTCTTCTTTTATTCATTGATTTTCTCAATTTAGTCACGCTGCGTTAAAGGTCCAGAGCTTACGCAACCTGCCTGCTTCTGTCAGAAATAATTTACTTGTTGCATTCACATCAGGTCTGCAGGCATGTTTAAAATAAGTCAGGTCTCTAAATTAGATCACCAGTCGGCATTTTTTCACTCAAATCTGATTTAAAGTCCTTGTCTTCAGTCTACACCTCTGGCTGTTAAATTCTATATTTTGACACAATTTCAATTTATGTCATTTAATAAGACAAATTCCTGTACCCTGATGCATGAATTCTAAACAGACATGGCCAAATCCTGTCAGACATTTGACAAGTTGTGTAGTGGAAGCAGGGAGTAGCTCTTGGGATGGGCTCAAATTACAATGAGAACATCTGTGGTTTATGGCAGTCTGGGATAGTACGTTACTTGCCACACCCTGGCTGAAATGGTTCCAAATGTATTTAGTGTAGATTATGAAGTAGCACAAACATCAGGAGAAGTTCCTTTATTCACTTTGTATTCTCTTCAATTTGACATGTTTTCACTTCCAGGCTTACACTGCTCATTCACAAGTAAACCAGCCCATTTGAGCCAAAATTACACACAGTTTAGTCATTCCACCAGGATGAAAGCCAAAGGGTGCAGTCAAAACCAACCTGATTCCAGGCCCAGTATGTTTCACTCAGTATAATTGGACTTGTTTGCACCTTTCATTTAAATTCTCGTGTTGATGCATGAGCACAAACCTTTGTATTGTGAGGATTTTTGATAGTTTAAATGGTTTCTTTCTAATCTGGCCCAACAAACTTGCCTAAAGGGTTAAATGCTTAAATAGTAAAGAATCAGTGATACATTTGAGTTCAGCTTGTTGGAATTCAGGACTGCTTGGACAGATGCATACGCTGTGTTATTGTTGAATGCTGGTCAAACACATGTTGATTAAAACCTTGATTAAAATGACAACAAACTCCATTGTTAACAGCACTAAGCTTAATGCTGTCATATCTGAGTTACTAAAACCAGTAGTTTCCTATTTTGTAAATAAGTCGCATTACTGAAAGCTAGATTTAGCTCAAAATTTAAAAAAAATAAATAAATTTAATTAAATTTAAAAAAAAATTCAAATGAAGGCAAGCAACCACAGATGTCCTACATCAGCCAAAGTTGGCTATTAAAGGTAGTTAAACACTGTAATTTGATTGGTCTGACAATTTGGTCCAGAGTGTATTAAATGGATTATCCTAAATATGTTTGCACCAGCTAGTCAATAGCTTGTTTTAAACTAATCTTTTTGACCTTATCCTTTTGGCTTTGAGGACAATAAGTCAAAAATACATGGCAAAAGCAGCACCCCAAATCTGATTCATTTTTATCCAGAAAGTGTGCTGAATCATACCGAACTGAGCAGGACCCAGGTTGATACTGGACTTTGACCTTAAATGTAATAACTGAAGAGCTGTTGAACTACAACATTGCAGCTCTTTATATCCTCTGAATGCTATTTTTGACACTGAAATGGCACCACATTCAAGTTGAAAGTAAATTCTTAGAATTTTCTTCCCGTTGAGTGTTCTACTCACAAATGCATGGAATGAAAGTAATGTCAGCTGCCTGTGGATAAGAAGGTGCTGTGTGTGGCAGTAGGTAGTTCACTCCCCAGGAGGAGAGTGTTGGAGAGACTGCCGGCCGTGACCTCCTTTCTCGGCTTTAGTGTTGTTCCTTAATGTGCTGAAGAGCCCCAGAAAAGTCTCGATTTTACATTACACAGTTTTTAGATGAAGGGAAATGCATGCGGACGTGTCTCCATGTTACTGTTGTGCAACGGTACTACAACGAGGCTCACCACTGGTTTAATCACTTCTCCTTATTGTATGTCCCCGGCTGGAGGAAGGACTGGATGGAGAAAGATTGCATTTCCTTTCAACAAACGGTCACCTTGTGGGTTTCTGTTGAGCAGACGTGCATTCAGCAGGCTCTAATAGGCAGCTGCTGGTGTCTTTTTTTTTT
Source organism: Brachyistius frenatus (assembly GCF_029030835.1). Classification (NCBI taxonomy): domain Eukaryota; kingdom Metazoa; phylum Chordata; class Actinopteri; family Embiotocidae; genus Brachyistius; species Brachyistius frenatus. The sequence continues at coordinate 664,563 of NW_027210700.1, forward strand.
TTTTTTTCTTTACTGAATGGTTGTAGTTGTAGTTGGTGGTTGTGACGGTGGTGGTGGATGGAGGGATGGCAAGAGGGAGATTTGTAACCCGAGAAGAGGTGCATCCCTGGGGTGTTAAGTTTAGTAAGAGGACAAGAGCCGAGAGAGGCAGAGCGTGAAAAGAGAGATTGAGATGCAAGCAGAGATAGCCCAACTGAAGAGGGAAGGAACATTATCTGATTGGGTTTTAATGGCAACAAGGAAGAATTAAAAAAAAGAGCTAAACGTAGGCTAGACTTGGCTGTAAGTCAAGTATTACTGGTTTGACTTTGATAAACACATGTATTCTCTCATGCCATGCTCACTTGTGCACAAAGCAATCAACATATTACGTCTATAATGACCATAACCTTTCCAAAATGCAATGCCAGTCAATGTTTCATACCTTAATTTGAAGGCAGCATTTCAGCGCTTTTACATTCCTGTAATAACATCATTCAATGTAAATTCATACATATTGATTACAAATGATCAGTTTCTGTAAACCCACAAGCATCAGTCTTTAAGAGTCCCATATCACTCCAGCCCTGAACAACATACAGTGTTTTGCCCTGTTCTCTGCACGTCCGTGGGGTAATGCTACACTCACAATAGCACGTGCGCACCCAGTCCATGAATCATTAACCATCTGCTTGTTGGGTGGAAAGGGAGAGGGAGGAAGGGATGACAGAGAGAAAGAGGGAGCGCAGAACAAAGTCTGCTTTTTTATGGCTTGTCTAAGACTCAAAACAAAGGATCTGTTTAGTTGCCTGAAGCATGATGGGATGATTGGGATTGGAAAGGAGGGGGGTGTAAAACAGGCCAGAACATAACAGCTCAGTAATATGTTGCAGTGGTTAGGAGGGATTGATATTGATATTTGATATTTTCTTTGAATCATGATACATGTGAAAATTATGAGGTGATCAAAAAGTTCAAAGACTGTTTCTGCAAACAGAGCGTAACACAGGGACGTGCACGGAGCAGAGGGAAGCAATAGGACTGATTAACATCAGCACCTGTGTTACGCATATTGACTGTATATAAAAGTGAACGTAGCATCCGGATTGTAAAAAGTAGGCCAATGCGAAAGTGAGTAAGCTGCAATACTACTGAGTGCCACTAGAGGTTAGTTCCAAAAAGCCTCAGGCTTCATAGACTCCCATTAAACTAGTCTCATTAAGTTCTAAGTCACTCTTTCTTATTAGTTTTCAGGCAGTCCATCATGAAATAATCCTGTTATTTCTTAAAAAATAATGTTCAAAAAGCCGTGTTTTTGGGCGTCTATTTGATTGACAGTTCTGTGGTGCAGTCAGGTTACGGCTATCGGTAGGCGGGACATAGCATCGCCGGGTTTCCAATCAGATCGAGTCAGATCCATCGCTCTCTCTCCTCACCTCGCCGGAATAACCGTCCAAACGCTCGGAAGAACAAGATGGCACCAACCGAAACCCGAACTCGAGGATTCATTACAGCCGTTCACAAGCCAATGGATGATGACACTGTTGGTTAATGCTTGGTTACACATGTTTTTGTGACCACTGGTACGTACGCATGTGTAATTTACACATGAAGTTGTGCAGAGAGCACAATACATTTAGTGTCAAACCTGGAAATTAGCAACAGAGACCCATGAAATGTTTCAGAAAGTGTGAAGTCAGTAACTAGATGGGTTTTCTTTGTGAGGTTGTGCACCATTAATTCCTGATTGTCAACACTGAGTTCTACTTTGACATTCTGAAACATCACAGGGAAAACATTCTTCACGAGCAACCTAAACTCTTGTCTTGGCGCTTGAGTTCTCCAGCAGGACAACGCAGCCTGTCTTTATGACAGTCAAGTATGACAGGGAAGAAAGCGACCACTAAGCTAACTATCTTAAGTAATAATTATTAAAATCAACAATAGCTGCTAACAGTCATCTTTAACTGGTGTTGAGAGCAGATTGACTTGCGTTTGTTGTTGACTTTTATAGTAATGCATAAGTAGTACATCTTGATGTCATCCGGGCATTTTTGTCAAACATAACTGCAACTGTTTTTGCAGTTGTTCATAAGGACTAAACTGATCTTGTGTAAAACTGGTTTCGGCATGAACGTTCTGGACCTCAGATGAGCACAGAAAGCAGTTTTGAAAGCTTCCAGCAAAAGAAACACTTCTGAGGTCAAGAACAAACTTACTTAAACCTTAGTTAGTAGGGACGAGCAAGTACACTGTTATCTGTATCTGGTAAATCAACTAAATTATCTTTATCCGTATCCGTACTCAGAAGGGGCGGGGCTTAATCCGGAAGTGGACTGTGCCTAGACAATAATGGTAGGGAACTAACCTAAATTGATAGGTAGTTGATCCGAAAATGCTATATTTATTATTCATTAGAAACCTATTTACCAGCCCAGAACCTCCTTGCTTTGAAGTGGCAGTTCTCACTACTGTGCCACCCCGTGAAAAATATCCAAATGCCAAATAGATGAGTACAAAGTCTTGTGCAGACATTCAGAGGAAACAGAATTGAGTTTGTCAAACAATGCAGCAAGCATGCCCTCTTTCTGCAGCGATTAGCAGAGAACTTTGAACTTTGCTCTCTATGTCACACTTCAACAACATGAAAGCCTGCTGAGAGACTCTTTAACAGTGATCACCGTTCCCCAGATTTGTAGAATTTAGTGTTTAGGAATACAAAGGGCCGCCTTAGAGGGTGGCCATTGTGAATAGGCTTAAACACTCTTGCCTTTAGTCGTGGTTGACATACACCCCCCCCCCCTCCTTCATGATGGTTGGCATTTCACTCTGCTGTTTTGAGACAAAGGATTTACAAACTAGCTCTGATCAAGCATAACCTGACGCTCACTAATCACAGTAATGCTCCGTTACCTAGACAGTTTGGGGGTCTACTTGTTCATTGTCTAAGTGTGGATTTGAATAGAGAGTCACTCTTGTTTGATTTAGTGGGCAGTTAAGCCAGCTACGGGTCTTTTAATTCCTGATTAGTACAAACTGTACAGAGAATCTTTTGAAATGAGTATTCCCATGTTTAATTGATGGTGGCTGACTTTTTACTTTGACTTTTTACCCTTGGAGTTTGGCTGTTCCGACCTGGTCTGAAAATGCTTTTGATTTTTGCAACTCGATCGAACACCATGCTGTACAAACTGGTTCTGATCAAGCATTACTGATTCCTTACTAATCACAGCAATGCAACGTTGGTCTTGGTTGGTTTAATGGACATCCAGCTAATGGTTGTTAGCCTGGAGAAGAGACTGGAGGTATGGGAAGGTGGTTAGCTTTAACTAAAAGAGGAGAAATGCCATAGTTGTGTGTTGTTATCTGGCCTGCTCTCATCCACTGGTATGCCAACACTTGGGAATGAGCTATCTCTGTTCAGAGGTGGAGAGTGTGTGAGCCCTCGCTTTGTAAAACACAACTTTTCAATTTCTTGACAGTTTAATACAGATCGTGTAAAGTGCAGCTGCGGAGGAGTTGGAGTCATTTTAAGGCCTCTTTTAACTTGCCGAGTTCAAAAGTCGGTAATAAGTAACATATCTTATTACTCTGACTGTTGAAGAATTAGTGAAGCTGTGTAAACAATTTTTCAGCGAGAAATATGAATTAATCAAAAGAACACAGTTTTCAAGAACTCATTCAACACTTTCAACGAGCCACTTCATTTCAAGCAGACCGAGCTCAGCCTGCTGCTGGTGCAAACTGATTTATTGAGTTTGGTGCAAAAATGTATCTGTATGAGCAAACAGTAATCGTGGTTTGTACAAATGTTTGAGCATCCAAGTCAGTGCTTCGTAAACTTCACTTTGGCAGATATCATAGACTGTAAAAGGCTTTTTGTAGCTTGTAGTGAAAAAAGGAATCATTTTTGGCTGCAGGGGTTGTATTTACTTCTTTTCACTTCAAAAATCAACGAAATGTGTGATGTACGAGTGCTCAGGCTTTTACATACATATGTATAGCATGTCTGATTTAACAATGGCGCTTTCAGCCACAGCTGAAGGAAGCTTCAAAGCAAGAAGCGACTGATCCAGTTAGTGACAGTGATGATTCAGTACACTCAGCGTTGAGGACTCATTCATGTACTGAACCTCTCTAATTGCCATTTGGTGGATTGGCTGAATGTGTAAGCTTGTGAGGCCAGAACATCTCGGGAGTCTCATAATGCAAAAAGCACTGCAGTCGAAATTAGTAGGTATAAATATGGGTCATTGAGTGCTGACTCAGCCGTGGAGAGCGAGGGAGATGAATGACACCGATGACAAATGCTATAATTCATAGGTCCCATATTACTCTTTATTGTGGCATTTTCTTCTTACAAACTGTATGAGCCACTAGAAAAACACCATTCAGCCCTGCCAAGCAGCACTTTCCCTTTAAGCTGATGCATAGCAGTAAAAAAATGCTTTTGATTTCTTAATGGTGCCTCATGACAGTTATTACAAAGGAAAATTAACATCATAAAAATCAGTAACCTGTGGTGAGTGTTTAAACACCTCTCTGACAGCGTCAACAAAAACGGGAAGCAATTACATGCCAGAAGCAGATTAGTGCGGAGCTGTGCGGTTAGATTGCAGTGGATTGTACAGGTGGGTCCAAACAAAATTGTCTCATTACTGCATAAGATTCAATATCTTTAACTTCATGGAAACTGCAAAGAGGGACAAACAGGGCTCATACTGATAAGCCAAAATACTATGACCACCCCTGTTGTTGGTCCTTTGAATTCCTCCATAACACCTCAGACCGGCCGAGGCGTTAACGCCACAAGACCTCTGAAGGTGTTCTGTGATATCTGCAGCGAGAGGTTCTGTTGTGAGTTGGAGCTACTGCGGTTCAGATCTTCAGCACCCTGATGCCGGTTCATGGTTGGGTGACTGTCAGTCGGTACATTGCTGCTGTATGGCACCACTCCATCAACCTGGCTGTTTCTGAGATGCTAAGACCCAGACATCTGGCAACCACAGCCTGGCCCTGGTCGAAGTGGCTCGATCTTTACATCTGGCTATTTCTCCCACATCTAACAAATTGATATGAAAACCGACCAATATCTCAAACTAGCGCAGCTGATAACTCCTTTTATTTGCATCATCAGGTTGTGGTCGGAATGTTTTGGCTCATATTTAGCCATACCTAGCCTCACAAACTTGACATGATGACATAATAATCCATCTAGGTAGAGTAGGTAGGTAATTACTTTATTAATCCCCAAGGGGAAATTACTGAAATCTACCGTAGTCTATAACAATTTCCAATTTAAAAAAAAAAAAAATTGGAAAAGAAAGCAAGGCTTTAAAAAAAAAAAGATGAATGCTTGTAATAATGTTTTCAAAATGTTTTTCAATCTAAAGAAGAAAAATCCAGTTTCCATTACTACAAAATGCAAAATTTGGGAAATATCATCAAAAGGTGAACTGGAATCCAACATCATATTTTTAGTGAGTAGCAGCAACACAACATTTTTTTGTGTTTCCTTAAGTATGTAAAATGATGTATGTATATGGGGAGATATCTTCCACGGTTACATTAATAGAAGATTAACTGATCTGGCATTGTAAAGGCCATTATTGATTATTTAGTTGAAAATACACCAGGCTACTCATAAAAGCTCCCAAAAATAAGCTAATAATTCTCTCGGATAGAAAAATAGAACATGTGCTATGGTTTTGGAAATGTAATCTAATTAAATATAATTAATTAAATATAATAACGTCCTCACAGGCTATAAAAAAAAGTCTAATAGCCTATTTTTAATTTTTTTATTACTATTGCACATAATAATAAATAGGCTAAATAATACAGCCTTGTTGACAATGCAACAGCTAGTCTAAAGGCAAACAGAGCAGAAAAGATTGCTTGGATCTCTTGCGGGTGTTTCCAGAGAGCACACTAACACGCCAAAGTCACGAGCGTCGTTAGTTGCCGATGTTTTCATTGCGGTCTGCGGTCACCTTTACTCATCTTGACAGTGGAAAATGAATGCCCATACATAGCGATGAAGGCATCGAAGGGCATATTTAATTGCGGGGATATTAGGCGTGACCTTCAGAGCCTTTCGATGTGCTGCAAGAACCTTATAGATCATCAGCTTTTGCTTCACGGCCTCTCCATCCTTTTCTGTAGCACAAGACGTAAACACAGGAAACAATATGTGAACTCGATGTCTTCCTCTACATCATATCCTCCATAACTTGCATCTTGTCTTGATTTGACTACTGGAGGAGAACAGATCCATTCTCTGATATGCAAATTACTGTTGCATATTTGGATGAATAGCCTGCATGGATGAGCGCTTGTTGTGTAACCTGTTGTGACACAAACATATACATAAATAAATTAATAAACATGATAGTGGATGGGAGTAGGTGAGGGTCTCTTCATTGGTCTAAAACCCTGAAGCCCTTCAGCTGTGTTCAGTTGAAAATTACAAATTGTTATCATTTCTTTATTATTACTAGAAATTGTGCATTTGCTGGCTGTAATGCTGCCAAAAAGTGAACAACACCATCCTGATGCGGATGCTCTTCATACTGTGAACAGGGTTCCTCTGACCCTGCATATTGTAGGCACCCCACTGTTGTTCTGCACTTTTTCTGTGCTTATTTATAGACTGGAAACAACCTTCAAATAACTGAACTCCCAATGTTGTATCTGTTGCTACTGATGTTGAAGGGTCAAGGTTAATATTAACCCCACAGACGATTTCGTATCAATTTGTGAATGAAAAAAACACATTTTTAGTTTTTTTTTCCATAAATTAGATTTGGTGTTAGTAGATGGTTTGATATCCATTTAAAAAAAAAAAATCTGTTACGAAACCATTTTGTTTTTCTGTTTTCTGATTTACATTTCAGAACAGGAAAGGTACACAGATGGGATACAGATTTGACACAGAAGTTTTGCCTAAAGTCTGCAAGAGTCCAGTCTGCAAGTCCAGGTGGGCATTTATATTCCGCCGCAGAAGATCAAGTAAAAATTACAGGGCAGGTCACGAGGCCACTCGAATCATGCCACATAAAGGCTTTTTACACCTAAGTGGCACTGCAGAGCTTTTGTCTGAAGTTTTAAACTTTTTGAGCTTTGACATACAAATGAACAATTACTTTCTGACTTGTGAGGGAACAGAGGCTAAAGACTTTAAAAAGAAGAAACCACCATATCAGCTGTGTCACACCTTCCAGTTTTATCTGGAACCTGCTCTGCAGGGTGAGCTGCTTCATAAAAGAGGTGCAGCATGTTTTACTGTCACACAGACAAAGGAGTGGATGGTATAAACACGTCCCATTGAATTGGTAGTGTTAACTGTAAAGTAAGAAATCCTTAACTGCATTACACCGAGTGACTTTATACACCTGAATTACTGCATCCAGGCGAACCCATTCTGTAAGAATGCAAAAACTAATTTCACAGTCGCACTTTCTGGTCTTATCTGCCACTAAGTAATGTTAGGTAATATTACTTAATGACTGTATCTGCAACTACTAACTCTGTGGCTGCAAAATACAAATTAAAAAGCCACTAGGTGGACCTTGCATTGGGATTGTTTTGTTAAACTAAATCTGGTTTATTCAAGTCTTAAGTTTAAGATTGTTATTTTAATTATTTGATTTAGCCTCTACAGGACTTCTTGCCTGAACACCAGCTGATTTCACCTTTTATGGTCCATGGTTTTATTATAGCACTTTGCATTTTTCCCAGCAGCCACAACACATCACAAAATAAAAGCATCACAAAAATAAAAGCCACTGAAAATTCATTAACCAAAACATCCTTGGTGGGCCTGTTTTGTTTGCCTCAGTGTGTCATTGTGCACGAGATAATGCTTTCAGAGTGTATGTGTGTGGCAGCAAACAGCAGTGTGTAGCAGTAATGGCAGGGGGGCAAGGATCGAGCATAGCTGCAAGCTGTCACACTCCTGACTTAAAGAGGCAGTGCGCTAACTCTGCACACACACACATTCACAGCCAGTCACACACCAGCTATTATACCCAAGCAGCCAGTCTGGAGGAAATGAAGCATCATTGTCATATGCAAGCACACACACAAGAAAACACACATCACAGCCTCAAGTGTTCTCTTTTGTTGAGGGGGACAACAAAAGACAGTGGGACAATGAGAGGAGGAGATGGCTGCCTCTGAGGGAGCCAGTGAATAAAAAGAAGAGATGGAGGGAGGAGAATGAGAACAGAGGTGGTGGTGTTGTGATGGACAGGTGAAGGCATGCTGGGAAATTGGGGGGCTGGATGAGCAAATGTCCATTTGTATGGCATTTAACCACTAGCCCCATGTTAGTGTTATTGTGTAGGTGGTGGTGAAGGGGAAATTAGTGTGCAGCACAAGATTAGGTCACTTGCATGCAGGCAGCAGACAGCTCTACAATAACCTTGTCTTTTTATCTAGGTATGGGGCTTTCTGCATAAACAGCATACGTGAAAAGCCAGGGACATGACTTGTAGCACAGTTGCCATATTTCTTGTATTTATCGCAGCCCAAGGTCATTAACCTGTTCCTGCTCTGACCAAACCCTGTGATTTGTCCTTCACTTTTAAATCCCAGCCTCTCCACTCAGATCGCCTCAACATTCACATCACACTAACACCTTCCACCCGCCGTGCACACACAGCTGTGCACAGACGCGCACCCAGATACAGCTCCACCCGCACCCCCTCCAGAGCCAAAGCAGAGAGGGGCTGCAGATCCCTGATACCTCTGTCAGGGACCCAGTGGCAGGAAAGTGGTCGAATACATGTGCAAGGATGGGGGAGGGATTAGAGCTATTTAAAGCTGTGCGCGTCTGTCTCTCCAGCCTCAAGCACCACATACCCCTCCTCTTCTTTTTTTTCTTCCTTTTTTTTCCACAGAAAGCATCCAATGCACCACTGTGGCTCGGTAAAGCAGGCATGCAGGCCTCTGCTCCTGGGCTCAATCCACTTATGTAACATCGTCATTGGTGGAGAAGGAGCACCATCTGGGCCTCGGGCTACTGTACTCACTGTCCTCTGTGTGTGCTGTGTGTACGTGCCTTTGTGAGTTTGTGTAACTGAAAGGGAAAGGGTACTGCTACTTATCATCTGGTCTCCCGGACATTAAAGGTCACGTTTTGTCACATGAATCTATCAATGTAACATTAATTGTGATGTTTCTGTATGATAAGTCTGAAAGAAGACGATGGAGATGGAGAGTGGTTCAAATTTAAGACCAAGGTTGTCATCAAATTGTAGGATTTCAGAGTTGTTTTGCATAAACTGTGGGTGAAAGACAGGACTTATCTTTCTGCCTTTGGGTTTCTTGTTTCTATTCATTCTATTTATGTAGTTGCTGTTGCTAATGGGGCAGAGAGATCATCTGGAGGAGATAAGCAATCCAACACGGGGCGCCTCAGGGCTTCATCCTTTGCTCAGATTTGTTTTGTGAATTTATATGTTCCTCCGAAGGCCTTTCCTTTTGAGACTGAATCAGAAGCTATTTGACACTGATTCCCACCTTTAAATCGAGTGCCACAGATGTTCCAGATGTTGTACTTGTGTACTAACATTCACTACTATGAGTGCATCAGTTTGTTCACACTGTCAAGTACAGAAACATGCAGTGAACTACAAGTACCAGGATGATGCACTCTAAACGGTGTGAAACATTGCACACTTTCCACTCTAAACGGTCGCCATCTTGGCTTCATAGAGGAAGGGGCGGGGCCACAGACTTAAAGGATTTTCAAATTAAGGTGTCTGAGGAAGCTGCAGCTGTTCCTGAACACAAAGTCTTTCTTTTTCACTGCTGCTGCTGGACACAAGAATCTGTGTTTATTGAGTGTGTTAAACAGAGGACACGAAAACCTGTTCATTTCTGAGTAAAATAATTCAAGATGCAGGTATTTCATCAGGTGATGCTGAGGTCATTTCCAATTTGAAACAACACTACTCTGTCAAAATGTCTGTATTAAGTAAGAGTCCCAACATGTGAGAGCAGTATTTGTTCGTGTACTAAGGGAAGTATGTCATTTGGAAGACACCATAGGTGTTCTTAATGTCTCGATGTTTTCAACATTTTACTTTCAGAAGCAGCTGTTAATGCTCGATTATCACTGGAAGAGAAATTCCATTAATCAACAAACTGGGTCCTTATGCTCCTTATTTTGGTTATGTTGACCAACAAGCCCTCCAAATTAAATGCCAAACATGTTTCTTGTTCACACAATCAGGAATGAGGCATACATATTTTTGGATCTTATGCAGGACAGGACATCGCTGGATTGGTATACAGTATGGTTAAGGTTTTGTTTAGGCACAAAACCAACTGGTTACAGTAATAAACACGTTCTAATGTTTTGAGGATGACCATGGTTGGGGCTACAAGAAATGACCGGTAGGAAACTGGAAATGAACAACAGCCTCCTGTGTTGTACTGCAGCATTTTGTTGATGCATCCATATTCGCACTGACCTCCTTTCCCTTCCATCTTTGTGATCTTATAACACAATCACACTATGTTCTCCTTTGCTCCCAACAGTCAAGAGTCATATTTACTATATTTACTGTATCTATAATGCTGCTGCAGCAAAAATATGTCCCCTTGTGGGATTAATAAAGTAACTATATATCTATCACTGTTAAAAGGCTTTCTCACTAGGAAGTTCATGTTTGTGGTTATTTGCTGAATTGACTTCCACGTTCTCCTCTGACGATGGGTCATACTAACTTTGCACTTGGTACCCCCACTATTGACATTCAGGAAACACAGCTTGCATAAAACAACATGCATCTGACAAGCAACATGAAGCTCTGAATGCTTTACAAAAGTTAGTTTCCGTGCTTGTCTTTGAGTATAACAGGAAGTAAAGGCATGTTTGCCCTCTAGATTAACTACTGCAGTGAAGTCTAAACTCATTACAGCAACATAATAATCTCATGTTGTTCTTTCTTGTGAAACCATTGGTTTACGCTCAACAATTACTTTTGTCACTTTTCAACATCATTTTAATGTAGCGACTCACAGCCACACTGACATCCACAGACTTGGACCTAATCTCATACCTCATAACCATAGATCTTTGTCACGGCTGCATTTCCACCAAGGACAGGTCAAAATGTCTGAGGTGAAAAAGATCTGTTAATGTTAAAATGTCCCTTATAACACTATAATAATTGCATTTTAGAAATGCTCTAATGAGCCATGCTACTGGTCCTTTCCATACCAACAAAACAGCTCCGACCCACTGAAGGAATCCATTCTTTAAAACTTCTGAAGGTGACCTGTGGTATCTAGCACCAATCTGTTTGCAGATCCTGTAGGTTTGTGGTTTGTTTGTGGTTTGTTTCTCCGTGAGAGACAAATCTTCATTATTGCTTTGGATCAGACTTGTTTTAGCACATCCCTTAACACTCTGTTACCAGTTCATTATTTGTCCTGACTAGAGGCACAACACAAGCCGTGCAGTTTCGTAGATAATCTGATCCAGTCATCTGGCCATAACACTTTAACACTTGTCAAAGGGTCAAAACATGTTCATGACGAGATCCAACTGTTCAATTATTGTCTAATATATTCCAGACCTTGACATGCAGCAATGTATCAATATAATCAATATTATTGGCCTCATCTGTGAGCAGTCATAATGGTACTTTACTTAGTCAACTAAGATGTCAGTTATTTTTGTTGGGTCTCTTGAAAGTAGGAGTAACCACCATTCGTCATGAATAATCCCTTTCCTTCAGTATTCAAAGAGTCAAACAATCAGAACCGTGTAGGAATTGACGATGATGATGCTGTCTTTACATTCTTGAGAAATAACATCTTTACCATCTTCTTCACTAGCCACCACTGGAGTTTGTCTTCTTTGTCTCACCTGATCTGTCCACTCAGCTGCTATTCAGGTTCAACCAGTCACAGTCCATTGACTAAAAAGATTATTTTATTTGTTTCATTAATTGTCTAGTCTTTATCCTACTCTGCCTATTGCTTCCTTTTGACTGAGTTTTAAACAGTGTTTTAACATGGCTGCTCTGCCTCCTGAGTCTGCTTTTGGGAGCAGATCTATAATCTAGTGTCACACCTGCGGTTTTTAACAGGAGTGCAATGATTATATTCTCATATGCATATGAGAATATAATCATTGCAGTTAGATGGCGTCAAACAAGCAGGGGGGCACACTTTGGAGTTCATCTTGTCATCTGATATGGCTATGCCATTATTTGTATAATATACCTCATCACTGTGTAATCAGAGCCATTGTTTTCAGTATGAATCTCTTTTGTTTGAAGTTATGAATGCTGTTGTTCTGGTAAGTAATTTATGCGGCAGATGATTGAATGTGAGTTATCATGGATTGTGGAAGTGAAAGTGGAAATCAATGCGTTGTCTACCTTAACAATACTACAGCTGGTTGGAACTTTTGATCCAGGTACATTTAAGATCTGAATCATCAATACAAAGATTTGAAACTATATTAGAAAATGCTTTTATGAACCAACAAGTTGTTTTTGACTTTGGGAACTGAATGTGTAACAAAATATTTACAACTTTTAGGTTTACTCACATTTGTAAGACCTTAGCTTGGTATTTCAAGACCCAAATTGATTTCTTAATGCGATATCATATGACATCGGTTGTGTGCTGACACTCAAGCTGTAAATGTAAATGTTGGTAAATAACCAGTGCAGACTTTGCAGACTCCGGTTTTAATTCCTCGATATTTGCTAGCATTGCTACAACTGTTTGCATAGCTTTATTGAGTTTCACAACTGCTGCCACTGTTGGAGCTACACTTAGAAATAACCACTAGACTTTAACATCATTGCACTAAGCCACCCCGTTGGTGGCTGACTAGTCCGATCTTCTGAGTGGCTGAACAGACCTTCAAGCAAACAGGGTTTCTGTGAGCAGGAGGCGGGTGGACTAATCCCTTCTCAGGACAGAGCCAGAGTAAGACAGCTACCTTTGTATAGGGGATGCTATTGTTACGCTGGTTGACACATGTACAGTCGTGACAATAAATGTATTGTAGGTACACAAGTGGGCCTACTGAAACTCCATATAATCATGTGAAAAAATAAGCACTTCCCATTGAAATTGTTGGCTCTTTTGACATCCTGTATTTAGACCAGCAAACATTTGATCTTTGATATAGTTGTTGTTCATAAATGTCAAATAAATTGACATTTTGTGGAATTTTTATTCTTATATTTATTTTTATTTTTATTTGAATAAATTGAAATTAAAAAAAAGAGATCTGTCCCATGGAAAAAGTAAGTATACTTTTACATTTATCATACCTTCAAATTCATAAAATTAGAATCCAGATTAGGTGACAATGATTGGGACCTCCTTAGGGAGGTGGAACTTCTTATTTAAACCTCTGAGACTGAAGGTGTTATATTCTCTTTGCTAATGAAGTGTGTGCTGTAATGATGCCAAGATCTGAAGATCTCTCTAAGGCCTTTAGAAAAAAGGTTGTAGATGTCTATGATTCTAGCAAAGGATACAAAAAGAACTCCACATTAATTTAAATAAATCATTCAACTGTATCAGGGTTACAGTAGTCTTTTATTTGACTCTGGGTTTTGTTCTTCCCATTTTACATTGTACAACATAGTTCAGTAGTCTTTAAATCAGGTTGTTTTTTTGGGCTTTCTGTTTAATTTTGAAATTGTTCACCTCTTCTGTCTGTCTTGTTTCACTTCCTGCACTTTGTATGATTTTCTGCCCCGCCCTTATTAGTTTCACCTGTCCCTCAATGTCCTTCCACCCTATTATGTGAGTTCACCTTCCCTATTTTGTACTTTGTGTCAGTTGCCTGTCCGTTCCCATTTTGAAAACGTGTACGTTCTTTTTCCTGTCTTAGCTCCTCATGGCAGTTTAGTCTTAGTTCATTCTGTGTTCTAGTCAGTTTCAGTATCTTAGTTATATGATTTTGCATTTTAAGTTTGTTTTTGGATCTGGCTAAAGCAGACCCACTTTTTTTTTGTTGTTGTTGTTTTTTTTTTTTAAATGCCTTGCCTTTAGTTATTAAAGCCTTTTTGTTTTTGATGAAAACCTCATGTTCCTGTGCCATGCGTTTGGGTCCTGCCTGCCTCTGAATCACAACACCACTGTATGAAAAATCATCTACAAGAAGACTTCAAATGATTACAGATTTGTCCAGGATCAGTCGCCCCACATATTCAGCCCAAGAGCAGATTGGTTGATACAAAAAGAAGTCTCCAACAACCCTTACATTTCATCCCAGGATCTGCATGTAACTGGCAACTGTTGGTGTCAAAATGCATGTGTCTACAATAGGAAAAAGATTTTACAAATTGGACCTAAAAAGGGACTGTACCTTTGTTGTTCAAAAAGGACGCTTGACCAAAACTACAGTTTTCCAATAAAAATACAAACAAAGACCAGAACTTTTGGAATAATGTGCTCTGGCCAGACAGATTAAAAACAGAGTTGTTTGACTGCAGTAGCAGTAGACATGTTTGTATGTTTGCTCATCAAAAGGACGTAGAGTCCGCTGGAATGGCCTAGTCAAAGTTTGGGTGGGTGAAATGGGCAGTACATGCAAGATAACCCTCAAACATTTTAAAACTGAAAAAATGTTGCATTGAAGAGTAGTCAAACATTTCAGCAAGCTGATGTCAGAGACTGGTGTGCAATTATACAAAATGCTGACAAGAAGTTATTTCTGCTATAGCATGCAATACTATTGCCTCTGAGGCCAAAGGCAATGTTGCTTTTTCTACAGAAGAACATTATATCTATTGGTATTAAGATTAATAATCTATAGAAACTGTTTCAAACAGAATCAAGTGTTTACTTGTTCACATATGTTAAAAAATTTTTTTAAAGAATTCCATGGAAATTACTGTTTGCTTTGTCAGTGGACCCCCTGAATACCTGCAATACATGCATTATCACAGATGTACTAACGATTCAATCAAGAAGTCAATTTAAAACACAATTCCAACCCTTCCCCTCAGCATACTGGTTTTACAACATTATTTCCATTACAGTTATATACTGTCCCCGGTGTGTCTGTTTTGAAAAGTAGACTTGATATTCACCATATTGTGAAAACCAGATTATCAATACAATCAATGAACTGTGGTCTTGTACTGGATCTGTATGAACTGATCCCACTCAAAAACGTCCAGAGACAGTTAGTGTGCAGGTCAAACTGATCATATTCTCTCCAATTTGCTAAAATCTCCCTGAGTTCTCTGTCCATGTTATTTCATGCCTCAGCAACTAAATGGCCTCAGTTGTTCTGCTGCAGGTTACAAAAAACTCAGTAAGTGGTTTCAGTTCAAATGTGACCTGCTGCATTTTAGCAGAGAAAAAAAGGCCAGCACAGGAGAGTGTGTGAATGCTGTATCGAGCCCCTGCAGCAACTTTACACCCACCCCACCCCTCCATGTTTCCTCCTCCTGTGCAGAAGGGCCAGCAGTAATGACCTCCCTCTGCTCTGCAGAGCACCTTCAGCCTGGCCGTGGGCTGAGGCAATCTGTCGCTTGTTTGTGCCGGTGACATCTGCTCCCACGGGGACCTAGGATTGTTCCTCCTCTCTTTTCCAAAGTTGTTGAATGTGAACCTGTGTGTTTGGGGATTTTATTGCATGTGGGGGTGTGATGGCTGGGAGAGACCGTGAGAAGAGCACTTGCATACACAGATACTGCTGTTAAGTGAAAATTACCCTTTTGACCAGTATGGACTCCTGAGGGCCGAGGCTGATACTTTAACACTCTGAAGGGTAAATACGCTGTATGTTAAAAAACAAAAAACAAAACAGAAGATATGACATGCATGCAATTGCTTGTTGTTGCGTGTATCGAGCAATTGATAACCCAGGAGTAGTAATGTAAACTTCGTTGTACTGGTGTGCAATGACAATAATGGCAATCTATTCTATTCAGTTCTATTATATTCTATACTAACAGTTGATTTAAATATGTAAGTGGCTCTCAATGATGGATAGCAATGATGGTCAGCTTGAGTGTGCTGATACACGACATACTCTGCTAACTGCACAAATGATACCTATCCTTTGCAACTGTGCCTTTGCTTGCCAGCAGAAGTGCAATACAGCCTTGATAGAGTCATAGAACAGTACACTCACTTTATTAGACCAAAGATTCAAGACTGAACAATTCTAAATTTGCAACTACTCATAAATCACCAGTCTACAGTAGTCTGAAACCTGCCACTTCACACCAAAGCAACCAGACGAGACAGTGTTACATCTCCACAGCAACGACTTGCTGTACTTCTGTTTTAACTGCAGGCTTTTCAAGCTTTTTTGTAGCAGGGTATAATTGGTAGTGTCTTACAACACTAATGAGGACAGTGACAGTGACTTACTTGCAACAGTTGAATTTTTAGTGATGAAACGGTGACAACATAAAAATCAAGAGGGTCGATGGGGTTTATGCAGATTTATGCAAAGGAGATATCTTTTGTCAACTTCTGGCATTTTCTTCTTCTGGCAGAGCAGCTCTGTCGTTTAGAAGAGTTGGCGTATCCTCTAATATGCAGAAGAAACACTATCATGTTTTACATTCTCAAACTGCCCACATGTGATTTATCAACCTGAGTCACAGGCAACAACATTAGCCAACTTGAGTTCAAATGAGACAGTCCAGTTCACACTGTTGCAACTTAAACGCTCTAAAATAGCTTTGTCTCATCTCAAATCTTTGGTCTGAACCAAGAGGCAAACAACAATGACATCACCCATTGGTTTGCAAACTACCATTCTGCGGCCTTGAGTTTGATATATTGGCTGTCGTCTTCTTGCAATATTGGAGCCAGAAGTTACCATATTTGGATCTGGGGAGGAGGCACTACACCCAGCCCACCGGAGTGCACCACAGGCCTGTCAATCAAACAGACTCGCCCCAGAATACTGCCGTTTGAGGCTTAATATCTCATTAATGATGGGATTATTTTAAGATGGACTGCCAGAAAAGTAATAAGCTGGAGTGACTTTAGAGAATGACACCATTTCAAATGTTTTGAAAAAATGTATTGACTTTGTATTTCATTAGATAAGTTAAAACGGAGTCAAACCCTTGTGGCCCTCTGTGGTATTGCAGGCTAAGGCCGTTCTGCATTGACCTAATTTTCCCGGAAGTTACATCCACTTCTATGTGCAGTCTATGGTCTGAACTGGACTTCAGGATCACCTGTACACCTACTTATGAGGTGGATGGGCTATAAAAGCAAAAGACCATGTCTGGTTCCAGAAATTTAAAGCTGTAGTGGGCACAGACTCACCAAAACTGTACCGTTGAAGGCTGGAGCTTGGTCTAATGAATCTTAATGTCTGCTGAGGCTGCAGATGGTGGGGTCACATATTGTTATTAACAGCATGAATCCACAGAGCCAACCTGCCTTGTGTCAACAGTTCAGGCTGCTGCCTCCCCAGTCACCAGATCTGAGTCCAGTGAACCCCTTCGCGTTGGGGAGGAACAGCAGATTGACAGTGTGAATGTGCAGCTGACAGATTTGCAGATATGATGTGATGCAATCATGCGAACATGAATCTCACCCAGTATGGTGTTCCCAATAAAGTGCTCAGGAGTGTAAAGTGTGATGACTTCCCAAAGCTGTAGAGTGTCGAGTGGCATTATAAACAACGTGCTTGTTTTCTTTGGTTTGGTTTGATAATCCTTCAAACAAATGGATCTGTTTTTAAACCAGAATTGCTGGTGTACTGTATATTTCATGAGTTACAGGCGCTGCCAATGCATCATTTTGCATTACAAGTCATGTTAGACAGAAGTGTCGGCCGGTCCATTACTATGGTCCATACGGAGGTCTCTACAACTATTCAGTAGATTTCTGTGAAACTTTGTAAAGACATTCTGGTATAAATAATATAAACGATTTCAAAGTGAAAATCCTGGTAGACTACATTTAAAGCATTTCAATCGAAAAGAGCAATTTCATGTCAACTGACCTCCGTGTATCTCAATACACAGTCCTCTCCTGTCAGGTGTTTACAGAGAGACTGAGGGGAATGTTTGTGTGTAGCCATGATGGGGATCCAAGTCAAACCCACCAACTGAAACTCTTGTTTCAATTGGAGCCCATTATGAACTATTCAACTTGCTTTTTCATTTAAAGGTTTTTCATTTTAAATACATTTTTTTGATGCAAAAAGAGGCTCCATAAGCAAAATGCTCAAGTCTGTGACTGAAACCAACAAAACGGTAAGGATCATTTGTTTGTTTCTCAGTTAATCTATTTTTACATCGAAATGTGTTTTTTTTGCAAGTGCAAGAAATTTGCTGTCTAAACTATCTTTTATGTTTTCATTAAAAGCTTCATACATTCTCCTTGACCTCATTTAATAATGACTGGAGTTTTAGTCTTTTTTACTGCAGTTTTTTTTTATTCATCTCCTTCTTGCCAAAGTATACTGTGGAGCTGGGATTAGAGGTATTGTGAACTACTCTGTGTTTCATGTGTGCAGCAGAATCAGCTACGAGTTTATTTCTTCCTCACAGAGCAGAGCTGCAGGCTTTACAGCTAAAACTCCTCTCTACTAAGAAAACACAAGTATAAAAATTCCTCATAAGGATAATGGTACAAACAAGTGTGTGCGTGTTTGATTCTCAACGTGCCCCGTGCAGTAGCCCCACAGCAGTGTTGACTGATATTTTTTATGACCACAATAAAAGCCTCCTGAGCTAGATTATGACTGCAAACACCACGCACCAGAGGAAACAGTGTGAAGAGGAGGAAAACAGTGAGTTACAATGTCCCTGGGCTGTGAAGCATTGGCAGAGTGGGGGAGAGGATAACTGTATATATGGTAATGTATGTGTTTTACATTCTTTGCACGAATACACAGCAGTGCTCTGGACCCAGTCGCAACTTACTCTCAGTCAGCATTCAAACAATCTGACTGCTCCCTGCACAGCAGATTCAAGCCATCGACTTGCTGTGAATCAGAACCAATTATGTCCGCTCACATGGACACAGAAAGGAGAGAGGGAGAGAGAGGAAAAGGCTCTTGAGGGGAGGAACAGAGCATGTTAAAGATCATTTTAGGTTATGATATTAAGCAGTGATGTCGTCTTAAGTCAAAGGTTGTGTAAATTGAAGCCCCCAGGCAAGAAGTATTTTGCATCGTTGTCATATATCGACCCAAGTGTTTCTCCGGTGTGTCATTACACTTAAAAATGGACACCATATTGGAAAATGATCTGAAATATAAGTCTTGCAGAAAATGTGCAGGTGCCTTCAGTCACTCCCAGGCAGCTTTTCATCATTCAGCAGTTCAAAACTGTCAGACTTTTCCTTTTGAAATCCATTAAGTCTATCACAGAGCACATATGGTAATCTCATAAAGGTAAAAATATGTTAAAATAGTTCAACAGAATCGAAGAGCCAAAGGCATGACAACCAGGAGGGTCAAATTCAATGAGAAAGGTTTTATTTAACTAAATAGGAGTTGAAATATAAGAAAAGAAAAGCAAGTCTAAACTGGGCGGAAATCCAAAACCTAAAGTCCAAAACATAAACTGGCGACAAACTGACAGAAACACGGAAACCCCCAAAAATACAAAGACAAAGAAAGGGTTGAACATGTCCGGCGGACTTGATATGAGGAGTCACAAACATTGCACCATAATATTTTTATCCCAAACTTCCTCTGTAATATTAATGCCATCTGTGATGGAGCGGCCCCGTCACTGACCGCGTGAGGAGCATTCAGACACATACAGACACGCACACATGCACACACACCGTTCATTCACACTCCATACAGATTACTATGTTGGAACCTGGGAAACTTCACACTTATTTGCCAGTAAATTATCAAAGTGCACACCTGGTAGTTTTAGCACAACTTGACACCGCCGGTCACTTACTGTAGATCCTGTTCCCGGGGCTTCCCGTTCAAACTGAGGCAGAGGCCAATCACTTGTTTATACACCTGTAGCAGTGTGCAGCTTTGTGGCATCATCAGTATGTGACGGTCCCCGCTATTAAAAATACAATTGTTAATCATAAAGACAGGTTTATCTGAGAGCTATTTGTTGCACTCAGTAAAGGAAAAAAATATTTTTTTTTCTGTTTTGTTTTCTGCGGTAAGTAGACGAATGATAACCTCTGGGTGAAGATATCTGCTTTATTGTATGTTTTATTATAATCAATTAGCCTGATGTGAGGGACTTACTATATTTAAAGGGGCCTCCTCAGGATGGCGGGGCAGCGTGAGCCTGGTTACAGAGAAGTTAACAGATACGCCATTGACTTTTGTTTGTTGGTACCTTTTTCTACTTGTAAATATTTTTGCCACCAATCTGCACTTCCGGGAGACAAGCACAATAAATGTCACCATCTCTCTACTTAACACTATGTTTTTGTTATGAGGGCCGAGGTTGAACCCTGTCACCCATCCAAATGGCTGTCACGCCAGAAGCTTTGTGCCAAGGCACAGTGTTGCTTTGAGCTAAATGCTAACATGCTGATGTTCAGCAGGCATTGTTAACCTCCTAAAGTAAACATGTTTGCTTGGTCTGCTGCCCCACCACGACCCGATCCCGGATAAGCGGGTGAAAATGGATGGATGGAGTATCATTTTTCCGTGTATTTGCATAATTGCATTTGCTAATTAGCACAAAACACAAAGTATAGCTGAGGCTGATTGGTGTGACATTTGACGTTTTTCAAATTCATCCTTTGCTTTAAAAACGGGATTTATGGGGAGGTCAAGGCTGGTTGTTAATCACAGCATTTTTGTGTTAGAGCTCTTCATTTTCAACACAGAATACTTTATTAGTATACTACAAACAGCAATCTTTCCAACCTCCTCCAAGAATACCACATAATATATTTATTTATTTATCAAATACAAGAAGATCCATTATTACATTTTGCCCCACTACCAGGGTACAATGTAACTATAAGAGTGAAGAATTAGAGATTGATACCACACCACAAAACATCCTCCTGAATAAGTTTATTTACCACATTGCAACACTTTGTGTGGTCAGACAAAAATAACTCACGTCTCACTACGAACACGTTTTAAGAATGACTGTAATCCACACTATCAAGCTGTTGATACTTTTGCAACTTTAAGTCTGTCTGTAAAAGTCTGTAAAGTAGGCCTTTTTCACGGCAGACATTTCGACTTGTTATTGTAGGGAAAAAAAGAGGTGTATCAACTGTGGCTCAGTTACAAGAAGTGTCCAAGTAATGAGAGTGATCCAGGACACACAAAAGCAGGAATGCATCCATCATTAATCCACCTGGGCTTTCCCTTTCCTTGACAAGTCAAAATGTCGGCGTTCAAATGGAACTTGTAAGCTTGTGGTTACACCATGGGAAGTCACGTGCACCGTATGCTCGGCGTTCAAGTTGTTAAGCTGTAAAAACACAGTTGCTAGGCAACGGCAACATGGACCGCGTCTAACAGCCACAGAGGCGAACAATTTAATGCAGGAAATGCAAAGTCACAAAGGGAAAAGATGAGGCTGTTGGGAAGAGCAACAATTTCCTCAGACGTAGGCTCTTATCTAAGTTATGAAGAGAAACGTTACATGATTCAAATTGCAATACATTTAACATCTAATTAAAAATTAATTTCTATGTCTTCTGTCTTTTCCATAAACGTCAGCACACACGTTACAACACGTGAACTCGATGCTTATAAAAGATTCAGGTTGCCGATGACGTGAATACCACGAGGACATCGTTCATATGGATTCCTCTCGTGCACACCGTAATTACGACCCCATTTGAACGCTACAAAAATGACTGCTGTGAAAAAGGCCTTTATCCTCAACAGGTGATATGCAAGCATAATGCACGTTGGTTCGTTTATGGTACCGGGCAGAAGTTTGGACACATCTACTCATATTCATTCAAGTTTTTTTCTTGTCTTTTTACTATTTTCTACGGTGTGAAACAAAACTTTAAACTATGAAATAGCACATATGGAATTATGCAGTAAGCAAATAAATGTAAAATTAAAAAAAAAAAAAAAATACACTATGTTTCATGTTTTTCTTTGAATTAGCCAGTTTTCTTTATTGACAACTTTTCAGTGTCAGCAACATCATAAACAGCTTTATGAGGTCATCACTTGACAGGTGAACCTCTTCTAAAGGTAACCAATCAGATGTCTTGCCTTCTTAATGTGTTTAAGATCAGAACAGTTGTGTTGTGCTGCAGCAGTGTTAGTATTGAATGAAATGAATAATGGAAATTATAAAGAAATTTTGAAAGAGTAATTGTGTCCAAACCTTCAAGAAGAGAGCAAACGTTTAAAATATGTTACAGAAGACCACAAAGAGACTGAACTTTTAAAATGAAATTGGTTTAAGACAAAATAAAAGCGACAGAAGAATAACGACTGGTTTTAATGATAGAAGAATAACGACTGGTTTTAATGATAGAAGAATAACGACTGGTTTTAATGATAGAAGAATAAGCAGGTGAAAATGTTAAGCATCTGAAAAGATGGTACTTTCCTCAGGCGGGCCGTGTGGGTGTGTTCCTGCTCTGCTGATCTCACTCTGTGTACTTGTTTTCCTTTGAACTGTTCTGATGACACAACATTTATAGGAATTTGTTTTGGAGCTGGAGGAGTAATTGACCAGAGTAATGAGTGTTTTTACACACAGACTCAGAGCCTTATCAGCAAACTGCATGTTTGAAGTTAGTGAGACATTCTGTTCTGCAGGGTCACAGGAAAAAACAACTCGTCTCCATCTCTGTCTCCGTACACAAACAGGGTTGACTCAGAACAAAGACGGGTTCGACCAATGCAACTGTCTGGGTAGTACTGGTCTTTTTAAAATTTCTCATTTTGTACAGTCAAAGGCAGCATTCACTAACATTTCTCTAACATGGAAATATGTCCCCACTGACTACTTCATGCTGCTGCTGTGTCTTTTACAGTCTTAAACTTCCCAAAAGTGATTTTCCACACAAGCAGAATCAGACAGCAGCCATGGAAGGACAGTGATGAGTCAAATCAGCTCCCCATCCAATGGTTTACTGTTAGCAACTAAGAAGTGTCCAGTTCCAGAGAAAGAAAAGAGAGGCTAACTGTTGGCAACTTATCATCAGGTAGTATCACTCGCCAATCAGCTGATAGATCAGTCAGCAGTGGTGACAGTGGCCTGTGAAGGGATGAGCCATGATCCGGTGACAGGGTGTTGAGGGATGTGCTAGAACAAGTCTGATCCATGTCAGTTTCGACTTACAAGTCTCCGTGTCTCGTTGGGTTAGAGCTGGTTCAGGGACACAGTGTGGGCATTCAAACGCTCAGTGTTTTATAGGAATTCTGCTCATATTGGACATCGATGCCAACATCAAGCACCAATACAGGAAAGAGTGCGTCCTTTATGTAACAAAGCCTTCTGGCCAACATGCATCCCATTAGAGACCAGCACTTAATGTTTGCTTCTTGTAGACTTCACCATGACACTTCCCGTACCTTCTGCACTGAGCTTTGTGCATACATGTACAAAAAAAATTGTTTTTGCCAGAACAGCCATATACACACTTTCTGTTTGGATATTGTTGGTTCAAATCCTTCAGTAGCTGCTTCCTGACATTTGTACAATGCTCTATGATAAGACTTTTATGTTTATACAGACAGGCGTATGTATTTCTTCCTATATGGTACAGAGTGGTTATATCCAGCAGTACCATAAATGAAGGACGCAGCCACTATACTCAGCTGATGTTCACACAGTATGTTGAACAGCATCATTTGGATTTGTACGTGCAGACTTAAATAATAGCTAGCCACAAGGTGACCAGTCTTTGGTTTAACATTGGAGACCAGATCACCTGTTCATTGCAGATCCTCTCAAGATGTTTTCATGGGATGGTCAGTTCGTTGGTTTCTTCTAGCCTGGCTGTCACTCACAGCTTCAGTTTTCTTCACTGTGAATACAGTCTGGGAACTCGGCTCGTGTTAGCATTTGCACATCCACTCTGAAGGGCAGACCCTGTAAACTCCACAGGGTACCATTAAGGCCTACAAATATTGAATGTATTTTTGACTTCCTAAAACATCACAGAGCTTTTTATCTACATGTTTTGAAACCACAATCTGCATTTTAAAGTTTACTTCTAGCCAAGTACATTCCAAATTACTGAAAGGGTTGTTGCGCCACTCGTTTAATTGAGGATGCTTTGAGAGCAGACTTGGGTTAGCGTTGGACTAGCTGCGTATCCGAGTTTGCGTTTTGCCTCAACCAGTAATCAGGGTGAACATTTTTAGTCCAAGCTTAAAACTGTTCTCCAAATAGTTTTTTTGAAATCTGCACCAACTTTTAGAGATGGTGAGACCAGCATCTGGATGATGATCCAACTGCAAATACTCAACCCGTCTTCTGGAGTCTGTACTCCCGATTGGAACTTGCCAAGTTTAAAGCACCAGGTACACAGGTCTGAACTTGGCACACTCTGTATTGAGAAAAGTCTTTTGTCTTGTGTTTTTCTATCACCTTCTTCTCATTTTTGGGCATTTTCCTAAACTTCACATATGGAACTTCACAAACAAGCAATATGTAACAATTCACCAGTCTTAAGAGGTAAACTATATTTGTATAAAGTTACAACAAATGAGGCAGTTTGTTGCACAGGCCTGGCTTGGTATCAGTAACGAGTGACATCTTATCCGTTTCTGGGCAACAACGGACATTATCAGTGAGGGGAGGAAAGTCTTCATCTTAATCAACTTCGTTCCAGAGTGAGAGGAGATCTCACTCTTGTGTTTCTTCTTCCTTCTTCAGACCTCTATGTGCTCATTTCACAGCTCTTTAAATGCAAACTGTATGAAACTAAATAAATGCTGTAATTTGTCTTCTGCTTTACAAGATGACACCACAATGCTTCCCATTGCCTCGGTCAAATTGAAATTAGAGCCAGTGGAGATTTGTTTTATTGAATATGAATAAATGATTCAGTCCTATTCAGGCGCAATTGCTCGCATTTAAAAGTCAGAAATTTGACGGCACAATGTGTTCATTTTACTCACATCATTGCAATCAGTGGATTTGCTTGTAGGAGCTTGTAGTAAACTTGTGTGAGAATTTTGCATCACATTTAAGAGAAACTT
This sequence comes from Brachyistius frenatus, assembly GCF_029030835.1. NCBI lineage: Eukaryota > Metazoa > Chordata > Actinopteri > Embiotocidae > Brachyistius > Brachyistius frenatus. The sequence continues at coordinate 689,656 of NW_027210700.1, forward strand.
TGACACCTAATTTCACACCACTGAGCAACAGAAAACTATCTTGTCAAAGCTGACTTGTCAGGGAACAAAGAGATGAGGATTCCAATTTATTTAACTCTTCTTTAAGGAGAGAAATTAGTTTCAATAAGAATGGCAAATGAATGTTAGATGATTTACAAGTAATTAAAAAAAAGTGTTCAAACCAACAAATATAAAATAGAGATAAATACATTACATCTTAATATGTATTTGACATATAGGGTCTACAGTGGATCCAAAAGTCCACCAGTGAAGATCTTTCAAGTTTGCATTGACTTTGAATTTAATGGAAAATAGTTCATTACAAAAGAATTCCCTCCAGGTTTTCACATATTTGTGTCTCAAGATTCACTTTCATCCCAATATAATAGAGGTGAATGGACTAAAAAGGACTGAAAACGTGCATTAAAAATGTGACTGAGACATCCCCGTCACTTTGAATAAGTCAGACTTTGACAGATTTCAGACCTGTTTCCATAATTCAAATGCATGCTGTCACTCGAGTGCATTCTTAAATTCAATTTCATTATGCATATGGTGGCTTATGCTTTGAAGACCACTGAAAATTACTTGAAAATTGAGTTTCTATTTTCATTTTGGCTGCAGTAATCCATTTATAGACATCAAAAGAATTTGAAAGTAGTTTAAAATTTTGTTGTATAATTACAGAAATTTCAAAATTTTCAGCTAATGTCAATCCAGGACTACCATACCAAATTAAATGGACACAAATTACATCAATAGATTAACTCGAAATAAAATAAATGTGAGCTTTCCTATGACATTTTTCTTGACAACTTCTTTTCCTCAGGCAGCTGAACATCTCTGGTGCTGCTGTGGAACTGGAACAAACTCTGCACACTCTGCTCCTGGGCTCCTTCTCAACAACTCTCTGCAACAGCACCAGCATCGCCTTTATTCCCTCAACCAGGCAACCAGAAGTAGCACAAATCAGTCAACAGCACACTCACATGTGGTGATAGACAGTAATCAACAGATTTTCACCAGGCTGAAACAATTCCTTTACTCAATAGGCTGTACCTCTCTATTGAGGCGAGTTGTTTGACAAAAACCCATACTTGGTCTTGATTGGACTGTGGAGAGCACTTACTGTTTTCCCCTATGGCCCTGCAATCAGTGTAGGATCAGGATGAAACAGCCCAACTCTCCGCTGACAACACCCACATCAGTAACTTGCAACTAAAATCTTCACATCACTTTATGACTCCTGACAAGTGCTATTTCAATCCGCTGCCATGACTAATTCCTTTGTTGCCATTCATCATCATGGTTATAATAACCACTTGGTCAGGGTTTATGGAACATGATTAGAAGAAACCAGTGTTGTCTGTCTGCAGGGAAGCAGCAAATGAACAGCGGTCTCCAGTGTTAACATCTTATGTTGAATTTTGTCTGAAGAAGATATTCTAAGGTTAGATTGTTGTTTAAATGTTTTCTAAATGTGACCTTCTGTTGTCTTCTAATGTTTAAATAATCTCTTTGACATCCTCAGCATCTAAATATTGGTCTTAAATACAAGGCAATAGCTGACAAGAACAAATAAAGGCTGGGTAAAAGCCAGTAAGGGAAAGCTTGGAGTACACGTAGTATCATGGGTCACAGGGTAAATTAACCATGAAGTAAATTTCTACAGGTCCAGTTTCTGCTGCTAATCTAGTCCTTGGCTAATCCACTAAGCACATGGCACAAACACCAAGGCATGTGCAGGCCAGAACAGATGTATAATCCCTACAGTTTATCTGGACCTTTCCAAGGCTGCCCTCCCACTAGGACAGGCATGGGGTACCTCCATAAGTTCAGAGGGTATCCACCTTTTTGGGCAGAGTCCCATGGCCTCAACATCTCAGGGGTTTTAGGGATAACAGTCAAGGCAAAGTAGCTTCCTTCTCCTATTTGGATTCCAAGGCATTCCCTGTAGGTCAGATGAGAAACATAAACCCTCCAGTGTCCGGGTCTGCCCTCAAAATTATCCACAAGTTTGAGACAGCCAGAATACATTTTAATCAGATGCTTGAACCACTCATTTGCTCTTATCCTACATGAAGGAGAACTGGTTTTACTCCAAGCTCTGTCCAGAAGTTCGAGCTCTCTGCTTTCCCCCAAAGGTGAGTCCAAACAACCTGTCATGATAACTTCTTTTGGTTGTATCCCCAATGCTGCAATGTCTGTCTCTACCCAAACTTCATGACCACAATTGTAAAAATGTAGATTAACTGTTAAACAAAGGTCCATCATCATTTTTGCTCCCTCTTTACCACTACAGTGAGATGAAGCACCCATATCACTGCTGACACTGCGCAAATCCACTTTAACGCTCCACCTATGAGCAAGATCCCAACATACCTGAGCTCCTCCACTTGGGTTAATAGTTCATTCTCAATTCAAAGGGAGCAAACCACCATTTTCAAGCAGAGTACAACAGCCTCAGGCTCTGACTGCCCCCAAAATGAAGAGGCATCAAGGAGACGAACCAATCAGATACCTTAACCAGCTCTTCTGCTTTATTTTAAAACAAAGTAGCAGTGGGTGTTTAGCAAGGTCCTCCTTGATATAGCTAAGCATGAATTCAGAGCAGCCCATAAAGAAAGTGCATTTTGACTGGCCGTGTCAGTCACTCCCAAAAGCTAATAGAGCACCACAGATGAAAACATAACCATAAATTGAGACCTTAACTTTCCTGTGGACACAGTACTAATATTTGTATTGATTTCCTGGTCTTCACTTTACATTCACTTGCAAACACCAACACTTCAAGTTACTTTAACTCCTTTACTTGGGGCAGCAGCTCATCCATGTTTCGTAGGGGCCAGTCTAATGTTTTCAGACTGAATATCATGGCCTTAGATTTGACAACTCGTACTTAACTGCAAACTACCAACATGCACGTCAATGAACTACAGGTATAACAGCTGTCAAAAGCAAAGAAAGAGTCCAAAGTTTACCAGCTGAGCGTTCTTTGGGGGGGTCTTAGCGTCACCTGGAAAATCCATCTGTTAAATAGACCTTTTGAGTGTGGACATGTGGTGTAGATTTTTCCACCCCAAATGGTGTGCTCACTCTGTGTTGCCATAAAAGCATGATTCAATGTGTAATTGCTAATGGACTCATGAGTGTGGGGGAGACGTATGAGAGGGGAAAGGGAAGCATCCAGTGTTGTGATGCAGCTTCTTCTGATGTTAAATATCCTGTATCAATGTGCTGTAGTTACATGCTATTTGATGTGTTTGTGCTTCTCAAATTCAATTTGGGAAATTTGGTAATTGCAGTTGGGTTTTGCTCTCTGCAATGCAATGACAAAAGCATCACTTGTTTTCTTCCTCACTTGGCAACAAAACACACAGTTACGAGCAGCCGTGTCCTCAAGGAGCAACCAAAGGACACAGTGTGAAGTGTTGGGAATAAACGTGTGGACACATGAGTATGCTGACTGCTGGCCAGAGGCAAAATGTGGTATAAGAGAAGAAAAGAGGTGCATAGAAAATATTCCTGGAAGGATTCTGTGAACTGAACCTAATTCATAGAACTTATAGTTATCATAATAGTAGGCTTCTACTTGGGGGAAAGAGGAGACAACAAAACACATGCTGAGAATTACCCTGAATTACCCTGAATTACCCTGAATTACCCTGCAGTGAACGGTTTCTTGTTTTATAGCCACGGGTAGAAATCAACTGCTCCTGAACGTGGCCAAGACCAGAGAGATGGTGGTCGACTTCAGGAGGAAGACGACAGCTCCACAACCGCTGAGAGTTCTGGGAGAGGAGGTGGACATGGTGGAGGAGTACAAGTACCTGGTGTCTCCATGACAACAGACTGAACTGGAAGACCAACATCAACGCTGTCTACAAGAAGGTGATGAGTCGACTCTTTTTCTTGAGGAAACTTTGATCCTTCAATGTGTGCAGCGAGATGTTGGAGATGTTCTACCATCTGTTGTGGCCAGTGAACTGTACTTCTAGTAGTCTGCTGGGGGAGCAGCATTGGAGCCGACGACACTAGCAGACTTAACAAACTGGTTAAGAAGGCCGGCTCCATCATTGGTTGCAAACTGGACAGTCTGGAAAAGGTGGTGGAGAGGGTTGTTTTATTGCTTTCCTGTACCTACAATGCTACTGTAGCGAAACAATTTCCACTTGTGAGATTAATAAAGTATCTATCTATCTATCTATCTATCTATCTATCTATCTATCTATCTATCTATCTATCTATCTATCTATCTATCTATCTATCTATCTATCTATCTATCTATCTATCTATCTATCTATCTATCTATCTATCTATATATATATATATACCTAACACGTGCTGTTTGTTTATTAGCATCTTAATTTCATTTGACTACATACAATAGGTGTTTAATTGCTGTAGATGCATAAAACCTTATGGAGTTAGAGAACACATTGTTAGTGACCGTGATTGAAAAAGGCCAATGGTTAGTCCCCCCACTATGTAACTTTTACCATGCAATAACAGCCTCATCATTTTGATAGTAGACTGGCTTGAAATAGGGAGAGTGGTCCCGTGTTCATGCCCACTCCACGCCCTCAGCGCCTGTTCTGGTACAATGTAACATTGGTGAGCAGGTTGGATCGCACACAAAAAGTGCACTCTTATGGAAGTTGTGGTGGAAGCAGGTTGAGCAAGTTAGCCCAGACTTCCCCCTCCCTGGCAACATTTTCCAGCTCATCTTCGGGAACCCCAAGGATTCCCATGCCAGATGAGTTATTTAGTCCCTCCAGCGTGTTCTGGGTCTCCTACCAGTTGGGAGTGCCTGGAAAACCTCTAGTGTGAGACGCCCAGGAGGAACGTTAGCCACCTTATCTGAATCCTTTTGATGTCAAGCAGTAGGGGCTGTTCTCCAAGCTCCCTCCTGGATGTCAGAGTTCCTTACTCTATCTCTAAGGCTGAGCACAGCCACCCTGCAGGGGAAACACATTTCAGCCACTGGGATCTCATTCTTTTCGGTCACTCATTTTTTTATGACGTATTTTTTTGTGTTTTTGCCCTTATTTGATCGGTACAATGAGAAAGATGGGCAATGTGTTGGGGACTCATAGTACAGAGTCTACGCGCCCATGCCCCAACCCATGAGCCATCAGGTCGCCCCATTCATATTTTTTTGTTGTTGTTGTTTTGGCCATGTAGGGAGGATCTCGAAAACATTTTAAAAACCAAGTTTGAGACACCATTGCCTTGTGAAGTTGCCCTAGCAAATACAATATTACCTGTTTGCATAGTCGATAAGACAGAGATTAGCGTTCATGACATTTTAGCTGCTATATGTTCCACTGCGTTCACCAGCTAGTCGCTAAATTTGTCCTGAAAGCTGTTTGATGCTGGTCAGATGATGTACTGTGGGTCTGTGTTGAATAAAGCTACTAAAACCAAAACAATGAGCTAAAGACAGACAGAGGGGAGCTGCAAGTTGGGTGATAATTCCCGGTGGGGTTGTTACGACAATTGACCCCTTTTCACATTACGCACAAGACTTTTATCTGTGGATAATATCAAATTAACAATTCCTTCAGCGTTAATTATTAGCCTTTCACTGTTCCCAAAATACAGCAACATTTTGTTCCATACTGAATATAACTAGAAGGGATCTAATTCAATTAAAAATACTGAGTAAAGTCCATTAAAACTAATCAATAGTTTATTAGGTAGCTTCTGCATTGTTTTCAGTGAAGCTACAAAAAACACAGAAATAGCACTGCTGTATGATTCAAATAAAGTTATCAAAATTGTTATTGTACTTTATCTCTGTCTGCTTGGATTTCCTGTGCTCCAAGTCAACGTACCTGCTTTTTTAAGGCTGTAGGAATTTTGCTTTTATAACCTGTTTTGTGCCCACACTCTGTCGCCTGAATAAACCAAAGGCACCAAGTTAAGTTTTCATAAGTTGTAAGTGCTACATTAACCTCAGTGTCAAATTGTTGCAAGTCATTTCTGCAAACATTAAATGCCATTGCAAAGGGCACAAAAGCATTTGGTATAATTTAAAGATCATACATTTTCAAATGAATTCATTTTGATTTAAATCTCACAAGGGTCTGTTTTTCACGACTGTGACTCACGAGAAAAAAATATCATTAACTTCACTTTGAAGTGATTTCATAAAATGAAATTAACGGGAATAAATGAAAGCAACAGCTAAACATTTTGTGAAATGATATTAGTAGCTCTTTTAGTAACTCAATTGTCTTCCAAAGTCTGATGTGAGGCTCAATAACGATTCAGTTCACTTACATTTTATTAATTTAGTGTCAAGTTATTTTCGCGCACTTTATAAAGCAAGGTCGAGACCTCACAATATCACAGAAGGAAACCCAACAATTTAACAATTCTCACATGAGAAAAGGAAAAACTCCTTTTTAACAAGAAGAAACATCTGACAGAACCAGGCTCAGAGGTCGGCGTGCGGGCATCAGCCTCGACTGGTTGAGGTAAGAGGATGGAGGAGAGAGAAAAGAACAGAATACAGAAACCAAAAACCAAAAACAATACAAAATATAAAGCTGCTATAGGAAGAGGAAATATTGAAATAACTTTTGTGTTTCATTGAGGATGAAACGTTGGTGTAGCGATAGAAGCAAGATGCAACAAAATGCACTGGACTGGAAAAAGACTTGAGCAAATAAATCACGACATGAAGCGACAATAATTCACTGAAGCTTCGCTGGAGAGATGAAAAATGGGAACAAAAACATCTGTGTGGAGCAACGAGGAGACTAACCTTCCTCTAACGTCAATTTATTTACCTTTTTTGGGGTTTTGGTTTTCCAGTATTTAAAGTTTGAGTCTAATTATGTCATCTTGTTGTGGCAACTTCCTCTGTGATGGTTTTAACAACTGGAGAATCTGTGCCACCGACTGTTCAATAATAATAATAATAATAATAATAATAATAATAATAATAATTAATAGTTGCAGGTTGACAGTAGTGGATGAAAATTCACACGTTTTCTTTTGGTAATTTTTTTTAAAATGTAGTTAACATTTGCACTTAATTTCAATCGAAATGGCTAAAACTATTTTGTCTTTTGCTAAAAAATACCATCTTTTTTTTATTACACATGAATGCATGTTTAGTTCACTTTTCATGGACCTGGGTTTTGTAGCCACAGTTTGGTAGGTTCTCTGAACATCATGCCTTGCTCTCATTTTACCAGCCAGTTAAGACCAATATCAGGAAGAGACCAGTTTCCCTTTCTACTCTTATCAGCAGCCACTTGGCTAAAGTGCAAAAACGGAACATTTAGGAAAAAAGCTATGTTAAAATAGCACCCATAAAACCACAATTTGCCATTTGTGCACTGCAGACCAGTTCTGTTATGCTCAGACAAAGCTAAATAGCCGTATTTGCTAAGCTAACCAGGTGTTCTGTTTATAGAAATGCGAGTGTTATCAATCTTGCAACTCTCAACAACAGATTACAAATTTTGAACTATCAATAAATATCTGGTTTTCCAGAAAACTCGTCGAGCAAACAGGAAATCATGAAATTAACATATTTGGTTTGTTTGGAATAGATATAGCCTAGTTAATGGTCAGCTTTTTCTGAAAGATGCAGATAACAGTAAGTCCAATGTTAGGAACAGCAAATTCCAGTACAGAATTCCCGGTGCTGCAGACACATTGATTGACTGGTGATCCCTGGGAAAAAGAACCCTTTCTATGGGATTATCACTTTAAACGGTTTAGCAGGAAAACTTTCAGAGATACAGTAGTTTGCAGGAGGGTGGCCTCTTCAGATTCAGGCCACACGTCCATCAGCTAAGTTGTGATGACTCATGCTGTTACACCATGCCTACGCATCTATCCCTCTGCTGCACACCAGCTTTATCAGTTTCTGTCTTTCCCTTCCCATCCCTCACTGCTATTGTCTCTCACATGCACAGTCAAACACACACACACACACACACACACACACACACACACACACACACACACACACACACACACACACACACACACACACACACACACACACACACACACATTTATGGACTAACCTCTTCCCCCTTTATTCTGCAAAGCAAAAAGCTGGAACACGGTATTCTTCACTGCCACCAATCCGTGCCCTCATTTTAAACATATCTCCTGCCTAATTCACTCAGTTACGTAACAGACAATTATACAACCAATTCAGTGCTCCTCAATGACTCGCCTCACAAGGGCACTCCAAGCACAGCGGTAAGCAGAGCACTGGTGATAGGGGGAAGAGGAGGAAATGTGTAAGTAATTTTAATAAAGAGATGGAATACAGTTAAGACCCATCATGGACTAATGATAGGAAATGAATAACGGGGGAGGGAAGGAGCCAGTGTGAAATTGTCAATTAGGATTTTCTTCCTGTGGTGACTAGAGGGAATTCAATAAGCCAGAGGCAATAGCAGACTGCTTCTATATGGAGATCATAGAGGCCTGCTTCTCCCTCTCTGTATGAGCTGAAGCTCTGCAAGCTAAAGGCAAACTATGGATTAGAAGATCAGCTTCAATGAATGCACTGAAGTGGTCAAGTAGGCGGGTGTTTTATTATCCACTTAGTGTCATCCACCTCTGCAGCTTGACTGTCGACACTTATCAAGTTTTTGTATATTTGTACATGCAAATTAAATCTGCGTTTTTTTTTTTTTTTTTTTTTTTTTTTAACAGTGGGGGCGTTTTTTTGTTGCTTTTTTCTTACAATTAATCCGCACGTCACTATATTGTTTCTTCAAAGTGTCATTTTGGTCATAAGTACTTTTGCACAGAGCCCTATGTAGGTGTGTGGCCCTCATACGGAGGGACGCAAACTGTCTGCAACTGGTGGTTGGCTAGCAACCCTCCACCATAAAACAAATAAATACTACGAAAGCCACCCGGTGTAAGCTACTGAGCCGATGACCATCATTTCTACCAGGACTACTACCACCATCGGAACATTGAATGTGAGCACCATGGTTGAAACTGGAAAAACTGTACAAGTGGCTGCTGAGATGAGGAACTTCAAACTCACCATCTTTGGAATTGGCAAGTCAAGATGAAGTGGATCTGGTCGGAGGAGGCTTGCAAGGTGCTCAACCAATTCATGCTGAACAGGATGAAGGACATTGTTGACTCACAGCTTCAATATTAACAGGTTGGCTTTTGCCAGGAAAGATCCTGCATTGACCAGATATTGATCATGTTGGAACAGCCACTGGAATTGACCTCGTCTCCATCTGCTTAATCCAAAATTTCTTTGAGGGGATGACCTGCGAGGTGGTACAAGGCAGCCAACTCACCAAAGCCTTCCAAATACCGTAGAGGAGAGGCTTCACCTGGGGAGAACTGGAGCGACTGGCTCAGGACGCCTGGAGAACCTTTATTGGTGGCCTATCAGATCCTGCTCCTAAGGGTGAAAAGCTCTGATGTGGTACGCTGATGTAAAGCAATATCAAGACTTTAATGGTATGTACAGGGGGTTCCAAATATCAGAAACCACGTGGAAAATTGATCGTATTATCGTACGCATCTTGAAATAATTAGAAAGTTTGAGGAGTTAGACATTAGAAATATGACTGTGACTCAGGTTTGCAGCAGGAAATTCCTAACTAGCATTGTGATAGAGAGAAACATGATGTTATTCAAAGCGAAGAGGAGCTTTCTCAAAGTCAAATCATAGCTAGACAAAAGGTCTCTAAGGGGGCAGTGCATGGAGCTCTAAAACACTGTGTGGAAACTGGATCAGTTATATCCAAAGTACAATCAGGCAAACCCAAAGTGAGCACAACATCAGAAGATCAATACATCAAGCTTTGTTCACTGAGAGAAAGAAAAGCAAGTTCAGAGTTTGCTAACTAAAGAATGCAACACTCCAATTAGCTAAAGTCCTGTCAAAAAAAAGGTTGTCTAGTCGTGGTCTCGGAGGACGAATAGTGTCTCTAAAACCACTTCTAAGGAGGGGAAAAAGTTAGCCCTTTGGTGTGGATCACGGTTCGAAGTCACACTGGTTCAGACCAAACTGAAAAGTCTGAAAGGTCCAGATCAAACCAGGTGAGTGCGAAAACAACCTGAGACTTCATAAAGGTATAACTGTATGTTCAGATCAAACGCAAAGTGAATTTCCGCCTCACATTGCTCGCTCAATTACGGACGCTCAAGTGAAGTAGGAGGTTTAAGGTTCGTGTCCTTTCGCGTTGCCAAATTCGCAGACATTTGTGTCTTTGCATTGACTTTGTATGTAATCGCTCCGTGGGAATAATTCGCTTCGCGTTTGGTCTGAACACAGCTTAAGAGTCATAAATCTAAAAGCCTGTAATATTTGCGAGTATGACGCTCTTCCCTGTGTCTCTGTTCCATGACTGACTCGTACCATTCAAAGGTATAAGCTTTGTTTATAGAGCTCTTTTCAAACCAGTCGATGCAATGTTTGAGTAGTTTTGAAAAGGTGTAAAAATAACAAAGAGATTCCATTCTACTCTACGGAGGCTCTGCTCTCACTAACAGTCTTAATGAAATTCTAAATTGGTCTACTATTTCTATGGTACTGTAAATTGTACACTTTTATGAAACCCAAACAACAGAGCATTCTGGATGATGGCATCATGTAGTTTGAGTAACTAATGTTTAGAGAAAATGATCCTGTTACTACTGCCTTTTATAGGTTAGTTTCTTGTGGACATGTTCTAGTGAGTCACAGGTCATATTATCAACAGTCAGTGGCTCCATTGTAAGCAACATTAGTCCAGAAACATAGTCCGTTGCTCTCCAAACTTCGCATAACCAAGCTCCTCTAATATTTTCATGCTGATAGCCTCCCACTGCTCACCCACAACAGAGTCTAACATTCCTGCTAACATGTGATTTTCCCCTCTGATTCCCTGCCCCCCACCTGCCCCGACTTCCCAGACCATCCTGCCACGTGACCACAGAGCTGCTACTCCCTGGAAAACAGCCCAGCCAGGAAGTTAGGAGGGCTGAAACTGCAGGGAGAGCAACTTTAGTGTTCTAAATGGCTCCTGATAACACTGCTAATATCAGTTCTGCTAATACTGCTGCTGCTTCTGCTACACAAACTAAAAGTTCTGCAACTACAGCAATTACTAATACTACTATCATTCACACTATAATTGGTGCTGCTACCAGCTCTTCTGCCACTAATGCTAATATAACAACTTCCGGTAGTTCTAATACTAATTCTGACATTGCTCTACTAATACTGCTACTAAAATGAATACTACCATTGCTGCTGCAACTATGACTACTACTGGGTAAGGCGAGTTCATTTGTAAAGCACATTTCAATAACAAAGTAATTCAAAGTGCTTTACATAAAAACATTAAAAGCACCAAAACATCAAGCAAAAGAAACACCATAAAAAGACATTTAAATACAATTATATAGCACTATTTTCATTGGTTCTTAACTATTGTTTTTATTAAGACTTACTTATTTAAGACTGCTGCTTGTATTGCTGCTGGAATCCCTGCCAGACAACCTGCAGGACAATATGTGGTAAATGACCCGAAATACAACAAGTCTCTGATTGCCTCAGTGATACTACAGCTTGTACTACAAGCTCTACTACTCCAGATGCCACTGCTCGTAACCACTCATGCGAATGCTTGTACTTCTACTGTAGATGCTACTGCTACTCCTATTGATGCTGCACGCTACTACAGATGCAGCTGCTAGTACTGATAGTACTCCTACAGATGCTACTCCTTCTACTGATGCAGCTGCTAGTACTACCACTGTGAATGCTAAGGCCAGCACAGCAGTCCTACAGTCAACTACATAATACAGTACATGCTACTATATCATAAAACATCTGAGTGTCTCCATAGATGAGAGCTGAGTTTAATGTGTAGTTCAGGAGGTCCTGGAACAGGGAGGATGTTCTGGTGGGTCAGTGGCAAAGAAAAAGTCACAGAACACATCACAAAATCTTGCTTAATATTAGGTATCAGCTACTGTCATGGCTTTTAAGGATTTTTTCCCCCCCTCCTACCTTCTGACATTTACAATGTTTACAACTCTAATTAATACTGCAGTACGAATACTACTTTTAGTAACTGAGCATATGAAGCATGTCATTCATTTTACAGTCCACAGTAAATTGACTATGGTGTGAATTACAGCAACCTGCTGGCTAATCAAGTCGAAACTTTAATACTAAAATCACAAATGTTAAAGGAGACCAAACTGCTTTTGAAGCGGCAGTAGCTATACTGCTATGACTACTAGAGATGCCACTGCTAGTACTACTACCACCAATTTAGTTGTACCAAATTTAGGCCTTTTCACACCTGCTATTTTGGTTCAGACCAAACTGAAAAGTCTGAAAGGTCCAGACCAAAGTAGGTGAGTGTGAAAGCACCATGAGACATCATAAAGGTCTAAGAGGGTACATTTGTCAATCTAAAAGTCTGTAATGTTTTCATGGTTTGCAGGGACACTACAGCTAGCACTACTTCAATACTGTACAGTAGCACATGGTACTGCTATTATCACTGCCTATTATTGCTGTTACTTTGCTACGTGTGCTACTACAAAAAAAAGTCATTTGTCCAGAAGATAGATGTCAGGATTACTGTTTAGAGATGGACAGTCTGTATCAGTCCTAGCCACAATGAAACTGCGCGGTGTGGTGCAACACACTCCTATCATGTACTGTCCAAGAAGGTCACCAGGCCAGCTGTTAAAACGAAGCCACATCTGCTTCTCTGAGGAAAAACTCTTATACCAGCCCACCTGTGGAATAACTTGCTGCCAAATGAACAGAGAAGAAGACATGAGCACTCTGTCGGGTTTCTGCTGCAGCAATAAAAGCCAAGGTCGAATGGGTTTTGTGGAGCAAAGTTTAAAAGCCACAATTTTCCACATTATTTGTTCTTGCGGTGGTGAGAGATTTTGTTGGATGAGGACTTAAGCACTGCAAATATCTGCTCTATACTGGCCTTGTTTTTTTTCACAGCTGAACTTGTCCGCTTGGTATCTCTGTAGATTCCAGCTGGGACTGATACAAAGATGTGTGAAGAAAAAATCCTTTTAATATTCCAAAACTGGTTCAAAGCATGATGTGGCACCACCATTCAAATATCCAGTGAAGAGAAGCTGCTTAAACATGTTAAACATAAATTAACTATATATATATATATATATATATTGCAAAAAAGGTATGAAATAAAAATTGCTTTCTGGTACTATGCGTTTGGTAGTAATGTCAGATAATCTTAAAAATATTTTTTTAGTTCTGTGCGTAAACATGTACTTCCTGTGTGAGGAACGATGCCGAAATAAGTGTGTATGTAGGTACTTCAGCTTCTGATTAAACAGCTACTATAATGGTCTACTATTACTACTGCAGCAGATTGAGCTGGCCCGTCTCAGCTCGACTCAGCTTGTCAAGTTACAAGTGGCCACTTTTAGAATTTAAGACACAATTGTTAGTGTTTTTTCTGCCTATCGGAGGAGACACCAACTCCTTGAAACAATGGAACTGCTTCGGAAAAACAGGGAATATACTGACAGAACAGGGTCGGTCTCTTGTCCCTAGGCTATTGTGTTGACACACCTGTGGTCGCTACCAAACTCTCAACTGACTTCAAAAGGTCATACTCAAAAATGCAAATGTTCAAAGTAACTCTCCATCATCATCCTCATTCCTGTTTTAAGATGCTACAAATTATGTCGAGCAACAACAAAAGCCTAAAAAGCTGGCCGTTGAAACAGAAGTAGGGAGTTGTTGCTATGGAGATGTTACACTGTCTCGTCTAATTGCTTTGGTGTAAACTGGCAGGTTTCAGGATGTTACAGACTGGGTGAGAACATGTACATTTTAAATCATCTCCTCATCAATCTTTAGTCTGCACTGCACCTTAATTATCAAGGGTGAGTAACAGGTGTACTTGGACAGCTGATTTTTAGACATAAACTGTGGTCAAAAGTATTTCCTCTCAGTTCTCTGATCTCTGGCTGTGGCTGTGCTTTAGAGGACAGTTTCAACAACAAGGGAAGGACCAGCTCTGAATGTCACGGTCAGGACAGTCCAAATGAGATGAAAAAAAGGACACAAACATAAACCTTTCTCGAGGCCAAGTTCAGATAGGAACAACCCAACCAAGGCCAGCATGCGTGACATTCAAACTGCCTTCCCTGCTCAGCCTGTAATATTTACATGAACGAGGTCCTGAAGAACAAAAGAGGAGGACAAGAGGAGGGTTTGCCCTTCTCATCCTTTCCCTCTGTCTCAGTCAAAGGCAGCAGGAGGAGTTTTGATTTATGTTTCCCAGGATCTGTGCTCCAGGAACAAACCCAGCTGTTCCACTGACACGGCTGAGGCCAGGGGAGAGACGAGTAATGTAATTAACCAGTGAATGAAAGGAGGAAGATGGAGAGATCGGTCAGCCTGAGAGGGGGGCGCAGGGGTACAGTTGCCCACTTATGTTCCCACACAACAGGGCCATGTTTCAGCGTGTGCCAGTGCCCCGCTCCAATGTCATCCTCTAAGCATAATTAAAAGAGATAAACATGGCAGAAGAGCAGCGAGCTTTAAAGGCAGACAACTGCATCAGTTTCACACATGCTGGAGCAGCAACAGATAGGGAGGGAGGCTGCAGGAGAGGAGGCGAGTACAGGCACCAGTACCACTGCTGACAGACTCGCATTTAAGCTGATTTAATACTAATATTCAGAATTAAAGGCATGTCACACCTAATATTTTATTATTTATAAATGCTTGGGGAAAATACATGGTTTTGAAAGTTTCCACATGGGAATCAATGTGGGCTTCACACATTACGGCATGAAAATGTCCCAAAAACAAATGTTTCACATGTGCCAAATACATGTTTCACGTGCCCAATCCCATGTGTATGTGGTCATGAGATCACAAGTTTTTGCACATGTGAAATTTGTGTGTTGTCAAGCACAATCTACTTCTCAGATATTGATTCATATAGTACATTCCAAGAAAGATAAAGCATGACCAGGAAGTAGTATAATTATTATCTATTGGAACTGCTGTGAATTAAAGCTAATATGAACATAATGGTGCGAGCTATAAATATTTCAGATCCCCATTGTGAGCCCATAAACATTTAGTTTATTAGTCCTTACAGTCAGCTGTTACACTGGAAAATATAAAGAGATTTAGTGGACTCAGCAAATTTTCATTTCTTAATCTGTGGTGGTTTTGTTTCTTTCAAGCAATTTTTTTTTTAATAACAATGTGCATCAAAGGGATAAATTAATGTCCAAATCATTGTACATCTGGCAATGCTGGTCTAGTGTTTACAGATTGTTACATGGTGGCGACTCCCCAGTTTCCACTCTGGACCTGTTCTGCTCTGCCAGCCACCGGCCCAGTTCTTTATGAACTCTGGATGATAACTTCTTTTTTTAGTTACGCTACTGGGAATAAATGCAGACAGATTTTCTTTTTTACAGTTGATTTATCTTTTTACCGATTAATTTTTTTTTAAATAAACTGCAGGCTACAACACATACAAAAAACAATGACTGTGGTGTTTTATGTTGGGAATAAAGACACATCTGTCTCTCTCTCTCTCACACACACACACACACACACACACACACACACACACACACACACACAGCTTTGGCTTTGTTATTACAACAACAGACAGCTAACTTGGACACCACCTGCCACAGCAACTATACAGTCAAGATAAGACACATAAGATCTTATCATGCAGCAACAGATTTGCAGGCATTTTCTTACCAAATCAAGAAAATATACACACACACACACACACACACACACACACACACACACACACACACACACACACACACACACACACACACACACACACACACACACACACACACACACACACTACTCACAATCGGCACACAGGCCATACATTTTCATGTTGCACGCTCCACTGTAATCATGCACGTCTTAGTTGTTTCTGCTGTGGTGAGCTCACCACGTAACTCCAAGCTCAGAGATGAACACTCAGCTGGTCATATTTGTGTCCATGCAGCTCCATACAGGACCCACGCATTCATTGCTGCCATGTCCAGCATGTTACACAAGACCACGAATGGTCATCTTCTGGCAGCAGCTCAGGTAAAGTGTTGCCTCAACATCTTGTCCAGCACTCCCACCTTCATCTTGTTCTAATAGTGACCTGTCTCTGGCTTCTTCTTTGCATCATTGCCTATCTCCACCGCTTTGTCCCTGGTGTCGGATACACATGTTCTTCTTCTCTTTCCCCTGGGAGATGGGAAATGTGGCTTTGTCGCTTTGCATCACTTTTGCTCTGACGGTCTCTTTTTCTGGTGCGCAGAGGGAGGCAGTGACCACTTGTTTTTGTTGATGGTGCCCACCAGGCTGCAGTTTTTGGCCAGGGTCCGTTTTTGTAAAAGTTTTGTGAAGAAAAAAAAAAAAAAAAAGAAAGGTAAACCAATAATAAAATGCAAATATAAGTTAAAAATGAGCTTTAAAATTGGCATGACAACTGCCAACATAAATATCTGATAAAATCTTTATTTCATTGAACAAAATCCTGGGAGACTTGATAGGAAACGTCAAACACAGTTAATTTCTGTAAATTCCAGATGGTAAAAATGTCTTTGCCACCAAAGCAAAGCAGCACGCTGCAGCTTTGACCTCTGCAGTGCACAAACTGACCAGCAGAGCATGACATTATTATTTTTGCCCATGCAGCTTCCTCATCAAGCCTCCATACACTGTGGCACGTTAAGTGGTTAATGACGTCATGTAATTAATGTTTCCTGACTGCGCTGCTCTGGAGCTCTCCAGTAGAGAGGAGACGTCATCAGATGAAACCAGTGAGTGTGTTAAGCTTTGCACACACCACCACATCCTCTGCAGCGATTTGACTTGTTTACATGCCAGAATTCGAGTAAACTCTCCCCTGAAACCCAGAAACATAAAATCCCTTTGGATGGATTAGCAGCTTTTTAAGGGAGAGTGACACTGTACCTATGAAGGCACTGACAAGCTAATACTTTTTTTGTTATTTTTTTTTACCTTCGAGTGCTATTGAGATACACATGAATAATTATTAAATAAGAATAATTAATGGATAAAATAATAAATCAAACTGGTTTAAATCGGCACACTTAAAACTGACCAAATAACATGAAAGCTGTCCCCAAAGGGCCCCTTTATATCCATCGTAAACCCACAGAGTCTGATATGTTCTAACATTTATTAACCTAGCTCTGAATGACTTCACCTCATCAGAGGTCTAATCAGACCTTTGTGGTTGTGCAGGGCCTTTAATTTGTACCTTTATAGCTGTGATTCCCACTAAGGGGGACGTGCACCGCAGGGAGTCCTTCTGCAGCTGTCAGTGAGTGTGTGGGTTGATGTGTGGAAACAGATCTCTCCCATATTTGATTCTCTTCATTGGCTTGCTGTAAAATCCTCCTCCTTGGATACAAAGCTCCATCGTAGTACCCTTTAAAGACTTCACAGTAAAGAACTCATAGTACCCTTTAATGACAACAGAACGCTTCGCTCTCAGAGTGCATGCCTACCCCTGGGACACACTGCCTGTGTGGCTGTCTCGAAACGTCTTGATTTTCCTTTCACTGGCAATGTTAACAGTTTAGAGCAGCCACGCAGCCTGCGTGAGATGCGTGTCACACGCATCATGCCTCATGGCTGCGGCGTCATCTAGAGAATAGGTGTCTCGCCTGCTTTTCATGCATGATGTGCGCAATTCCCAGCAAAAATAGGCAGCAAAAAAAGATCTGTGATTTTTGTTCACTAAATGTTCATAGAAAAAACCCAGTGTAGGCTCAAAATATATGATGTCAGCAATTTAACAGGTGAATGATTGTATTTTTCTGGTGCGCTCCCTCTCTCTCCCTCTCAATTCATCTTTGTGTTTGTTTTGCTCTGGACGAGGGTCAGCAAAAATCACGTTTCAGTGAAAACTATTCATTTGTTGGACCTCAAACATTCGATCACTGATGGCCATTATCAAATGGAAACTCACTGTAGAAAGATCGGACTGGCAGTAGCAGCGCTGCAGTAGACCTACTGGCAGTGAACTCACCGGTCGGTAGATGTAACGCTGTGGAGGTGTTTCAGGCGTTACATGTGGTTCCTACAGTTTCCAAAAGTAAAATGGGAAGCAAAGACTTCAGCTTTCAGACGCCTCTCTTGTGGAACCAGCTCCCAGTTTGGGTTGGAGAGACAGACTCTACTTTTAAGATTAGGCATAAAACTTTCCTTTTTAATTAAGTGTATAGTCAGGTTATGCTGCTATAGGCCTATGCTGCAGGGGGACCTCCCATGATGCACTGAGCACCTCTACTATATTTTTTTCACCTTGTATGGCACTAATGCATGTCATTACTTTGTCTTCTCTCCCCTGTGTCTTTCTGCAGAAGTCTTTGGCCAACCAAGTATGACGCCACCCATTGGTATGTGAAGTGACGTTGACACCTCGAGTTTGAATTTTGGCCCGTCGCCATCTTGCTAGCTTGGAGCAGTTTGGAGGCAGAAGTGACCATATTTGGAAGAGCAGTGGATCCTAGTCGATCTGATGGGAAACCTGCATTACAACATCCTGTCCACCTATAACAGCAACCTGACTGTACCACAGGCCTGTCAATTAAACAGACACACCCTCAAAAATATGGCTTTTTGAGGCTTATTTTTCTACTTAATGACAGATTATTTTCAAATGGACTACCAGATATCTAAGAAGAAGGAGCGACTTCAGCTAAAAATACCAAGATAACTTGTGGAAAAAAATGTATTGACTTTGCATTTCCTGAGAAGTTGAAAGGCAGTCTATGGAGCTGGAGGCTTTTTGGAGCCGACTCCTTGCTATATTGGTGGAATTGCACTTTATGGCACGTCTGCATTGGCCTTATTTTTCACCCACAATCTACGTCCACTTATATAGTCAATAATAATACACCTGTCAGTTTACGACAGCATATCAGTGTACCATGTTAGTACCACGTTTGCCTCACATTGGCATGAAAAGTAAGATACTGATGGAAAGGAAAGATTCGTCTCTTCCTCTTGTTTGCATTGTGGCTCCGGAAAGTCTCTTTGTCAAGCAGGCCCCGAAAAGTTTCCTTTGTTTTCTGTCTTATTTGCAAGTGATTCTTTCTGCAACTAATTGACGACTATCTTGTGACCTACAACCAACTCTGTATTACCATACAAAAGCAGGTACAAAGGGAATGGGGGTGATGGTCTACTGTTTGTCCCACTGAATAAAAGCTGACCTACAGAGGAGGGAAGGCCCCTTCTTTGCTGGACACCTCTCTTTGAGGGTGCATGCATGTGTTCCTTCTTGCAAGAATAAATGTCCGATGTGTTTGATTTTGAACCAAGCCTCTTGAGTAATTTTTTTAACAGATACCTTAGGTTTAGGCATCAAAACTACATAGTTAAATTAAGGGAAACATTACGGTTTCGGTTAAATGTGACTACTTAGTTAAGGTTAGGAAAAGTACCTTTTATGATATGAAATGATGTTTGTTTAATGCTGAATGATATTTGTTAGGTTTTGAGGGGAATTTACCCTTAAAAAACTAAACTGAGAAGATAATCCAATAAAATATACAAAATGTGGGATATTATTTTCAGCAGAAATCTTTCCTTGAAGCTCTTAAACTTTAATCATTTTTTACGGTTTATTTACAAGTTGCTATTAAAGGGTTTTGTTTAAATTTTTCTGGATTAAGGGAGGACTGCCATACAAAACCAAATATTTTCAATTGTAAATGAAAAATCATGGGATTTTTAAGGGATTCTTGTATTTAATAGAGAAGGTAGGCTTTAAATCAGACCTCATAGAAAAGAGTTTACTGTACACAGGGAATCATTTTGAAATCGTAAAAAAAAAAGTGTGTTGTACATGTACACTATGTGGTTGTGGTGAGTGTGGAGGAGGCGGATGATATAGTCATATCATCGTGAATGACAGCATGTGGAATCAGCTTATTACATGAACCAATCTCCTCCGTATAGCGCTCTAAATGGAGAGAGGCTGAGAGCAGGAAAGGAAACCGTCAGCAGGAGAGATATCATCATGGTGTAAAACAAAGTAATCTGCCCATCCCCCTCCACAGCTCCACTCCACTCTGCTGTGGGCTCACACACACTTGCATGTAAAGGCAGTCCTCAGCATTAAACAGCTTCAGCATGGTTTTAACCCCCCACATTAATACGAAGGCAGAAGTAAGACAGATCTACATTTTTCACGGTGGATGAGTGGGATAAGGCTCATACCTATAATATACTGGTGTTCTACTAAAAAGCTGTCACTTACATTTTTGCTAGAGGTCAGAACATGATTAGCCTAACTTGGCATAATAGCAGTGGAGGAAAAAAAGTAATTTACTTTGTTTTTACATAAATTTTGTGCAAAGTGAGCTTTAAGGTCTTTACACACTGGGGGTGTTTTACTATATGATTAGCTCGCACATCAATATATTTTTTTAAACTGTTGCTTTTCTCATGAGTATATATTATATATATATATATATATATATAATGTATAGGGGGAAAAAGCAACTTTCAAAAACAGATTTCTTCCAAGACAGATGATTTTTCTGAATTTTCACACCGTGAGTTCATCCAATCATATTTTGTAGAAGCAGAACAGACGCCACATTTCTTCTCCAAGTGTAAAATGTTAATTGTTTGTGTCTCCATCCACTCAATATGACACAGGGCACAAAAATGCAACCCAGTATCACAGCAAAACTTGAGCTAGCCACGCTTTGGGCTGTCTTCAGGTGAAAGTTACACGTTTCTGATTCTGATTAAAATGAAACTTACTGCATGCTTTGAGCCATGTGATCTACAGGAAATGAAAACTTGTTTCTAAAGTGACAAAAAACATGGCTGGGTTTAGGAAAAAGAAAATGAGGTGACAATACCCCCTGCTTGGCACGGGACGATTAGGAAAAAGAACATGTCTGGGGTTAGGCAAAAACAAAATATGGTTGGGGTTAAGAAACCAAAAACAAATCTAGAAAAGTGTTGCCCCCCTTTTATAAACAATTATTGCAAATTTGAATAGTTTTGATGCAAAATATTTGCAAAGGAGTATTTTGTATTTCTGTGTTGTGTATTTGTCACGCCCCCTCATATGTAAAAGCCTTTATAGCTGATAATCGGTGTGTAGACATGTGCTGACTTGTGAGTTTAGGGGGCGTGTTAGAACTTTTTGACAAATGTTCTTGATTCATCGATGAGGTATTTATCCACAGAGTCATCGACTATAGTGTGGGTTGATGTGGCTTGTGAGCATAGGTTTTGGTTCTTGTAAATGAGGGCATCCTACCAGGCAACATCAGGCTCTGGTTAAGCAAAATGAGAAACGTAACATTTTTCCCACTGGCCCTCCTGGATAGTAAGTTTTACTGGCCTCTTATGTATTTTTACTGGCCCAGTGCTCTAATAATGAAAACACCTTTTTCCATATTCAGGTGGATTGTTATCCATAAAACATACATGAGTGTGGTGCTTTTTAGATTTGGCTGTTTATGACAGCCTAAAGGAAAAGATAAGAGCACAAAATGAGAGCACATGCTGTATTGGATTCTGACCTTCCCCCGTGTATTTCAGCGAGTCACGATGCCTTTCATTGGTCACGAATCTGGAAAACAATGACAACATCTAAAACATCGCAGACTCTCATTGAGTGGTCACTGGCCAATCCAAACTAGAAACTTACTCTGTATTAACTTGTGCTTTCATGGTCGTGAGAGAAACCATAGCAAAGTGTACCTTTTTGTCAACCTCAACCTCCTCCCTCTGTGGACCCAATAACAGAACATCACTAACGAATGCCTTCTGTCTTTGTCCAGACAGGCTGCATTACATTTTGTATTGGTTTCTTTTGTTTGAATTGACAAAGCCTCACATCTACTAATCAAATCATTGAGCATTGATCTAAGCAACAATGCCGAGGTAGTTGGCCATGTTGTCAAATAAGAGGAGGAGATTTTTTTTTTTTCATTCAGGAGACAATGTCAAAATCCTATGACCAGCAGCCATCCCTGTTGATAGGGATTTTTCCTTCACTGGAGTCAGCTGTGATCGACATACTCCTGATTTGTTTTGGTGGTTGTACTTTATTGAAGAACCTTTCATAAAGGTTTGACAGCATTCGGCGCTGAGTTCTGTGTGGAGGTTTACAATGGCTAGTTTACTTTTAGTTTTGATGATTTTTCAGCTTTGTTATCCAGTTTAAAACATTTTTAAGAAAATAATCAAATGGAATAAATTCCATCACCTTGATGAAGTAACTAAAACTGTTACAAGACATATTACAATTTTAACAGGGTAACTAACTATCTGTGACATTTCAGAGGTAGAACTTCCGAACACTGAAACAGAAGAAGTGATACAAGCAGCTCGATAGTGAGCCTGGTTTACTATACATTTCTATGGAAAGGTATTGGACCCGCTCCTGATTTCTGTTATTTTTGTGCCAGTTTCATTCTGAACTTTGTCACATTTTCAAACCAAAACTAGCATGCAGAAAGGGGCAGGGTTTAGCTTGGCAAAATAAGCCCTGCTGAATTCTTCAGGATGAAATGTGCGAATAATACAGTAGGTACTACAACAAGATAAATTCGACAGTCTGCATATTTTGTAACAGAGACACACCAACTGTTTTCTCCTGTTTCCATTCTCTAGACTAAGCTGGGCTAAATGCAACACATGTACACAACGCAGCTGCATCAGAACATCAGCAGACCACAAGGTGCACCTGCAGCAGACACGTGCACTCTGTTAGGAAATATGCTTCCATAAAAGTAAGTAAAAAGAAAAACAGTCATCTTAGACTGACCTGCCTCCCTGCCTGCTGCTTCTGTTACATCTCTAATAGGAGGAAATGGCTTGCGGTGTAGAGAGGATCCAGCCCTTCTGTGGGAGTTTAATTCAATCACAGCTCCGGTCAAAAATGAATTAAAAACTCTCATTAAGCCCCCTCCTGTGTTCCACAGACTAAGCTGGCTGCTACGGCTTCACAAGCAGAGATTTGGGTGTTACATAGAAGCATCAGTTAGCTCTGCAGCTATCTCTCTGTGAGTCAGCCATCGCTCACTAACTCCCCATCATTTGGTTATTTTAATTTTCAGCACCAGCGCTCCCCCACACAGGGAACCTGGTTGCAGATGATCCAAACAAACAGCAGGCCTTGTCGACGTCTCGCTGTTCGAAACTGAGCGAGTCACAGTTTGGCCAAATTGAGAGCCTTCGTGGACTTCATATCTCACTGAGCACAATGAGGATAATACACCCTGATCCACATCACAGTACCATTGACCTTTCCACCGCACACTGTAACTAACCACTTTGGACGGCAGCCAGTCATTATATGGGGCAGCGTGGCATAAAGTGTTGTTTTGTGTCAGCAAGAGAAAGAGGAACCTGTGTGTTGTAACCCCGCAGGAAAACATCTCTGTGCCTCCAGCCACTTATGGCTTTCTGCTGCGGGACCAATTCAGCCTCGCTTTGTCGCCGCTGAGCAGCAGCTTCTATTATCACTGGAGTCACACTGGCACATTGTTACATCTATTGTCAGGACACAATGGCTTATTCTATTCCTGGCCCCATATACTCATTCTTTTATGCATTAAAAAAGAAAGAAAGAAAGAAAGATGTAAGTAAATTAATTTTCTCAGATAAAATGCTCAAGACATTTCGATTCTCTGCCACTTATGATATGAACAATGTAAGGAGCTCTGAGCAAAATGATCTAATGCAGATAGAAGCCTGCTGCAATCTGGAAAGCTTAAAGCAAACACGTCATGTAATCAGCTGCCTCTATACATGGGGAAAATGCTTCTTCTTTCTTTTTCCTTTGTGAGTATTAGCATTCAAACACGAGACATGAGCTCCCCCTGCTGATCCAACAACAGAAGGTGTGATGCCTTCAGGGACCCACAACAAAAGGCCTTATAAAGTGATGAAGAATGAGAAACAGAAATCCACTGACCACAAAGCCACTCAAAACAACAACAAAGAGACACAGCAACACCTGACAAATACAATTACTCTAAACAGACACAAGATAATCTCAAAGAGAAAAAAATATTCCAGAGACACCCAACACTCCAAGGACAAATACAGCCTCAAAGGAACATGAAATGACCCAGAGACACAAAGATAGCTATATCCAAAACACCAATCACAAAACAATCACAGAGAAAAAATAGCCTCAAGAGACACAAAATCACCCCAAATACACACAAAATCACTTGAAAGACACAAAAACAAACTCAAAGACACAACATGACAAAAAAGTAAAACAACCCCAAAGAGTCATAAAGAATAATAGAGACCCAAAATGACCTCAAAGACCCAAAACACCATCAGAGATACCTCTCATTTCATATCATTTAATCAGTCTTTTAGATGTTTAAGAGAAAACTAGTTATTCTGCTAACTGATAAATTGTTGAAGTCATCCTTGATAAGTAAAACTCCATATATTCACTACAACCAGCTTTTTAAATGGGAATGTCTTCATTTTTCTGCGACAGTAAACTCATCACCTTCGGTATTTGAACAGCTGGTCAGAAAAGACAATACCTTATCTGACCAGCTGTTCTTACACATTTTATAAAAACTCAAAATATATGGCCTAGATATTTTAAAATGTCATTAATATCATAAACATGCAGCGACTATTGGCTTAAAATGAAGGCTGTTTGTCAACTCAGAGAATCTAGAGATGTGAAAGCTGTAATGTAAACCGTAGGCTTCAGTGATCACGTTTATACTCGTTAACCCACTACACAGTCCACATGTACAATCATCAGTTACGAAACAAAACAGAATAAAATATAGCGGGACGAAAACTGCAGAAACTTGAGTGGGACTGGACGCTTGGCTGATTTACTGTCGCCTCAACATACCGGTGATATAAGATGACGGGACTTAAACCTTGCATGTTGCACCTTTAATGAATCTAACTCAAATTGAAAAGATGTACTAATCGCGGCTGTACGGAGACACGGGGCCTTTAACCTCTTTCACCTTGACATGGCACGTTGGAAACGTTCCCAAAGCGGGCAGCCTCAGTTTCCGAGGCGTACCTGAAGGTAACACAACGTTGTCGGGAGCATTTGGAGGCGCAATGTCGGCCGGTCCCGAGTCGTGCGTACACGTGTAGCACCAGTCTGAGGACAGATGGGACCGTGAGGAGCGACAACCTCAAAAAGCGCCAGTACTTGAACCGAAATTTCGTCTCTGCCAAAAGGTCCCGTGAGCTGTCCCCGTCGGTGTTGGCGGGACGGTCTGGCTGGAGAACATCTCGGTGAGTTTAAACCTGATGCTGCTGCAGAGGCTGCTGGCTAGCTAGCAAACACCGTGAAGCTGCATGCGTTAAATCAGTTCGACTTCCGGTTAAAAAAATAAAAATAAAAAAAAGAGTCGAAATAAAATGACAGAAAATACAATGCGTTGTTTGCCGTTGCATTGACTGAGTATTAGCAGCGTTTTGTTTTAATCCAAAACAGTCCGACGTTGTTTGTAGTGATTTAACGCGCAGGGGACACGTGTTCACTCACTTCCTGTGTGAGCAGCGAGCCTCGCTTTTATTTTGAATGTACCGGAGGACGTCACGCGGCGCGTACGTTTGGTAGCTTTTTCAACAAACCTTTGTATTTCAAGAAACTGACAAAACCTGTAAGCTTGTTCAGCAAACGTTAAAGTGAAGTGAAGACCCATTAAGGCCTTGTTTTATCCGGTGAACTGTCGCGTCGCTATCAGCCAGCGGAGCAGGCGGTGCTGTAGTTCGGTTGACTTCGTTCACCGTCGTGCCCGGACGGGGCGGTCCGCTCGCGTCCTCCTTACGGAGTTTGGAAGTCACCGCCCGCTCGGCCTGCGCGGTGTATGAAAAACGAGCACTTCAAATGGACCACGCTTTAGATGGCGAGACCCGTGTTTTGAGAAGGAGTGAAAACTTTTAACACGTTTTGTTTTTACAGCTACTTGGTAAATCCGGTGACCCCCCGAGTTTTTGTAATTCTAATGAACCAGTCGTTATGTGGAATTAAAAGTGTATTGTTTATTTCCGTGTTACTGAGGCAACAACTCACTCAGTGTGGGGTCTCTTACAGCTGGGACATGGATGTGGATCTTTTACTGAACTGTTTTCCGTCCTTATTGTGAGCTTTTGTCAAGTCTGCTAATATAATGACCGAATCCTGATTAGATAGTGAAACAGCCTCCAGACGCTCTAAAGGAGTGAAAAGGCTTTATTCAATAGTCTGTTATCTTTTATATTGTCATTCAACACCAATACACAGTCACATGCAACATAGTTCTATAGTCTCGCATCATAATACAGTTTCAGAATACCAAAGTGTGGATGAACATTTTTAACTCAAGCTCCACCTACTGCTCTTTACAAAGCTTTCAGCCACTTGAAATGGCCTTCATTAGCATGTGGAGTTTGCTCAGGTCAGGTCATGATAAGCAGGTCACATGGAGTTGCTCATGTGTGGTGATGAAGGCCTCTCCAATCTCTGAATATCTTTTAACGTTGTACTTTTTGACTGTAATTTGTCTGTCTGCTGATACCAGAGCTCGATGATGAAGTACATCCTTGTGACCGGAGGGGTCATCTCCGGCATCGGTAAAGGCATCATTGCGAGCAGTGTGGGCACGATCCTCAAGTCCTGCGGCTTACATGTAACTGCGATCAAGATCGACCCTTACATCAACATAGACGCAGGCACCTTCTCGCCCTACGAGCACGGTAAGTGGAAATGATCAGTATGAATGAACACGTGTGGTCTGAGGTCTGATTGTTCATCCCACTCTGTCCAGGTGAAGTGTTTGTGCTGGACGACGGCGGCGAGGTGGACTTGGATCTGGGGAACTACGAACGCTTCCTTGACATCCGGCTGACGAAAGACAACAACCTGACGACCGGCAAGATCTATCAGGCGGTCATCAATAAGGAGAGGAAGGGAGACTACCTGGGCAAGACCGTGCAGGGTAAGCAGCTGCTGCGTCACTGAGAGAGGGTGTTCATGATCAGGAAATAAGTACTTCTCTAAGAATGCTTTTCTACTTCTCTCTTCTCCAGTGGTGCCACACATCACAGATGCGATCCAGGAATGGGTTGTAAAACAGGCCAGGGTACCAGTTGAGGACGATGATGTACAACCTCAAGTCTGTGTTATAGAGGTAAGCTGGGGGATGAAGAAAAACAAAATAGCTATTAAGATCACTGTTATTATCTTTTACAGCTCTGAATCGACTCGGATGCTAAAAATCTATTTCTTCGTCATAACGTTAGTTAATGATACGTCAATGGACTCAATAAGGGCTGGATTTCAAGAGGACCGTGTGTGTTGTGTTCTGGCTCCGACACCAAAGCTGATCGCGTCTATTCGAGACGATGCTTGTTATTACACCCGACACGCTGCAGCGCATTTCAGAAGTGTCGCAGAAGCAGCTCTACGCTATGTTTTGATAAAAAATACGTCTGTAATCTATTTTTGATGGAAGTGACATCAAGCTGCATGGCTCTGTTGGGCAGGAAGTCAGACAGAGGAAAGATGCAGAACATCCTATCAATGTTCACAATAACAATCCCAATTATATGTCACCAATACATCAACGTCTACACTGGGGCCTTTAAAGTAGCTAACAGCCTGTATGTGAAATATAGATATGAAATAATTATTAGAAATACTGTTTTGTTTAACAGTTAAAATACAGCAAACATTATTACCTCGGTCTGTTGGCTGCAACACAACAAAGTAGAAAATAAACAATGAACAGTAAAAGGACAAAAATAAAACATTAAACAACATTTACCTGGTAGAAGCTCGGAAATCCAGGAAAAAAATGGCCAAATCAGGAAGTCAACAAGTGACAGACAAAAGGCTTCGCTTCTGAAATGCTTCTGGTCGGATATGAACTGAATGTGATATACCCAGAGTGGCCGGGCCAATATATCCCCAGTGAACTTGGGTCTGGTTATACCAGGGAAGCTGTTTTCAGCTCAGTGGTCGGACGTTTGTCACACCGTGAACTCCATTAACAGCCAAACTATATACATGCTCCTCTTTCTTTTTATTGAATCGAGAATCTTTTTTAAATCAGGAGTTGATTCTGAATCGAGCCGTGACACCAAGAATTTTAAATTAAGTCAAATCGAACGTCTGCCAAAAGTTTGCCACCCTCAGTTCAAAATATCATGAGACTTTTTTTTTCCTCTAAATTGTTCAGCTTCAGTGTTTTGTTGTAAAGTATTAATCTGCTGTGTCGAGGCTTTGCCGAGTCAAAGGCTGCCGTGATCATCACTGCTTTATTTGTGTTTGCAGCTCGGAGGCACCGTGGGAGACATCGAGAGTATGCCCTTCATCGAGGCCTTCAGGCAGTTCCAGTTTAAAGTGAAGAGGGAGAACTTCTGTAATATTCACGTCAGTCTGATACCACAGGTAAGACCTTCGACCACAGGCAAACATGTTCAGAGCATCTCCAGATGAAAACACTGGATGACGCAGTGAAACACTCGGTGTTGTGTTTCTGCAGGCTTTGCTTTAATCTGATGGTTGGTTACGTTACTCGGCCCAACCAATTATTCAAAGCAGCGGGATCTGCCTGAGCACAGGCAAACAAAATGTAGACAGATGAGAAATCGTTCACACGGGCGCAAAGAAAAAAGTGTAATATGGAAAACAAAAAGGACTTCTCAAATGGAACTGGTACAAGGTGCTCCATATTTACAACGCTTCTATTTATTTGTCAATAGTTACTCAGATCTATCAGAATCGCCAAATTTGTGACACAAAATTTGACTGAACCTCCAAACAGCGTGTCCACAGTTAGTCTGCTTTAAACACTCGGTCCACACTTCTGCACTTTATATTTGTATCTTCTTGTCTACCTGTGTGACATAATGGAAACTGCAGGTTTGTGTCTGGCTCCACACAGTCTGTTGATGGTGTGTGTGTGTGTGTGTGTGTGTGTGTGTGTGTGTGTGTGTGTGTGTGTGTGTGTGTGTGTGTGTGTGTGTGTGTGTGTGTGTAGCCCAGTGCAACAGGAGAACAGAAAACCAAACCAACACAGAGCAGCGTCAGAGAGCTGAGAGGACTGGGACTGTCTCCTGACCTGGTGAGTCACCTGCTGTTCAGGCGTCTTATAAAATGTGCTAAGTTTTCTGGAACTGGTTTTATTATTTATATTTAACTAGTTGTGTTTTAAAATGTTGGAGAATCCTGAAAGTAATTGTTTTTTGGATGGTTTTATCCAACAAGTCTGGGATGTTGGATGCCAAGGATGGTGTATGATTTAGATTTTTCCCATTTGACGACATAATGTCGCTGTTGTCTCTCTGCATAGTTAGACACAATGAAGAAGCCTGTTGTTATTATTAGCTTATAGTCACTGTTAGAAAAATTACTCAAGAGGCTCGGTTCAAAATCAAACACATCGGACATTTTATTTTTGCAAGAAGGAGCAACTACATGCACCCTCAAAGAGAGGTGCAGCAGCAGTGCTCCCCCCAGCAGCTCCCGAGCAGGGCTCTCCCATCCCCCCAGCAGTCCTCTGTTTCTCACTTTCCACCTCGTCCTCTTAGGGCAGCTTCTATACAGTTGACAAACAGTAGACCATCACCCCCATTCCCTTTGTATCTGCTTTTGTACGGTAATACAGAGTTGGTTGTAGGTAACAACATCAGATAGTCGTCAATTAGATGCGGAAAGAATCACTTGCAAATAAGACAGAAAACAAAGGAAACTTTTCGGAGCCTTCTTGACAAAGAGACTTTCCGGAGCCACAATGCAAACAAGAGGAAGAGACAAATCCTTTTTTTCCATCAGTCACAGTAACATGATTGATGTCGTTTTACAAAAGAGAGTCTGTCACAGCAGTAAAGAGCACGTTGGCTGCATCTTCTGTGAAAACAAGTGCTGTTAATGGTCTTTAAATAATAATAATCCAACACATACTATCTGTAAGAAAACATTGTGCAACCTCTCATTGATATAAGGGTCTTAACATATTCTGTGTGATTAGACTGACGCAGGGATAAGTGAGAGAGTTGGCAGCCAAATTATCATAAGACCAAGTTTCCCTTCAGCCCCGTCCCGTCTGGTGTTACCTCCTGCAGAACTTCTCTTCAGTACCTTTACTGTGGAGGAATCGCTGGAGGTTTGCAAAACTGCAAGCTCATGCAAATATTGTACAGATTGGTTGAATTTGTATTAATTATTGGGATTTCCTGAAGAGACTGATTATCTTTGATATTGGGGAGTTTTGATGAGGAGGAGTTGGGTTTTGTGTCATTCATCAATCAGATAATTACACAACAGTGAAGATGCTCAGTTAGATGTGATTCTTACACATCGGGATTGTTGGCAGGAAAAAAAGCGCACACAGATTGTCGTAAAGTAAGTAACGGAGTCACAGCTCTTCATAAAGTACGACACACACCGAGATCTCGGTTGTCAATGCTTCATGATGCTCTTCTTCATCTTCTGTGTTTTTTCCTCTGAGAGCTCATTAACGTTTCTCCTCTCTGCTGACAGATCATGTGCCGCTGTTCAACTGCTCTGGAGAACTCCGTCAAAGAAAAGATCTCAATGTTCTGCCACGTAGAACCTGAACAGGTGGGTGTGAAGCACAAGTCAGCTTTGATGAAGGAGAGTCGAGACTCTGAGCAGCACTAAACTCGCTGACCTGTCTGTCTCCAGGTGATCTGCGTGCACGACGTGTCATCCATCTACAGAGTACCGTTACTGCTGGAGGACCAGGGCGTGGTGAGCTACCTGAGCAAGAGGCTGAACATGCCCATAGAGACCCGACACAGGAAAATGCTGACTAAGTGGAAGGTGATGTCCGACAGGTGTGTCGGCAGCAGAGGTCAAGGATCAGCTGAAAAACGCTCTTGTCGGGGTTCAGCGTTTCCTGTGAGATCAGATTCCTGCTTCACTCCAGAGGAGGTCAGACAGTGTACTCATGCTCATGTTGTCCTCTCAGGTCCGACCGACTGCTGGAGCGCTGCTCCATCACTCTGGTGGGGAAGTACACCAAGTTCTCCGACTCCTATGCTTCTGTTATAAAGGCGCTGGAGCACTCGGCCCTGGCCATCAGCCATAAACTGGAGATTAAGGTATGTACACCGTGTTGTTAAGCTCCAGTGGTCGTAGCCACGTTTGTATTCATATAGACAGTAGACGCACTACATATTTGTTGGAATGGTTTTCGACACCGGTGTCGGTGAAAAGTGCAGAAGGAGCTCAGGCAGGCTGTGGACTTATGAAGAAGCATTTTTTTGTGTGATTTCTAAGTGGGTTTATGGACATTTATTTGCAATAAACATCAGAGGTAACGATATAGTCAGGGAGTGTAAGTCACCCTGAATCTAAAAAAAAATATCTTTTTTTCACTTAAATCTTTATTTATTCTTAACTCCATATTAATAACTCGTAAACAGCCTGAGAAATACAATTCCTCTCTTCCGTCGTACAGCTCTGCTTTTTTCCACAGTTCCCTTCTTAAGTTGCCAGTTCAGATGTTGAATTCTGTCCATTTTCTCTACTTCATCGACTTGTGCTTTTTCTAATCTCATTACGTGTCAGTTTTTCTATTGTGTAGATTTCTTCTAGGATTGTTGTCCATTGATCTTTTGTTGGTGGTTCGACCTTTCCCCAGTTCTTTGTTATTGTTTTTTACATGCTACTAAGAGTATTTTCACCAAATATCTGTCATTTCCAGTAATTGTTTCTTCAGTGAAACTAGAGATAAAGTGTCTTACAGTTCAATGGCATCTTATATCCTAATATTTGTTGTAGCACTTTACATCCATCCATTATTTATACCCGCTTTTATCCCGGGCTAGAGCCTATCCCAGCTCACATTGGGCGAAGGCAGGGTTCACCCTGGACAGATCACCAGTCCATCACAGGACCAACACATAGAGACAGATGGAAACAAAGACCATTCACGCTCTCATTCACACCTAAGGGCCATTTGTAGAACAATCAATGAACCTGATATGCATGTCTTTGGATGGTGGGAGGAAGCTGGAGTACCCAGAGAGAACCCACGCAGGCACAACATGCAAACTCCACACAGAAAGGCCCGGATCGAACCCGGAACCTTTTTACTGTGAGGCGACAATGCTAACCACTGCACCACTGCACCGCCCCGCACTTTACATACCATTTCCCAAAACACAGTTCTTTTCTCACATTGCCAGAACACATGTTCGTGATCTCCATCTCCTGATCCACTCTCTCTCCAACACCTTTGGTGTCTTTTTATTTGTTTACTCTTCACCTTTGGTGTAATGAAAAAAGGTTTTCCACTTGAACTCCCTCCAAGTCCGCAAGCTGGTGGATGTCTGATGGATTTTCCTAATTTATCATGTCTGTATTTTAACCTGATGGACACAAATTGCCTCCAAATTCCCACCCGTTCTTCTTAGTTGAATAGTGCAGCGAGTATTTATCACCGAGATGCAACACACACCCCGTGAAACTGCACAACTTGAGCTTTGTAGAAATGTCAGTCCTTCGTCTGTGATGAAGCGTTGCAGAGAAACTTCAAAGTTGCATCATCGTTACAGTCTGCGTGAAGCGCTGCGTCCATCTTCACACCAGCTAATCTTAATTGAATAATTCCCAAAGTCCCAATAGCTTCACAACGTGCTGAAACTCAAAACAAACAGCAGAACGTAACTTTTCTGATGAGACCCTTCGTTTCTCTGTACGGCAAAGTGTTTTCAACACATCCAGTTTTGAAATCACAACTGACTCGGATTGTCTCCAACATAAGGCTGACATGACATCCCACTTTGTATGAAAAAATGAACAATAACAACATATATATGTAGGCCCACACCACAGCGGAGTTATTAGCACACATTGCAGGGGTGTCTTCCCTCTGTGTGACTCCCTGGTTTGGACCTCAGGCCATTCATGACATGTATTCCCCATCAGGCACTAAACACATGTTTGTCCTCCAGTGTCCCACAAACATGGTTCAGATATTGTCATATTGTAGACAATCTCCTCTACTCAATTACAAAAAGATATGTCTACTGTAACACTGGAAGCGCCGGGTCAGATACGAACGCAGGAACACGGTGCAGAGAGCTGCGTTCAGTATTTCTGTTTATTCAGAGGACATCAGCTGAGTCCTTTAATGTAGGTCAGGACACATTAGTGTTCACTCTGCTTAAAGAGCAGATCCGATCTCAATTCGTCCTGGGTGTGTTCAGTGGAGCAGAGCGTTCACTGCTTCCTGTAGCTCGTGGTGTGTTTACCCACTGGTTGTCTGCCTGTAAACGCACCATCTAAAGTGTGTTCACCTCTCCTCAGTATATCGACTCGGCGTATTTGGAGCCGAGCACTCTGAAGGAGGACCCGGTGAAATACCACAAAGCATGGCAGAAGCTCTGCAGCGCTGAGTGAGTGTTACACACAAAGAGGACGTCCTGTTCTGAGAGGTGATGCAGCATAAATATTAAAGGAACAGTTTATAACAATGGCTTGTTTTTGTCCTCAGTGGCATCCTGGTTCCTGGAGGTTTTGGTGTCAGAGGAACTGAAGGAAAGATTCACGCCATTAATTGGGCCAGGACACAGAAGAAACCCTTCCTAGGTACAAAACAGATGAACTGTCTGCTTAACTCGGTCTTACTTCATGTTCCATGGAAATGAACAGCAGCAATAGTAGAGCACATTGTGTCTGTGATGTTTCTGCAGGTGTTTGTCTCGGGATGCAGCTGGCTGTATGTGAATTTGCCAGGAACGAGCTGGACTGGACAGGTAATGTTACTGCCAGAGTGTTTGCTTTTTATACGACAAAGAAACCTTTTATATGAGATTTGATCAAAAAGCTCCAAGGCGGGTCCTGCTGCGCACAAACAGGGTGAAAGCACCATGCCGTGCACAGAGCAGTGGGAAGCTATAACCTTCGTAAGTTCTATCACTTCATCATCACCTGAGTTCCACACGTTTTGGTGAGTGGTGGTACCACCGAGACTTCACCTTGAATTTCAGCAGAGAAACGTCACATTTTGTGTGTTGTGATGTTTTTGAGGGCGAACATTCAGTGTAAAGCAGCTGAACTGTGGCGCCGTGGCAACTTGACAATGTGTTTCCTCTCCATGCGATGAAAACAAGTTTTCCGCCCTCAACAACACAATCGTCGCTCCCCACCAATCCTACTCAACGAATTTGGCTCCCTGCTACTTCTTTCTGTTCCCCAAAAATTTGACACAAACTTTGATGTGCGCTCTGCTTAAGTTTCAGGTCCATGTTAAAATAACAAATGTGCACACATCAGGGTTACAAAAATGGAACTCGGGTCCTGATTTTGAGTTAGTGATGCGTCACAGTGCTGCGTGGTGAAATAATTCCATGATTATTAGATTTAAGGATTCAGAGACTCATGTCTGGTTTGATTGACAGGCCTCGGGTGAAGTCAGGTTTTTGGTATAGGTACGTGATCGTAGTGTCTTCAGGTTGTCGGTCACATCCACCCTTCGCTCATCCAAATATGGTCACTTCTGATCCAAAAAACAAGATGCCAAAATGCCAGACTGGATCCTTCAACATGGATGTTTCCAATCCAGTGGGTCGGTTGCCATCGAGTTCTGTCACAATCAGCTGCCCATCAAGAGTCCAACACAGTGGTGTGATGCAGCCTCGGTGGAGGAATGAGTGAACTGAGAGTCGGGGTTCCTCTGAATGTTCATCTGTATTACTCCGACCAGCTGCCCTGTCAGCTGTTATCTGCCTGTGTGTGTGTGTGTGTGTGTGTGTGTGTGTGTGTGTGTGTGTGAGCACGCTGAACAGTGAGTGGGTAGAGCGAACAGATGAATGAATGAAACTGCATGTTTTAGTTAGTGATTGTAAAAGGCATTCATGTTTGTACCTTCCAGGAGGTCGGCAGCAGCAGCAGCAGCAGCAGCAAACGTAGCTAACAGCAAGTCTTTGTGTTTCTCACTTAGATGCCAACTCAACTGAATTTAACCCGGAATCAAAGCATCCTGTGGTATGTTTTTATAATAACTGAATAATCAGACTCGTGTAGGAAGTACTAAGTTATTCAAACTGTTTGACGTAACCTCTGCAGGTGATCGATATGCCAGAACACAACCCCGGGCAGATGGGAGGCACCATGAGGCTCGGGAAGAGACGGACCGTTTTCAAAACCACCAGCAGTGTACTACGTAAGAACAGCTTTCCGTTCACCGCGGACCAGCTGCTGCTCTGTGCTCACAGCTCTTCTGTTTTCCAGGCAAGCTTTACGGGAATGCAGATTATGTGGATGAACGGCACAGACATCGCTTTGAGGTAAATCTGACCTCCCGGTTCGTCATCATTTTACAATAGCGCCGTTGAGAGGATGTCGTTTTAACTTTTGTCTCCTTGCGCAGGTCAACCCTGAGCTGAGAGGTCACTTTGAAGAAAAGGGCTTCCGCTTCGTGGGTCAGGATGTAGAAGGAGAGAGGATGGAGATCATAGAGCTGGATGGTGAGGAAAGCAATACTTGGAATTACTTTCAGGGTCTTAAAAGTGAACCATTCCTCTGATCTAAAATTGAATGATCTATTTTCAGATCATCCCTATTTTGTTGGAGTGCAGTACCACCCCGAGTTCACCTCTCGCCCCATCAAGCCATCACCTCCCTACCTGGGTTTGCTACTGGCTACTGCAGGGAAA
Source organism: Brachyistius frenatus (assembly GCF_029030835.1). Lineage (NCBI taxonomy): Eukaryota > Metazoa > Chordata > Actinopteri > Embiotocidae > Brachyistius > Brachyistius frenatus. The sequence continues at coordinate 725,351 of NW_027210700.1, forward strand.
CTGCAGAGTTACTTACAAAAAGGCTGCCGTCTGTCGCCACGGTAATCAGATCACATATCTCAACATACCTGTACATTAAAGGTGTGGACGCTAACGGGACTGTTTTGTGTCTGACACAGGGACACGTACAGTGACCAGAGCGGCAGCAGCACTCCAGACTCCGAAATATCAGAACTGAAATTACCCTCCAGCTCCAGTGAATGACTAATGGAAGACCCATCGTGCAGTTCAGTGTTTTGTAAACTATCATCTTCGTTACAAACTCTTAAGTGACTTGCAGCTCATACCCCTGATGTGACTGGCTCATTCTTCAGTGTAGTAGTGACTACAAGGCATGTCAGACCTGGAATGAACTACTCTACAAACCTGCTGCCATTGCATGTAGGTTTGCTGGGAGACATGAAACTGCAGGTCCAGTAAGTTGTCTCGTCTGTACTATTGGGGCCTTATTGTAAAATAAGTACAGCCAAGTCAATGCAGCGAGTTTAAATATTTTTCTTCTTATCTTAATGTGAATGGACAATAAAGACATTCCAAAAGTACTTGTTCAGTTTGTTTTATTGAGTTCAACAGAATTATCAGGGTTTCCATTAACAACTATGCGTAGAGGTTTATAAGCTTCCCCCCCCCGCACCAGTCCAGTCGTGTTTAAGAGGTGAGCCTGTCTGGGTTTCTGGCAGCAGTTCATCCAGGCAGACCATTTCCACCAACATGGCACCGAACCTGAGAATTAAAAAACAAAACAAAAAAAAAACACTTTAGTGCAGTTCAGTAGCATTTTCTGAACAGATTCATTGAAGGCCTGATCTCAGTCCCATATCCGCAAGCTTCATCCAGCAGTCCACATTGTATTCATCATCATCATCATGGATCAGAACAAAGCATCTACAAGTGGTTTTATTTTAGAAAACATGCATACCTTCAAACACGGCCACATCTGGGCCACATGAGCCCCCAGAGAGCCCAGCTACACCAGTCTGGAGATCATGACCAGATTAATGCCTGGAAGAAATAACGGTCCATTAGATACCTGGAGTGTTAATTACTTGCCTGCCTCACTAGCAGGACTAGTGTTGGACAGTTGAGTGGCTGCTGATGGCACCAAGTGGCCACAGCAGTCAAAGACCACCCCATTTTCTAGCATGCACTTGGAGAACCACGAGCTACAGACAAGCCCAGGTCCTTAGGATAGCACGCTGGAACGTAGACAAGATAAGAAGAAGCTGAAATTACCTGAACATGAGCAGTCTTCATCCAGTGATTTATTTGTCATCCATCAGTCACCTAAGAGAAAGAGGATTTTAATTAGTCATTTTATTTCCCAATCTCTACTTCCTACAAATTTGAGTAAATATGGCTCAGTTACAAATGTCTCAAGCATGACTTAATCTCAGTGAGGGCAAGTTTGTCATCACAGCCAGGTGTGTTTCAGTTGAGGTCACTGTTCAGCAATTTACCTGCATGTGATGGCCTTATTGTCATCGTTCTCCTTTGCTCCTTTGGCACCAGCCAGGATCTACAGAAAGATGGAGGAAGGCAAGTTAATATCACATGCAGCTACTTCACAGACTGACCAACAAACAGATTGCGGGTTTCAGTTCAAATGTCCTTCCCCTTAATGTTGCTGAAGCAGTTATTTTACAAACTGAACAGCGACCGTCGGTGAAAGTCTTGATCTCGGCTTCCTGTTGACCGTTCACTGCTACATCAGAGCACGAACGGCTTCGATAGGAGCCCGTTTTAGACAGCAGAGGGAAGTCTGGATAGAAAACCTCACCTGCTCCAGGGCTGGAGGCGCTCCGTACAGCTGCCATTTGCATTCGACCCTGTAAAGAGGAAAAGGACAGTCGGTGCATGTCATAAAGATGGAGCCAGAGGGACTGTTCACAGGTTCTCCCACATTAAAAAGGAGGGCACGTTCTTGTAGGGCAGGACAGACGTTTGTCATTTAAGGAGCATAATGAAGCAGTCACATGTATTTTCAACATGTATGATAATAACCCTCAGCTGAAGCTTTTTGTTCGTTCATGCAGGTGAGAAGTTCCAGATCAAATGAATGCATCAATCACATGGTTCGTAGCTCCACCGGTTCAGGCAGCGTGTAGTTAGTATTCAATAAAGTTCAACACCAAACCTCCTAGTCTGTCTGGTCAGGAGTTGTGTGTCTGGTCATGAGTCGTGTGTCTGGTCATGAGTTGTGTGTCTGGTCATGAGTTGTGTGTCTGGTCATGAGTTGTGTGTCTGGTCATGAGTTGTGTGTCTGGTCATGAGTCGTGTGTCTGGTCATGAGTTGTGTGTCTGGTCATGAGTCGTGTGTCTGGTCATGAGTGCCCGAGGGAGAGAGGACTTCAACACAGCCACGTGCTCCGCACGCATTAGCGTTCAATTCGGCTAAGCTAGCGCTAGCCCTTGCCTCGTCCAGGCTGACGTTTCTTCCACGTCAAAGTAAGTCTGTGCAGAAGGACTTCTCGTACAGGTGCAACACTGTCGTGGTCCTCACTGTGAAGCAGGACTTGTCTCGGGCATGTCCGCGGTAGTTACAAACTCAGCACATCTGCCCGCTAAAACGTTTCGCGCAGTTGCTACTCGTTTAAAATACATTATATCCTCAAGAAGTTGACGTCACATGCTGAAAGTACAGTTATCAAACAAACACATGTGCACAACATTTGGTAAAGACGAGAAGACGGGCTGAGGCCTTACTGAAGCGGAGTCCTCCTGTCTGCTGTCCCGTGGAGGAGCCGGAGAGGAAGAGGGCGGAGGGAGGGTCCGCTGCCCTTATATATACGGTCGTGACCGGCAGCGGCCCGGTGATTGGCCCGCAGAGCTCACGTGGACCGCTTTGCATGACGGGATATGTATTTTGTCGGGTTTTTCAGATCGCGCCGTATTTCGAGGTCTATTATCAGTTAGACGCATGAATAATAACGCACACCGAGTTTTATACACGTCATTAACCACACAGTTTTTCACAAGGAAGGGCAGAAGTGAATATATTGTGTATGAAGAGCGATATGAGGTAGAAGCAGGTCATCTCTGGAGGAGAGGACGGTTGGACGTGGTTCAGAACCACGGACAGCACCACTGACCGAGGCTCGTGGTTTGGGGATAGCAGCATTGCAGGATGTCAAACGCAAAATAAACGTGCAAATATTGCTCTTACACGGCCATAATGGTATTTAAAATAAATAGAGGTATCTACGTTTAAACCCAGCAGAGTTAGAGCTGAATTGCGGCTGAAAAACGAATAAGTTCTGCTTTCCTGCGGCTTAAAAATAACACGAAAGACTTTATTCCTAACAGCCAATTGTCTCATTCACGGCTGCAGCAGGTTTACAGGAGTCATATCCGGACTGGTGGAGCATCGGTGCATCTATCACATGATTCCTGCGGGTCGCTGTGCTCCGCGTCTCTTCCTCAGCAGAAGGCAGCAGCAGCCGGGGCTCCATGTAAACACGCCGCGCACAGGGCTTTGTTTAACACTCACTCACTCACTCACTCACTCACTCACTCACTCCGCTGGTATCTCCCTCTCTAGTCATGCCATGGATATTTTGTGGCAATACCAGTTCCGAATCATCCTCCTCGGGGACTCCACGGTGGGGAAGTCGTCGCTGCTGAAGCGTTTCACGGACGGGATTTACAGCGATGTGGCGGATCCGACGGTCGGCGTAGATTTTTATGCCCGCTCGCTTGATATCGAGCCCGGGGTGAAAATAAAGCTGCAGCTCTGGGACACAGCCGGCCAGGAGCGATTCAGGTACAACACCGTGTGCGTTCATGTCAGGGGCATGTAGCTCAAATCAAATGTATCTGCACTGAATGCATAGCGATCATTCCTCAGAGAGATGGTCGTTGAATAATTAGAGGCCTTGGTTCGCTGTTGCGTTTGGCTGCTAAACAAAACCCTCTAAATGAAATCAGGGCCATTCCCTGTCTTATTGAGATGGAATGAATCGAGTAAAGACGGTGGTGAAAAGGGTCAGGGCAGATTTGGATGCTCTGGCCTGTATAAATTCTGTGCCTATAGAGTTGCATCATGCATTCATGGATGATGGGCAGCCTCCTCATATTTAGGCCCCACTTGATTCCCTCACATACTGACTCTACAGTCTCCAGGGCAACGCAGGGATGACAAATCTATCCAAATCTAGGCGTTTTTTGCATTCATCGGCCCTGTTGCTTGTTGTGCTTTTCATGTGCCTCTGCTGTCATAGATAATTTCCTGTCAAGCACTTCTGTGTCTGGAGAAGTAGCTTTGCTCTCAGATCTGCTTTCCCTTTTGAAGCTCGAGCTTCTGAGGGTGTTTTCCTTCAGGCTTCACCACACTTTAGTCTTTCACTTCTGCCTTAGTGGGTCTGACTGTGGGAAGTGTTTGTGAAATCAATCATCAGTTTTCAAACCAGCATGTGCATAGATTACGACATGTATGGAAACTCTGGGGCACCAGATATTTAAGGGGCTTTGGGGACTCTTTGTTTACTGTCTGATTTGGTGGAATTTGATTAATTGGATTTCAATTCAATATCTTTGTTCATTCAGTAAAATTAAAGTGCAAATTTGTTTCTACCCGTAAAGCACAGCAACTCAAATCAAATCAGTTTATATTGTGCCGATGCCGTGTATATGCCTAAATACATCTAAATTTGCAGATACAAACTGACACACGACAGGAATGGTAATCCAGAATAGCACCACCAATGTGGTTTGGGCTTGTCTTGGGCCCCATTTACACATGTGATCTGTATTTGGATGTCTTATCTGGATATGGAAAAACAAGTCACTGCAAGGAATGCATGCAGAAATCCTGAGGTGATCAGGCTCACATGGTGAACAGGTCTCAGGCAGGTGCAAATGAAATCCATAGTGAGGCCACATTCCAACAAGTTTAAAGGTCCCCTAACTGGGAATCAGCATTGCTATATTTGCCAATGCCCACAGGAATTTGGCTCGGAGATGCGGTGCAGAATAAGCCACAGAACAATCTACTAAAATGAAGTAGAAATGAGAAAGAAAATATGATGGAATAAAATAACCAATGAGAATGATGTTTGTGCAGTAGCATGTTACAATAGCAATAGTGTATGTAACATTATGCTACATATTGCACAGTCATGGCATGTAGTCCATATTTGAGTTAAACTGTCCCCTGTTGGATGAGGTGGGAGCTCGGACGGTTTGCTGAGTGGAGGGATGGTCTCTGTTGAGTTGTCTGGTGGAGCAGAACCTGTGGCTGGATGGACATTTTCTGATGAAGCAGTGAGCGAGGTGTGATGACTTTTCAACCGCCAGCTTCCTGCCACTGGCATCCTGCAGAACACTCACTGGCACTTGTTCCTGTCCTGTCAGCCGGTTGGCTGTTCACACAATGCATTAGAGTCAACTACACCTCCTCCTGACCAATTAGAACAAAGGCAAAATCTAAAAATCTATACCAAGCGTTAATGCAAAAATCTCCAAAAACATACTTGTATTTTGCAGATGATGCAGATTCCATCTTAATACTTTGTGATAATAAGATATTACAAACAGAAACCATACACAATGCACACAGAGTCAAAATACTTGTTTTGAAATGTTGATGAACAGAGTTGAGTTTTTCAAGGTTTAATCCATGCCAAGAGAGGAACTTTAAGAATTGTCCAGAAACCTACTTACAAAACTTTTACTTGACTACCTTGAGACTTAAACTCATCTCTTGACTTTATATAGAATGTTTTCCAGAAGGTTTCTATTCTGTGTTCATCGTAGTAATCCAAGATGCTATAAAGTGACAGATCAATATAATTTCGCCTTGAGTTCCTAACATGTCGGCAATGTGTCTACCCACCAGGTCCATCACAACATCATATTACCGCAACTCTGTTGGGGGCCTGCTAGTCTTTGATCTCACCAACCGCAAGACCTTTGAGCATGTGAGAGAATGGCACAAGGAGGTGAGTGAGCACATCCTCCCTCACCACATGGTCTACATCCTCATCGGCCACAAGAGCGACCTCAACAAGGACCGCAAGGTGAGCCGGGACGAGGCGGAGCAGCTCGCTGCCGACTTGGGCATCCGCTACGTGGAGACGTCGGCCAAGTGCAACAGCAACGTGGACCGGGCCTTCGAGCTGCTGACCAGAGACATCTACGAGCTGATGAAGATGGGGGAGATCGTCACCCGTGACGGCTGGGACGGCGTGAAGAGCGGCCTCACCGCCAAGGTGCTCTACCCAGCCGAGAACGAAGAGGAACTAGCTACCACGTCCGCCGAAAAGGGCTGCCACTGCTGACTGAGAACTCTCTGTGTCCAAACACTGTCCCGTCACACCAAGAGCTCAGCTCGTCTCACAGTCGTCCATTGAAACCAAGTCACTCAGGCTCAGCACCCTGTGATATATCACCATCCATCACTTCCTCACCTTGTGCTTCGTGCCCTCTTTGTGTGTGGGATCTTCTAAACAACTGGGATTGTTTTCTTACAGGGCGCTAGTGTACATCCCGATGTGTATCTAATAGGCAAGTCGTATCTTTAAATCCATGTGGTGTAGCATGAGTTGAGCTGTTTTGGGGCTTGTCAGGTTCAAAAAAACACAGAAAATGTGTCATTGTGATCAGGTCCTGGGGCTTAGAGTGTAGCCAATGCTCCTTTTCACAGGACAGGAGCTGATGGACTGCCGACTTTAGGAAAGTACAGAGGGACTATTACTGTGGTCTCGCGTCACCTCAATTTCATATGACACTAGTGTGGGTGTCTGCCTGTCAGAAGTTTGTGTGATGCTTTGCCTGCAATCTTTTGTGACCGTCATATTGTAAATAATAGTGAAATCTATAGAGATGAGAGCTAAAAGGTCACTGAAAGCTATTTAATTGATAGTGTGAACAGACACAGCACACTCTGCATTAAATGTCACCATATCAAATCAATGTGCTCCGCCTGCTACTGTGAGCTGTGTGCACTGACGCCAAACTAACTTAAACCTTTGATCATTCTGTGAATAGATAAGTAACGTTTTTGTAAAAAGATAGAGATTATAGAGTTGTAGTGAAGGTGTCGACATAGAGGTAAATCATTGCAATTAGCTGTCCCATTTAGGTATTTGTATTAAAGCAGCAGCAGCAGCAGCAAGATATAAAGTCAGAGGTTCATCTCTCCTTTAATAATGATGAAAAGGGGGTCGAGTTTCACCTGCAGCTGGCAGCTTCAAAAAAACACGTGTTTGTGTTCGTACTCGGTTCCCAAGTTCTCAGCTCACATTCAGGCCCGATGTGGTGATGACCAACTTAGTGAACCCACTGATATGGATAGATGTGTTGCAGAGGTGACAAACAGTTGAAACTTAAACTTAAATTTTTCAGACCTGATGATGCCATATCAACATAGCGCCATACACTGCAATAGTTAATAACTTAAAACGTGGCTATTATGGGCCTCTAAACTGACTTAAGTTCAGTTCATCTGAGGGATAAGCTTTGTCACTTTTTTTTTCTGACAGTTAAATGAGTAAATTGATATCTGCCTGTTGCCTGTGTGTTAAGGAGATAGAGTCAGGACACAACAGGCACAGCTGAGCTTGTAGACTGAAGACAACTCACCTGTCTCTCTTTGTAGTTTAAAAATACACATAACAGGCGTCAGGAATTAGTAATGTGTTCAGTCAGATTAATTATGCGTTTAACTGCGCCTGTAATGACAGTAAAACATGTTGCCACTGACTTTATCTGCTGTGCTGCACTAGCTGGAGACACCTGACAGAAGTGAAGCAGTCAGTTTGTAACTTCCTCTAAAATCTTTAATACAAGTTGTTTTGACATTTCTGTTTAGTTACTAATTCAAATATATATATATTGTTGTAGTAAGCTTTAAATGTGTTTGTACGTGCATTTTTTTCACTTTGTAAAGCGCCCCACTGGCTGTTTCCCCCGCTTGTCAGGATGAAATGTCATGCTAAGCTCGGCTAGTTGTGGCTCCAGACACGATACTGGCATCCATCTCCGCTAACGCTCATCAAGGAAGAACCATTTCTTTAAACCTATCATGAGGATCTGACAGAAGTTAATACCTGCATCATTATTCAAGGGAAGCATTTTTATCCTCAACTGTAAAGGTGCACCTACAGTCGCTAAAATTCTTTGTTATCTGACTAATGCTAACAAACCATCGATGTAACTTGGCTGAGATTATTTGGATTACTGACTTGTTTTAATTTGGTTAATTTGCTGCTCTGAGCAGTGACCTGCATTTATAACGAATGCATGTCTGCACACGTGACTTCCACACATGGCAGTAAACACCTTTAACACAAGGGATCCCGAATTCTTTCCCTGCACAGCATAATAATCTGCTGCTTACGGGCCCGAAGCGACAATAGACTTAAATCCACTTTGCCTGGGACGTCACCTCTCCTCCCGCCACTCACTCACCTTCCACCAGCATCTCACCAAAAAACCTCTCCACACACACACACACACACACACACACACACACACACACACACACACACACACACACACACACACACACACACACACACACACACACACACACACACACACACACACACACACACACACACACACACACACACACACACACACAGCAAGAGAGTATGCATTCTGCAATTTTTACTTTGTGTTCATGTGACCAACCTGACTTTTTGTTTTTCGTTGAATGGGTGATCCGGTAAATACTGTTTTTATGTGGTTGCAGCGTAATATTTGGTAAAGAATGTATTCTAATTCACTTGCACCATCCCTTTATTTTCACTTTGTGCACATATTCAAACTGGGCTCTTTGTGAATCCACCTGGTAAAACAGATGAAATACAAAATACTAAACTGTGTGTATGTTTTTTGTGTGTTTGACATTCGGATGTCAGCGTTTCATGTTCTCGGTGCAGGTGAGGACTTCATCGTCGGGCTGCGACGCCTTCACATCTTGCTAAACATCCATTGAAACCAACCAGTCTGACTATGTCTGTACAACTACCTTCCTTAATTTTGCCTCTCATCCAAACAGGGTTAAATTGTATGATATTGTATGTTAATACTGTGCTGTAAGCTACCTGTTCTCCAGTGAGCATGACTCCCATTTCTGAGCACTGCACACCAAGATGGAGGCCTCATTTAGCTTAATGGACACCTCTGGAAAGAAGTACTCTTTTGAAAGACTGAAATATGGGAAGAATAGACACATTATTAGACACCTCTATTGTTTCTCACAATTTTCGCTATTTGTCATCGGTGCATACACCGATGACAAATAGCGAAAATTGTGAGAAACAACCTTTTCAACTGCATTTGTAATCTTTCAGGCTGCATGAGCAGCAACCGTCCTGAGTAATGACGATGTTATTGGATATGATGACCGTAACCAACCAAATCAGCGTCTCTCGCTGTATTTTTCAAAGAGAAGCTCGATATTTGTGGAAATACGTTTATTTACTTTCTTTCCAAGTGTGAGATGAGAAGATGCCATATTGTTTCTGTGCGTTGGAACTGGAGCCAGGAGACAGAGCTTCGTGTAAAAACAAAAAGCAAGAGGAAGCAGCTCGCTTTTCTGTCTTAATTATAAACTATGCCTCCTGCTACTGTCCTGCAAAGGTGAAAAGAAGAAACTACAATTGAGAAAAAAGGGTTTGAAGTTTGAAGGCTTTTAGCCAAAATAAGTAACAAATATTTAAATTCTAAAACCTTGATTTTGTGCTCTTTGAGGCTGATTATTAAATCAGTGTCAACTACAACCAATCTTTATTTTGTCTATCTTTCATTATACATTTAAATGCATTTATGATTTAAATGTAGCTTTATGAAACAGAATCCCATGAATTGCACAAGTCCGAGGCTGCAGACTCTGCAGTTGCTGCTACTCAGCTAAGATTGGCAAGTTAGCTTTTCACACCAATTTGTTTGGGATCATTTATCTTATGTTCTGATTCAGCTGCTGCATTATTTTTGTGAAAGATATTACACACCAAATTACTGACTTGTTCATCAAAATGTGGTTTTTTTTTTTAGAAGAAAATAATTATTTGCTGCATTTTGGCTTTGTAGAGCAGAACATCTCCAGAACTCACCAATCAATGTGTTGTAGCATATTTGTTTAAACAGTGATGTAAAAATGACAATTTACATGCTGGAACCATTTCTTGGTGAACTACAGCCGAGTATCAACCCCAATGTGCTTTCAATATGTTGGGAGTCCTACTCTGACACTAGACTAAATCAAGTAACCCCCACAACTCCCCCACCCCGCCCTCTCCTGTCTCTGAACTAAGCTCAGCAAACCGCATCCTGTCCTGGCTGCAATTATGTTCTCACAGATGTGACAGTGACATCAGTTGTCATCTCGCCCCACTCTCAGAAAGAAATCGAATAAGCAGATTGAAAAAAATATTTAAAAAAAAATAGAGTGCCGTGTTATTAATAATGTGCTTTTAGGTTATCCAGCGGACGGATCAAACCAAACTACTGGTAAGGCTTCTGTACCAGAAAACATCAGCGGCCCCAGCTTCTGATCCCCACGGTCACATTCCACAGCATTATTGAATACATGTTATTTATTTTATATATTATGTATACGGGAGTTACGTTTATTTGATGTGATTTTACTGATTGGTTCAAAAAAATAAATAGATGTCCAATGGAAAATGTAGTGACTATTTTTTTTTTTTTTTTTTTTAAAGAAGAGTTTGGCGCCCTCTTCTGACAGTTTGAACAAGGATCATCATGACCCAGATTGGTCCCTTTGTTTTAATTTGGTGGTCAAAGTAAAGACTTGGATAACATGTAATTACAGAGAAGAGCCGAGAGTCACATAAATCCAGATGAGATTAAGTTCAGCCAAAAGACGCATGTTCCTCAGCAATAAGGAAACCAGAAAAAGATCATTGATATGATAATCAAAATATATTCAACGGTCTCACCACCACTGAGTTTATGAATTGGGCCTGGGAATTTGAGTATGTCAGAACCAGAAAAGTTGTTTCTATCTCCAACTTCCAACTAATCGATTCAGGCTACATATCTTTAAATTTGACAAGGAATGTTTTATTTGGTATTTACGTATTAATATTTAATTTCAATATAATAAATTTGGGGTTTCTCTATTCTAACCGTGTGGACATCAAATTCGTATGATTAATATGATCAAATACAACCGTTTATTTTGAACTATCTCTGATGAACTGTGCAGGGCTGAGGGAGAGCGACAGAAAACCATCGTCCTGATGGCTTGTGGCATTTTGAAGCTGCTGTCAACATGTTTTGGGGATTAAGAGTATTATTGAGTTCCCCGCATTACACGAACGCAACACTGAGAAGATGCGCGCACAGCAGCCAATGACAACCTACAACACTTCATTACCACGCCTTTTCTTACCCATCATGCCTTTCGGCCATGAAATGTGCCAGCCAACGCCGGTCAAACCTCGATGTGAATCGATTCACATGTTCGCCTTAGAGTCCCAGTGATCGTCTCACTTCCATAAAACGGAGAACGTGATAAAACAGTCCCGACTCGGAGGGGACGTCCCACTCCGTGAACCTCTGACTGAGAACCCGGTTACGTGTCGTCATATTGTGGGGTGTTCAAGTGCAGCGTTAAAAAGGGCTTCTGCTATGTTTGGCACAGGAGGGGTGGGGATTACCACTCCTCCTGCGGAATCGCCATCAAGAGATTTCGGAAGCACAATTTTTAAACCAGGGGCTGCCGGTGATCTCCCGTCCTGGCGCCCCGCCGCACCGTGTACAAAGTCAACACCTCCTCCGTCCCGGAGACGAACCGGACGACTCGCGGCCGATATTTGAATCCTGCAACCGACGCGCTCAGGACGCGTGCGGTTGTGTTTGGCGGGCAGAGCGCGCAGACCCGACCTGACAAAGTGAAGCACATATTCAGGTGTCGCCGCGCCTGGAGGCGCTTCTGCGCCGCGTGTGTCGCGTAATAAAAAGCTGCTTTAAGTCGAGTTTCTGCAGACTTTACAGAGCGCGAGGAAACAGGGCGAGCGCTGTTCAGCAGGAAGTCATGCTATAACTGCGAAATGCGCATGCGCCGCAGCTCTCCACAAATCTAGGGATGCGTTTGTCTTCATAAAACGGTAAGGACAGGCTCACGTTGTACCGGCTGCTTTTAAATACACGCGCCTGCAAAATGCCATCCGTTGTTACGACGCAAGCAGCGGTTTTTACCCGGGGGGGTCTCGGGTTTATTGCGGAGCGGGTTCGGCCGGCCAGCCTCGTACAGACTGGAGGGGCAACGCCGTCGCCGTGCCGTTGTTTGCTGTACGTGCCGCCGCACAGGGAGACGTCATTTTGAGGGGGAGCGGAGAGTTAAAATGCAGAGTTACGAAGGGACGTACGGTTCATAGACAAGCGGCACGTAGCCGTCACACTGTAAATGCAAAGCTATCCCCGTCTCGGACAGTATAGTTCACAATATCGACCGGATTCACGCACGTCAAGTTACGCCCTTGCGTTAGCTGTAATGGCTACCGCCGAGCCCCGTCTGAGCAGCTGTGAGGACCTCGGAGGACAGAAACAGTCCCGTCTCCCGAAAACCGAGACAACTCCGACAGATACGAGACTGTTACCTGCAACGACGCGGGCGGATGCAGCTTGTAGTGGAGCAGGAGCGGTGTCCTCCTCCCCCATGTTGGGGAGCATCCTGCCGCTTCTTCTCCTCCGTGGAGGAAGAAGAAGAAGAAGACACGAAACCTTCCTGTTTAAAAAGCGTCTCAAAATAACTTACGAATTAACTTACGACGGGACGCGTTACACGTGGCCGTGGAAATGTGGCCCCCACGTACACACCGCGGATCTCTCTTTATTAAAAGATGCTTTATATAGAAACGGAGTTGATATTGCTCGCTATAATATTTAATATATATTAAAAAAATATATTTTTTTTAAAAACATTTGTTTAATTTTAGCTATATAACTTTACCTAATGCTACATTAGTATTACTGAATTTGTACATTTATATTATTTTAATTGTCATTTGCTACAAGTGGGTGTTAGTTACTGTTTCTATTAGCTGGCAAGACAACAGCAACATTAAAAGGACAAATTTCCAGATGAAGTTTGGTTTTGTTAATGGTAAATGGAGGGAAATGTATTATATATATATATATATATATATATATATATATATATACACACACATACATATATATATATACACATATATATGTATGTGTATATATATATATATATGTGTGTGTATATATATATATATATATATATATATATAATATACATATGATATATTGCAGAAAGATTAAATTATATTTGAACACCTAACTATGTTCTAACGTGCCAACATGTACACAGTGTTTACATTTGGGTTAAAGTAGTCAGTGTAGCTCTAGTTGTGATATCAGATCATGTTTGTTTGTTTGTTTATCATATCATGTTTGTTTTTTTTTTTTTTTTAATGTGTTCATCCTGTCAGATGAACAAACTCCTGGATAGCTGTGGCATTAAAGCAGCCCCCCCCCTCTAGTCTACCCTCATGAGTGTGATGGCGACCACCGAAGAGGTCACGGTGTCCATGGGGGAGGTGGTGATGGTGAAGACCGACGGTGAAGGTGACCCTGACGACCCGAATAAGACTCAGGTCATCCTGCAGCTCCAACCAATCACCGCCGGGTATGTACTGATGCCAGCGTGCAGAGGAAAATTACAGTTCACTTCAGAACAATTTAACACAACAAGCATAGCTACATACAGGAGAAGCCAGCTGATCCGCCATTATGGAGAGTCATGTCAAAATACCAACTATTTTCTTTTCAGGGACGAATCTGCTGAAACGGATGCTGCTGTCATGGCTGTTGAAGCTCATCCAGGTAAGAGGCTGTCACAATGATGTTTGGACAACGTGGAAGTTGTACTCGCGTATAAGGATTGTAAATTACACGTTAGTGAACGTGTGTTTCGGTCCTGCAGACCAAACCGAGGGAGATGAAGTTGAAATCGGCTGTCCGATAACATGCGGAGACTGTAAAGCTGTGCTGCTGGTGAAGAAGTTCGTGTGCCCGGGAATCAATGTGAAATGCGTGAAGGTTGGTATTCATCAGTTCATATAAATACGTGCTGCTGACACGTGTCCCCATATTGAGTCACCTATTTATTATTTATTTCCTCTCACTGTAAACTTGGTGGCTTCAGATCACTGTATGCTGAGTACAGCTGTCAGTAGACGTGTGCCTACGCTGACTAAGCTGAATCTCTCCCGGCTGGTTAGATGATATAAATGTTCTCTTTCATACTGTTTGAAACAGATTTACTCGCTAATTTTTTTAAACATTGGAGTTATGAACGAGTTGAATTAAACAGGCGCTCACGATCATCCTTCATAGCTACTGTAGCTGTGCCTGTAATGAACAGCTAAGTACAACAAATGTTCTGAACCACATGAAATGTTTTATAAGCATCAAGTCGAAGAAAAGAAATCTATCTACGTTTGTCACTTTAACCTTTGAAGCGATGGTCAGCAGCAGATAACAGCGAGAAGCTGCTGTCTTTCATCACCGTGTTGTTCCCTGATGTTGATAATTATCATTGAAGCTCAGCAAATCTGTGCATTTTAAAGACCTCAGGAGCAGAAGTCTCCTGTGCTCTCTGAAAAAAAAAAAAATTGCACATTCACACACCAATTACAACTCTCTGTAATGTGCAGTGAACTGCTCACAGTGTTGAAGAATGCCCCCTTGTGGGATCAGTAAAGTATATCTATGTATATATCTATCTAGAACCCAGCTGTGGTAAAGGAGAGCAGCGCTGCAACACCAGCAGGCTGAGATGAAGGAAACACAGTAAATTACAGTAAAGACGGGCACAGAGTTTGATCAGCTTTCATTTAGCAGCATAGGCAGTGCTAAGGCGTTAGGTATGGGGGAGTTCAATTACTAGAGGGAGAGGGGGGGGGGCACAAAGTGTTGGTCTGGTGCTCCTCACGGCCAACCAGACTCTGGCTTAACAGCAACGCTTACAAATAAGAAAGTCCTCATGTTGCTAAAATACTAATTGCTTAATGAACCTTATCCAGCTGTGAGCTTCTGATTTAAAAAGGACAGTTGAACTTCCTATCAGTCATGTATAAATGTGCTGGTGTCATTAAACTGAGAAGGCGCAACAGAATAATTCAACTCATTCTTCACTCAGATTGATATTAATCCATCTTGAGATGTTTGTTTTCTTGTTGTTAAAGAGGATCACAGTCATACATTGAAAATGGTGTTTGCACGTGTCTGCGAGACAAAAGAGTTCAAACCTGAGCTCATTCGGACCTTTATTATTTTAACCAGCATGTTTTCTTCTCCCCCTCTGCTTTCTCTCTCTCTGCTTCTGGACTTCTGTCCTGCATCTTTCCATGATACAGGCTATAATTAGGAAACAACAGAAACAGCTCAAAGCAAACTCTGCAGGACTTTCCGTGACTGCAGTAGACACTCTCTTCCAGCTAGTTTCAGCTCCTGTGCATGATGTAAAGGAAATTATGCAGGTAGCCTAGGTTACCATATATCATTATTAAAAGTATAGCAATAATAGCTTTAAGTTTGTGGTGAGTATTAATGGTTCCTAGTTGTACACTGTCCAAAAAACAAAATCATGATTTTGTTGAGGTTATTTTTTTCAGATTTTAAAAATACTTCAGTGATAATTATTAAGCTCCGCCTCAGTTTACCAGATAGGAATACATCAAAATACTCCCAGATGGACATCTCACGTGTTCCCGACTCAAGTTTAGTATAGCAAAGTAGTGAATTGTCTTATGCTTCATACAGTTTGTTTTAAATTGTGGTTGCTGCTGGGCTCATTGTGATTGCAGATTGTGCAGCAAGAGACTGTTGAGGTTTTTTTTTTAGGAGTGAACCTCAAAAGAATGATAGACTTTCAATTGGTCCATCCATCCCCCCTTTATCTCTCAGTAATCTGGGTCCAGGTTGTATCGATTTAATTAATCATATTCTGAATTATTTTGATATACTGCTGGGAAGAAATAAAAAAGAATTGCTATGACAATACAATATTTTATTCAGATATTAAGTCAGATTTTAAAATAACAATCTGCCCACATTTAGTACACAGCAGTCGAGAAATCCGCCCCGGAAACTAAAAAAACAAACTTAAAAACATCAAAAATTATGGGAAAAATGTTTTGTATTCCCTCTTGATATAAAATAGTAAAGAGCATCAATCCTGTGTTTCAGCTTCATACATCCAAAATGATTCATAAACCACAGTACACCTATTTTTTTCAGCACATAGAAGAAATATGATACTATAAATGATGTCTATTGTTTCTGGTGTTTCATCATCTACATAATGAGCTAAATTTAACAACTTGACCATCTCTCTCTCTCCACTAGTATGAAGACCAGCTGATCAGTCCCAAGCAGTTTGTGCACATTTCTGGAAAAGCCACTCTGAAGGACTGGAAGAGAGCCATCAGGATGGGGGGAGTCATGCTCAGGTGAGGCTGTTTACTCTTTCAACACTCAGCCAAAACCATATTATACCATATTATTTCATTATTCGGAGTGCTGGCTGGTTGTACGACACCTCATGCTAATTAGTCCTTATCACAGCCTCCATGCAGGCTCATACATATGTATTTCTGCAGACGTAAGGAGCAGAGATGTGACTTGTCTAGAATAAATATCCAACATATGACACCATCAAATAGTCTGTGTGGCTTTCTGAGCAGAAACTAAGTAGATCCTCTCTTCTGAGCTGTAAAGAACATGACAATAAAATCTCTCTGAGTTTTATTACATTTCCTGTCCTGTTTCTGTTCATCAGGTTAAAGCTGCACTAATCACTAATTTAATATTGACAATGTATCAAGTAACCGTGGTTAACGTAAAAGGCGTTACATATTGTATTTCATAATGGAAAATCTGGCTGTGACTGCAGTTCCCCTCAGCTCTATAGATCTTTTTAGCCTCTTTTAGCTCTTTATTATAATGAAGAGCCCATCATCAACCTTGTTTTTAGCTTAAGCTGTAAATTATTTCAACTACGAGCTGAGAAAAGTTGAGACTTTATTATCCTCACAGGGGAAATTCACTTGTTTTAACAGCACAAAAGTAGCCTGGTGTTATTAGATCCAAATTCACTGTGCTGTAACTGTTAAGGGAAGTTTCCAGTTGTTGCATCCTGATTGGCTCGGCCTCGGCCTAATTTTGAAACTATTGCAGCAGCCTTGACCAATCAGCATTGACCACCATATGATGCATGTTATCTAACGAAACTCACCCGAGTTGTGAACAACAGAGAGCCTTCCTCAATGTGAGCAGAGTTTAATGTCATGTCAGGAAATGACTTTTTGTATTTGTATTTTTATTTTTATTTGTATTTGTATTTGTATTTGTATTTTTATTTTTATTTGTATTTGTATTTGTATTGCTCCGGCTTTGATACCACTATACATGGTAGAGTTGCTACAACTGTTCACATAGTTCATCAAGCTTTATCACCACCGACATTGGAACTACTTTTGGAAACAAACACTTAAAAACGTCTTCACACTTCGTCACCCTCACTGGCTCCTGTTTGGTCCGTCCTTCTGATTCTGATGAATTCAACATTAATGCAAAGGAGGTTTACTGACTATTACTACAATATAGACTGAAGCTGTGAGCAATAGGCAGGCGGAGCCACTGAGGCATAAAGGTGGAAGAAAGTAGTGAATATGTAACCAGGAAAAAAAATTCTAAAAACATACAAACTCTCAACAAATATGTACATTTACAAAATAAACACAAATATGTAAAATACACATTTGGGATGGGGCTTGATTTTAGAATGTATTATATCATAATAAATCTAAAAGTTTATGCAACTATTGTCTTGTATTAAAAACTATGTTTTCCCTTGTTTTTACTGGTGCCTGGCAGAGACACTGCACCTGTTAAAACTATTCCATTAAGAAACAAAAGAGGAAGAAGAGCACGGTACTAACAGGTGTCAGTGAAACATGTGTGGCGCTGTGAGATTTGATGCTACGGTACAAACAGGAAAAACACCTGAGGGCGACTACAGAAGAAGAAAGAAGTTGTGTATGCAGCTCAAAACTATAAACAAAAATAAAGATGCAGGAAATACTCTCCAGAGAAACACAAAGAGAGAGTGTGACTGTAAAAGACTGTAGCTCTGAAAAACCAACGCTTCTGAAGCTTCATATTAACTTCACATCAATGTTCCACTCCAGGTAATGAACAGAAAAAGTCGCTCCAGCAAGCAAAACCTTATTTAGAAACCCACAAATATTCTACTGCACGACTGCTCTTCCTGCACTGTGGGAGGCTCGTATGTGCTCCTCACATGTTTTGTGTGAACTGCTCTGAATATTGCTGCCACTCAGGCTGTTTGTGTGGGCAACTCCTGCACATGAATCAGCCGCTGCACTTTATGCAGTCGCCCTCGTCAGTTGAACTGCCAAACAAGTGGAATAAGTGTACAGAGTCCGAAAGGTTCTCCACTTGCAACCAGAAAATGTAACTCAGGAAGTGACATATCAAATATGGCAGGTCAGTTCTGAGGGATGTGAACGGTTTTGACAGCATTGATGGTGTCAACAGTGAAACTAAACTCTTTTTATTTCCTTCATCTTTGCCCTCCAGAAAAATGATGGATTCTGGTCAGCTGGACTTCTACCAGCACAGCACACTGTGTACCAACACGTGTCGCAGCACCAAGTTTGACCTTTTAATCAACAACACACGCTTCCCTCCGGACGGCAGTGGGCTCACTACGCCCACGACCTCTCAGGGTGAGAATATATACAGAGTGTACTGGAAAAAACATGTCAAAGGAAACTTCATATGTATTTCAGGCACATTTGGGTTGCTTTATATTAAGTGTGTTGGCAGTAAAACAAGTTTAAAAACCAAGTAAAAAAATAAAAATCAAAGTCTTCTCCATGATGTCATTTACAAGTTACATGTTTGCTGTTTAGTGCACGTTTCTGGTGAACTTGATGACAGCTTCATCAGGTTAGACAGACATACTTCCCTGATGACTCACCTCTGATCCCAAAGCTTCTTCAGGTTTTTAGGATGCCAGCTGAAACATCTTCAAGAAACTAAAAGAAGTCCAGTTGCCTTGTGATAAAACTGACTGTGACCTGGACCTCTTTTTTCACTGTTTTTGAAAGCTCAGCTTCACTAAGCCCGGCCCACCGTATACAAAACACTATAGAAGTGTGGGAGTCTCTCTGAGGGCGCTACAACCTGTCATGTGACAGAAAGGGGAAGCTCAGCTTGAACTTGAGCCAGCCAGCTACTGTACGAGCATGACATCATGTTGAATCACTTGCTAAAAGAATGCCCTGTTATATTCCATGATATTAATACAATATTGTATGATAATATTAATGATAATTTGATAACCACTGCACCGATTCCCTCCAGAAACCTAGAGAAATCCCAAACCAATGTTCAGAATGAATAAAAGATGAGTGGTTTGTTACAGAAAGAAGAGATCTACCTGTGATATATACAGAATAAACAGTATAAACAATAGATAATATACAATATATAATATAAAAGAGACAGTGCACCTTAAGATGGTAGAAGTAGACAAACAAAAAGAAGCTCACTGCTGTACTGCTTCTGTTCCTGATCTTCCCCTCACATGTTGTAGCCTTGAGAGTCTCCCAGAGACGAGCAGCAGCGGCGTCGACAGAAGTGCCGAAGATCCAACTTCCTCCAAAACAGGCATCCTCTGTTTACAATATACAGACTCCCGCTCTGTTCACCTTATAGCTGACACACAAGCACAGAGATTTTTCCGGGTCAGTTTTTGTGTTCATCTATGATACAAGTGTAATGTGTTATCCCATGTGTAAACTGCAGCTCAGGTGGTGCTGGGTAACGGTGGTGCAGTGGGAGAGGACCGAGTCGAAGTCCTGAGTGGGAAGTCGGAGTGGAGCTCGAGCTCGCTGGAGTCTGCAGACAAGAAGGGATCAAATGAGATCTCAGGTTACATCCCAGCTCAGATCTTTACATTCACAATGAATATGATATCAGCTGGAGAGCATTCATTCATATAAACACAGAGACTCGTCTGTGCCGTGTGTTCGTCCACAGAGGACACGCTGAACTTCTGGAAGGGCATCGCTGACGTGGGTCTGCTGGGTGAAGTGGTGACCAACATCAACACGGAGCTGCTGGAGCTGCTGAACAGCGTGCAGCTGCACAGCGAGCCGGCTGCCTTACAGGACACAGGTACACTACTACGCTAACACCTACTGACTGCTGCAAACAGAAGCGCGTGCAGGCGCATGTGCGTGAAAGAAATGGAAAGAAAGAACAAATTCAGCTGCTGTTGGAAGCTGATGGATGAAAATCCAACCTCAAACGGCTTTAAGAGCGGTTTCTGTAACAGTAAAGACCGTACATTATGCTTTATAGTACAACCGCTGAGTTTGTTCCTCCTTTCTGACTGACCAAGTGACCCTGTGATTGATTGCCGCACTGATCCCAGATTCCTGTCTGGTAGAGGTGGCGGTGCTCAGTAACCTCGCCCAAGTCTTCGGCCTGCTCGACTCGGTCAAGAAGATTGTGGAGAGGAGGAGGCAGCAGACGGATCCCAGCCAGGAGCAGATCCTCAGCACGCTCACCAGTGAGTACACAGCCAGTACAACACTCCCCTCCGGGAGACACCACCGATCCACTGAACACGTCTGAAACATTTTTATTAACTCGTTTTCAAATGTCTTATTTGTCTCGTTTGTTTTGTTGGTAATGAGCTGTTTTATTTTCATTCAGTAACCAAACAGATTACTGCAGTTACAAAATATACTGAAGAATGTAGCTTCTTTGATTGAAACACAGTCGGCCATTTTAATTGTGATTTTGGGACTCGTTACCAGACAAGCATGACTCTGATGAAAACTCCTCTCATTAACCATCAAACGTGAGCCTCACGTTGTGTCGCTGCTCTGTGATGTTCATCAGCTTCACCTTGTGTCTGACTGGAGGGACTCTGCTGCAGCTGCACTAGAGAAAGTGGAAATAATCTCCTTTTCCATTCATTGAACATCAATTAAATAAATCGCTGATGCTTTGAATTCATTTAAAGTTACCTGAGATTGAACTCGTTGAACTGCTGCAGGCCACAGACTACAGGGCAACACCTTACTTTAACCTGCTGAATGGTGCATGAATATTTACACATTGTGAGTACCTGTCATGGAAATATGGCATCTTATAGTTGTTTTGTGGATTTTAGATCATTTAAATCTGTTCACGACAGCACTGCTAAGTTATCTCACATTTGTACACTTTCTTTCCTTCGCTGATGCCTGTTAGAGAGAGAGGGAGATGAAGGGGATTTGTTGGCTGCAGAATGATTCATTATATTTCACATTTCTGTTGCTTGACTCTGAACCTTGTTGTTGAACATCAGAGCAGCTAAAACAACACAAAGGTTGCAGTTTCGTTACCAGTTTTTAGTTGTAATAATTACAACGTCCATAGCAAGTCTCTGTGTTGTGATAAAAGATAACCCGTCTCTGCCTCCTGAACGTGCCGGGTCTATGTTTGCCAGCTCGCGCCTCTCAAGCATCAAATTCACATGTATGTGACTGCGCGTATTTGTTTTCATTGCTCCATTTCATTTCTCGAGCTTTCTCTTGAAGCAGCAGTGTGTAGGATATGGTGGTTCCCCTCTGATAGTCAACGTGTTGAATTATTAGTCGGTGGCTCCGTCAATGGAGGTAGAGGCACATTTCACACGCAGATATTGAACCCTCGGGTTGAAGGGAGTTTAGTTGGACACTGCAGGCACACAGAGGAGAACCAGGACCAAGCTGCTGCTCCGCGCTGAGGTTCAGGTTCTGAGTGGCGGGCTAAGACCGGGTGTCGCCGGGCGGGAACTCTGCACTGGTTTCTGTGTGCATCCTCATGTAAGTCCATCAGGCCTTGGCGAGGGGGTGGGGGGCACAAAGTTGTCGAGAGCGAGGCCCAGACTACGGAGGGTTTTGCACTGGCACTGAAGGGGTCGGACTCGTGTGCCTCAGGAGACTCGCATGGAGGTCCCCGGGGGAGCGACTGAGTTCAACACCTTCTGCCACGCGCCCCTGGAAACAAGAAAGCCTCAGCGATCCGTAGAGAAAGGAGAGAACACTGCTTGTTTTCTAAGTGTCAGGTAGTCCGTATGATAAATAAACATTAACAGAGTCAAATCTTTGTATTGAACATCCAAATCTGATCCGACTGACAAAATTGAGAGTCGACTACAGCCTTCGTAAAACACGGCGGTGACCTGCTCCCAACCTGGATATTTAGAGCTCGTTCTAAGATGACACAAACCCAATGATTAGTTTGAGGTGAATACACACTAATAAATGACACACGAGGGTGATGACATGGTTCTGACCCGTCCTGCTCCCTGAGATCACCCACACTGTTTTTATCCCGCTGAATGCAACAGCTCATCGTTCTCATTTACATATCTTTCTGTTTTTCTTGTTTGATGCTGGAACTGGTGTGAAATATGATCACAGCTCAGAAATGGACTAATATGTTTACCGGCAGTCCCCACCAAGGTGGTGAGCGTCAGGCATTATTGCTACATCATCTCACAAAATAAAACGCAGCCAACATAGTTTTCCAACACATATTTCTCTGATAGAGTGAAATAGAAGTAAATGACAGCAGCTGTGTCGTGAGATCGACTGTACTGACATCTAAAATGAGTGATGACACCCAGCGCTCTCATCTCCTGTAACGACGAAGATATGAAAACACAGATGGCTGTCCAACCTCGGAGGACATATTTATGTGTTCCCTTTACCATCTCTGGGCTTCAGTTGTTTTTTTGTTTCTGATTTATCTGCCTCAGTGTCCCTCTTCCTGTCTACAGTTTGTCATCCGTTAATGCAGTTTCGGGAGAAATTAGGAGTGTTTGTTTTGTTGCAGAAGATCACCCACTAATACAAACACGGCAGACTCGCAGTGGCATAAAAATGAGACCGCTCGGAGCCGATCGTATTTCAATTAACCTCGCAGACCTTTTTCAACCTGGCAAGAAAGCAAATGGAAAAAGTGTGTTTATGCTGATGGAGAATCAATGGACGACACCACACCGCTCCACCAGCACCGAAGTCACTGTTTGGAAGTGAGGGAGAGGAAGAGTGATGCATCAATTAAACCCCGCTCACAAGTTGTTTATGGTTACATGTGTCCCTCAAACTTCAACTGTAACATCAGCATCACTGCCAGTTCACAGTATTCAGAATTCTGTCTTCAGCTCTGGGTGAAACATCCTGAATACATTATCTTGGATACATTTTTCCGAATGTTTGTGGTTCACCTGTAAAAATCGTTCAGTCGACAGGAAGGAGGCTAATAACTGTCAGCCACACATCAAAGAAAAGAGTTGTGTTCACTTTTCTTTGCATCAGAACGGGGAAATAAATATATGTAGAATGTAACTACACGTAGAGTTGGAAGCAGCTACTTCAGGCTTGGTTTGCTCTGAAAGTAAAAGTCCTGTTAAAAAATGTGAGGTGACTCACTTCTCCAGGGTCGATGCCTGTGGACATAAAAACTTGAGGGCAGAAGTTGCCTCTGACTCCTGATGTGCAATTTGGTAACAAACATCTATCTAGTGTCATCGGTAATGTTGCATTTAGATTTTGTACAACCGCCGTGTGTTGAGGAGTCGGTATTTATCATCAGAGGTGGGAACCTTTGATGATCTCGTGATTCCATTCGAATTTTCATTTGAAAACGGAGCAGTTCACTGAGATGCATCAGAGTGGTTCACTGAGTTGTTCAACTTTTGTTTCACAGCCACTCTGCTGTAACGTTCAACATCACAGGGCTTCTGAAGTGAAGCACATAAAAAGTTATTTTCTTCGCCTTATCTTAGTTGGCTAAGTTTTGCAAAGTGCTGCAGTGTGTGTTGGTCAGCTGGTGTCAGTTTGTTAGTGCAGGAGTTTGTTGGTGATGGGATGTAACTTATTCATAAAATACTTCCCCTTTATGTTGCAAATCAAATTATTGGCGGCCGTGGAGCCGCCTCGGAGCTGTTCACAACAATGTTATTAACTCACTGAAGTTGATTTCTGTTATTGGATTCAAAATCACAACAGATAAAAGAAGAGACGTTTTGTGTCTCCCACATTTGTCCTGTTAGCACAGTGTTTGAATACTAAATGTGAAACAAGACGGATGACGTTTTTATTAAGTCACTGTTTATGTTTGGAGACTGGACTTGGCATTTGCTGGCTTAAGGGTGCCCACCATGTCTGATGAATATTGATGTCAAAGATCAATATTAGGCCGTACACAATCTGTGGTGGGGAAAATGAAATGTTTGATGCTTGATGATCGCACACTGAGTCATTGTGAGTCCTGTTGTGTGTCTGCAGACCTGGAGGTGCAGCTGGAGGAACAGAGGAAGCAGCAGCAGGTGCGAGCGTTTCTCTCCTGCCCGCAGCCCGCCAAAACCAAAACTCCCACCAAGCGGCCGACCAAGCGGCCTCGTCTCCAGAGGCCCGCCTCCACCACCACCCTCCTGACCTCGCCCATCACCCAGCAGGCCGCGCTGCAATCCCAGCAGTTCACCGTCCTCTCCCCCATCTCGCTGTCCTCCGTGGGCCAGCCGTTTACCGTGGCCGGCCTCCCCATCGCCTCCCTGGGCCAGTCCTCCAACGCGGTCACCCTGCTCCCCGCCGGCTCGCAGCTCTTCACCCGCTACATGGTGACCGGAGACGGGAAGGCGGACACCATCACCTTGCACCCGTCCTCGGGGCTCACGCTGCTGGGCACCACCGCCATGCAGGACTCCAGCCAGCTGGGCACGGTGGTGAGCCCCATGGAGCTGGTGCACCTGAGCCAGCACACCGGCGGCGGCGATATGGTGCCCATAGAAGGCCAGGTGGTGGACGGCACCATGCTGGTGCAGCAAGAGGTGATGCAGGCTGAGGTGGAGGCCGGCCAGGAGCACACGGTCATCGAGATCAACCCGGCTCCGGTGGAGCAGGCGGTGGGAGTGATGGAGCTGCAGCTGACCGAGGCGCCGGGCCGAGACGGGGCCACCATGGTGGTCCAGAGCGGGATGGAGGTGACGATGGCAGCGGAGTCGGTGGAAACGCAGTGCCAAATGCAGGAGGCGCAGACTGAAGGGGTTCAGGGGCTGCAGCTGGACGCCAGCGGACAGTTGTCAGGCGTCCAGATAGTGGTGATAGGAGACAATTCTCAGGAAGAAAACAAGGTCAAATGAGACTCACTTTTATTTTATCCAGCACAGGTAGGAACTCATGGCTGACAGACTCGTGAAACTGTAAATATCCAGAATTTCCAAATTCACACACTGCTTTGGCCTCAGACTGAGCACTAGCGTACATGCTCCTCTCAGCGTGTTCATTCTTACTGAAACAAACAGGCATCACAACAAAGAACACGAATGCCTCCGTTTGTTTTGTATTTGAAGGATAGTTCTGGTTTATGACAACTTCGCTCTTATTTTTGGAGTTCTGGCCGTCATTTCTATTTTCAGTATTTATCCTTCACTCACCGAACTGCAGACATCGTAAAGCACGGAGACGTTGCTGGGAGGAGAGCAGGGAGGTGATCAGACAGGCTGTAAACGGGCTGAGACCTAACCGAACATGTAAACATCCACCGCGGTTTACAGGCTGACTGATTCGCTGAGGACTGTGTTTCCTGTACAGTGATGCATCATAGGTCCTGAACCAAACCTCTACGCAAGGGTTATTTTTGTGGAGATGATCTCGAACTAAAGTATGTCAGCACGTATCACGTACAGTCGATCTGCAGCTACTCAATCTGGAGCATTTACCACAAATTTGCTTTTGCAACCAACGAGCTAACGTTTATAAAGGAAGGTTTGACAGAGCTGGACTGTCCCTCTACCAAAACCTCTGTTTGTGATTTTATCTCCAAACTTTGGACAGACTCTGTTAAACAGTGCAGGAGGCGCTCAGTGAGGCCTGCTGGTGAGATGGATTAATGCATTTAAAGACTTACCACAGGCCTGTCTCAGATGAGACAGGAATAGTGCGTCGGTTAATCAACTACGTGCATGTGCACTACGTAAGCTGTGTTTCAGAGAAAGTCCCATTTTTATTTTGCCGTCATTATAAAAACCGTCTGTGGTGCAACAAAGTTTCCAGGTTTATTAATCTGGATAATCTTTGTCTTGTTCCCGGCCTGCGTGAGCGTCTCCTCACTCGTACGGTATCCCGGTGTCCACGAGGGTCTGTGTGACGTCCTCACAGCAAAACGTGTGACACAAGCAAACTGGACACTTGTTTTGTGTTCCGTGTGTCTGTCGTCATGCGTGTTCCAGATTCACAGCTCTGTTCTCCTTTTCCTATTTCCTAACATCCGGCCAAACACAGTAAACAAAGCAGCTCTTGTTTTGCTGCCACGAGGTCTCCGTCGTGTTTCTCAGTGTGCCTCCAGTTGTAGTAGAAGCCTGTGCAATTACACTGACGCCCACAGAAACCATGAAGTTTGTTGTACAGATATGTTGTTCTCATAAAGCTCATCAGTTATTTTCAATTACTCTGCAGATTTTTGAAAATGTTGAAATACCAGCAAGTTTACTGATAGTTTCCTGTAGCTCAAGCTTGTGTATTCCAATAGCTTGTTTTATTTGACGCAAATCCCCAAATCTAAATATTTTCAGTTTACTGTTACATATGACAAAGAAAAGCAGCAAATCATCACGTTTATGAAGGTTGAAGATGAATATATTTGGAACTTTCATGAAAACTCGACCAAAACAATGCATCTATCGTCCATACATCATCTAATACGTTTACTGTTGATGAACCGATCGTTGCAGCTTTAATACCAGTATTATTATCAGTAATGAAAATGACGGCCAAAACTAAGAAAATTAGTCCTGCGTTGTGGTAAACCATAATTTTCCTTTGAGCCTCCAGGAACAACCTGAGGACGAGACGACGCACTGCAGCTGTGTGCTGATCAGCCCTCATCCTCGTCCTCGTCCTCGTCCTCGTCTTACAGACTCGGCAGCAGCCGGCTGCAGATCTCTGCTGCCCGTCGGACTCTTTACCAGGAACAGTGTTGGCGGTACGGGAGGCTGGGAAAGTTTGCACTGTGTGTTATTGTCGTAGTTTCGCACCCGAGCTGTGTTGGGTTGTTTTTGCACTGTGTGACGTCCTGCTGGGACGACAGGAAGACGACGACGCCTGCTCTCTCCACATTTCTTCAGAATAGGGCCACGCTATTGGTCCCATTGTTTCTGTGCAGCGGTGAATGAACACAGACCGAACTCCTCACTGAAACTTCATCGCTGCTGCACTTCTTCTCAGTGGTTTCTTACTGCCTGATAGATCTTTTTCCACTATTCTTTTATCGCGAACACCGATTTGCTTTAGTTTTCTCAGTATCATAGATAGTGTGAGCTACTGGGCTGATTGTTTGAGTCAGGATATAAAAGAACATATATATACTTAATGTCAAACTTGCCTGTATTTTACACTTCTAAAGTAGTGTTTTTATTTATTAGTTTTCAAACTGAAAATAAGGGCCTCTCTGTTTAAGGTGCAAACATGAATTAATTTGAGTTCATGGTTAGAGCTCACATCAGCAAAGACCTGTTCAAGACTTGTGCTTTTCCAATAATTTAATTTAACAAATGAGGGTATTTGCATACTGACTTTGTAATGTGTTTTAATATCAGATTAAAACTTAAAGAAACACAGGTGGGAGTGGTTGTTTCAGTGTTTGACCAGCAGAGCGCGCTGCGTGTTCGCTGCACTACGGGCTCAAACATGAGACCAGAGCTACAGCTGCATTAAGAGACGGTGGAAATAGTGCGCCGCTGTAATCTCGGACTCCTCCGTGTGTCAGGTTTATTGCGGTGGACGGCATATAATCTGCGCCGCCGAGGTCCGTGATGGGCAGGCCTCTCTGGAGGATGAGCCGTGCTGACAGGGCACCGGGGCTCGCTTGGTTATTACATTTCCCTCTTCTTGTAGCCCCCCTAACACTCCCAGACAGGCTGCATGAGGGGAAGGCATCAGGATTCGAGTTGTACAAGAACAAAGACGCGCAAATGTACAAACCAGAGGGCTGAAACACACACCGAGATGAACTAATTGTGTGTGTGTGTGTGTGTGTGTGTGTGTGTGTGTGTGTGTGTGTGTGTGTGTGTGTGTGTGTGTGGGGAGTGTAATACGAGGGAAACATCATCATCAACAGTGGCTGAATGCGATGCTACTCGGGGGGGCCAGGTGGGGGCTAAAAGGTTGAGAAACTGAGCCTCGGGGGTCATTGTGTGGTGCAGGAGGAGAGGACACGCTGTCTGAGTAAATTACAGACATGTTCCACAGACTGTAGATTGGATTTCCTCAGGCATCGGTTACATGTCGGAAATGTCTCGGAGGCTCCTGAGGGCTCGGAAGGCGGCTAAAAGACGGGCCGACGCGGCTGTGGAGCTGAGAACAGATCCGTGAGCGTGACATCCAGTAGTCGGTGAATATTACAGGCTTCGAGCTCTACAGCATCAGAAGAGACTCATAAAAAGATGAAACTCTTATGCCTGACTTCATAATTCAATGATAGACACGGTGACAAAAACATGCATGTCTGTCTTTTACATGCTGATTGTAACCAGGCCTGCTTCCATCGTCATGACATTCCTTATGTTTCGCTTGATGACTACTGAGAGCAAGAGTTTACAATGTTTTGAAAACTTTAGCAAATATTTCTGGGTTGATGATACGAACCTTTTATACCACATGTACCTAAAAATTAACAAGTTCTTAGTGTCTACTCCAGAAAACATGATTTAAACCACTGCATACTGAAAGTAGTTCATTAACTCAATGAACTAAGATGGAAAAATACTCAATTTTGATCATCTGCATTCATTTTTTGTTAACTCGGTGCAGCTGAACAGTTAAAAAGACATAATTGTGTTGGGTAATGTTACACACATACATCAAATCTTTAGGGAGGGCCTTTTCTACTCATCCAAAATAGAAATAGTCAAATTCCCTTTCTAGCATACTTCTACAACAACCCTGAAACACACAGGGCTTAGTGTTACTTTGGAAAGTCAACATGCCTATCGTTATCATGTACTGCTTGTTTTCACATCCAAACTGAGAGTCATTTACTCAACTGAAAAGAAAGATAGAAAATTGCTCAATTTTGATGACCAATTGTTTTACTTAAGGCTGCATCTGTTTCATTTTTGGTCTACTTCGGGCAGGTGACGAAGCTGAAAATGGCCGACTGTGCTATGGCTAACGTGTTCTACGTATCTAAAGTAGAAATTGTTAAATTCCTAAGAAGAATACCAAAACAATCTAAAACTTAAAACCATTGGATACATTATTGACTTACTGTATAAAGTTGACATGCAAATATGTTAGCAACAGGCTTAGTTTAGAGTTTATTTCTGGCGAGCTGACGACTTTAAGTCCAATCACACCACCTTTTAGCTCTGTTCTGGTCTCCACCAACTCCTGAAGTAAATATGTAGCTTTCTCGCTGCGATGCTCCCCGGGTCAGTCCCTAACTTTGTCTGACCGGTGTTTTCGGTGTACAATAGCCTGCGTAGAAACTGTGAATGCACTAATATCAGCACATCATTGGTAACGGCTTTAAAATGAAACTGGCATCAGTCCAAAATGAACCTTTCTGTCATTATGGCGGCAGATAAAATTATGCTTAAATATGCCTGAAGATATGTTCTTTCAGTTGGCTTTAATTGCTCTATGGTTGTACACTGCAACTCCACACAGTCCGTGTAGACAGAGATTACATTTGATTTATTTGGCAACAAGTGAAATCGCTCCCATTTGCCCTGGTTGAGCCTTATGACAGAATTGTCTCATTGGATCATTAGGATTGTCTATGGACAATCTTATATAAGCTCAGTTGAAGAAGTTTTTGTATTCATTTTTAAAAAGCATCCTATTTTTGTCTGCATCTGCCAGTGACTAAAAATCCAAAATACTAAGTCCTCCATGAGCAAAAAGATCTGAAAAGAGCTGCAGAGTTGAGTGATAGTTCTTTGTGGGTTTGTAATTATACGTGACACCGTAGTCAAGGCATGTATTCAGTTGAATTGTTAATAAACAAGACAGATCTGCATTCTGTAGCAATAGTAGCCTTGAGGCTGAGCACATGCATAATATTAGAAGTGGATACATGATTAAAAGATGGCTCTGATCATGTGTTTGCCTGGCGTATGAGACAAAATCTTTTTCTACCTTCAAGGTTTGCTCCTGCATTATGTGGTCCACTGCATTCATCAGTCTTCCCAACAATTTGCAAACCAAAGTAGCTTAATCCGCTCAGAACTTTGCTCAACGATGTTACAACCTAATTTCCAGATTTGTGATTTCATGATGCAACTTCTCTATTCACATTTGTTTGACATTTTTCAAAATAAAAGTAAAAACATTAGGTTAAATTAAATGCTTTTGCATTAGATATATTGCTTTTCAAGCTGGCCTTCAACCTCATAGACTTTACAATGCAATGACATGGAAATCGAAATAGCCTTTCTGGACTCTGGAAAACTTTTACAAATATAAAACCGCCATAAATTAAAGAATCCATAATATATAGAGCATGAATCAATCTCGTTTGCAGTCTGAGGTATGAAGAGTTTTGCAGATATCTTTTTTTACAAGGGGCCATCAAAAAGTTGTGAGATCGCTCCTGCGTACAAACAGAAAGCATACAGGATTGTGCACGGAGCAGGTGGAGGTCAGGTTACATCACTTGATCAACGGCAGCACCGGTGTCACACACATTTTTGTGACCACTGGTGTGTGCGTATTTGTGACGTTTCTTTATGGACTTGAGCAGAGAGTGCACTGTAAACTTTCTGTCACCTCAGCAACAGAGACCTTTAGGTTGGTCGGAGTGGCTTTTGTGTTTCAAGACGGGCAGAGCATCCCGGTCCAAGACCAAAGGAGGATGCTAGCGCTTTTCTTCAACATCCTTGGGATTGTGCACCGTCAATTTGTATCTAACGTTGTCGTGTCGGTTCTGATGTTTCTGCTTTTGAGTCCTAACAGGGGACACATTGGACACAAACAACATGAATTGTAGCTGGAAGGAAATAAGCTCCATCCATGGACTATATAAAAGAGGACGTAGCTTGCGGGTGTGAAAAATGAGGCGGACGCGTAAGTGCCTTCAGCTGTAATACCACAGGGTGCCTCTAGAGGTTGGCTTCAAAAAGCCTCCGGCTCCATAGACTCACTCGTCTAGTGAGTCTCAACTCAACTAGTCAACTAGTTTCATAAAATTATCAGTCAATATAAATTCTCCAAGAGTTATCTCTGTGTTGTTAGCTAAAGTCGCGCCTTCTTATTAGTTTTCTGGAGGTCCATCTGAAAATAACCACATCATGAATTATAAAATAAGCTTTAAAAAGATGTGTTTTTGGGGGTGTGTCTGTTTGATTGACAGGCTTGTGGTGCAATCAGGTTACAGCTATCGGTGGACGGGAATAGTATCGTCGGGTTTCCAATCTGATAGAGTCAAATCCACCGCTCGCTCCCAGCTCGTCCAAATATGGTCACTTCCTGCTCCAAACTGCTCCAAATTCACACACTACAGTCACAGTCTTCTTCAGCCTCTCAAATATGGTAATTTGCTGCTTTCCTCTGTTTAATGTCACTCCAAATGAAACAAAAGAAGCAATCAGAGGACATTACCTCGGGCTCTGGGACCTCGCTATTTGGTATTTTCACATTTTCCTAACATTTTACAGACAAACAATTCAGTGATTAATTGAAAAATAATCTTCAGACCAAGAATGAAAATTATCATTAGTTGCAGCCCGACTTTAAATCACAAGAAACGAGGACTGGATTGCAGCCCAGGACTTCTTCTTTCAGAGGGAACGAGCAGCGCTTTAAAGCTTAACTAAGCAGGATTTAAAACCTTCCTTATCGGTCTGAAGTGGCAATTATGGTGAAGTGGTGAGGGTGGGAGCTGCTGCCAAAAGATTTTATAGACCATCTTCACCTCTACTTCGGGTCCATGCGATGTACAGTTTACTGATGTAACATAACGTGATTTCTGGGTAGCGGTGGGGAGGAAACACCTCTCAGGGTTGCCAGATCATAGGGTTGCCAGGTGCAGCTGTAGGGCAGAGTAAGGTGTCACAGGATCCTCAGGAGTAAAAAAAATAACAACTCAGGCGTAAAGCCCAGCTGGCAGCCCCGAGAGGATGAAATGTTCCTTCCTCTCTACATTCAAAAAAGAAAAAATGATACTGGAGACGTTGCTGTTCTGAGAGCCTCATCAGTAGAGGCTCTAAATGTAAGTGTTAAAGGATCATTCTTAGGTGCGACATAAGACATTTTCACCATTTTTTTGTTATTCTGCAGCTAAATGTGAATTGATTTGCTGAGAGGCTGCGATGGCAAGTTGTTTTAACATATAACAACGAGACTGGATATGTATTGCAGATATTGTAATTCAGTTCTTCTTTGTCAGAAACAACATTTCAAACATCCACGATGAAATTCTTCCTGTCTGCAGTCGTCACTTCAAATATCCACAATGTCATTCTGCCCAGGACAAATGACATCACTTTGCCGTCTGTGTGTATTGTGTTCGTCATGACAGATATCTGCAGTACAGTTCGGTGCATCTGCAACTCTGCAACGTCTTGTCTGCTTGTTAAAAACTCAAAATCTCAATAACTCTTATTTCTGTAATTACATTCTGAATGGACGGAGTGCAAATTGAAGATATCTCTAATTTAAACTGTCTCATACTGGAATTATGATGAGTCAGAATTAAATTCTAGATATCTGAAACTGGGATTACAGCCAGTCATAATTCAGTCGCAGTTATCAGCAGTAAACATTGCTGATATTTGCATCTGATTAGTAGATATCTGTAATGACAGACTACATACAGATGAATGGGGAATCTGACGTCATTTGTCCTGAGGAAGAAAGTCATCGTTGATATCTGAAATGTTCGGAACTAAATTACAGACATTTGCTACAAACATCCAGTCTAGCTTGTGAATATTAAAACAGTTCACATGCTGGTGTCGTTATTAATCATTCATGAGAGTTTGGCAGAGATCCAAAAGGTAAAACTGGAGTGATGGTGAGATTGTAAAGTGGCAGAAGGGTTCTGCTCCTGGTTCGGTGACACAGATTATGTGCCTGATAATGGTGACCGGCTATCAGACTGTAACATCATTATGTCATTTTAATGCCATTGACATAATTTCAAGAAAAGTAGTGCACTAAATATATATTTTGATTTATATATTTGAATTCATATATCTTTATATATTAAAGGTCAAAGTAATAAAAGCTTCTATCAAGAGTTGAGCTAACATGGCCACCGCTAGTCTGTCCAAATAACAACAGGGCTCGAGCCATCCAACCACACGTGTCCAGATAAATGAACCTTTCCAGAGTGTCTCCGCTGCTGTGGACGAAGGGGGCGGGCTCAGTCTCACAGCGGTCAGTCTGGTGTGTTGGAAATGACATGATAGAAACTGAAAGAAAAAAGAAATGAATTCTGTGCAGGCTTTGGTGAAACAAGCATCATGTGTTTAGTCACAAACAGCTGATTTAAGGCTCCAAGTTTGCAGTAAATCTCTCCTGTTTTCTGCACTGTCCAGCTGTGCGCGGCACAATCACACAAGACATTAACTAAAATGAATGAAGAGCAGGCAGAGATCCTCAGATGAACAACTAAGTAAAAAAAGGTCCAAAACGAATGAACCTGCTCAACTGCAGGCTGCTGTTTGAATTTATGTTACATGAAGTGGCAAACAACGCATGCGATGGACTTTCTTTTCAAAATGGTGCAGGGATGTTCAACATCTCAATGTCCACATTTTTGGGCAACAAGGGAGGTAATTGATCAATTTTTTTGCAGGTATTATGTTTCTGTTGCTAATTATCAAATTCTTTGTTAAATCTGAGTCTGAACTTAAATTTAGTAAGATTTAAGAAGTGTAGTCATTTTAACCCTTCCAAAATGTTTTAAATAATGTTATAGTGTTCAGATGTGTCTCCCTAAACTAACTGTTCTTATGTTTCATAAATGAAAAGAAATTTTAATAGAAATATACATCAAAAATAATAAAACATATTTACAATATAATCAACCAAGACCCGACGTTCACTACAAGGGACATGTAATAAAAAAATGAATTAATAATATTTTAGTTTTTTTTTAATGCTTTAACATCTTTCTTTCAACCACAATACTTAAATTAACTAAAAACATTCTAAATTGCATCTCTGCATCTGTTGATCCTTCAAACTCCTCTGATCTGTTACCACTGAATCTGAAACATAAGATGCAATAAAGTAAAATACCTGCAGTATCAGTGTGCCTCTGGTGAAACTACTGACACCAGAAGCTGAGGTGTTGGTGGGCTGCTAATCCAAGCTACTGTATCATCCCAAACACTCCACTCAGTCTTGCTTGAAGGGATTTCTGGCTCTGAGGACCACTATGTGTTTACAGTGCAGACAAAGAGGATTGTCGACCTTGTCTGTTTGTGTGTGTGTGTGTGTGTGTGTGTGTGTGTGTGTGTGTGTGTGTGTGTGTGTGTGTGTGTGTGTGTGTGTGTGTGTGTTGCGGGGTTGTAACCGCGGCTGTAGAGGGAACTAATAAACCCCTGGCAGCCTGCGCCGCCATGTGCCGCCGCATCGCCTCCCTCCCCTCCCCTCCTGCCCCCCTCCCCGCCCTCCCTGGCAGCCATGTTGGCGCACGCCTGCAGCAGAAGGTGCGACTTTCCTTCTCCTGACAGGCAGACTTAAGGGGGAGGTGGGAGTGCCACCCCCCACCCCCACCCCGTGAGCGATGACGGGGGGCCCAGCTGATGGACAGAGGTGTTAACCCCGTGGTCGGGCGGGGAGAGATTGCGGTGTTCTTGTTTACACACACTGAGGCCGGATTGTCACCTTGTCTGTCAGGGAAACAGCCTATCTGCCTTCGTCTTATCTCGCCGTGAAACAGTCAGCGACTCTGTTGGAGAAACCTGCTGCAGATTCACGTCACCATAAATCATTTCTTTCCACCACACCATTGTGGCTTTCCCTCCAGATACCATCCTCCTCCTCCTGTCTTCAGATCGCCGGCACTTTTTTGTAAACTCTCCGGTGTTTCAGCTGACGATGACCCCGTGACCTCATTCTCCTGTGAAACACTGAAGTGTGTATTATTTCCATAAAACCTGCATTGAGATGAAAACTTACCATGAGGACACAGTGGGGTCAGAAGCACTTTCTGAAAAAGAAGTGTGCAATCTGTAAACTTTTGTACCATATACATATTTTTGTATGTAAATTGTGCTGATTGTTAATTTGTGTGAACTGTTTAAATGTTGTAACCTTGCACAGAATTAATTTTCACTTCAGTAAAGTGGATGCTGAGCATTTAAGTTGTGAAGGACATTTAACTCTGGCTTTCGTTTTACAATTAAACACATTAAACACAGGTATTTGTCAGCTTCAATGTGGGAATTACAAGTACAGCAGGTGGGTTAAAATGAATTAAAAACACAGGAGGGATGCACACAGGAGCAAATGAAGCGCACTCTGTATAAGAAGAGTTTAAAGAGCCGGAGGATATAAAGAGGCTGTGTGGATGTGCTGCAGCGGTGATGGACAGTTACACTGCTATAAATTTCAAGGACTGAGGGGGCGAGAGCAGCCGAGAGAGGAGAAGAGAGGAGTCCCAGGAGCTAAACATGTTCATAAATTGATGACTGCTATTGTAGGAAGCAGAAGTGGAGAAACAAATTGAAGAGCGAGAGATGAGGATTTTTGCAAAAAAGCTTGTCTGTCTCTTATTCGCTCATTAAAAACGCAGGAGATAAAATGTTATCAATGGCAGAGTGGGACTTCCTACTTAAAATTAAAAAAGGCAAATTCGTGTGTGTGTGTGGTGTCAAGAAAAGATAAGACGGAGAAAGCAGAGAACACGAGGCGTGTGGGGGTGGAGTTAAAGTTGTGGTGTTGTGGTCAGATAGAGGAGATGTTCTATTCCTGTATGCATGACTGACTGTACGAGAGCACATTTCTGTACGTGCGTGTGTATATATGTTTTTTTGTATTTCACAAGTGGTGCTTAGTCAGTGTGAAACGGCTCACACAGAAGCACAGCATGTCTCTAAATGACTACCAGAATACAGTGGGTGCTATTGAGGCTGTAAAAAGAATTTCAAAGCACGAGCAGAGAACTCTATGGTTTATCAAATGACTAAACCTCAGTAAAAATCTATTTTATATCTTTTTCAGAACGTGAAGTGAAGCTGAATTGATTGTCGTTGGGAAAGTGGGACATTGAAAAAGCAAATTGTTTACAATACTCTAGTCTGAGAAATTCTGTACAGCACATCATAAAGTGGGCCGAATTCTGGGTGTTTAAATTCAAGTGTAAATTGTCCATTGAGCTTTGAGACAATGCGAACGTCAGAATGCTAATGTATACTAAGATGCAAATTCAATTCAATTCAATGTTATTTATATAGGGACATATATATATCAGGACACGTAACACAGGAAAGTTCTTACAACAGAACTTTACAACATTATACAGAGGAACCCAACAATTCAACAATTCCCACGTGAGCAAGGAGGAAAAAACTCCTCTTTAACAGGAAGAAACTTCCAACAGAACCAGGCTCATTGGTGGGCGGCCATTGGCCTCGACCGGTTGGGGTGAGAGGAGCGCAGAGAGAGAAAAGAACAGCATAGAGATCCAGCATTATGTGTTCCCATTAAGCCTCCAGAAACAGCCGTGCGGCCATTTCAGTGGTCAAACTTTCTGCAACTTGTCCCACCCGTGATTGACTGAGGTCATGTTTTTTTTTTTTTCCATTTTCAATACACTTTATTTCCTGTTTTATTTTGTTACTAATCCTCTCCTATCATTTCAGGTGTCTTGACTTCTTGCCCTTGTGTGTGATTACCTACCTCCTCCCTGATTCTCTCCTCCTGTGTCTAACTGTGTAAATAGTCTGCGTGTTTCTGTCAGCCTGTTCCAGTTCATTGTTGACCTCCGTGCTGTTTGGTTCTGGTGTTATCCTTCACTGTGTTCACGGTTCCTGATCCTCATCTGTACATTGACTCGTAGCCTCAGGTCTCGCCCTTTGTCCTATCGCCCTTCTTTTTCACTTCTTTTTGGAAAGTCTCTGCCTCATCCCTGTGATCAACTTCTGCTCTGCTTTGAACTTTGTGAAAGCTTTGAGTAAAGGCTTTAACTTTTGGGTCCGGTGTGTGATTGCTGTGCATTACACAACCTCCATGTTCATCGTGTGATGTTCCAAGGTTACACTGCTAATATGGCTGATAGAAACAGCATCCTGGGAAGTCTGATTCTCCTGTCAACAATTGCTTTATTGGCACAATCCGGCCGAAATATCCAGTCGTACCCAAGAATGGTTGAGTTTTAGACCACCTGGTAGCATCGTGTTTGGGATCATATAAGATCTCTAATGCTGGCGGTTGTTACAGTGTCTCTTATTAGTTAGTATGTGAATAGATGACAACAAATCTTAATAAAGGGCAAACATTTTACATTTGACCTGATGGTGCTGCAAGATGTAGTAAAAACAAACAATCATCTTGAGGGGGACAGGACTGTCCAATTTCATGGTAATTCCTTTAAGGAGACATTTCACTCAAAACCAAATCATCCTCACTGGAGGAAAAGTCAGAGTCTTCAGGATTTATCTCCGGAGGCCATGAATGTCTGTATGAATTAATGCCATAGTTGTAGAGATATTACAGTCTGGACCAAAGCTGTGTACTGACCAGCTGAATCAACAACAGACCTGCTGCTGTGTCTGGAATTAAACATTTCAGAAGATCAACTCGTTTCTTATAAAGATTGAACACTTTGCATGTACATGTATGCGTGCAGTGTTTCTGTGACAGCCCAGGCTCAGTTAAACTGATGAATGAAGCTTTTTCCCTTCTTGGAGCTCAATTCAAACCAAAACACTGTTTTTATCCCAAACACAGCAAGAAACAGATGGTGGCAGCAGCACTGCATGTCATTGTTGCCTTGAATTATACCCAGAAGGGGAAGAAGCACTGACTGTATATAAAAAGGGATGTAGATTCTTGGCCGGAAAAGTGAAGCCAGTGTTGAAGGGCCTTAAAATGCAACACCACTGAGAGCTACTAGGGGCTGGCCCCGGAAAACCTGTGGCTCCAAAAGACACCCATTCAAAAATCATCTTCTCTCATGAAATACAAAGTCATTAGAGTCATTGTGGTGTCATTTGTTAAGTTCACTCCTTCTGATCAGTGTTCTGTTGGTCCTTCTGAATCAACCTCTGTAGATGCATGTTGTTGTTGTTGTTGTTTAAATTCAGCCCATTTAATATAGATGTAGTCTCTGAACTCAGAAACCCCAGTTATTAGTTTTTTTTACTCCAGACACTTCTCTTCTTTTTTATCTCTGTGTTTATGAATTGAACATACAGAACCTTCAAAAATGCTGTAAAGGTCACAGCATGCTGTTCTTTCAAGCTGCACTCAAAGGCAACATCACACGGCTGTCCTTATAGATTCATAAAGACTGCAGCTATTTCCCCCAAACTTTTCTCCTTCAAATAATAAAAAAAAAGACTGAACGATGGTCACAAAGGTGGGATGTCTCTCTACCTCTCATCATCCGTGTTTCCATAAACTCCCACAGACTTTCTAGCGTGTCACGTCTTAAGCAGGACTGGTGCATCCATCAAAGCCTGATCGAAGCGAGCGTCAACGTCAATGACTTGACGGACGCCGGAGGTGTGAATTGATGTGCTGTTTCAAGTGGAAAAGATATGATTTACTGCCTGACGCCGTGACGTGCTGTGTGGTGTTTGATCACGGTGGGTGTAGATCACACAGCTGGGCCTGAAGTACAGAATCCAGTCCACTTTAATTTGGTGAAACTTTGGTTATCAGCGGAAAAACCTCCTCTCACACAGACCAAGACAAATTAAAACTTCAGTGGAAGTTCCTATCACTGAGTCTATGAACTACCACCCAGCTACCCAATGCTGCGCTCAAAGTGTAGCGTGGAGATGGAGTATGATGCTAAAGGCAACAAACGTTTCAACATTGCTTTCAGAAGATCATGTAGTATCACTATAAAAGCAGTAAAATAGTGTTATATATAGATTTAATAATCTAGTTGGTCTTGTTTTATCAAGAATGGGTCATCTACTGTTTTCTCAGGCAGATCATTTGACTTAATTGAAGTAACATTTCTTGCCTTTTCTTAAAAAACACTTTTGTCCTTATTTGATTTACTTATAAGTAGATAAAAGGAATATGCCATTAAAACATCCACTGCAAGGCTATACGTGTTATTTTAAGCAGTTTGTCAGGAAAATAATGTTTCAAGCATCACATTGCAAATCGTTCTGTTTGCTGATAATTAACTCGTAGATCTGAAAATATGAGATGATTTTTTTTCTATCTTTCAATTCATGGTATGTTATGTAGATGGCAGTTTGTGGGGGCTGTGGATCAGATGATACAGTGGGTTTAATTGTCCAAGCAAATTTAGAAGACAAGAAGCAGATGAAAGTAAATCACATGAAAACATTGCAACTTTGTTGACTGGTTGTACTTGTCCTCTAGTGGATACAAACCATGGATCTTCGGCTCTCCAGAGAAGATAACTTACAGACTGCACCACCAGGGACACAAGCACAACCGTCTAGTAACTTGAGACAAAGACATTACATTACAAATTACAGGAAGATATTGAATATCACTGTGCGCTCACCGTTTAACCAAACAGAACCGCTTTGAAAACATGTGATATCTGGTATCCAAAGAAGGCTGTCTGGAAAGTTGAAGGAATGATACTTCTGAATTGACTATAGAGCCAAAAGCTTTAATGCAATGCACAGGATGCCCTGAGAATATTTCAGCTCTGGAGGACGTGATTTTTCCACTGGTATTAAATCAATATCTCCAAATTTCAGTGTATTTTTCTTGTATTTGGGCTGAGGTTTCTTGCGGTGGTTTTCAAGATGGCACGTTTTTTCACCAACAATACTGTAATTCTACTTGTTGTAAACACGTGAACTTAGAAGTTTCTGAGAATCCAAACCAGCATTTTCCCATGTTGGTGGCTCAAATGAACAAAACATAACTGCATAACCTTCCACAAGAGTACAATTTTGCTCCCCTTTGATTTCAGTATGTCAAAGCACGCATTGATTCAGCCTGAACTCACAACTGAACTTTGACTTGTGAAGTATCAAATCTCTTTAAGTCCAATTTCAAACAAAGGGCATGCTCTGTTGTTTCAGAAGTATTGATTGTTGACAGTGCAAGGACAGGGAAAGTGGGTTGAAAGTGTTTGAGGAAAATGTGCGAGTCTCAGGAATACCTGTTTTTTCATCTTTTCACAACAGCAGAGAAGTAAAGTTAGAGTGGCAAGTTTTACCCCAAAAGGTGCTTTCATACAACAGGTGGCTGCTGCGTCTGTCGCCCGGCCATGTCAGAGTTCTGTATTTGTATCGCTAAGGTGATTAAGACCCTTTACCATTTACATAACTTACACAGAACAGAAAAAAAACACCATATCTACAAATATACAGTTGCATACAGCATATACAAACTTCTATTTTACCAGACCAAAATTGAAATAAATAGAATTCCAGATGTAGTTCTATCAATGCAAATGAAATGTAAATGTGAAAAAACTACAAACTACAGCTGGACACTCTCCACCCTAAACGGTCGCCATCTTGACTACGTACAGGAAGAGGCGGGACCACCGACTTAAAGAAGCTCCAGATTTTAACAACACTACTTTGTAGAAATTCCTGCACTTCACAAGTCAGAGTCATAACATGTACAGCACTAAGGGAAGTCTGTCATTTGGAAGACAGCACAATTTAGCTGGAAATAGAAGCAATGGTTTTGAGTGTGACATATTAAGACAGAAAGTTTGGCTAATTCTAATATCCAATAATTGTTTTTTTGGTCCAGGTCAGATAAAAGGTTTACGTTGTTCTTATTTAACTGATACGCAGCCTGGTGAAGAGAAGCATAATTGAAGGAAGTCAGAGTCCAGTAAAGTTCACAAACAAGTGGAGCCACACTAGCAAGTTGTGACTTTCACGAACTGCTCCCATTATGTGTGCATTAGAAATAAGTGATCATGATTGTCTGAAAGTACCCTCAAACAGTAAGGGTTTCTGGGTAATGAAGTCCTTCCTATGAGGGACCTATGAAAAGGAGTCCTGCAGAGTCTGAGGTCATTGTCAGGATCTCATTTTACTCTTTCCAAGAAACCGACAAGTACAAATTCTGTTAATAATTCATTTTAAGATTAAACAGTTTACTTAAAGCACTGATTCTGATCCACAAAATTACAGTATGAACACAGTATTTCCTACTGTTTATACAACCTTTTAATGGATCCTTCTGCGAGCAATTGGAACTGAACCATTAAGGATATTGTTTCCAACATAAATTGAATTGTTCTAATTTTCTTAAATTTTTTCCTTCTTCTTTGGTCAAACAGTAATCTGATAGGCTATATCTAAAATCCTAAAAAAAATAAACAACAAAAACCCAGACAGATCTGATTCAAGACATGAAATGCAAACAGTTCTATTTTGGTGAGAAGAACTTTTGAAAGGTCGCAGTCGGCACTTGTGGCAGTGTGTTCCAGTTATTTCCGTACGTTGTGAGCGATTGTATGGAATATGTTTATATATAGGTATATATATCCACAACTTCAAATGGAAAAAGAGAAAAAAAAAAACCATGCATTCGTATTATAAAACACCCTCTCTGCGCACACAGTCTCTCCACCGCGAGGGACTGATATTTTTAGTCGTGCTTTTCGATCAACCTGGCTGGCCGCTATAATGAGGCGAGGGAGATGGAGGCTGGTTCCTTTCACAGGTCAGCAGACTGACAAAGCCCAGCGTCCCGGTCTGGACCCGGGGAGCTGTCTGCTTGCTGGGGTTTGTGTGTGTGCCTGTATGGAAGTGATCTGTATTCACCTCCACCGTTGTGGCCCGCTCCTGTTTAATATGGGCCTGCTGTAGCCTCCTAGCCATCATCTGGCACCGCAGAGTTCATTCTCAGCGTGTGTTTTTATCAGCACCCCTAGGGGCATATGTAATTGCTCGGTGCTGATGAGAACAGGCCCGGCTCAAAGTGCCATCTCATTCCGCAATTACAGCCGCGGAAGTGCAGGGGCGGAAAAAACAGTGAAAATCAAGAAAGTACCTGGTGCGGCGTGGCAGGTGAAAGACTACGGCCTCACCTCCTCCTGCTGAGCCGAGCCGGGGCTGATAGAGCACTAAAAGTCAGCCATCTCCTTGGGGATAAAGAGTTTTTAAGCTGTTAATCCTCCATCTGTGGATGATTGAGGTGAACATCTGACATTTGAAGCCCTTTAAGTTAAACTTTCCAAAGCTTACGGCTGTCTGTGTGTGTGTGTGTTCTGTGGCACTGCAGCTCTACCGAGACAATAAAGGTGGTAAACTTTCAGAGAGGAACTTCCTGTGTCCTGTGTGTGTGTGTGTGTGTTGTACACACAGGAGGAGGGACGTGAGTGGCGCTCTTGGCTGGACTGTGACAGCTCGCCGCTCCTCCGCTTATGAAAATAAATGCTGACGAGTGTTGAACCGGCCGGGGCGCTCGGGTGTCAGCTGGGGAAGAGAGACGGCTCTACGGGCTGACAGGCCGACGCGCCTGGTTTGCATTGAGATGCATGACGCAGCCCTTCGCCTCGGCCGCCTTCTATTCAGATTCAGTGGCCCCCCGGTCGCTCCCTCCTCGAGGGAGGTGGATGGCGGTTGGAGCGGAGCTGAGGCCAGGGCGGCCGAGGCTCACAGCCAAGGCAGCATGTCCTCTATCAGTATTCCGCTGTGACGAGTGCTGATGTCGCCCTCGCTGTCGCTTCGCCTCCCTGCAAAACTTCAGCCCGTCTTTGTTTTGGTCTGTCGTTGCACTTTTCTTCTGACATCTGAAGCTTTTGCTTTGAGGCTGTCTTTGCACGAGAGCATGTTTTTGTGTGACTCTCTGCATTTGAATGTAGCTGAATATTTGAAGTGGTCCACTGCCAGCCACTTCTGTTTACATGCCTTTCAAATTTAATATTTAAATACTAATACTAGCAGGTTTCCTTAAAAACTAAACTTATTATGCAATTTATTCATAAACTCCAAGCCTGCTGCTGGCCAGTCATATAGTCAATATGAAGGGATGGTAAAACCAAGACTTGTCAAGATGAGGTAATGTTATAATTACCTGCCCTG
Source organism: Brachyistius frenatus (assembly GCF_029030835.1). NCBI lineage: Eukaryota > Metazoa > Chordata > Actinopteri > Embiotocidae > Brachyistius > Brachyistius frenatus. The sequence continues at coordinate 768,603 of NW_027210700.1, forward strand.
GTCATTGATCTGAGTAAGTTGTCTCATGGCTAAACATGACATGTTCTGTCAGAGGTTTCTTCCTTTTGTTGGAGGTTTTTCTCCCTTAGAGAGGAGTTTTTTCCTCCTAGCTTATGTGGGAATTGTTGAATTGTTGGGTTCCTCTATATAATGTTATAAAAGTTCTGTTGTAAGGACTTTACTGCGTTTAGTGCATTGAAATAACCTGTGTTGTGATTTGGTGCTATATAAATAAAATTGAATTGAATTGAATGTCGGGATGTTGCAAAACCACAAATAGAAACTTGATGATGGCAAAAGAGGAGAAGTTCATACTCTGGAGACGATGAAGATTTGCATCAAATTTGATGCCAGTCATTTGAGACATTTCTGGTGCTGGACTGAACAGACAGCGGACCTACTTTCAGATCCCTTGAGCCACACTGCTAAAACCTTAGTAAATGCATTATATCCTGTGGTAGCTGTTTTGGATTGGGCTTTAAGAAGGGCACTAAATAAATATCACTTTACTCTTTCAACACTTGTTTCTTTTAACAGGAAGAAACCTCAGTAAAAAAAAAAAAAAAAAAAAGCAGACTCAGATGTGGGTGGCCATGTGCCTTGATCAGTTAGGGTGAGTGGAGAGAGAAAAGAAGAGCATAGAGAGAGGAACAGGTTGGTGGGACCAGTAATCAGAGATCAGAAACATGCCGCTCTAGAGCAAAACATACCTGCAGAGAGGTACAGGGAGAGAGGACAGAGAGGGAAAACTACATTCTTCCACCCACCAGACGTCCTCTGGCTTCCCTCCTGTTTCCACCCACCCCACCTGTTTCCAATTCCCAGAATCAGCTAAAGTCATATATACCTGCCATCTTGCCTTTGCTTTTTGTGAGACTGTTGAGAACCAGTGTGGTTCCTTCTGTTGTTCTGCCCTTGCAGTCCAATTCCTACTTGTTCCTGTTTTCTGCTTGTAAACTTCAATTTGCACCTAAATAAGCCCCTAAATCTGCTCCTGCTGGCCTGGTCATGTCTGCACTCAAGTCAGCTATGTTGTAAATTTCAGGATATGTTTGGCTATTAATATGAGCTATGCTCAAGAACATGGAAGTGATGCTATTGGCAGTTATTGATGATCGTACACCAAAGGCCGGAAAAAATGCGGTAAACCACCTGTGAATTTTTCAGAGGTAAAAGAAGAGAAAGGTGTTTGTCCTCCATAGAAGACAGAGTTGAAGTGTTAAGTGACCATACCTTTAGCTGTGGGCTAAGTGATGCGTTTAAGGACTTTACAATGGATGAACATCTGAGACACCGCCACACGAGGTGAGTCACACTAATTCCTTTTGCATACATGTATGTCCAGGACCCACAGAAGTTCTGTCATTTGGCTTCAAAGTGTTTCAGTTTTGTATGCAGAAAAAACTGTGTTTCTATTGCAGTGTATCTAAAAGTACAATTCTAAAATGCCAGTAAGAGCATTTCTATCACACATAATAGAGGCTGGTGGCAACAGTTCAACTCCAAACACAACATCAGGTACAGTGAGGTAGCTCTGCTCTGCCTCTGGCTCTGGTTGAATGACGGCACATTATCTGACCTGAATTTGACTCCTGATGAACACATCTTTTGGCAGTCGGTGAAATAGCTATTTTTCTTTTTCAACTTATCAACCCAGTTTGCATTAAAACACCATATGTGACCTTTTTCTACATTTGTCTCGTGCAACTTGCAATTTTTGTAACAGTTCTGACAATTTTACACCAAAAAAAACATAAATCTGTAAAAATTGCTTCTCTATTTTTGAGAAAAGATGCTGCAAACATCAACCAAAAAAACTTCAGAAATCCTGGAGGATGTGATTAATTCTGAGCAGTAGGGTCAGAGAACCACCATCACAATTTTAGAAAAACATTTTTAAAATTGTTAAAGTTATCCATTTGCTTTTAATATGCAGTGTTGGAGCAGAAGCGTAGGATTTCTGTTGCTCTCTACATGCTTCATTTTCTTCTTTTTTTTGGTTCTTGCACTGCCTCCTGCCTTATAATTTGTCAGAATCTTTTATTCCTTTGACTGTAATCTCTTTTTGTTCTGTGAGCTCCCAGACTGCGACATCAATTTCTCATATTGATGATGAAAAGTCCCCCAAAGGTTTTATAGCAAAAGAGTTATTGTATAACAATACATTTTCATGAAGTTAAAAACTTGCTGCCCTCCCATGGTTTAACTTCCCACTGTGCTGCAGTGATGTACGAGTGTACTACAGGACACGGTGACATCACAGATGGGTGTGGTTACAGGTGCAACCAAAGCACACTCTCAACCACAGCCTTTATAAACGGACTTTTAAACCTGATTTAATCTCTCCATAAAACAGAACAAGCCCATAGTAGAGGAAGTATTCATTTCCTTTACTCAAGTACAAATGTAAAAGTACAACATTACAGGTAAAAGTTCTTTATTACAAAAGTTACTTTGTATTTTTTATGTTTTGTCACTTATCAATCCACAGTCTGAGTACACACCTCACATATCGTACATTAAAAGTGCTCCGTCTCGATGAAGCACTGCCTTCATCCCCCCCTTCAACATTAATCATCGGCGACTCCATAACACGGGATGTGCGTTTCTTTAATGCAGTGACGCACTGTTGTCCTGGTGCCACTGCCCCGGATTTCTGGGAAAGCTCCAGGATTTACTTCTTTCACTGCCATCCTCCATACATAGAGTGATAGTCCACGTAGGAATAAATGACCCTGCCCTTCAACAGTCAGAGCAAATCAATTCTCATTTTAACCAGATTTTGTAACTTTTTAAAGTGCCTGGGAAAGTCTGCTATTATTTCAGGTCCCATTCTCACAATGGGCCGCGGTGCTAGTCGTTTCGTTAGGCTGGTTTATCTCAACGATTGGTCCCTGCCGAGTTGGCTGTGTCTCAGCTTACTTTAAGCATGCAATCGTCCAGGCACTTCTGAAAAAAACTAACCTTGATCCATCCCTTCCTCAAAACTACAGGCCTTTATCCAAGCTGCCTTTCATTTCAAAAATTGTAGTGAAAGTTGTTGCCAATCAGCTCACTGCTGCTTTGACTGCAGACAACATCTTTGATAAATTTCAGTCGGGGTTACGTCAGAAAACTCCACCGAAACAGCTCTTCTGAGAATCTCCAATGACATAATGATGTCTGCTGATCGGGGTAATTGCTCCATTCTGGGATGTTAGCGCAGCATTTGACACTGTTGAGCACAATATATTGATTGAGAGGCTCAGGCAGTGGGTGGGTGTTTGTGGTACCGCCCTGAACTGGTTCTCCTCCTATTTGTTGGATAGGTTTTCTGTGTCGTGGGTCCCTACATGTCTGAAACAGCAGCTCTGTCCTGGGTCCCATTTTCACCCCCATTTTATCCTCCCTTCACTGGTTGCTCATCAGGTTCAGGATTCAGTTCAAAGTCCTTGTTCTTACTTATAGAGCCCTCCATGGTCAGGCCCCGGAGTATATAACTGACCTGCTCCATCATTTTACAACCAGTAGGTCACTTAGGTCTTCTGATCAGAGCTTACTGTCCCCGTTTAAAAGCAAAAGGTGAAACGGTTGCTCCAACTCTATGGGACGCTCTTCCCCTTGACGTATGTTTGTCCGTGTCTGTTGACGCCTTCAAAAAACGACTTAAGACATATCTTTTCAGCTCGGCCTTTGTCTCACCTCATAATATCTAGTGCTTGTATTTCAGTAGTCTGTTGTTGTCTACTGTGATTGTAGGTTGCTTTCAATATTGTTGTATTCTGCTGTTACTTCTGTTGTGAAGCACTTTTGTGACTTTGTTTGTGAAAGGTGCTATATTAAATAAACTTTCTTACTTAAGTAAACATATTTTAAGTATAATCAGCAGATTGTAAATAATGTATTAAATGTAAAAGTACTCAATGCAGAAAAATGCAGTCATGTTTTATCAACTCTATATGTTTGTTTTTATCTGCAAATGGTCATTTAAATTTAGAAGCATCATGAAAAGAAAATACTCAAAATAATGTGTTCTAATGTGACATCTTTGGTCAGGGTAGAAGCTGGTGAAGGAAATTTGTTTCCACTGCCTTTAAACCATCAAGCAGCCTAAATCCCTTATTTATGTGTTAAATGTTTATCACAGTTAATGCAGTTGTCTGTTTAAAACCGGTGATCCTGTTGTTGTCTTACTGCCTGTTCTCCTTTAAATGCAAGGGGACAACTGTTGCTGCTTTCTCAGTCAGCATCTTAATATGAGCAACATAAACACACTATTTTTAAACAGTCCTAGGCTGTAAGGGCCTGATAAAGTGTGTGGGGCTTATTTGGAAAAAATATCTTTCACAATTCCTTTCATCAATTCACAGTTTATCAATGTTTGAATCACAATATGATGGCAGTTGTGAGGTTTGGAGCTTTTTTTTTACATCATGAAGCACAGGCTGACATAGCAGATAAACTATTATCATTCTGTTGAATGGTTAACATAAATGTCAATCCATTCTTAAAATGTATTGGGATGATAAGTAGCTGTGTAAAACTATGGTAGGACACCACACTTCACATTCTGTTCTGCTAGGTATATAAGGTAGCAGTAGTCTGCGTCTCTGTATCCACACACAGCGCCTCGACATTGCCCTTATTAAGTGAAGTGTTCTTTTGGAGGGGAGATTGAATGTGTACATTCATCATAAAGCTGCTGTGTGCTTGATGTGGATGTGCATTCAGCAGAGAGCACACAGTTGGAAAGACGCAGGCAGGGTGTGTTTGATTTGTGCAGGGTGTGTTTGATTTGTACAGGTCCTAAAAGATGGGGAAAAAGAAGGCCAGGTGCCTCTGGACTATGTTTTAGGAATAGCTGAGGTTTTGTGGTTGATGAAAGACTAAGTCTGCATTATAAGATTTGTTGTTGTTCATTGTTAACAAGCTGATAAACATTTTTACATTTTATGCTGTCATTTAGCGAGTTTACATTCACACTAGTTTTTTGGTCATAGTCAGGTTTTGAGCATGCGGTCATACATGCGTGTGCTTTAAAGGCTCGGATGTGTCACTGCTGCATGTAAGTTCATGCAGGTTCCTCCAGTGAGTCTGCCCGAGTTGTTTTGTAGCCATTCAGTGAAACCAAAATTGGATCTTTTGGTCACCCTCATACAGTGTCTACAAATCTTTTTACATATCAAAGACTGTTTATACGTTTTGGCAAGCTCGACTGCACAACATTTATTGATGTATTCATTTTTTTTTGGGCGGGCACAAAATCTCAATCTGGTGACACACACTCTTTATGTACAGTACACCACTGCAGATGGGAGACTGTCGGTGTGTTTCTTGATTTAGTTTTAGAGAAAATTAAATGTAACATCTGTTGCACCAGCTTGCAAATTCTTCCATTACATGTCCGCGTGACTGAATGATGAAGTTTTCTTTGTTGTTTAAAAAAAAAAAAAAAATGACACCATTTTCATACTGTTGTAATGTGATCATAACTGGTAAATGAGTTCATTCAAGGGACATTTTCACCAATGCAGAACTGGTTCTGCCCTGGTTTGTAAATCAAAATTGTATTTGTGTCGTGTTTTCACGAAAAAAAAACAAAAAGTTGATTCATGTTGGAAAACACAAAATAGTAGGAAATTAAGCACAAACCATGGTGACATCATCAGTGGGTGAATGTCTGTAAGGGGAAAAACTATAAAAAGTTCTATGAAATACTTGAATTGATGTAAATTGCATGATTTGTGTTATCGAGATATATAGATAAAAAAAATGAATCGACTTGTCTTCGTTGAGCTATGTTGACAAATATAAAAGTCAAAATCCTTGTATTAGGTTAGGTTAGGTAGTTACTTTATTAATCCCCGAGGGGACATTTTTTCGCTACAGCAACATACAGAAGCAATAAGATAATAATAGAATAATAGAAAAGCAATAAAATAGCAGTAAAAATATAAATATAAAATATAAAATGCACAGTATATACAGTACAATATATATCTATATATATTATATACAAACAACCAAGAAACACAGACAACGGTGTTATTGTTGTGTGATGGATTTTGCCAGAGGTGAGTTATTGTACAGTCTTATTGCAGTGGGCAGGAATGATCTCCTGTATCTGGAATGATCTCCTGTATTAAAGAATGATCTCCTGTATTAAAGAATGATGTCATGTATCAGGAATGATCTCCTGTATCAGGAATGATCTCCTGTATCAGGAATGATGTCCTGTATCAGGAATGATCTCCTGTATTAAAGAATGATCTCCTGTATTAAAGAATGATTTCCTGTATCAGGAATGATCTCCTGTATCTGGAATGATCTCCTGTATCAGGAATGATCTCCTGTATCAGGAATGATCTCCTGTATCTGGAATGATCTCCTGTATCAGGAATGATCTCCTGTATCTGGAATGATCTCCTGTATCTGGAATGATCTCCTGTATCAGGAATGATCTCCTGTATCGGGAATGATCTCCTGTATCAGGAATGATCTCCTGTATTAAAGAATGATCTCCTGTATTAAAGAATGATCTCCTGTATTAAAGAATGATCTCCTGTATCTGGAATGATCTCCTGTATCGGGAATGATCTCCTGTATCAGGAATGATCTCCTGTATTAAAGAATGATCTCCTGTATCAGGAATGATCTCCTGTATCAGGAATGATCTCCTGTATTAAAGAATGATCTCCTGTATCAGGAATGATCTCCTGTATATGTCCTTGTGACAGCAGAGCTGGAGGAGTCTTTTGGAGAAAGTGCTCCTCTGTCCCTGCAGCAGGTGGAGAGGGTGGTCAGGATTATCCAATATGGATAATAGTTTGTTCAGCGTCCTCCTCTCCACCACCTTTTCCAGACTATCCAGATTGTAGCCGATGATGGTGGTATTGTTGTTTGTGTAGACTTTTAAGTAAACAAAATCCATCTTCTTGCTCGGTTTTCCCTGAACTACATTTGCTGTTATGGTGACGCAATGGTTCTGCTACAAATTGATGGAAAATGTAAGCTGGTTTCACAGCTCCAGAACAGTTCTGGGACTAAAACAGTCTCAGCTGATCACCCACAGAGGTGTTAAAGTAACTCCACTGCCAGTACCGGCTCCTCTGTGCTTGACTGCTCTCTATCTGTACTGATGATGACACTCAATGCAGCGTTCTAACCATAGCCATGAAACTGCCATGATGTCATCTTTTAATGCAACAAACATGAACAATGGAGGACATGCAGGGATGTTGTTCTGGACTCTTGGTGTCCTTTTGTTGGTCACCAAGCAGAGGAACATCTTCCCACCGCACCCACAGACCACCGCAAGGTTTGGCAGCTTCTGTTAATCGAGTAGTTCAGCGAACAAAACATTGTGGGTGCTGTAGTAACTTGGCTACTTTGGCCAGTTCACAATCACGGGGTGACACAGTGATGGTAAGTATTTTGTCTCATCAATCAGTGGTCTGCAGTGTTTTATGTTACTTTTTTAATATGGGCTCACTTGAAACCTCGGCAGATGTGACACCGAAATAGTACAGGGTACCATCGATACATTTTGCCCAAAGGAAAACCAAAGGGCGAGTAGTAACTGACAGTGGAAAAGAGGTTCAAGATTCTAGTTTGGTGCAGAACAGCAGTGATTAGAAAAAGTTCTGTCCATGCAATTTGTATTTTATTCACTGGTTTTGTTTGTTTTCAAAGTACGTCACTCACTATTATCACTTCTAATACAGCATGCTGTGTACGATGTTTCCATGCTGCCTCCTCAACTCCTTAGCTATAAGGGTGAGTACACTTATTACAGTCATGGTCTCTGATACTTAATAACCACCCACACATTCCCTTCCCTAACACACCACTTTTATTTTTCCTTTTGACACTGATTAAATTCCCCCGCAAATGTAACTCAGGTTTATTGGAAAATTGATGTTTGGGAATGAAAACATTGTCCACAAAGTGCTCTGTAATTACAGTGTTGGCCCAATACAACGGTCTACTGAGTGGGCTTTCTACCACACTAACTGAGCTTTACTACAACAGCTTTAGATTGTGGTGCACTCAGCAGATATTTTTTTAATTTACGTGGACTTGGTCGGTGAACAACACGCTGCATGTGAAAAGTCGGCTCAGAGATATCGGTTGTGTTTGAAGATTCACATGCTTTGCTCGAGAAAAATCTCATTTCTGGAGGCTGAAAAAAAAATTTGCTGAAAGTGAACTGTGTCTTGCTGTGACAGCTTAAGTAAATTGTGTTGTCTATGATCATACATTTTTCTATAACACCAACTGCTCTACTACAGACATAACAAAATGGACACAGGCTCAACTTCACAATTAAAGTTTGTTAACTTTAAGGTCGACTCTTGTTTTGATAGAATTTTGCTGAACATATAGAATTGGAGTGTATAAGAGGTTGAAACCTTCATTTCACCTCGTACAAGGTGACTTTTGACTTGTATCCTGTCAATGTAAACCCATTTACCTGGACATGTGGACACAACTGACCATTTGGAAAGGAACTTTTCGCTTCAGTGTGACTTTCAGATGAATAAAACATTTTGTGCATCCATCTGTTTGTTTATCTGATCTCGTCAACTAGCTTTTCAGTGGGGTGTGCTGCTGGGATGTCGGGGCAGCTGACAAACTGCTGCAGCTAGCTGACACGTAACCACACAGGGGTGAGATGGGAAAACAAATTATGCTTTTAACCAATTATACACCAATCAACCGTGATTGTTGTTTTGTATAATGACAACATGATGGATGTTAGACGATCCAGGATCAGGGCTAAGCGAGCACTCGCATTAGAAAACTGGACTGTAGACCACTGGCCATTAGTTAAAGCTTTTATCACCACTGAGTGTTTAATTCAATTTTATTTTTATTGGCATGCAGTTAACTTGCATATAATTATCTTTGCACTAAATTAGTAATTGTTCTGTCAGGCAGAGGCGGCCTTAGCTATGTTTCATCTGTGTCAAGTGAAACTGCCATGGGGTCCCAATTGCGATGTAAGAATTGAAAACTCCACCGACTTTTGACCACAACAGCGGTGGTTACTTCATATTGAGATGACGTACTTTACTCCACTCCACTCACCAGTGGACACTCAGCTGAGTCACATTTCTTCTCAGGTTGCTTAGTCGTTTGATTGCCCTCCTCTGGCCCACTGATTATTTACGCTGATGTGTGACATCGTCATTTGCAGCACCATATAACGTTTGATGTTTTGTGTAGGCTATTTGAATTAGGGTTTGTTGAGCTACCCCAACACGGCATGTTTTATCAAAAAATGAAGGTAATTTCTACCAATCACCAACATCTATTTGACGTAGTTGCTTTGTTCTTATAGGTTACGTAGGATCTGGGCATGCTGGGTAATGGCAGAGGAGGAGTCCAAGGGGGACTACTGGGAGTTTCCAAGCATTCCCTCTGAAAATGTGTTTGTGTTTAAATACACGGTTCTAAACTACCACAAGTGTCTTGAGGCGAACAGTATTCGGTTTATTGTTTCTCAGTCTAACTCTACTGTTTCTAGAGTTGCACGGTTAGTTGTCGTGACAAGTCTATAACAATCTATGGGAATGTCTACCGCTGTGTTTAAATATGGGCAGTTGGGGTATATAGACATGACCTTATACTTTCTTACAAAAGTGACCGGCAAATACAAACAGGTCGGGCTCCGTGCCAGCCTTTGAGATGGACCCCAGAGAGGTGCACTACAAAGTAAGTTCATCATACTCTCATCATATGCTCTCTTTACCTGAGCTGGCTCAACAAAGCAGAAACTCTCAGTCAGAGATAATCGTTACTATGACGCTGGTTATCAGCTTTCTCTGTTAACTCAGGCTTTCTGCTTTCAGCTCTGAGTGCGTTCACATAAAAGAGGAAGAGTTTGGAGCATCTGATCAATCAAACATTGTCAATTGTTCTGACAGCAGAGCCACATATTTTAAAAACGAGGCGCAAACTATAATCTTAAAAAACTATAATGAATTTAAACATATAATTCATCTGAAAGCAACATATCTGTAGTTGCTAAATGATGGAAGGATGTGCGAAGAAATCGCTGACTGTGTGATTGTGTCACTGAAGTTGAAAGACTTATCCTATAATATCACCTTACCATAAAGTGCACAGGAAGATTGTACTAATTACACGTGGATATTTCATTAATTACATGTATTATTAGATGTATTCTCATGAGGTGTATGAACATTTTAGTCTTATCATTTCACCTGCAGCCCTGGAAGTGTCAAATGGACCGAGGAGCAAATAAGAAATAAATATAAAATCACAATTAAAAGCGAGAAGTAGGTTTACTGTCAGATCTGAAAAGTACAAGTGCAATGCTTTAGTTCATCAATCAGTCCCTGTTGTAGGATGATATCAGTAAAGAACTGTGAAATTAATCTATACCTCATATACAGTAAAAATCAATGGGAAAAGACACAGAGGTTTGTTGGTCACTCTGCCCCCCCGCAGAGGACCGTCTCACTCCTCAGCAGACCGCCTCACTCCTCAGAGGACCATCTCACTCCTCAGCAGACCGCCTCACTCCTCAGAGGACCGTCTCACTCTGCAGAGGACCGTCTCACTCCTCAGAGGACCGTCTCACTCCGCAGAGGACCGTCTCACTCCGCAGAGGACCGTCTCACTCCGCAGAGGACCGTCTCACTCTGCAGAGGACCGTCTCACTCCGCAGAGGACCGTCTCACTCCTCAGAGGACCGTCTCACTGCAGCGGACTGTCTCACTCCGTGCATCGAACTCCACAGGATCTTCTCCGATTGGAGATGACCAGTGCCATCTCCGTCTCTATGGCTCTGATATAGTGATAATATTTTTCAGAGAGAAGTGATTGGTCAGTAGGCGGTACTTTTGTACGTTTTGATCCGATATCTCCAACATAACCTGCTCTGGATCAGGTTTAGTTTGCAGCAGCACTTACCGTGGTGATCTAGCCAGCTTAAAAGAGAGCGACCTTCGTGACACCGACAACTCTGGCTTTAGTCTCAACATACCTCGCTAACCCACTAATCTCACTTCGTAGTACATCACTCACATGCTGAAGGTCGGCTCTGACCACAACACGATTATTCACTTGATTAAACAGAGAGCAGCATGTTTTCTAAAGGCTGTAACATAATGACATAATTAGGCGAGAATTCTTCTACCAGTATTTTACACCAATTTTTCTCTTAATTATCTTCAATAATCATCATCATTACTGGTGCTTTGTTGGAGACTAATGTGTTTGTTTCACAAACAGAATGTTGGAAAACCAGAAGGCCCGACTATAAACTAAATCAAAAAGAACGGATCAGTCACATGGAAAAATGAAGCACATTCCTCCATTCATCAAACTTTCAGATCCATTCAAATAGAATCAGGAGTTCCAGGTCATTAAAACCTCCTCAGGAGGTCGACAGGTGGAGCCTGTCTTATTTAAACATCATTGTTTTGCTTCAGAAGTGTGTGATGTCATCATGCCTCAAGATCTTTACAGCTCTCTGAGGCCTCCAGATATCAGGTTGGTGATGCCTTTGAGTCTTGTGGATAATGTTGCAAAACACTTGAGAAGGTATTTCTACTGAAGGAGCAACACTAGCTTTTGAGGCCAGAGGTGTACACTGTACACATATTTTACAGAAGAATATTACATCTGTTGATATTTGTCTCAAATTAATGGTTTTAAAAGCTAATTTTGCTTGTGTTAGTGTTCATGAATAACACCTTCATCTGTTGGCACTGTTTTAAAGAGAATAAAATGTTTATTTTTACATGTATCTCACAATGCCAACAATTTCCTGTGGATGTATTTTTATTGTACCTGTAGCTTATACAATTATAATTCATTGTCTATCTAAAAGGAACTTTTTCTATGGTTTGCTAAAAACGTCTTGAAATTTCCAGGTGTAAAAGAGCAGGCCAGCCAAACATGCCACTCATCAAGGACCAATCCAATCTGCCCACACAGAAAAAAAGCTACACAAAAAGCCAATGCCAGCTGAATAATGAAGTGAAAGCAAAATGGACATTCAGCTTAAATATTAGCCCAGCTTCATAAATGTATGGGGGGTGTTTCAAGGACACCTCAAGATGAGCGATAAACGACAGATTGGACATGCGACCAACTGAAGCTCGGAGCACAGCAAGACCTTACAGGTTGGGAGTGTGGGACATCTAACACACATAAATGTTTTGACTGGTTTTGACTCTGCTGCTGCAGTTGAAAGCCATGTTACACCATCTGACAAAGACATTCCAACCACAGAAGTACTGCTCAAACCAGTCTTGAATGTCTTTTGACTGGTCATTTGTGGAGGATCACCCTGTGAAAATGAGAGCAAGTTATATACAAACAAGAACATACTTGAAATGAGCAACACTGCAGTTTGACAGTCTTATCCCAGACTATATTATCTCTTCCTGTTTGTGATTGGTAAGCACTGCATGAAAAATGAATGAGGGTTTGCACTGCATTGTTTATTACTGGAGGTACTATCACGAATTCATTTAACTGCTATGTAAATTGTGTCACAGCATTCTACTACAGTCATTGTGAATAATTGATGGTGTCTGGCTGATATTGACTTCCCACACACAGAAACATGCTGATCATATTAAATGGTTTTGATCTAAATGGGCAGGTTATAAAAACACAGCAGCTAGGTTGGGTAGAAATTAAGCTTTACAGCTGCACTGATCAATATTTCTATATTAACAGTGGTTCAATTGACTTTGTGTAATATGGCTTGTAGTGACAAAACAGAGAATTACTGTCTGCATTACTCTACAGAGAGATGTAGATCTTTGTCGTTTTAGTTTTATGGCTGACAATCTTACTGTCGTGGTTCAGTCTCAGTGTTTTCTTTCAAGTCATTTCCAGCTTCTTCAATGAAAAAGATCTGAGAAAATGACAAAGTTAGCATTGAGCATTTAGCATGCGGATACTTCTTTCTCAGGAGTTGATATAAAGGAGGAGATATAAACACAACTACAGTGAGAGTGAGTACAGACACATTTAGACAAATACCAGCACATGAAATCCAGTCAGCACCACCATAAGAACAGTGACAGCTGATCCCAGTGCTGTGCAGGACAGCTGATGTAATAAATAGCAGCTGTTGATGGTTAACAACACAACATCAATGTGGTGTAGAGAGGAAGTTCACTTCCTGGTTGCCAAAACATGCCAAAATAAAACACAAGAGTCGATCAAAAAGTTCAGGGACCGTTGAACCCGAATGGAGCGCAGTGCAGTAATGACCACGGATCAGGGGGGAGCTATAACTTTCGTGAGTCGTGCTGCATTCAAATGGAACTTGTGAGCTCGTGGTTACAACACAGGACGCGGTGTGCAGCGTATGTCTGGCATCCAAGTGGTTGAGTCGTAAAAACACCATTGCAAGGGAATGGTAACAATTTAGCAAGCTAACAGGGGTAACATAATGCAGGAAATGCATAAAATTACAATATATTAGCTTAACATCCAATGAAAAATGAAATTCCATGTCCTCTGTGATTTCTGTAAACGTTAGCAAATGTGTCGCAAACACGATCTTGAAGGCTTATAGAAAACTTTGAGTTCTGACGTCGTGAATACCATACGAACTGAGCTCCATTGGTGAGGAACAATCTCTGAATGTTTTGATCATACCTTGTTTACGTTGTGTTTACAGGTTGTTCTGCTGCCCCCAAGTGGCCAAACCTAATACTGTAAAACTGATATTAGCATCTCCAGTATCATGTAACACTAACTGAGATTATCTGATCTTTTTTTTGTTGATCAAAGTTTTTTATGATCTTAAAAAGCCATACACGTTCCCTATATTTATGAAAGTGCAATGATACATTTTCCAGCAGAGCATTACACCTTGATACATGTTTTTAAATGACAATGGTTAAAGGGATCTATCAATGCATAAAGTGTGTTACATATTTCCTAGTACTAGCAGTCTGTTAATCTTGCATGCTGTGCCAACGGCCCAGAGGCAGAGCAGTGGGTGGTAAAAGGTTAAATTTCCCTTCCCCTCTAAATGTTCTCTATTAGAGGAGAGATGACATATGTAGCTCTGACTTACTGTAGAAACACTGCTGGTGAAGACGTGACTGCAGTTAACTCTCCAAACTTTACTTTCCTGCAATCCTACAGCCCCAGGCATTTGCATTACTTTAACCCACCCACCCACACTGATCTCTGAAAACAGATGCATGTACAACTGTGCTGAATACCTATTGCTTGCACAATAGAGCCCATCATTTCTCACCATGCATGATAATAGCTGTGAAAATGAGCCAGAAAACCATTTAAATGCATAAAAGTAAGTGAAGTATGTGTGGAGTTCTCTGTGTCAGATCAAGTCTATCAAGAAACACATTTTTGCAGACCCTCTAAATGAAAATCTCAGCGCCGTGTAGAGAAAAGTATAATCTGGTGGATTGCAGTGAGGCCACTTTAACATTAAAACAGTCCGTTTGTAGTAAAATAGCAGCAGATGCCCTGCTAAAACACTAAAATACAACTGCTGCCCTGATGAATTATGAAACAGCCGAGACCTGGAGTTGACCTGTGGCTTGTATCTCCTGAGCTGCTTGTATATAGAACATATTGTGGATAATAAAACCACTGGTAAAGGCCTGACTCAGGCCCTGTGTGACAAAAAGTGCCTCTGCAGCTGCCAGACATCCGCTTGCTCAAAAGCTTCCTCTGCAACCCTTCATTTACCTTTCCGCTCATGTTAAATCATTCCAAATGTTACACATACACCAGAAAAACAGCAGCCGTAGATTCCTGTTAGCGTGACCTCCGCTGCATTCAGGAGAGAAAACGGCACCAAAACCACAGCAGTGCTCTGCAGCATCCTGCAATACATATAATGCATATATATAATGCATATAATGTATTGCAGGATGTCCTGACTTATTATCAGTATAAAAATAAATTCACAATATAAATTTAGATAAGAAATCAGTATATACACAATCTTTGGTGTTTTTTTTTTTTTTTTACTTACTTAGTCAAAATTCACTAAAAAGAAGACATTTTTATATTTGAAATAATGTTCTGAAGTAGTCGTGCCATGTACATTTCTCTATATGGATGGTATGGATTTTCAGTATCAACTGTCAATGTCAGACACTATAAATAATACAGAGTAACATACAAAGTGCTAAGGTCACATGACTAGTGACTGCCGTAAGGTTTTAAAGGCTTGTAATTTCTCTCTGAAAATACTTCTGTAAGTCAATGGGAGGAAGTTGGGCTGATGGAGGGGTTGACAAAACACTGGACTGTTTATTTGGTGTTTTAACCTTGATCTTTTCTTGACCTTAACTGTGTGTCTTATATTGCTACCATGACAAGATATAGGCCCTTTAGCCATACCAAAGTATGTATTTGACTCCTGACGAATCCAAAAGTGGGCAACGAGGTGGTGTGTGGGGTGAAGCTGAGGTGGGCAGGATGAAGCCTGGTCGCTAAAACCTGCAGGCAGCTCAGCAACTGTGACAGCACCCACCTGTCAGTCAAAGTAGCCCTACCCTTAATTGTGTATAACTTTAAGCCTCAATGCAATTGAATGGGTTTATATAACAATCCAACCCCCCTCACAGCTGTCATGAATGAAAAATTAGCTATAGAAATCAAAACTGCCTTTTGTTTATTTCTGCTGTAAAGTTGGGCATTTTAACATGGTGGTCTGTGGAGATCAACTTGCTTTTGGAGCCAGCCTCAAGAGGCCATTTGAGGAACTGCAGTTTTTGGCACTTCTGCATTGGCTTAATTTTCAGCCCCTGAAGTTGATGCCTGATTTGAACCCAAACCACGCCAGCAGAGGATGTAGGATGATGCAGGATGAACACAGGACTTAGTGTGCTAGCATTAGCAGCTTGCTTTTTACTGTTTCCTTTCTGAGAGGCTCATTAGCCTTACTTGCTGTTTTCCTCTCTCTGAGTTTGTTGAAAAAGTGGGTAAATGCCCAAAATCAACATTCCTAATTTCTATGCTGCTCCAATATACAGCGATCCGTGGTGGATAGCTTGTGTGTTAGCATGCAATCAAGTGATGCGATGGGAAACACCAACTCTGAAGTTTGAGCCTTAGAAGCTGTTTACACGTGTCCAAAGATGGTTTTGTCCTGTTTTCGAAAACAATAGAAATACAGCTGCAGAATAAATATGTTTATTTATATAGTAAGTGTTCAAATTGGAATTTTTAACTCAAATTTAAAGCTGATATACGATACCTATGAGATCGAGACCCTAAACATGTAGTCTTATAAGTGTGGAAAAATCATAAACAGATGGTTCATTGCTGATGTAACTGATTTTTCTTTCTATTGTTGAGTGTTTGTCTGATGATAATCACCAAATGGAGCGCTGAACTTCACCCCCTTTACAAGTGACACAGCTGACATCAAATATGGCAGCAATAATATGGGTAAATTAACTGATTATATAACATGTAATATAAGCACTTTATGAGCGAGCTGTTAACGTGAGCATGGGAGAAGTTATTAGATTTGAAGGGCATGTCGACCAGTATATCACTGACACCAATATATCAACCTCTCTCAATAGTTTAAAAATTTACGTTGAATTATTACAGCCTGGCAAATGAAGCAAGCTCACAGTATGCTCCGCCACTACCGTCCTATGAGAAAATAAATATCTCCCAGACACCAGTTAAAAGCCCTGAGGCTACAAAATCAATATTTCATAGTCAGGGGGTGATAAAGAGTCTTGATCCTGTTCTTCCTGTATTTGGAGCAGCTAGTGGTCCAATAGTGAGCAGCAGCATGGCTCGATGCCATCTCAAGCCACAGCCAAGTGGACATGGGCCAATGCACAAATTTAACAGGTATAGTAAAGAGTTGGCCGCACTTCACCCTGCAGTGTGTTGATAATTTTGGAAACAGAAGCCTGGGTGACCATCACGGGGTGTATGTGGAGCCATTTATCCACAAACTTCCAAACTATGGCCCTGTCACTTTGAAATGACCCTGCAGAGATTCAGAAGCCAGGGATAAAAGTATCCTGCACAGGCTGGGTCATTACATTGCTACTCAGCCAGTCTAACTGCCAGAGCTTAGGAGTTTCACCGAGTCCAAATCAATACCATGACCAGCAGCTCCAGTTATTCTCACACCAAAAGATGTTCAATGCACTCAAAGAAGTGTGAAACTCTGGACACTGTGTAGAGGAAGGGGCGGGGCCACAGATGTAAAGCATTTTCTAATTAAGGCGTCTGAGGAAGCTGCAGCTGTTCCTGAACACAAAGTCTTTCTTCTTCATTGCTGCTGCTGGACAGAAGAATCAGCGTGTTTATTAAGTGTGTTAAACAGAGAAAACGTTAATTTCTGGGTGAAATAATTAAAGCTGCAGATATTTTGGCAGGTGATGTGATCACATGTTGAGGTTATTTCCGGTCAGTGCAGAACAGCAGTGCGTGATTTGAAACAACACTACCCAAAATTCAAGTAGTACACGGTTAACAGTCCTAACAGTCCTATTTGTGAGTGTACTAAGGGAAGTATGTTATTTGGAATACAGAAAAGCTTTTGGTTTATAGTGTGCAATGTGCTGTTGGTCTTTTGGGTGCCACTAGAACAGCTTAAACCTTCTACAAGAACGGTGAGGGTGCCATGTATCTGGCACCAAGATGGTTGCAGCAGATCCTTTAACTCCTGTGGATTACAAGTTGGAGGCGTCATGGATCAGACTTGTTCCAGTACATGCCCCCAAAATCTGACTATACTCACCACTGCAGACTGGGAGCACCCAACAAGTCTTAGCATTCTGGAGATGCTCCGGTGTAGTTGTTCTTGTCATCTGGCCACAATGGTTTGGCCCCAGTCAGAGTCTCTGAAGGCTTTACATCTGCTCATTTCTGTCAGACCTTCACATCCACCGGTGTTACGAGGTAATCAATGTAATTTGCTCCATCTGTGCGTGGACATAATGTAACTGTGACTGTGTTTACATCCCTGTATTTACTTTTTGACACAAATCTATGGAGTCACAGGAGTACCATGAATAATAATAATAAAAAAAAATCTGTTTCAGAACAACAGAATAAATGTGGAAAAAAGAGGAATAAATTAAAGGATAAAACAGGAAATAATCAAAACATATTTTGTGTGTAAAAGTTACTACATTAAAGATTTATTATAATGGAACTTCTTTGACTCCATACAGGCACCAAGTCTCAATACTGAATAAGAGACCACCACTGTGCAATAGCTCTGTTTATGCTCATTAATTATTGCAGTGAACAGAAGGTTTGGAATGAAAATGCTTTATTAGATGTGTTTTGAAAAAGGAGAGCTTAATGCTGTGTTCAAGATCAAAAAACCTCCACAAGCATCAAAAGTCAGTCCTGCTTCTTTTGGCCCCCACATCTGCTTTGTAGACCTCCACTGGGACTCCAGGAACTTGTGTGAACCCTTTCATTTTTGGTGCTTTCCATCCGGAGTGGACCAAGAGACAATCTCTGCAAGTTTAATGAGGATTTGTAGTTTATATTTTACAGATTCAAGTTTTTAATGGATTGTTTTAAGTTGCATTTCAGTTATATATTTAATGCAGTATCTAAATATCAAAACTTTGGACACATTAACAGATATAAGTAGATAATAATATGAATACTTTATCAAATCCTTTGTTTAATGCCACAGTTAATTTTCATGTACTGAAAAAAAACATCCACACATCCATCCATGATTGTTGCCAAATAAAGTGCTGAAACAGCTTTTGGATTCATACACAGTCCACACCAGATGCCATCATTGTCATTTTTCCCTTTTGTTTTTGATGGATTACCAGGTTTGCAAATCTGACAACTGCTGCAGGCATTGAGGGTTCCAGGTTCTGTGTATGCCGGTCAGTTTGTAGATATTTCTTTGATTGTAAATGTGCTTTTAAATATGCAAAACTGAAGTGCTGAATCGACCATCGGGGTCTTACGACATTTCTTAAAGGGCATTTTTGCTTAAATTTAATGTTGGGTCTTACAGAGAGGCCTGATCTCTTCAGGTGGATGTTACATCGATGGTTCTCAACCTTTTTGACTTGTTGGACTTTGTACTTTTGACCCCCCAGGACAAGAGTTGCAGGTAGTTCAACTGAAGACTGATTACTTTTTCTTCTCCTGCCCTGCTGTTATAAATCTGGTGCATCACATTAGAAACATTGTTTCTGTGGGCTCTGTCTCAGTCAAAACTCAGTGCTTAGAAATTAACTGTAATTTCGATCTGACATATAATTTCAGAATATTGTTTGATAACATTACAAGGAGGGGATGATACCTGCTGAATAAACATTAATTAAAACAAACACCACAGGTTAACAAAGAGGTCAGCTGCAGAACAGCACTGCAGGAGTTGGACGAAGGGACTCAGCCGCCGAATTTGATGTTTCATGTGCCTCAAACCCGAGCTGTCCAGGTACAACCCAGTCTCACTCTATCACATGGCCGCCCTGCTGCCCCAAGCCAGTAGCTTAAATACTGAGAGAGAGCAGCTACTCCAGAATCCTACTCATAAAAAAATGAATCCCGCCACGGAGCGTGGACACTGTCCGGGTCGCCTTTGGCAAGGTGTTACTGCCTAAATACCTCAGCAGAAGTGAATCAAAATTTAATCTGCTGCTTTTTAGCATAATAATGGAGAGCAAGAGCCAAGCAGGAATGAGTCTGTTTGGAAGCCAAAAATGCACTTAAAAGGAGCACTGAGGAAAAAATGTCCCCTCTGACGTGACAGGGTGGTGACCAACTGCATGTTTAATAATGTGCTGATCCACTTCTCCTTTCAAAACTCTGGAAGTCCGTTTCTGGCCAAAAAGGATAAATAGAAAAGTTTAAATTAAAACTGTCTCAATGGTAGGAGTCAAAATGATAACTTTTTATCTCCAATTTTTTTAACTTTATCTTGTAATTTTGACACTTATCTCAATTTTTTTTTTTAACAAAATTTTGATTTAATAAATCTGAATTTAACTAACTCTTATTTTTAACTTCTAACTCTTGATTTTGGTTTTTATTCTCATCATTTTGACTTTTTGTATCACATCAGACTCAGTAGGTCAAAATTCTGACTTTATTTCATTCAAAAATTCAGGTCACAGCTAATAAATCGGAATTTTGTCATATTTTTTGACATTTATTTCATAGCTTCATTGTTTTGTAGTGCATACTTTGACTTACATTTATCTCTTCCTTCCTTTTTTTTTTTTTTTTACCTTAAATTCACGACTTTTGGGTTTCTAACTCATCATTTTTCCATTTCAAAATGGGAATGTTCACTCTCCTAAATAATTACAAACCATGGCTTATCTCCTTAATCTTTTCTTTTACACGCGGAAATGGGCTTCCATAAGAAACAGATGAATCCATGCAGATAAAACCGAATGCAAGGAGACTTTGTGTGGCTCTGAGATCCACCTCTTCGCCACATGGAGGCGCCGCAGACCCGCATTCCTGCGCCCCACTTCCTCGCTCGACAGCGCAAGCAAAGAAAAAAAAAAAAAAAAGTAGTGGAGCCGTTACAGGAAAGGGGGGCTGTTTTTGAAGGCTTTAGCTCGAGATCAGATGCTCCCTGTGCGGGCTGTGGAGGGAGCAGTGCAGGCAGCGATGATTGGAGCTGAGCGCACAACTTCTGTCCAGTCCTGCCGCTGCTGCTGCTGCTGGAGTTTCCTCTAGGATTTGCTTCTTGTGACAAAAACGAGCTGGACTTTACTTCTGCTTCTTCTGCCAACATGTATTCAGCAGCTTTGCTACTGATGCTGGTCGTCAGGATCTACGCAGACAGCATGGAGGGACCAACAGGTAAAAAGAAGGAGAAGGAATGTTTGGGTTTTTGGCGCGACGCACAGCACGCACCTGTAAATCTGCTCGCGCGGAGTTGCTGTTTTAAAGTTGACTGTCAGGCTTTAAACTCGTTCTGTCTCTACTGTCTGAGCACATATGTTGCCTTTTGTCCTGTCTGCGGTCCCCTGACTTAAAAAGTTGTCTCAGAGTGTGTGATCAGCTCTTTAAATCTGCTCCTGACTCAAATTCAGTGCTGTCAACTTTCTCCTTTGTGCACACGACGGAACGGGAATATTCCACCGGGCATGAAAGGTGGCATTGCCTGCATCCTCATAGCATCATGCCATTACGAGACTCAATGGATGGCTGACACTTTCTGAAGACATTTTAAAGATCAGATGTGCAGAGTTGGAAACAATAAGCTCAGATATGAAAGTGGATTCTTTATTTGAATTCTCGAACACACTCTGTCCTCCTCTCACTGTGTCTCTGTCTCTGTCAGTGTGTCCAGCTGCAGCGTTTACTGTCATATTTGCATTGTTCAGACTTCAGTAGGTGGCAACACCATTTCACTACCCTGCTGTGTCATCCCAGAAATTGTAAATTATATTTCAGTAATGAAGTCATCCCTCATTGTTTTTTTTTAATGTATTGCTGATGTATATAAAATAGGCTGCAACCCTGCCTGCATGTTAATAGCCTGGATGGAACATCTTTCCTGATTATGCTGCTGATGCAGGGGCATGATGTGCTTCAGTCATCCCAGCTGTTTTTTGGGGTGATTGTACAAATCAAGAGGAGTGTGTTTTCTGCTGGTACAAAGCTGTACAGTGCAGATAAATTAGTGATGTCAGTGTTGTGCCCCAAATAACTGCACTGACAGCTGATCCAAATATTCTCTGTTTCACTCCAACTCTGATAGACACAGGGAGAAAGTTCTGAAGTCCACTCAGAGAGGAAAATGGAGATTTTAAGCCGTAATACGTGCAGCCGATCAGAGACGGGGAGTTCAAATCCTCTCCACGTTTCCTGCGGCTGCTTCAGTGTTTGAATGACCGAAGCAGTTATTGAAGATTTCAAAAGGCCTGTGAAACTTATCTTCTGAGGAATGTTGTGGCCTCCGGCCACACCCGTGTCAAGTTTGTCTCAAGTGAAAGTGCCAGGTGATTTTTCTCGAGCGCTTTTTACAAACTCGTGTGAGCGTTTGTAGCCCCGATATAAATACTCTGAGTATCAGTTACATGGCAGCCAGAACCAGCTGCTTTACAGACGTGCACTGAGGCACTCCCTGCTCTCCAGGATCGAGTGCATTCTGTGGGCACGGCTGAATGTAACACCACCTGTCTTATGGGCTTCCATGAAACAACAGAAAAGACTGTCACAGCACCACTTGGCATTGATTCACTCTGTTCGTTGTAAATAATTTCTGCCATCAAGATTGGACACTCCCTACTACTTATGTCTAAGCTGTAGGTTGAACCTCAATAATTTTGGCACAGACGGAAACCTGTTGTAGCACAGTAGCATTAAAAGCCTTCAGAAAGTTTGGCATTGAGTGAATGACCAGATTAATAGTCGTGTAATTTGATCAGATTTTTTTCCTGATTTACATCCTGCAGTTTCATCCCCAAAGGATTTCTTGTAAAGCTGCTTTTGTTTTAATAGTTTAACATTCATCAAAGTACTGTGTCATTAGAACTGCAACTAACAGCATTATTGGTGAATCTTTCCATTATTTTTTCAATTTACAAGTTAGTTGGTTGGGCCTGAAACTGCCCATGATACAATGATAATAAGTGTCCATCCCAGTTTCTTCAAAGTCTAAGATGTCGTCATCAAATGTCGGTCCAAGTCCAAAACACAAAGATATTCAGGCAACTTTCATAGAAGACTGAGAAAACCTGAAAACTCTCACATTGAGATGCTGAGACCAGAGAAGTTTGACATTTTTCTTGCAAAATTAACTATGACTTCTTTAAAATAGTCACTGAATAATCATCCTTTGGTTAAATAATCAACTTATTGTTTCACATTTGACTAGT
This sequence comes from Brachyistius frenatus, assembly GCF_029030835.1. NCBI lineage: Eukaryota > Metazoa > Chordata > Actinopteri > Embiotocidae > Brachyistius > Brachyistius frenatus. The sequence continues at coordinate 791,423 of NW_027210700.1, forward strand.
AGAACCTGGTCTGCGCTGTCAGATCTTTGCTGCTGCTCTGATAAACTCAGCTAGAGATTGCGGTGGGTTTTGTTTATCCTGTGCTATCAGTACCAGTGCAGTATACATAGTGCCAATACCAAACTTTTATTTACCTTAGTTTGTAGAATTGGATCAGAAAAAAAAGACCTTCAAATGACAGAAAATAAAATGAGTCATTATGCCTGTCATGATCATTACATTTTCGTTGGCCATTAATTGTCATACAAATAATTTCTATTCATGATGGAATTGTCTTTTTATGTGGAATTTATGTTTCTGTTTTAGTACAAACCTAATCATAGTTTAATTATACAATTTATTAAGAAAAAGAGCCACTTATTGGAATTTAATACGGGAACATATTCATAAAAAACAATTAGATTACTTCTTGTGTCTTTGTAAACCAAAAATTGCATCGGGCAGAAATGACATGAATAACAACTTCAATATACAAAGCCTATTACTGAAAATATAAAAGAAATGACTGACAATGACCAATAATTGAAGCAAACAAATGTTAAACCACAGCAGAGAAACGGCACAAGAAAACATCAAACCTCAGATGGTGGAACTGGATGTGGACAGATTGATGGAAAGAAGACATCTTTGTTAACTTCAACCAGCTGTATGAATAGAAACAATTTCAATAATCATGGAAAATGATTGCAGTCAGCTCAAATAATGATGTCAGGCGAATATGTAATAATGATCAGGTTCATGCCTCATACAAACAGAGCAGTCGAGATACAGCAGCTGTGTAGCAGCGATGATGGAGTCAATGGGATGAAATGATGCTCTTCTGTTTGAAGGTGTTTTGGAGCTTTTTATGTCTGTATTAGATAAAGATTAGTTACTTGTGGTTCTTATGGTTCAGGGTCAACAGGTTAACCCCGAGGTCACCTGAGGGCCACAAAAGGCAGCTTTTCTAAGAGACTGTAGTGTCAATGCTTGAAAACGGGACTGTGATGTTTCCTGATTAGCTGTTAACTCTCGTTGCCGCACGACAAGACGCCGCCAATCTGCGGGTTTTTGAAACCAGTCACCGTCTGTTAAATCTGACTGAGCTTGTAATGTAATAATGATGATAATGAATGAGATATTAGGCCTCAGATAGAGGTATGTTTGAAGGTGTGCAGTCTCTGTGCTGTCAGGTTTCCAGTATATGTGGGCAGATGTAGTGTTATGGCCGAAATATAACACTGGAGGCACCCAAATGGAAGCTCACAAACCAGCGGATGACGTCATGCTGCATTCTCACCGGCTCCATACACAGCTCCAGCTATAAATCCTCAAACACTGGGCGTGCAGCATGTTGTCGGATGTGCAGGTATTGAAGTTGTAACATTTCCCTCTCGCTGCCTGTTGAAGCTGCCAACAAGGTTTGTTGTGCAGCTTTAATGTTGATCAGGGAAAAACATGAGAAGGTGTAGTGCCACCCTCACTTTTGATATTTCTGCTCTATTCAGCCAAATTCCTCAGATCAGAGCGGAGTGCCGGTGTGGTTGCATTCAGAGGTCTCTTACTTCGGCTCCACAGTTGCACCTCCAGAACGTGTGATTGTTGCGGTGAAACCTGCCGCGTTGTTAGACTGGTCGCCGAGGAGTCAGAGCAACGAGGTAATTTAATCTCGAAATGAAACCACGTGAGCCGACTCCAACGCTGAGCGACGCTGACACGCAGCTCCAAACACTCTGAGATTGGAGGTCAGGAGGAGGTAAGCTTGAAACGACCACATTGAAATGGGCGCTGACACGAGAAGGTGGGCTTTCATGGTCTGCTGGGAGGAAATGGAGAGGTGGTCCTTGGTGTGCTGCAGCGTAGATCCAGTCCAGTGTTAATCCAACAGAAAGTAGCCCGTCACACACACACACACACACACACACACACACACACACGCACACACACACGCACACACACACACACGCACACACACACACACACACACACACACACACACACACACACACACACACACACACACACACACACACACACACACACACACACACACACACACACACACACACACACACACACACACTGCTCTCCTGGGGCAAATGTAGAGGCTGTAAATGGAGAAAATGGAGCGTTAGCTCACACAAAAGGCAATGATGAAATGTGGTTGTTCTGGAGGAAATAACACAAGATTCTTTGATGAGACAATGGTGAATTGCATAATGGTTACACGTTGTTCAAGAAAATGAGTACACTGTAATTATAGCTCATGATAATGAGATGGCAAAGGAACAAGGACTGTTTCGACACCAGCTCTTATAGAGGAGGAAAAATTGGAGAAATCTATGAACGTACCCGTCGCTGTCGTTTAGCCCGCGGGATGACATTTCAGGAGCAACACGCCAAACCGTCTGGTTTTGTCTGAAGAACAATGGACGCATTTAGCTCCAAATGGATAGAAATGATCAATTTGAAATGATAGAGTACAGCCCACATTTCACCTTTCCAATGAGCCCTGCAGCATCCGATTGGATTACGTATTACAAACAGCCTACATGAAGCTTTTTTTCTTCCATTTAAATGGTCAAGCACCAAATGCGTAGACGTGTTCAATCAGCCGAAGCAGCCAGCAGAGCCGGCGAGAGCGCGGCAGCACCAGCTGAGGTAGAAGTCAGTAATGCCTTTCCTTCCCTTATATTCCACCACTTTGATGGCTTTTGAGAAATTTTAATTGCCTCGGCTGTTTGTCGTCAGTCAGTCCATTCATCTCCGAGATTTATTGGCAGCATGGCTAAAGCAAACTTGTAAAGGTGTTTGACAGAATTAAAATTTCTGTTTTAATCATCGCAGTGGATGACTTCATAGGTTTGTGAAAATTCTCGGGCCTGTGAATGTCTGAGAGACTCGGCAAACTTCAGCAGCTCTGTAGGTATGATTACTTCTGTTTATCTAGAAATGATTTCCTCTTATCGTCAAGGGAGGAGTCAGGCCTGCCGTTGTGCTACTGAAGGCAATTTTCTCTGTGGAAGTGGAGTTGGTGAAATGCAGCGTCGCCGTCAACAGAACTCTTTGTGTCTGTCCGGGCTGAACTGCAGCTCCTTCTGCTCCATCCGTCTTCCAGTGGGATGTATCTGCAGCAGTCATCAGCTGTCCACAGTATTGGAAAATACCTCAATACTCACAATGGTAATATGAATTTTTTCAGGAGGAGGTAGTGTAAAATATTACAGTTACTAATCCCAGTAATCCTGTATTACTATTCATTGTAGTTGTTGTCTTACTTTCTGTTTTAGCACTGTAGTGTTAAACAGTGTCTGTAGACATGTTGCTGCAGAGTGCCGATTTGCAGGTTTAAATCACAACTATGAACTTACTCTCTTAACGTGTTCATATCCGCCACCAACCTGAATTTCTGAGTTGGAAATAATGCAAATTTCTGACACTGACGATGTCGCTAACGTGGTGTAAAGAACTACAGTAGTGTCATGACTATACATTTTTCGTTGAGGATCAGTTGCCATGGAAATAATTTGCAATTAATGATTTCATGGGATTTTTCTGTCCATTTTATGCCACTGTTATCGAATAAACCTCATCATAGTTTATTAATACTCATGCTAGTTATGGGGAAGGCGAAGGGCCATTTATTGGCTAAAATTACAATCTTCATGTCAATATATGCTAATCAAAATGTTAAATTAAAATGTAAGCGGCTCGAGATAAACATTTGGTGGCATTCATTCTCTACTTATGTCCCTTTAACTGTTTGTAACACAGCAAAATAATCAACCAACCAGGCTAGCCTGCGGGATAACTGTGCAAGGACTGTTTGGAATAATGACATTATCTTGATGGAATGTAGTATTAATAGAGGAGTAACATGGTTCCTTGTACCAAAGTTATTTACATGTTTTAGCAGGATTACTAATGTTAGCCTCTGGAAAACCTCATTTGAGAAATTCACATAAAATCTGTAACGTGATCGCCTGGAATTTAGGTCGGTGTAATTTAGCAATTACAGATTAATGTGGATCTGCACAAGACGCTTGGCCCTGTGTTGTTAGATCAAGAAGACAAAGATATGAGTTGAGAACAATAAATTAGACATCAAACAAATACTTTGAAAAAAAACCAAACTACTTCACATTACTTTTACAGGATTTTGGTGTAAAAATACATATTTAGTGGATAACAAAAGATAAATGCACATTTGACAGGAATACAGGATTTAAAAGTGGAAAACAGTTTATTTCACTGTTTTTGAGAGAGCGTGGTTGAGTAATGGAAGTCAAGTAATTACTAAGTGCTTTTGCTGTTGATTAATTTCAGTAAAGTAACATGGTAGTTAGAGTTTCCATGCCATTTTTATTTGTTTGTGGTGGTAGTAATCACACCGTCCCTGGGTATTACCTTCTGCTGCAATAGCCTCATGAAATTAGTGCGGCTGCTGCTGCTGCTGCTCACGTGCGCCTGTCACCGCCACACATTGTTAATGGAGCTGACGGCGCTGCTGGACCACCTCGGCCCCGGATCTGAGGCGTCTTTGTGGAGAGAAGCGGGACCGGCTTCGAGCTCTCCAGGTGTTAGAAATGTGTTGTTGTTTCCCCCATAGACAGCTAATCATTATGGAGCAGATGGAGGAAGGCCAGCAGGCGCCATTGCTGCTTGTCAGACTGATCGCTGAGCGTGTTTAGAGAATGAAGTTAATTTGTTCACTTTTCGACATCAGTCGGCTGGTGAACGCCTTCGTTGGGGTTCGGTTTAGAGGACTTCAGTGGAAGCTGCTGGGTGTCTGATTGCTGCACCTCAGTCTTTCTTCAGTGACTCCTTCAGTGACTCAGTTTTACTTCTGCAAGCTATATAATGATGTGCTGGATGAAATGCTCCATGAAGTCAGTGAAACAGTTGAAGGGAATAAATTCACATAACGCGAACACCTCGGCTGCAGGTGGAATTTGGATGTTAGATGTTTGCTTTGTGTTGCAGGTATGCAGAGTTCCTCTAACTCAGGGGTGTCCATACGTTTTTCAAAAAGTGCCAGATTTGATAATGAGAAATTGCCCAAGGGCCAACGGTCCCTCCTAACACTTTTTGAACCATAAAAGTTACATACAAATGTACTGTTTTATAATAATTTATTTTGCAATGACAATTGTGATCAAATGAAAACGTAACCAAATGTAACAATTCTCAAAAAACAATTGTGCCTTTCTTTCACGTAGAGTCAGATCACATAAAGAACAAGCTGTCTGGAATGCCTACAACTTCCATGAAGCTGATAAATATCTTCTCATTTTAATAATGACTTATTATGGATAAGGTAGGTAGGTAGGTAGGTATTTACTTTATTAATCCCCGAGGGGAAATTTTTTCGCTACAGCAGCATACAGAAGCAATAAGATAATAATAGTGCTAATAACAGATAGCAGAATATAGCAGAAATAATGAAATGCTGTCTGTTAACATTTTAATTCAAAATATACGAAACCTGCTCTTGTCTTTCACGAGATCATTCAGAAAGTAATCTTTCATTTGACAGTGCTGGTGGGACATAAATAATACATTTTAAGCCGGAAGACACCTTGGGCCGTAATTGGCCCCCGGCACGGACTTTGGACACGTCTGCTCTAAATGTACATTTACACAGGCAGGGGGCTGACCTGTTGCTGGGGCAACCACACCCCACACAAAAGGAGTTTAAAGCATCCGGGCTCTCTAACCTTGGATGACACTCAGACATCAGTTTGCTTTTAAGCAAATTTTGGTAAAAGCTCGGTGAAGCTGAGATCCCCTCTCTGCACTCCTTTAACTTCTCTCTGCTACATCGTCTACCACAGATCGTGTCTCAGAAAGTCCACCTGGAAGATGAGGCTTTTAAAGCAGTCAGGTAGGCAGCTTATTGTGGCGAGGAAATCGCACTGACAACAATATCTGCCTCTGAAAATTCGACAACGTTTCACGTCAGCCAAAGTGTCTCTTAATTCCTCAAACAGCCTGAAGGAAGGAAATATCATGAAGTCAGGCAGGAACACTTATCTCGTCAAATCTGAAGGAATAAACCTCCAATAATTTCACTTTAAACGCTTTAGCGCTGTCGGGTAACAGTTGGTGGTGATGTACTGAGCAGTCCTGGACCTTTCCTGTTGCTGCGGTGAACGCTTGGATTGTATTTCAATTATAACAACACAGTTCTACTAAGTGTGTGACCGTAGAGCAGGATCACCACATTATCACAACAGAGTCCGTCTGCTAACAGTATAAAATCTGATAGAGTTTTGCCTGAACCTTTGATGAACACAACAAAATAGTCCAGAAAAAAAACAGCATCCACAGGGGCGGGTCATCGCAAGGTGGTTTCTGATTGGTCAGTTTGTCCTCACTATTCTTTAGAAGCAGTCATTTCTGTAAAATTTGACTACGATAAAGATCATAATGGGTTTAAAAAAGTAATTTTATTTAAGTAACGTTTCATACATAATTAACGCATGTTACGTCAGTTAAATACGTTAACCTACTTAAGTAAGTAAAGAAATATATCCTACGCGTTATACACTAATGGGTGTATTACACATTTAGGCTTGATACCAGCCTGCATAAGGATAAAGTTTATGGATTTGTTGAACACTAACTCTAAACACTACACAGTGCAGTATATAGGATATATTTTATTTATTTAGCCCAGAGTAGTAGTCTGTTGACAGACGTTGTTAAAAGGTATTCTGGAAAATTGATCAAATTTAAAGCCGGGCTCTGTATGGAATTCTGACTACTTTTTTGATAGTGACCAAATTTAGTTTCTATCAGAGTATCAATGCATTTAATGTTAAATAAAGATAGCGTGTGGTTGGTTTCAACATATTATTTTACTGTTAATTTTGATGTTTGTACCACAATTCAAAATGAGACGAACCAGTCCAACTGAGAGTAAGTGAGAGCCCCTTGTGAAGTAAAAGGCCTGGAATACTCTCAACATCCCAGATTGAAGGTAAATAACCGTGTGGAGTGTTTGAAGGAGGATTTTTTTTCCTTTCAGGGATAATTTACCTCCTGGTTGAGAAAAGATTTGCTCTCTACACACAGATTACTTTTTTGGAACGGCAGGTGAGATTGATGGTGTGGAATCTGGTCGGTTGTAGCTGTGACTGTGCGCATGTATTAGGGATGAGATGTACACAGATATGAGGTATGCAGGAGCATGACTGTTCTACAGTGATGGCTACCTGTCCATTTAGTCCGGCCCTGCTCTCCGTCAGATTCGGCTGCTGCTGCCATTACCTCCCATATTTGTCAGCGTCGCTGGCAGCCGACCGTGAATAATGTTTATGAATATTCCTCCGTCGCTTGTGCTGCCGGTGTGTTTACCCGCTGCAGCTGAACCAATTGTCCGAGCCGTTCCCCGACCATGAAACCTGTGGTCGGACCTGTCAAGTCCAAAGACGGGTTGATGCCAGTCGCGGCGTTGGCAGCTGAGCGGAATCTGTCGCTCGGGTCTTTGCGGCAGGTTGAGACGGACGAGCGGCGCATTCAGCAGAGGGGGTCAAAGTTCAGCCACAAGATGATTTCGTGGTGGCGCTGTCAGCAAGTGTCACTTTAGATTGAGATGACATCTGGGGCCAAACTGCGGGAATAGCATTCTTCTTGCTTCCTGTCCTCTCTGCAGCTTCCAGGGGAAAATAGATGCGTGATGCCAAAAGCTATTTCTTTTCAGCTCTGCTACCTCCTCTTATCTCTCCCAGTTTTTCCTCTCGGGCTCAAATGTATAGTCCCCCGTGTCATTAACGTGGAAGACCACGGTGCAGATAAACTTGAGTTAGATTAACTGCCAAACTATAAACTCACTCGTCCTTATATCTTACCGCTCATTTTTTTTAAGATACCAAAAAAGAAAAAAAAGAAATTCACTGATATGGAGCAAGACCTGGGGTGTGCAGGTCCCAAGGTAACTGTAGATATTACACTTTAAAAAGTAGGTGTTTAAAGTTATCAAACCTGTGGGCCTCCGAGTGTCTCTGTGGCACACGAGAGATATTAAAAGTTGAAGGGGAAAGAAAGGAAAGGAGGGGAAGGGAAAAAAAAATAGTCAATTTATTAAATAAATAATCTGACATGCCCCTCACCGGAGTGAACAAGGGCACTGCGGCAGTGCCTGCTCACCCCTGTCAAGGTTAGCAATGATCCTCCTGTGCACAGCAGGGGAGGTTATGCAGCATGAGCAGCAACACCTGTGTGTCTGCTCGCACCGCGGGACGTCTTTGTCACCGGCTTCTTCACCTCCTTCTGTAAGTAAACTTGGATCGATGCCAGTTCTGGTGTCTCGTAGCATCTCGCATCGTGATGGTACACAGGAAGTGTCGGCGCCTCAGGGCGCAGGCTGGAGGAGTGGGGGGTAATATGATGAGTAATACTCCCCCCTCCCACTGCCTTTGAGCACATAACCCCAAACTTTCCTGTGCAGCTGCTGTGTGGCTGGTAGTTCGTATGTCATGCTGTCGGAGCACGTTGTCTGCAACATGCAGCCATCGTTCAAAGGGGGAAGAAGGATACACACATCCAGCCGATTCTTTTCCATTCAGATACTTTAACTCGGGGAATCTGACAAGTCTGAGTTCTGATCTGACACCAGTGTTGTTCATCCCAAAGGTACCGTTTGAACACCTCAATTGTCGAGTCAAAAGTCAATGGATTTGTGCTGTGTATGAACAAATATAAATAAATCTAACAAGGAAAACACTAAATTGAATAATGACACTACAAATGAGTTGTGGATCTGTCACGTCTTGGTGGATTTACAGTGCATCCGGAAAGTATTCACAGCGCTTCACTTTTTCCACATTTTGTTATATTACAGCCTTATTCCAAAATGGATTAAATTCATTGTCTGTAGACCTCCGAGACAGGATTGTATCGAGGCACAGATCTGGGGAAGGGTACAGACAAATGTCTGCAGCATTGAAGGTCCCAATGAGCACAGTGGCCTCCATCATCCGTAAATGGAAGAAGTTTGGAACCACCAGGACTCTTCCTAGAGTCGGCCGCCCGGCCAAACTGAGCGATCGGGGGAGAAGGGCCTTAGTCAGGGAGGTGACCAAGAACCCGATGGTCACTCTGACAGAGCTCCAGCGTTGCTCTGTGAAGAGAGGAGAACCTTCCAGAAGGACAACCATCTCTGCAGCACTCCACCAAGCAGGCCTGTATGGTAGAGTGACCAGACGGAAGACACTCCTCAGTAAAAGACACATGACAGCCCGTCTGGAGTTTACCAAAAGGCACCTGAAGGACTCTCAGACCAGGAGAAACTAAATTCTCTGGTCTGATGAAACAAAGATTGAACTCTTTGGCCTGAATGCCAAGCGTCATGTCTGGAGGAAACCAGGCACCGCTCATCACCTGGCCAATACCATCTCTACAGTGAAGCATGGTGGTGGAAGCATCATGCTGTGGGGATGTTTTTCAGCGGCAGGAACTGGGAGACTAGTCAGGATGGAGGGAAAGATGAATGCAGCAATGTACAGAGACATCCTTGATGAAAACCTTCTCCAGAGCGCTCTGGACCTCAGACTGGGGCGAAGGTTCATCTTCCAACAGGACAACGACCCGAAGCACACAGCCAAGATAACAAAGGAGTGTCTTCGGGACAACTCTGTGAATGTCTTTGAGAGGCCCAGCCAGAGCCCAGACTTGAACCTGATTGAACATCTCTGGAGAGATCTGTAAATGTCTGTGCACCGACGCTCCCCATCCAACCTGATGGAGCTTGAGAGGTCCTGCAAGGAAGAACGGGAGAAACTGCCCAAGAATAGGAGCCAAGCTTATAGCATCATACTCAAAAAGACTTGAGGCTGTAATTTCTGCCAAAGCTGCTTCAACAAAGTATTGAGCAAACGCTGTGAATACTTATGTACGTGTTATATTTGCGTTCTTTATTTTTAATAGATTTGCAAAAATTTTCACTTTGTCATTATGGGGTATTGCGTGTAGAATTTTGAGGAAAAAAATGAATTTAATCCATTTTGGAATAAAGCTGTAACATAACAAAATGTGGAAAAAGTGAAGCGCTGTGAATACTTTCCGGATGCACTGTAGCTCTGGTCAAGACACTCGATGCATTTCCTGAGGTCAGTTTCGGAGTGGATTGGGTTCTATCTTGAGCGATACCTGATCTGCTGACTACGGTCAGTATCTGGGACGATACCGAAAACGCTGCAATATTGGACAATGATGCACACTTTTTGGACAGTCTCTTTCTGAAAGCACACGTCAGGTAGTAATAGAAGCTGCTGTGTAAATACTGACACAAGAGAATCCCGCTAACTTTACTCACTTCTGCACTAGAGATAGGTCATGATTTTTTCATACCGTCCTTAAAATATAAAAATACCAAATAGCGTATTGTTCATTCTTTTACCATTGCTTGGAAATAATGCATTATCACCACCAGAAGGTGGCAGCAATGCACCTAATAGCTGTTTGCTAAACACCCTTAACACAGAAGGAAGTGAAAACAAACATGTTACTACGAGTAAAACGTGTGGCTGCAAGATTAGATGCTATGGTGCAAACAGCAGAAACAATATCTTCAAGTAATAGTTGAGTAGTTTCCAGTAAATATTGAATAGTGCTTATCAAATTGATGGTTTCGTGAAGTTAAAAATCGTAGCACATCGCCCCTCTAAATCCCATGTTGTAAAGGTGTGGAGGAGGTGGTTTCAGCCATCTGACAGGCAGTTCGGTTGAAGCGTACTGACACTTTCACCACACGACTCCCACAGTGAGAGAACTGTTTTCAGCATGACGTGTGAAAGTTTCAGTGAGATTGATAAACTCTTCCAGCATAAGTGTTCTCGCTGGGAATCAAACCTTTAACCCTTGCAGCTTTAATGCCTTGCTTGCCCGTCTTGTCGCCCTCGTCTCCCAAACCATCTGTCCTTCTTCTTCCTCTTTTAGAAACAACTTGGCACATGTTTGTCCGTCCTGTCTGTTTTTTCCGTGCTGCCTTCCTTCTGACTTGGAGGGGCCACCTTGGCAACGATTCAGACAATCGCTGTATTTTGGCAGTTATAAGAAGTAATAGCACCTGGGCCAGCATCTGCTGTGTTTGCCCTCCAAACACCGTATGCATCAGTGTGAGTACGGTGGGCCTCAGCCCCCGTGGCCTCTGAACTTAAACAGATAAACGTAAAGGATTACATTCATGAGAGAGGAGCGGCTGGATCACGGCCTGCATGGGAATGAGCTGTCTGGAGCGTCTTTTGCATTCACAGAGGAGCCGAAGATGATTGGAGGCATACACCTCTAAAGTCTTCATTCTGTTTTGTGAGCTGTATTGCTGCCAGCACCCAGAGTGTGATGGTGTGGTTTTAAAAGCTTCCAAGAGGCCCTGAATCATTGATTCAACAAGCAAGATCCTCAAGTGGAGCTTCTTCATCTCAGGTGGAGGTGCAGAAAAAGAGGCGGAGAACGAAGAGAAAGAAGTGGGAGCAGAGAGGAGCGTGTGGAGTGCAGGTGGGGGGCAGGGTGGATTATTGATTACGTAGGTGGGAGCTGTTGGTGGAAACAGCATGGAAATCAGCTGGTGGTTGGATTCCTGTTTGTGCGGCAACAACTGCAGCGTTACCTTTCATCTTCCCTCCGCCGGCTGATCTAACAGGCCGGCCCCGAAGTGAAAGTAAGTTGAGCGAGGCGTCTCCAGATTGGCCACCGAACATGTGTGTCCCCGTGCCCTCCCGGCCTACACCTCTAATCTCAGTATCAATAGAGTGTGAGCAGATGGCAGAGTGGCCGAGGTCACCAAGCCCATACACAATAATAATAGGCCATGAGGGGATGATGAGGCTGGCCCAGACACTGACCTGAGTACACATTAAAAACAGATCCACTTTGTTTGCCCTTGCATAAGGCAGCAGTTGACATATGTTGTTTGTGAGTTGGTTTAATCACAGCCTCCTGTATATTGACCTAGAAAAGTGATGAGAGCAGCAGAACGCTCACCATCAAACGGCTGCACTGCTTGATTTTCTCTCTCCTCTGTTTCATGTAGAAGTTCCTTGCTGGTGTTAATGTATTATGAAACTGAAGAAAATTCTCAGCTGAGGGCAGAGCGCTGGATGTGCACTCAGGAAATGGGTTAGTGATGAAGTTGGGCTGATGTGGGTTGTTTGAAGATGGTCCCCACATTTTAGGACAGATTGTGCTTCTGGTGGTCACTTTTATTCTTTTTTAGTTTAACCTGAATTCATCCCTACATGTAGTTACAATGAATCTTTAGGGTTTATAGTCAACAAAACAAGTTAGGGTTTAAAGTAAAGTTTTTAGCCACTGCAAATACTAAAATATTATTTAAAAAATAAATAAATACCCAAGCCTGGCTGATACTGGATATTTGGTGCCAGTGCCAATATTAGGTAGTAAAATTTAAAAAAAAAAAAAATCCCACTATTGCTATATCTGCCAAAATTCTGATTTACTAACTATTTATTTTTGCATTGATCCCTCAAACGTGGACATCAAACACTTAAGACACCTGTGACAAAGATATGTATGTGAAGCCGGATACGACATTTTAATGTCCACACTGACATCAGAGCACTGAAACAGTCAATAGGAATTTAGAAACTGTAAATAACAATAAAAAACATGAATATAACAATTTCATATTTACCCCAAGAATTATGTTCTGTAAAACATGTTTTCATATCAGCCAGCACACACGCAGATACCAGTATATTAGTGAAAGGTCAATATCGGACGATAGATCAGTCGTGTTCTGTCATTTATGCCAAAAAATAATCCCACAATATTGAGTTTTCTTCCAGAATGTAACTCTCACTGGGGCAGAAATGCCTCAGAAACAGCTTTTAGGGCCATTAAATCTCTTCATTAAAAGTCAGGTAAATCCCAGACACGGTGTTTTTCAGGTTGTTACTTGCACAGCTCCGATGGATATTGTTGACAGCGTGATTCTAATGAAAGGAAAATATCTGCCAACTCATGGACCTGTCTGTCTTTTGAAACAAAATCAGCAATATGCACAACAGCCCTCAGCTGTGCTCAACTGTATTTATGTAAAACTTCAGATGGAGGACACTTGATCTAAAGTGCTTTACATGAACAAAAGAAAAGGAGAGAAAAATTTAAATCACGCAAAAATACTGAAAAATCCGTAACAGTTTAAAGCCTCTGAGAAAAATGTATTACTCGTTGAAGGTTGAACGTTTTCATAGATTCCAAAGTTGGATGGGGACTGATGTTGGCAGCGTTTGAAATCATACCATGGCTACTTCCTCTTCTGTTCAGAGTATGCCGTGTATAGTAGCTTCCTCTTAACAGATCAGTCCACAGATGTGGCACCGCGCTCCTAAAACATTGACAGATTCACAGTGAACAGGCCAATATTTAATTTCTAACTCTAATTCAAATGCAGCCTATAAGCTTAAATAATGAAACACAAAGACTCTGTTCAATTGTTAATGTTGATATAAAGCTTTTAGGTCCTGAAGGGGATTTCTGGTTTTGCAGTGGTATCAAATCAGAGGAAAGGAACGTCAGTGGTAAAAACCGTATGGTGACATCATACAATTTACTGATGACTTATTTTGAGAAGTTCTTTTTTGTGCTTCTAATTTGTCCAATTTTTGGTTGCGTAAGATGTGGTGAATTGTTATACCTACGAAGAGTGTGACCCTGTGGATGAGTCACTTTTTGCACATCTCTTCACACACCTCTCTGCTGCACTCAGTCACAATCTCCCTACTACTGATCAACAGCTTCCTTTCTCAGGCCCACTCTGTATTTGAATCATTTCTACTGTTTTGTGAACCTGTCAGGTTCTTTGGAGAAGCGATGGAAGCTTCTGGTAGTTTTTTGTTATTCCACTTGTATATATACTTGTATTATATATATATATATATATATATATATATATATATATATATATATTCCTCGTGTTGTTTCACAACGTGAACGTGCACTATAGGGCCATCTCATGGCCGATGTCAAAAAGGCTGCACAGTTTCATGTCTTTACTTCTGAGTAGCTCTCTTTATTCTGGGCAGATAAAAGGCTTTATACAACCTTTTTTACATTTGTATTTGTCCTCCTCAGCACCTGGAAACATGCATTGTTTGTGTAAAATCAGTGTGGTTTTATTATGTTGTACTATGATTTGACTAACAATATTTAATTAAAGTTAGCCAACATTCGCAAACCTACAGTTTATTTAAGTCGGGAATCTCGTGCTGTTATTCCACTTTGTCGTTCTGTATTAACGGTACAACCAGCGAGTCATCCTTTAATCCAGGCAGTGGACTTAAGTCTCGGAGGTAATTGAGCACAATGCTGCTTCTTTGTTTTACTCAGACGTTGAGAGCCGGTATGGTATTGGACTAGGTGCTGAAACTTTTGTGTCATGCCATGCCTCTGATTCTGGACCACTGACATAACATTTAAAATCACGCTGCGGGCAGCAACATGCAATTTTGTTTGTGTCGGTGTAAAAAAAGAAGCAAAAGAGGCACCATGAAGAGTATTCTTTACTGCTGTATTGTGGGACCTCTGTGTAAAACGGGCCATTGGCTTCGTCCAGGTTAAACTGTAGCAGTAAAACCTCTGCGCTTAGAGTGTCATTAATTAGATGTAAATGGACTTTTAATTTGTATGATGTATGTCTTCAATCTGAAGACACGTATCAGCTTGCTGTACCGAGTTAACGTAACTTCAGAGTTCGGTTTTTATTGACTTCCAGGAAATCATGTTCTCAGCTCTGTTAATTTATTGTCTTCACAGGGTTATAAGGGTAAGTAAAGCTAGGTGTTGTCAGCATAACTGTGGAAGAAATATTGTACTAGTGGAACATATAAATGTTAAGGAGAGTGGGACCGAATATTAAACCGTGGGGACACGGCAGGGAAAGGCAGCGCTCCTCCAGCCTTAAAGCAAGAGCTTAGTAGAATTTCCTGACTCAGCTGCCACAAAAGGTCATTTTTTTACTTTTATTAGTGCAAATTTCCTACCTGAAACCCAATTCTTTGCCTCTTCCAGACACATCATCTGTCTTGCACTTAACAACTTGTCAGTGGCCTGTCACTTCAGTGCAGGGAGGGTTTGCAGTGACCCTGATGTGGTGAGTGGTAGGAGAGGATTGCATATGTAGAACAATGTCTGACATGTTTGTCATTGCTGCTCCTAAGGGGGGGGTTTGCATATAAATTGCTTGTGCCTGAATCTGTGCGGCCACGCCTACGCGCTTCTGCAGCGAGTCCCAGACATCTCTAATTACATGCACACAAAAGTAGGCTACGCATTGTTTTCACATCTCCACGTCACCCCCACCGCCACCACTCGGCAATTCTGTCACCCACTTTCTGCCAGGACAGAAGACCTGTTGTTAATTAAACCTGCCAATCATAGACAGAGGGCGAGAATGAGGGAGCGAGCGGAGGAGAGAGAGAGACTTCCACACTTTTCCAGAAAGTGTTTTACGCTGGTGCTTACTTTATGGTAATAGGGGCACTCACATCTTCATTTCTGAGGCTGTGTCCAAGGACAGTAAGAGTTGACAGTATTTGTGTATGAATGTGTGTGTGTCTTGTCCTCAGTCTGTACACGCATGAGTGCATTTAGGGAGGCTGGAGCAATTAACAGGGGGGGGCGCATCAGGAACCCTGTCAAAGGCGACAGCTCATTTTTCAGATAAAGGCACAGAGTCGAGGTAACGAGCTCCGTTGCACCCTTCGACTTGTACGAGCAGAAGCCTCCTTTCGCGTCCTTGCCTTGCCTGGGCGCCGTCTTTGACCCCCATGTGTTGTCCGTGTTTAATTAAAAATCCGCTGCAGAGGGATTACAGTACAAGGCAGGGTAAATCTGTAGAGGCAAAGAAGTGAGAGCATAAGTGGAATCGCTAATAGAAGGTTTAGTGTGGCAGGTTGGCTGGGCACAATGGGTGGGGTTGGTTCACTACAAACATCCTCCGAACAAGTCGGTCCTGTCGTTGGGCCGGCCTGCATGTTTTGAGGCAGTTTACTGTAAATCCTTACCTAAGCGCTCTCCTGCCTAATTACGTTGATGTGTTTGTGTTTAATTGGACTAGAGGCATGCTTGAATAGCTCACCTACTGGACACTCTGAAACTAAACTTACCTTGAAGGCGTGTGAGAAAGTGCACACTGACACACAAAAAGTGACAGACAAGCATGCTTAGGCAAGGGGAAAAGGAACAGTGCACACTTCTGAGTGATGGAGTAGTAAAATGTTTATTTCTCAGTTGAAAGTGTCAGTGAAGTGCCAAGAATTACAGCTACTGAATTCAATTCACCTCAAGTTTATTTATATAGCGCTATATCATAACGTAAGGTCGAGACCTCACAGTGTTATAGACATAAACCTGACAATCCACCAAGTGAGCAAGCACTGTGGGAGGAAAAGCTCCCCTTCAAAGTTCCTGTCTTGCCCCTGATTAAACCTCCAAAAAGTCATCGCTGATCATCAAAATGACATATTTAGAAGAATTATCCGAGAACAAAAATCCCCTGATATCTGAGATGTAACTCTAGATTTGTCTTATTTATAGATATAACACTATACCTTGACTGGCATTCATTACGTTTGCATCTGTAACTATGCAAATCTCCGCCCACTCCTTCGTCACTCACCTGTGACGTTGGTTCCTCAGGTGTGATGTGTGTTACCCTGAAGGGCTGGCTGTTGTTCAGAAGTTTTCAAAAGAAGGACAAATACTGTGACATCAATACCAGCTCTTCAAAGATACTCGATTTTAACAAAAAGAAAGTAAGATGACACGTTAGCGTACAAGTCTTTAGTTTTCATGCAGTTCAGAGGGGGAGAGTGTAATCCAGGTGGTTTCTGTAGACACAATGAACAAATGTCCCCTAAATGCCTCACAAATAAGCTATTGTAAAGCGCTATAATTTACCGATGTTCCACAAATGCTCTCGGTAGATGCTAGCAAGCCAACTGCACTCTATGAACAAAATAAAACACAAACTAAATAAATAGTAATATTTCGAAAAGAGAACTATACGAAATATATTATATTTTTTGTCATGAACTAAATATTAA
Organism: Brachyistius frenatus; assembly: GCF_029030835.1. Taxonomy (NCBI): domain Eukaryota; kingdom Metazoa; phylum Chordata; class Actinopteri; family Embiotocidae; genus Brachyistius; species Brachyistius frenatus. The sequence continues at coordinate 808,471 of NW_027210700.1, forward strand.
ACAATAGAAGAACAAATGGACTGAATCACTAAAATTAAATGTTTTAGTTTTTATTGACTAAAACTCAGAAATCAAATGACTACAATTTAATTAAAATAATACACTTTTTTGTTAAAATGCCAAATGAAGATCAAGTGCCTCCTATTTCTACTATAGCTACTAGCGCTGCTTCATTTCTGCTGCCAAAGCTAATGCTGACACAGCTGTTGCTAATGCTGCAACCACTGGAACTGATTCTTACTACCTGTAATCAGATAAGGAAACTGTTGTTGTATTGAAGAAGTTCATTTTAAATAAAAGTTCATCATATTCTCATAGACCTGCCTAACCATAGTTTGAAGTCATAACCTTGTAGATCAGTATGTGCTGCTGTGTTAGCCTCCCCTGTGGCTCTCCCAACTTTGAACCCAAGTTATAAAGCACTACTCTGTGGAGCTGACGGCACCACTGGACACCTGACTCAGGGCCGACCTCTAGCTTTTGCTGGAGCAAGACAAGACCCAGGGCTCAGGGGGATGTCGGCGGGGGTCTTAGCCAGAGGGCAGCAGGGCTGTTTGCTCGACGCAAACTCTGACTAAGTGTCCACTCCCAAAAAGGAAAACCAGGACTCAGCGATGTGTGGGTGTGTGAGGCCTGACCTAGCCGGGGGCGTGAATAAAAATGTCCAGTAATTGCCTGATTCTGTCACTGAGATCATTACCACAGGTGTTTGAGCCCTTGCAGAGGCAGGTGGGAATGTAAGCTTGTCGAGCTTTGACAGAAAAACAACCTTTTTCCCCCAGATTTTTTTTTAAAGACTTGGCATAAGGTTATAATGATTAGGTAGGTAGCGGCCCTTTCACTGTCACTAACTTTGACAGTTGGTCTTAATGATGTTGACATTTCAAATATGCTCGGGAGAAAATGTTGTTCGCCCTTCTCCTTTCATGTTATGAAAAACAAAATCACTGGCATGTGAAATTTGCGTGGTAGGAGGAGGGGAAGTGGTTGGAGCTGGAACTGGGAGGAGGGCACATGTTTTTTTCCAGTTGATTAGGCAGTTGAAATCATCCTTTGTGAAGGCAGGGTAGGCGATGGAGGGAGGGAAGCGAAACCTCCCAGAGGAAGGCCTTTTGGGTTCATTGCTGCTGGATTGATGTGGTTAGGGGTTTTGTTCTGGGCTCAGTTTCAGGGGTGTGGGCCCATTCATAGGCAAGACTGGAGGCTCCTGGATTTATTCCGGCCCAGTGGGTAGCTGCAGCGGTGCTGGCGGGCTGTGCTGGAGGATTTAAACCCCATATCGCCAAGGCCTAGCAGCATGCTACTCGCAGAGAAAACAAGAGCAAGGAAGCAAAACCATGTCCTCTCATTATCAGAGTCTACAGGAGTCCGAAACGTGCGGATGGACGGAGAGAGATTGCTGCGGAAAGAGAAGCAGAATATAAACTGAAGGAACAAAGAGCCGCAGTGATGGAAAAAAAACAGTATAACGTGGAGGAATGACACCAACAGAAAAGTGAAGGGAAAGGAGGAAGGTGAGAGGGCTACTTAGTGACTGTGTGAGGGATAGAGAGCCTGTTGTCCACTGTTTGAACACAGCAGAGCCACTGTCTGCAGCTGCATGGTCCCTGTGGCGGAGCTCCATTTCTGGGACTACGTCTAACCAAACAAACAAACAAACACACACACACACACACACACACACACACACACACACACACACACACACACACACACACACACACACACACACACACACACACACACACACACACACACACACACACACACACACACACACAGAGGCTTCTCATTAATGTGCGCAACGGCACGAGGCTCATTTTAGAGACCATTACGCCTCGGTAAGAAGTGCTCGTTTGTCAAGACAGTGCAGGAATTACGTCTGATTTGTCTTCTTTGTTGCGCTACACTTGATGCAAAAGTCAAATCAGTCCACAGATACTTGGAAACTGGGACTACATAATTCCCCCTGTGGAAAAGATCCGCGCTAAGTCCCTTTACATGCGTAGAGAGAGAGCGCAGTGTATTTATTCTCCTGGCCCTCTGCCGTCTCGGCCTTCTTTCAAGACTTCAAAACCCCAAAGGGAGACTCTTCATTTTTGTAGACCAGGTGCGGGGGACAGGGAGCGGTTTGTGTGTGCGTTGTACTGTGGCTGTGTCTGTCTATATACAGTGTAAGAGTTCAGTTTGCAACACCTTTAGCTACTTGGGGATCGGCTCAGCAACTTTTCTGGGGCATCTTCCCTCAAGTGTTGCCCTCCAAGTAGCACAGTGTACCAAGACTCCGTCTTAACCGTAGACGTGATGTGGCTGCGGGACTGTTTCGTGGAGAAGCGGCTGGAAGGGACTGTCTGCCGGTCGGCTCTGGGGTTACCGATGATGAATGGACCAACTCAAACACTGTGTCCTGTAGTGCAGTGTTTTCCAGGACTGTGCAGCCTGACCTTGGAGCAAACGTGAAGAAGATTCACAACTTGAGACTGATTGATGATCCGTGGGCCTGATCTCTCACCTCTGGCACTAGTGGCTGCAGTGAAGAGTGACGTGGTGTGGCTGTTAGCCTAATGCATGGGCCTGCTGATACATACCATTTCATTAAAAATATAAATATTAGAAAGGTTGTGTCGTCCACCTGTAGTTTTATCAAATCTGAATCCTTGAAAATGTATTTCCTAATTCTTCATTAGATTCAGTTTGTAACAAAGTAGGACTGAAACTCCCCTTTTGTTGGCTGTAAAGGGACAAATACTTATTTTGAATCGCAGCCTGACAAGATGTAACAACAACATCACACCATATGAAGATATGCTGATTCTGTGCATCTGACACATTGAAATAATTAGTACTTCATTTATATATTGTTTTTCCTAAGCCTCTGCTTCTATTTTCATGCTACCGGAGACATGGACATTTGGAGGTTCCCCTGAAATAAATGAATGTGATTGGGTAGATAGTCACCCTAATGATGGTTTCATTTTTGAGCCAATGTAGTCTCCAGACAGTGCTGTTTTCATTTCATCAGATCAGAGCTAAAATTGAGAAGCTCTCCAGCTAAATGTTGTTGACATTGCATTTTGGCAATTAAAAACCAATTAAAAGAAACCAATAGATTAGTTGGCTTACTGAACCTAGAGAGTTTATCCAAAATGGAAATAACCATGGAATCTAACCCAGACCTTAACCACAATTTCTCTGGTAAGCCTACGTATCAAACCTCAGTACTTTTATGCTATTAAATGAAATGTGACAGCTCAAGTATTGTAATTGCACTTCTTTCATCTTCACATGAGTAGTAAGCAAGGGATCGTCCAGGCTAACATATCAGACAATAATAGCTTTTTGCAGATATCTGGCATCAATGTTTATTATTCGATGACAAGACATTGCAGTTTAGAAATTGGTCTGAGGGAAGTAGGGCTGGGCTTTTCAATTTACAGATGTTCCCTTCTGTGAAGCATCGAATTACTGTGTCGCATGCAATACAGATAGATATGTGTCAAAAATTTGTTTGTGTTAAAATAAGGTGTTGAAATGATTTTTAATGTGATCACGCTACCCCTGAGGAGGCTACGCACTGTAAATGCTGTGGCTTACTTACGCTGATAGAAATGTTAAAGTGCTTTGAGATTGCGAAGGTAAAAAAACAGTATATGCTGTAAGTGCAGACCAATTCATATTTACATTTTGGACAGTTGAAACTGACACCTGGGAGCATTTTCACATCTTTTTAAAGCCTTCTCTTGATTCTTAGGCATTGATTAGCTTCATTTTCACATCCTTAGACAGTTGTTGATGGTTACCACAAGGCTCGACGACTCAGAGAATTTATCGTTGCTGGAATTGTCATCAGCTGCCAATCCTCAAAGTCATTCTTGAAAAATCGTTATCAGTCAAAGCCGGCTTCATGCCTCCATTGTGTCTTTGGTGTCACTCAGTGTGTCCGTGGGGATAAATGTAAACTGTCATCACTGACAGACTCCTCACGAACAACACTGGTGCATCCAGTGTGAGCAGGAGGCTGAAAATATATCAGTCAGGTTTATACTGCATTCATGTCAGATTGGATTTACCATGAATACGTAGCAGATGCCAAGAGGGATGCTGGCAGTTCTATGACAACGTATGTTACACGAATGCTTCCAAATCATTGCAATGAGATGCCAGCATCCCGTTTTCTGAACCACCTGAACTCGCTGTAGTTCCACTTCACAGTTTTTTCTTTTTCTATTCAGCTTTGTCAATGCCAGATTTTCTGCCAGTACATTTCCCACCACACCAGCACCTGTGTTGCATTTGTCAATGCCCGATCTACAAACCTGACTCTGCAGATCCATTAGAATGGCATTGATTACTTCAGCCAATAACACAAGTAAACCTGATTGCAACCCCCCTCAGCCATGAAGGCAAGTGATTATTAAACTGGCAACTGCATTTATCATTGAATACCCCAGTATATAATATGCAGTTGTAATGTTTCATGGTATGCGCTGCTGATTGCCAAGTTTTGAAGATTCTTCTAGGAATAAATGATAATTACAATCCTGCTCTGACAAATCATAGACTTCACTTTATTGAGTGGCGATTGATAAATGAGAAAATTGATGGTATTTTGTCCTTAACAGCAGTTTTCTACCACACACACAAAATAAATCCCAAGAAAATGTAGTAGCAATCATTGATGCTTCATTGACAAACCGATGATCAGTGCTTCTATCAAGGGAGGATGCAGGAAAAGCTGTCCAACAGTTGGCATTTCATCCCTCTTGCAAATAAATTACCCACTTTGTCAATGACTCCTATACAATAGACTTTAATTATAATCATTCTGAAGGGCTCAGAGGAAGGTGTTGTATTGCTAACTAGACTGCCCATATTGAGAGATCCCCAGAATCCTGAACACTGAGCCTTGCCTGTTGCTCCAGAGGCACTGGGTTCATTCTCGTCGGTACTAAAGTAGAGGCGGGTTTATGAGGGTGGCTACTGCCTCCTCTTCTTCCCCTTCCCTCCGATGTTCGAGTAAATCCAACTGAATATCTTTAGAGCAGCATCTCCTCTGAGGAACGTGCTCCTCCACAGGGGACCGGGTGTATTTGTAGAAACGATCTGTCTACTTGAAGAATGTGTCCCCAGAGTGTCTTAACTCTCATTTCTTCTCTTACTGCCAAAATGAAAGAAGACACACAGAGCTGTCTGCCCATTATCCTCAGGGTCTTACTCTCTCATGTCTTCTTAGATGAGACTTAGGATGTGTGTGAACATGTCTGGACCTGTTTGTCTGTATGCTGCACATGTTCCATTCACCGAGATGACATTCACACCTCCTGTACCTCTTAAATAGCACTATTCCAAAAAAGACAAAAAAACATTCAGACATTTGGTAGAAATGTGACCAATAGGAGGAGTTTACTTCTTACAGCCTGTTGGCTAAATCAACCTGCATAATAGTAACTCATGGCAAATATTAGAATATGTCAGCTCACGACTGACAATAACTTAAAATGCACAAATGATATATTTGTATTGAATAATAATCGGCATTGAATCATGTATTTTTCATCTATAAGATATCCTGCTCCATGCATTTCTTAATCAATTTATAACCCATTTAAAGGAACCTTATTATACATGTTATTATGTATTATTGGTGGTGGAAACAATCTGAACAAAGACAAATTTGCTAAATCTCCAGTTTTATCATGGACGTTTTGAAACAAGTGAAAATAATCTGCCTGTGCTGTAAAATGATTTAAGGATCTTTCAAATGCAAATGATCTTGTTGAAAGAATTTTAGTAAAATCAAATATAATGTTTGCTGTTCTGTGTTCTGAAATCATCCTAAATCATCTAAAAATAAGTTTTAGGTTTCACTAACAGACAAATTCAACTTAATAAACAGTTGCACTCGTACAGAAAATTAAAACTGGCCTCAGTTTTTCTGTTTCAGTAAAATCTGGACGAACAGACATACAGCACATTTGCAAGATTAAAAGCTTCAGAAACTGGTGAAACTAAGTGACACATCTGTCATACAGTATCATGAGTAAATTTCCTGCAACACCACATACTGCATTACATACACTGTGCTTGATGAAGTTACAATGAGGATCACAGTGTGTTAACTACATTTTAAAAGCACTGATTATAAAAAGTAAAGTACATATCCTTAATATGTTTTGTGGCTGGAAAACATAACTGAACTAGGGAAACTGCCCATTAAAAGCACACATGGCAAAAACACACTTTACCTTCAATTTGGATGGAGAGTCACACAACAGGCTGAATTACTGACCAGGCAGGCGTCCCAGTTTTACTCCATATCACTTGGATCTACATACTTAGCTGACTGGCTAATTTGTTGAAAATTTGCACCACAGAAATAGAATATTAACCATGTCAGCTCGTCCATCCTCCATGCTTGTAGAGGGACACCTTTATTTGACACCATTTGTTGTAACGTTTTGTTTATCAAACTGATTCGTTGGGTTTGTTGGTTTCAAGCAATTGTACACTCCAAACTCCTGGACAAGGTGATATTGAACCATCATGTTAGGCTGCGTCCAAACGTTTTTTGGCACATATGTGGAAAGGCATACTAAATCCCTGGACTGAGACGCATAGACGGGCAACCACAGTTGCAACTATGATCAGTTCAGAGTGTCCAGTTTACTAAACCTGCCTGGTGGTGGATCAGTCTGGTATAAAACATTCAGTCCCTTAGAGGATAAACTTTATTCCTCACCTAGGCATCAAAAGTACACACACGTATGACCAGCCCTTACAAAGAGTGATAAAGTCCACATAGGAAGGAGGTCGTGGGTGGTTGGATGCAACAAACGCAGGACTTTCATCTGCGAGACCGTTGTTCCAGTGAATTTGAACTTCTTTTTGGCAACATAAGTGACTTGCATAACGCAACATATTTAACTTCTGTAATGTACATAACTTACTTCATTAAAATAGCTCAAACTATGATCTTTTTCTAATCCTAACCGTGTGGTTTTTGGTGTTTAAACCTGAGGTGCCTTACCATTAATTGCAGGGCGCTGTAAAACGTGACACTGACACGGTATCGTCTAGTGGACTGACAGGTGTATGACACGCTTCGGTAGGATAGATTGTTAGAGGAACTAAAACACTCATAGCTACGAAGGCTCAAATGAAACCCAGCATGTTTCAGATGTGAAGTGTCACAGCGAACAGCTCAAGCGGTGCAGTGGATTAATAATTTCCAAGAAGTCTGGACCAACTTGTATCTATGTCATTTACTGATTATTTTCCTCAACGAAATGACGTCTCTCTGAGAATAACAGAGTCACAATGTGCACCAAGAATCCATCAAAGTGTCATTAGAAAAGATTTTTAATTAATACCAATGACTCAACAGTTACTCAGATTTCTGGCTTTCCGACTAAGTCTCTGTCCCGGGGAACAATCCGACCCTGAGTCCCCCCTCCACTCCCCCAGCTCCTGGCATTTGCAGTCACTGATGGATGGTGCTATGAGTGAATTTCAGCCACAAAGCTGAAACGCCTTGTTCTCAAGCCAGAAAGCGACAGTGACAAAGCTGCATTTTATTACAGTATTTATCACAGCATTTTGCATGGTGACATATTACCTCTTAACCTCATATTTTTACTTGATCTCAGCCACAGTCAGTCAGTGACCTTACTGTTTCTATACTTTATAGAGTACGACTTTCATCAGCATTGCCGCAGGTTTTACTTTTTCCCAATAGAGTTCAATAGAAGTGTAGTGTTTAATGTCGTCTCAAAGCTTAATGTATACGCTGAGCTTCATAAGTTTGGGAAGTGCAACATATCCTTTTTAACAGACACAAAGTTGGCAGTCCTGGGGAGCCTGTGCTCTGTCTGTATGAATAACACATGAAGCCAGAGCTGGCTGGTAGCTGTGCTGGATCCCACGCAAAGCCCTCTGCCGCTGGCTTTCCTCAAGGATCAGCTGCTCATTAGAAGTGTGCTGTTGCTAATTGTTCGGCAGCATTGGGCCCGGATGACCGCCCCCCACCGAAGCCTCGGCCATGTCGTAAAACTTTTTCCTTTTTCGAAAAATTGTCTGAAGCTCCGGCATGATCTGAACAGCGTGAAGCCTCAGAACTTCAAGCCACAGAAGCAGACAAACAGGAATAGCTAAAGGCGTCTCTTTTTTCCTCCCTTACATGCATGCGCATTCACCTCCCAACAGACGCATATTTTTTCCTTCCTCCCTGTGCTTTCTAGTGAACACAAAAACAAACGCACATGGGTTCTTTTGCTGCTACCCACCCACCAGCCCACACCTCTCGCCTTTCCTGGCCATCAGTCAGCCTTCCCGCCGCGCTGCCGATGTGACAGAGGAGATGTCAGAGCACCTCCGTCAGAGGCTCTGATGCTGAGCCGGAGTGACAGAGCGACAGGGGGAAACGCGCCAAACAAACAGCCAGTAATATTGCCCTGTCCTTTCACTTACAGCTCTCTGTCAAACCAGACTGCTGACAGAGTGGGAAAAAGTACAGACACCCTTAAACACGCAGACACCCGAGCAATATGTACCCATCCACCCACACACACACACACACACACACACACACACACACACACACACACACACACACACACACACACACACACACACACACACACACACACACACACACACACACACACACACACACACACACACACACACACACACACACACACACACACACATAAATACAGTATACACACAGCTGTTTGCATTATAATAGGATCATTTCTAAAGGCTTTTTTGCTGATGCACATTGAGTGATTTCCAGTAGCTTTCTGCACAGCCCAACGCAAGGATTCATGAATGCCAAAACGGTATCCCTCGCATTCAGTATGTGACTTTGCCAGCGTAACCCCCCCCTGAGCCGTGCTGAGTTATTTACACAGCTTCCGGTGAGGATTATGTCCACGGGCCATGATTGTTTCCTATGCATGACTGGCATTAATGCGTCTGGGTAGCTAAACAGGATGGGCGATGCACAGAGACACGGCTGGCTCTTACCTCAATCAAGGCCTGGATGATCCGGGATTACCGGAGATCACATCCATTCATTCCCTATGGACTGCAGCTTGGTATGTCTCCAAGACACCCACCTAGGGCTACATGCTAATCACTGCTGAGACACAGCATCTGCAGAAGACTGTACTCAGAGATTGTGGGAATGTAGTGTATAGTTCCCATTTGGGGTAGTGGCAGTGAGAAAAGGTTTGTGTGATCAGATGCGGTGCAGCAACATTATCTCCAGATCTTTCCGCAGGAAGACTCTAAAAGCCTCGGCCATGTTTTATAAAAGCTGGATTAAAGAATCAATGACAGATCTGCCCGCTTATATTCAAATTTATCATTTTAGAAGCAAACACTGCAGGATTTGGAGGAACATTTGTTCCCATGTGCTTGTGCTCCATAAGACTGCCAGCTTTGACACTAGCAAATTTTTCTCTTATTTAGGGTCCAAAATAATTAAACCATGGAGTACCATTATTGAATTTAATGTGGAAAATCAGCCCCTTTTTCTTTCTGAAATAGTCATTGTCTCCTGGCTGAGTTCTGCAGAACAGTGACAAAAGAGATTAAGAGGCCCTAATTCTTTTCAGAAATCCACTTTAGCCCAACAAGAGAATTTTGCCTGAGGGTTGGAGAAAGTTTTATATTCCTATCGCCAGATTGAGTTCCTCTTAGCTTTATGTGTTCCCCCGTCTCCCTCGTATTCAGCAGTGACAGGTGCATCGGATAGTGCTCACCTGGGGCAAATGACTGGGATTACTTCACGGACTCTAACTCTCGAAGACCTTACAACCTCCGGATGGACCCAAGGGGTTCTCAGACATCTGATTACTTATGAAGGATACTGTTCCCATACTAATGTGAGATGTAGCTGCATAATTCAAGAGACCACATTCATCTTGATCCACTGTTCAATGACCTTTGACCTGCTCACCCAAGTGGATCTAACTCCCAACGCTCCATATTCAACGTATTCAGTTACTAAGCACTGACTAAGCACTTTTCATCTCCGCACTGGTCTTCTAAGGCATGTGTTTCTCCAAGCGTTTTCAGTCCTGATGACTCTCAACATGTCCAGTAGCGTGACTGCAGGGTACAAAGACTCAGAGATTTCATGGCTCTCGAAGGTGACACCCATATTCATTGAGTTGGCGAGGAATTATACTCCCCCTTAATCAGGACAGAGAAGATGCCGTCCGTCTTGTAAGGGGCTGCACACTGTCACCGGCGTCAGGGAGTATCACAAATCACCTCTCAGACTTAGTCGCAAGTTTGAATCGTGGCTCCTTGGATCCCTTTGCTCTTTCGGGCTTTTGACCAGATGAAGCAGTTAACATGTTTACTCTGTGGCTACAGACCCTCGCTGGAGGTGGAGCGACCACTGACCAGCCTGCAGCTAAATTCACCTCCCTTCATTCACTTCTTATCTTGCAACCTATGGATTTCAAGATTGTGACCAAAGAGAGTAATCCCATTTAGAGCACCCTGTTTGGTTCAGATGTATTTATGTGTTTCATCTCTCTGAGAGTGAGTGATTCATTTTGTTGTGTCGGGGCTCAGCCTGAATAAAGCATTAGCTGGCAGGTTAGCCTAATGCAATGCTCCCTTCTGGAACTTCCCTTTGTGATAGCCTAAGGGTGCAAACATAAGTAGATTAGAAAACACACACACACACACACACACACACACACACACACACACACACACACACACACACACACACACACGCACGCACGCACGCACGCACGCACGCACGCACACACACACACACACACACACACACACACACACACACACACACACACACACACACACACACACGCAGAATGCACTGTCTGGTTTATAAAAAAAAAACTCCAGCTCACTCTCCTTTTCCTTCTCTTTCCTTAATACAAATACAAAGCAGTTGCAAACAAGCACATGCATAGGCATGAAAAGACCCACATGCTGGAACATGATTCCGCGGCGATGCATTGACGATGGACTTGTGCATCTCAGTCTGTTGCTGGAATCTAGCTGTGATGCTAACGCGAGGTGACGTGTTATCCAGCATGGCCCTGTCATGAGGCTGGCCCTCTGCGGGGTGGCAAAGCACCAACTGTGCAACCGCGGACAGTGGGCACAACCTCGAGCAAGGCAGCAGGAGAGAGCGACACTCAGAGATAATCATGGAGTGCATGTTTTTTATTTTTTGGCTGCCTGCCTCGTGGTCTTTTCCACAGGCTGGCCATTAGTAGGATATGATGGTGTCCAAAGCTTTCCTCAAGTGACAAACATGGTTTAATTCTACTGTGTGTTGTCTCTCCAGTTGAAGAAAGGCCGTGATCTCTTGCCCAGCGCTGGGATCCATCATTACTGAACCAAATGTCCTCTGTTTGTCCTTCACAGAGTTTCCAGTGAGGTCCCAGGGGTCCTAGTGTTGACAGCATTAGATAACAGATATAGTATGCCTTCCACACACACACACAAAGAAAAGCATCCCTTACCACTGTAAAGCCTGTGTGTGTGTTAATATGTGCAGAGGTGGGGTGGCTGGTTTTCGTTCAGGCGAGGCCTGAGCTCTGTGTCTTCAGACAGCATTAGACAACGCAGGCATGATAGGGGCTCCGCTTAATTCATTGACCTCTTTCCTTGATCTTGTTTATTTGTGTTCTTCTGGCTGCTTAGCGGATCCCCTTTTAATGACGGCAGGTCGCTAACTCTGCACGGCAGCTCGAGCTAATGCCTCTCCGAGACGTGGAGAGATGAAGGGAAGATGAGAATGTCGGGTTATTCAATTATTTTAACCATTATTTCAGCTTTCCTTCTCATCCTTGGCAGAGATGACACACAAAAGCAGGAGAGTAATAGACTTTTAAACTAACTCTGTGAACAGCTGATTTAATGCAAGTATTTCAGAAAGCTAAATCAATACTTTGCCCCACCTTCAGGCTCAGCACTGCAGCTCCTATAGGATATCCATAAATTGAGTGGATGATGGCGGCTAAGTCAGAGCCACCTACTCCCATTAAACCCAATCATGAGGAGGGACAGGTATAGGTCACATTGTCCGAGTGCTGACAGAGATTAATTGAGGCCGTGTGACTCGGTGCACCCGCGGGGCCTCGGGGGGCGTCTCCGTCTCTGCCCTTAAATAACCTCGCGGTGCCCAGCCACCTTGCCGACAGTAACAGGTGAATATTTTATGAAGCGGAGAGTTTTCACAGGAACCGCTGCTGATTTTCTTTAGGTGGCAGCTAATGGCCTCAGATGTGAGAAAGAGGAAGGATTGGAGTTTACGTCTGAAGATTTAACAATCCATTCCACAGATAGAAGTTGTCTCGATTGGTTGGGCAAACAAAGTGTCGTGCTCGTCCGCCCAGACACTTGTTTTTCTTTGTGTTTTAGTTTTTAAAAGCGAAGGCCAAACCTGTGAGCGAGCATCGAAACTAAACTGAGCAGGGATGTAGGCATTTTAAGAAAGTCACAGATGGCTATGCTGGAAGGAGATGCAATGACACACTGCAATGAAGACTCTAGCTGTCATTTGTTTTTCAAATCTGCTGCTGCCTGGGACTCCGTCTCCATCTGCTAATGTCAACCTGTCTGGCTGCGACAAACGCTAGAGTTAAACCGCTTTTCATGCCGGGGCCTCTTTTATTGTTTGTGGCTAAAAAGCATGCAGAGCTTTCATAATTGAACCGGTGATTTTCAGTCAGAGGCTCATTTCTGAATAGCTTCCATCTGTCTGCACACACACACACATGCACTGTGTGTTTATACTTTTGAAGATGCACAGTACACCCCTGACAGCAGTGGTGCTTAAGATTTGTTTTCATCGTTCGGTTGCCTTTTTTAACTGCAATTCATAGAAATCCCCTGTCAGTTGGGTAATAATGTTTTCCTCCTTCCTTAGATTTTCCCCACCCAGCTCTGTTAGTTTCAAACATGAACTAAAGTGCACCACTTCCTTGGCAACAGAGGAAAAGACAGCCTGCAGCCAGCATCTTGGAGAACAGCTTTGGGAGTCTTAATGAAGCTGCTGTGGGTGATCTAAACCCACCTTGATTTGGCTCACACAGGTATTATTGAGCTCCATAAATGTTGGGATAGACTCTGCTCTTTTACTTGCATGCTGAAATCAGCCTGGCAATGAAATGACACAATAACTGGGGCTCTGGGTTGTTTGTTTCATTTAGAAGTCTTTTCAAAGTATCATCAGATCAATAGTTGCAGAGTATGAACATCCTCTTGCCATTTTAGATTTCGGGCACCGTTGTATCATTTTTCTATTACAGAGAGACAGACACATCAAACACTGTGGATTATCACTCATATTTATGTGTCAGCCGGCTGAGTATTCTCTTGCTTTCTCTCTGATGGAAGGTTTAGGTGTTTGCTCATGCTTCTCTAGCTGAGAATGTTCACATATGTGCCAGTAACCAGTGTGCGTTCTCACATTTTTGCCATGCTGCTTGTGCGAGTGTGTTTGCGTGTGATTCCATCTGTCTCCGTGTTTGAATAAATGCATGCTTTTTCAAATTGCTCTCCATAAACGTCAGAGCGGAGCACATCAAAAGTCCCATTGCCTCCCCTCGCGGCTCTACCTGCTGCAATAGCGCACCCCCTAAATCTCGGCTGCCGCTGCTCCATTCAGAGTAAATTACCTTTCGTACACAAAGATGTGACACGTCGTTGCACGAAAAACATCTCAGGTTTCATCACTCTTCGCGACATCTCAGACGCACATCCTCGCTGCTCTCTTTTCCTGTTTTCTCAACTATCATTTCCGTTTTGATGAGCTGCGGGGGGACGATGCCCAGGAGAGGAAGGGGCTGGGAGGATGGCTGGGTGTTGTCTAGACGTGGCGTTTTACAGCTGTGATGGGAGAGGGTTGGGTTTTTGATAATTCTTACACTGTGGGGGGTACGAGGGAAAGGAAGGCTGTGCTCAGCTTGCAGAGGTTTGTGGGGGGTAAATGGAGATAATTAGAGGCATTTTGGAAGAGCGAGGGGGGGTGAATCATCGGAGGCCGCTTCTTCTCTCTCTCCATCCTTCCACACGTGTGATGAAATGTTTGCCGCAGAGAAATCGCAGCTTAAATGACAGCAATGAAAATGCAAATAACCCTGTGAAGCAAACACCTGCATCCTCGCGTGGCTGCTGTTCTTTCTGCTTTTTTTCTCTCTTCACTTCACGTATGACTAATTACCACTTGTGACTTAGAAGAATGCTGCCATGATGATAAGGAGTTGTGGATGTCTCTCCTCCACTAGGGGCAGCGTGGGACTCCTGGGAAAACACAGAGCGAGATTGCTTTTTGAAAAATGAGCTGAGAAAGCCAGTGATGCTGCATTTAGAGGACACTGTAAACAGAAGCTTCTCACTTGTAAACATTTTATTTGAGCTTTCAGTCGCAGCAAATTACTTTTAAATACAGCCCAACTTTCTTCTTGGTGTCACCAAGACGAAGTAAAGAGAAGGATGTATTTGAATTTATTTCTAATTAAACCAGCTCAGGGACTACTGCAGGAATGTGGAGATTTTTAAAAATTTTGTATTCCTGTTCTGCTCATAGACACTTAATCCAGCGCGTAACTAACCCCAAAACTTGGCCTGCAACTAATGTGTATCAATTAATCTGTTGAAGAAAACAGACCATCACAATCATCCAGATCCCAGAGTGACGTCTCCAAATGACTTGTTTTTTTCCCCAACCAACAGTCCAATAACCCAACAAATGATTAAATTCAAACAGAAAAGAGAAAAGCAGGATGTGCTGCAATGACTGTTTGTCCTTTATGTATGTTTGTCATGTCCCCTTTGGAAGATTAAATAATGGAGTCTAACCGCTGTGAACTGATTAAAGATTTATCAGCCGTTAAGATTGTGGGAATTATAATGATCATTTGTCAGGTTGAACATCATTTTATCAAATTATCAAAATTATAAGGAGTTGCAACTGTGACTAAGCAAGTGTTTTTGCTCACGACTGCATCATTTGTCATGTCATTAGCCACATTTGCATTTGCTTGTTTGTTTGTAAACTGACTCCTCGAGCAAGATGGCCTCCGTCACATTTCTTTGACCGGGATTTTACTTTTCTTTTGTAAACGCTTTTTCATTTAATAATTCACTCATTGTTTTGCTTTCTAAAGAACATCCACTAGTCCGAGAACTGATTGGTTCTCCCGGTTAAACGCAATAATCCGACTTTAGTTTCACTTGAAGCTAACGATTATTTTTACTACTGATGCATATTTTCTCCATTTATCATTTTGTCAGTTAAACATGAGAAAATTGTGAAAAATGCCCATCACGGTTTTACTTTATAAGCTAAAGGTGACCATATTAAAGTGACTTGTACTGTCAGAAATATCGCTTACAAGACAAATACAACAGAGAAGAATCACATTTGTAAGGCTGGACGTTGTTTAAGAGTTTTTAATACGGGTCGTGGTACCAATACCTTGACTTTGATCGTGGTTCTGGAGCTTTCTTTTGATACCAATTTTTAAAATCAATTTTTAGTAAAAGAAAGTTGTATTTCACATTAAAATACAAAGTTTTAGTTTTCATGCAGTTTAGACAGGGAGAGTCATCCAGGTTATTTTCTGTTGATGCAATTTACAGATTTCCCATAAAAACCTCAGATATGAGCTACAACGCGATGCTACAGTTTTGATAGTAGAAGGTACCAAAGCAGTTGGGTCAGTGCCATAAAAGTATTGAAGTTTGGATGTTAGCATTTGTGCTTTGAAAATTACCCAAACAAAACATCAATCAATTAACTTTTTTACGATTCATTTTTTAGTCCATGGACTGATCTGATCATTTTTGTAGCTCTGGTTACACTCTACATTTTCTACCCCTGATTGTTGTGACCTTTCCCAACAAATAATTTGTTTCCAGTACTTCTCATATCCATAGGAACAAATTCTATTCCCACATACCTGACAACATGTATGGAAGCTACAAATGTAAACATACGTGTGCCAATACACCGAAAGGAAGAAGAACTGTGTTTTTCCGAGATGTTGAAATGCATAGCCACCCGTTGTGCTCAGTGTCGTATGTGACAGAGCTTCTGTAAAACCTGAGTGTGAACTCACTTGTGTCACTTCAGAAGTGAAACGTTGAAAACAAACTCCAGACTCGGTGGCTGTAGAGCGCTACAAAT
This sequence comes from Brachyistius frenatus, assembly GCF_029030835.1. Taxonomy (NCBI): domain Eukaryota; kingdom Metazoa; phylum Chordata; class Actinopteri; family Embiotocidae; genus Brachyistius; species Brachyistius frenatus. Next base: position 824,660 of record NW_027210700.1, read on the forward strand.
ATGCTTAAACACTTGTGTGCTGATGTTCTTAACAATCAGATCTTTCTGACATATATTCCCACTTGACTTGAATGCAGCTCAGCTGTGTTTCTTTCTTTCTTTCCTCCTTCACTTCCGCTCTTCTCCTGTGTCTCGTTTCTCACTTCAGACATTCTCACCTCTTAAGCTCACTTGAGTTTTCCTGTCGCAGCTCTCATGAGCACCTTGCCAGTCTGTCATACATTCACACTCGTGTGTGTGTGTGTGTGTGTGTGTGTGTGTGTGTGTGTGTGTGTGTGTGTGTGTGTGTGTGTGTGTGTGTGTGTGTGTGTGTGTGTGTGTGTGTGTGTGTGTGTGTGTGTGTGTGTGTGTGTGTGTGTGTGTGTGTGTGTGATGGCCTGTGGGAGTGTTTCTCATCAGCACAGATGATAAATCCAGTCATCTGTTTGTCCTCTTGCTCCTTCAAGGTGTTTTGCATCACATATAGTGACACACTTGCATGTTGCTCATTTCCTGTACATCAGACTAATCCATCTCCAGTTTCGGTCACATTAACAGCGTGTAATCCTCAGAGACAAATTGGCATCTCCTTTACATGATATCAATGTAGTCTGAACGGAGTGACTGTGGAGGTGCACCTGTGTTTGATAGAGTGACTCACGTTTAGTCAACATATGCCTGAAGTCATCGTGGTGCTACTTGTGATTGTCCTCGTTTACAGCGACAGTGTCTTCGTGCTACAGCACCACCTATTGGTAGTTGTTACAGCATTATGACTTCTGATGTGTGGTTTGGACATGGAGGCAAAGATTTAGATCGAGGTTATCCATCTCTGAATTTCTCTGGATAATCTGATCCTACACGGCTTGTTAAAGTACAAAACATTTGATCCAGATATAAATCATTTATAAGTTCTAAAATACATTTACATTTATGGTTTATGTTCTTTCGTTGATAACACTTTCTGCTATGTGTTTATATTTTGTTAATTGCCTAGAAAGTAATTGATGATTGTAATACACTGCTCAGTCCACTAGAGGACAGCGTGTCAGCGTTACGTTTTGGCTCACTGAGGCGTGAAAAGTACACGCATGTGTGACAAGCCCAGCCAGAGTCGAAGAAGGAGGTCATGTGACAAAGTACAAAGCGTGATAATGTCGTTTGGGGAAGGGGTCAAGGGTCTTAAAGGATGTAACATAATACCTGCACTACATACGTTAAGTAACTTGCGTGACTTGTGTAATGTTACTGACTTCGAATTACTCACATGAACCCAAAATAGGATTTATAGTAGTTTTGGTGACTAATTCTAACCCAAGTACGGCATTTACACCACAGCAAATGTGTTGTTTGTACAAAATCCAATCAATAGTTATCATAGCATTGATTTATGCAAGTGTTTAATTTTGGATAAAACTACAAAACTGGAGATTGTACTTTTGTATGGTTGTAAAATTAGAGCTGAAACAAGTTTTCACACATTTACCTCAGCTTCTTTGATAATCGGTATATATTCTTTATCTACAGTGAGGTTTTGCTACTGTTCTGTTTTATATTGGTCTGAACTAAACATCTTTGGATGTCTGAGCTTTGGTTGTGTAGAATGAGGCATTTGAAGATGTGTCCCTGGGTTCCCTTTAGAAACTGTGCAGTCATTTTTACTTTTTATGACACTTTATAGACTAAAATATGAATATAAATAATTGGCAGATTTAAAGGTATAATTTTCTAAAATGGCTGAACATTTTTCAACTCGGTTCCTTTTAGTGTCTCCTACACTCACATCTATTACACTTTATGAAGGGAGTTTGTGAGCGTTTTACAGACCTTCTTCGCCCTGTTTTTTGCCTCTCGGACTACAAAGAGGTTCCTTCCATGAATCGTGATTGGGATTTGTGGATATTTGTAGCTGCAGCCTTAGAGAAGCACGGCAGGCAAAAGTCTAAATGTTTAAACTCCTGCACTGTGTTGAAGTACAAAACAAACACTGACTGATATTTTCTTTATAGTATATGTATAGTATAGTATAGTATAGTTTGTTATTAGTTCTTTAATAATACAATGAACATTTCAGGTTCGTTTGTGTTGTTAAACAACCCATCAGTTTAATAATAATATTTGTCTTCCTCTTCATGTGACTTGATGTGATGTCATACGTTTCAACTCCACTCATATCACTGAGGGAATGTTGACTGCGGGATGATTAAATCACCTCTATATTTACCTTATTCTCACCGTCGATCTATTCTCTTCCCGTCTATTCTATTCTGTTTTTAGGTTTGTTCCTCTGGTGTTTTGTTGCTGCAATAATTCAATTTCGTCAGGGCGATCATGAATGTTTAATTTTATTTCACCTGCCCCCCCCCACCCCCCCACACACACCCAAAAAACAAAAAAAATGATCTGCTGCATTCTTTTACTCTCCAAAGGACTAAGCAGCAAAACAATGCTGCTTCAGAGGCGGCACCTGCTGTGTTCTCAAATCATGACATGATGCCGGCTTTCTGCCTGATAAAGCAAGGCTTCGGGCTGGAAGACCTAATGATCCTCTGGGGGAAATACATTCAGTGATAAGTGTAGTGGTAGAACACAGCACAGAAAAAACATGGAGCAATGCAACATGTAAGATTCAAAAAAATATATGAAAAAAAAAAATCCAGCCGAGATGTTCAAAGAACACGAGTTATTATAACAAACACTGTTTATGTCATGAAAACTTTTTTCTACAGGTGTAAAGGATGAACTGGTTTCCATGTGAACATCAGTTTACCTGTGCTGTTCAACCTGTGAGAACAGTTGTAATGTCTTCTTTTGTGGGTGGGCTTCATCATGCTGAGAGAAAACAATCCCAGATGATGTAATAGTGATGCCTTGAGACTTTTTACTAAAAGCCTGTGTTATAAATTGAGGGTTTGAGAAACATGGGCACTCCAACTATTGATGCGAATCCTCGTACCCCGTGTTTGTGGAACATGACCTGTACTCAGGGACTCAAAGTTGGGATATCTCCGCCGCTGTTGCACCAATGTCGACCACTGTTGTTTTAATATGTTTCTTGCGAGTCCCCCAGGTTTATGGAAGTGCACCACTAAAATACAGCTTATTATAACTAGGGCTGGATACCAAACTTGGATACATTCATGGCACCAACTTAGTTACTTTGATACAATCTACTATGAAAAAAATGCCTTGTCATTCGGTACGAAAGCTACATCTGCACATATACCCTTTTCTATGCTTATGCAGGAGTAGCTCTCACAGTCACCAGTAAGCCACAGCATTACATACCCATACAGAGGCTCTGCTTGGGCAGCCCACTTTCGAGGATAACTCAGTTTCAACTTTGGTAAATCTTACATTAGAACGCCTCTTTTCGCTCTTCTCAAACCAAGTTTTGGCCACATATCTGTCTGAGTAGGGTGCGCTGCAGTAATTGTAGAGAAGAGTCATGAGCGTGTGTTGCCAGCTGGTTAGCATAACCAATAGCATATGAGATGTTTAGGGAACATTGGTAAATTGTAGCATCTAACGGTAGCTTGAGTGTAAGAGCAAAATGATTGGTATCATAGTCAAGGTAACAGTAGCGGTATCGAAAATCCCCAGCCATAATCACAAAATAATAACAACATTATTTAAATGTATGTTACACTTTCTGATTCCAGTGTCAATATACAGCACATATTTGAGACTATTCAAAATATTTTCTCATGAATATTCCTTAATGTTCACTAATCACAATTGTGGGGTACTTTAATAATGGAAATTAAAAGTCAGTGCTGGCAACAGTTTGTAAAGTACCCCGAACATATCTTCGACATTTATGCATTGAAAGTAGTTGTGATTTAACGTGTGACGTACGTCTCTACCACTAAATGGTGGGACTGAAATATCACTCGAGTCCACAGGGATTGACAGACTCTACATCAATTACATGATTCTGGAAGAAAAAGTAAACGGCAATTCCCCACACACTTCTCAGTCAAAACAACCACTTCAATTTGTCATTGAAGAGCAGCTGCAGTTTGGAAATCTCATCATAGTACATTTCATCCTGAAATGAAATAAGCTTTGAAAAAAAATGACTGCTGGGATGAATCGAACAGGGCTGTACAACACTGATGAGCATTTTCTCTTTAATAGGATCGAGTGAAACGACATATATATTGAAACAACCACCAATGTGATGAGAAGAAATTGAGTTAGGGTAATGATTCATGTTCGTTAATGAAGTAATGCTCTTTTGCTCCTGACTCGGTGGAATAACAATGGACATTTTTGCCAGCTGAAATGCATTTATGTGCCTTTATATTTGCAGCGAGTATGAATACTCTCTCTTGTACTCATTAAATTTGTCATTTCATGTCATTTAATAAGAGCCCAGGGAGGAAAAACACCTCATGATTGTTCCTGAAAACCATTTACAAAAGACAGATTGTGCTGATATGAGAAAAGAACAACAACATTTATCCCTAATATGTAAAGAACAGCCCTGAGGCTTGTGTTTATCTCGCTGCGCGCATTGTGTTCCTGCTTCTCTGCCACAAAATGGAAGTACAAAGTATTTTCACTCACTCAGTCAGATGTGAGAGGTGTGAAGAAAGCCTGATAAAGTAAACACTTCCTTGTTCTTCTTTCATGCCTATTTGTTCAGACTCCAGCTTTACAAACTGTGCTTTTTTTCATTCCATTTGCTTTTGAATGAAGCCAAGAAAGCGGTCAATGGCTTCCGTGGAAGCGGTGATGGGTGGGTTTGGGCTGATTAGCCCCCGGGAGACGTTGTGCTAATACTCTTTTTCATTACTCTCCAAGATTATCAAAAGCTATTCTCCTTCAAGCACGCTCATTTCTTCTCCGCTGTTGTCTTATGTTCACTTATAAATACAAATATAGAGGTCTCTCTTCATAGAATGGAGACACACACACACACACACACACACACACACACACACACACACACACACACACACACACACACACACACACACACACACACACACACACACACACACACACACACACACACACCACGTGTCGACTTTGTTTCTTGTAGGGAGTTAACAGTCGCGCTGAGATGAGAGAGATCGAGGCGGAACGAGAGCTCGGCTGATAACGGAGATGAAAGCTGTTGGAGACGAGGGAATAAACTGCTCTTGAAAGAAAATGTAAAGATCAGTAATGCGCCTCCATGTGGTGATTAAGAGGACCCTCAGGGTGGGAGGAGTGGTGGGAGGCCTCGGGGTTAGTTCTGTAGGAGTCAGGATCAAGGCCGGATTGACAACTCCCCAATTCCCCTTCATCCCGGCTCATTTCTTCCACGGCTCGCCACTCCTGGCTCCTTGTCCTCGTCACTCCGATACCCAACTGCAGACACAGTCTGCTACACAGAGAGCTGATATTCATTATCGCCTTTGAGTGCTCTGCAGGGGTCCCAGGGTCCTTCCTACCCTGTCTCCATGCACCAGTGTCTGAGTGAAGCTACATGCTCATGGCTCCTCTGATTCTGTCGTTTTCAGGGGCTTCTTCAATGCTGTTAAGCTCTCACTGGAGTAAAGGGAAGAAAAACTGGTGTTCATCTATTTCGGTAGTAGGGGCAATCAGATGTGATGGTTCAAGTCTATAATGTGAACTGATGCTGTTAAAGATGCAGGAATTTAGCCTTTATCACCTCATAATTCTACTAATTGCTGAAAGTACGAGTTGCAATCAAAAAGTTCAGAGACTGTTCCTGTTGTGCATGAACGGGGTGCAGGACCATGATGTGCATTGAGCAGAGGGAAGCTATAACCTCTGTGAGGAAGCTTTCCAAGTTATGTCTCTGGATCAACTTCAGCACCTCAGTTACACTCGTTTTTGTGACAACTGGTACGTGTGCATTTGGGATTTCACCATGGACTCCAGAGAGCATCGGATTTGGTGTCCTATTCAAGAACGCGACACCGGAAAAGCAGTAGAACAATGAACCAGGCGAGGTGTTTGGAGGGACATTCAAGGGGCAGAAAGCCACTGTTGAAAGCCAAAGAAGGGGCATCAGCTCAGGAGTGCAACCAGCTGGGTTTTCTTTAACATTCACGGGTTGTGCACCATGAAATTCGTCTTCTTTGATGTTGTGAGGCGTTTGAGGGAAAACCTTCGGCCCAAACAACCTCAACTGTTGCATGATGTCAACTGGGCTCTGCAACATGACGATGCACCTGCTCAGCATGTTGAAAACGTGCAAGTTGCTTGCCTGCAACAACACAATCGATGCTTCCCACTTCCTACTCACTGGATTTGGCCTCTTGTGACTTCTTTCTGTACCTCAGAAAATTTGACACCTGATTTCACAATGTGTCACTGGGTTTGGAACAGACCGCAGAGAGCACTGGATTCAGAAGAAAAGTTACTGTGTGACATGTCACACCTGATTGATTAAGTTGGATACAATAAGCTACAGTGTTTGGGAGTAACGTGTTACATGTAATGAAGCAACTTAAGTTACAAAATTAATCTATCTCTAATCAGTTACAGTTACTGAGAAAAAATATGTAATTAAATAAAAAATATTGGTGATAACAAAGTGGTTACATCTAATTACATTCTTTCTGGTATAGAGAGTTAAATGTAGAATATAAAATCAATTCTGTTGTTTTGCATCTTTTCATTGCTCAGGAACGTCTCCTGTCTTTTAATAAAAGTTCACACACAAGAGAGCCCAAAACATGAATCCTCTGGTTTGCCTTTCAAGAGTCTGCACCCAAATCCCCGGTCGTATTTCCTGACTTACTCTTCATTTCAGTTTCGTTTTTTGAATCTGCTGCCACCACTACGAATATAGGACTTACTTTGGGTTCTCAAAGATGATCTTCCAACTTCGGTGTTAATAGTTTTTTTTGCTGGGACTTCTTCCTTGGTAGAAAGTATTGATCATAGAAGTTAGTCACATGCGGTCTGTGTCCACTGCAGATTTTTGTCCTCAGGTCCTCTGACAGTTAATCTGACCACGGCATCATCGACCCAGGACATCCATACAGGACAAAACCCTTCCTCTCTGTGCTTGTAATCACCACCATAAAGCTAATGTGCTCCTCGTCGTTAGCTTGATGTAATGTTAACACTGCGTGAGGCGTGCGAGGCGGATGTTTAATGGGAGGTCACTCTCTGCCTTCTGCCCGCTGACACAGACAACCTGAGCACTGGAAGACATATGGATTTTTCGCCGCCTGACATTTTGTTTCTGCCGCTACCTGCAGAGGGGCCGGGTGTTGGCAACGTGCCCGCTGCCTCACCTTGAGAGGACACAGCGTCTTCACTTACACAGACGCACACTCCAAGATCTGCTTTGATAAAATACAGCAGAGCCATAATGGTTCACTTTTTTATCTCCTCTGACAAAATTTAAATTATAATTCCGGGCATAACATTGCTTAAATGTGAAGATATTAAATGGCTGTTGGCAGCAAAGTATTTTCCTTCGGAAAGCCTGAACCGTACGGTGTCGCACACACACACTTACGAACACGCTACCGCACACACTTGACCCTGGAACCAAAGGTCACGGGGTTGTGAACGTGTCCTGACTGTGGATCGGTTAAAGATTGCACTTTATTTCCTTTTGTTTCGAGTTGTTCTCGCACCTTTTTGTACACGGATGTATCTCGTGTTTCAAAGGGCCAGATGCCAAGTGGTGCTAAATGAAGAACAAACCGATGGGCCCGCTCTGCGACCCCGCCTGGATGCTGCTCCTTGTAAAGTATTGGCAGCTGTTTGAGAGCGTGAATGTTGGATGAGGATGGGATGTGTGCTGCCGGGACGGATCCACTGAGGCCCGGTGGCTGACTGAGTGATGGATGGAGGGCTTTAAAATATTATCTGAACAGCAGCTTAAGTGTCGTAATGGATATTACCACATCATAAACTTTCATTCGTTGCTTAATGCTCCGTAGACGGACACATAAGCTCGTGCGTCGGCCTGCACATGTGCGTCCACATAAAGGTGCAAGCACACTCAAACAGGCGCTAGTTAACCTCTATAGAGTCCCCGGTGCGCTCGGCCCAGATGGCAATGTGGGCTGTGGGCCCTGGCCTCTGTATTGGCCACTATTAATATGCATCACAAACTCCCAGCCCTTGTAATTCTTTACCCTTGCTCTACTGTCTTTTAACTCCTCCCCAGTGACTCGACAGGCCTGCATATCAGATCTGTGCCTCTGTATGACCACAGTAAGCAACTAATTATCAGCTTATACCGCCCCTCCAAGGAGGTTATCGTCCGCTGGCGGGGCGGGCGGGGCAGTGCTGACATTGTCGTTTGCTGTGGTGGTTTCTGAGGGGCGCCCGCGAAGGTGTCGAGGCCGGCCCACTGAACACCAGAGTGCAAGAGGAGCCGGCCCCTGGCAGCGATAATTACAGGCCCTGCCACAGAGCACGTATCTCGGGCGCACTCGTCTCGCCTCCTCGCTTAGAGTTTGTTCCATATTTGTGCGGTTGTTGCCTGGTGAAAAGGCTGCGATCTGTGAAGTGCCAAAGATGCGGTCTCCAAGGGAACAAGAGATTTGGAAATATTCAGTAATTGAACTAAAATGAGTGTCATTTTGTGAGATGCACACGACTCAGCCCTTAATTAAACATAGGAGTTAATTTGAAGCTTTTACCCAGAGCAATATTTCGTTTTGTTTTTTTCAGAGGTGTTTAATACTCCAAAATAATGTACCATGAGATCATTAAACTCACACAGCACTCATGGAAACCAAAATAATAGGGGGTGTGCTTTTTGTGAAAACATACCAGAGGGACCAGAAAGCCTCGTGTTTTTATTTTTCCTCCAAACGTGATACAAATAATAATTTTTCCATTTCACATGGAGTGCGCTGTGAACAATTCATTGTCCCTGCATGGCTTTGGATGTGCAGAGCTGTTGTGCGTTGCTGATGGAGTGTTCTTTTCTGCTGTGGCGATGCATGAATTGAAAACAGTTCTCTGCAAATAGCAAAACTGTGAGCCATCTCCTGTTCACATGATGCTATATTTACAGTGAAAACTGCGAAGGCTTGGTTAGTTAACTCACATCTATCTCACGCATAATTGTAGTACTGCGGGAGCAACACTTTTATTCTACATGAGGAAGTAAAATGTGTTCAATTCTCTTGACCCGCTGCTGTTTGTCCTGTCAAAGTTACTATATTATGTGTTAATACCGAGCGGCAACCAGCAGTGCCGAAACCCATTGGTTTGTGAACGGCCTGGAGTTCGGATAACTCGTGGAAACAAGTTGAATGGAAGTCTGTGCAGCCGGAGGATTTTTGGAGCCAACCTCTAGTGTCACTCGGTGGTATTGCAGCTTAAGGCACTTCTGCATTGGCCTCATCAAATACATCCACTTTTATATACGGTCTATGGTTAATGCAAAAACAGCTTCCTGCATCATTTCAAATTAAAAACTCTCAAACGCTTTATTAGACAGCAACCCTTAATTTCTTAAACAGGCTACTATTCTGAAACATTTTCAGAAACAACCATTACAAATACCATGATTAAATTGTTTACTTTATTCAATCAAAGCAACAGAAATATACATGATTAATTATTGTATGTTAGCTTTCCATTGTAGTAACAGTAGTTACACAACCTTAGAAATAACCCACAACTTTGCGTGCCAGTGCGTGTGCATCACAGGTGTACTCTAACCAATAGCACTACTCCGCTGGTCACAGATGGGAATCATCTGTTTGGAATAGTTGTATGTGAACAGTTTAAAATGGATTCATTTCTAAGTCGGCTCACGGATGTGAAGATGACCTAGAAGTGTCACGAAGAAAAGCTATAATGAAGCCAACAACCAGCAGAAGCGTCTGTCTGTTGTAGGTGTTGTGGGATGCTTTTACAGGATGATGATAGTTTGCACTCGTTGTGCTGGTGGTAAAAATGCTGTGCTGCTTGTGAGAAACAGCACACGGATGAACTCAGTCTCCTCAGTTTTTGAGAAGCCTTTACACTGAGCTGCACTGCCAGACGCTTTATCAAATTCTGATGAAATATTATGTTATCTGGAAGCTATTACATCAGTCGCTACAATCCTGTTAGAGTGGATTTGATATTTTCCAGTTTTCCAGAAAAGACATTGGGTCATTGAACCATCAGACCTTGGACAGGGGCGGGGGCGTTGGCGCTTAATTTTGGTCAAAGTTTAATGGATCAGTGTGGCTCCTGTCTGGACAGTTTTCTCTGTAACAAACTAGGAGCCTGTTTCATTTTACACACCTCCTGCTTTCTTTATGGGGCCGATACATATTGGCTGTCTGGCTGAACAACAGAGCACCTTGGTAGATGTTCTACCCGGCCTGACCTTCCCTGTGCGCTTCCATTGTATCGTCTAGGCCTTTGAACCCATCCTGTTTTTCCCCGGTTGTTCGTCAGCATTGAGGCTGCCGTTGCTCGAGACGCCTCGACGTGTCAAAGAAAGCAATTTCATCTCGGTGAAATCTCTCTGACGATGCAGCTTGTGAAAGAAGAAAAACTCCTGCAGATATTCAAGCAATAAATTACCTTCTTTCTCCTCGTTCTCAATTCAGGTCACAACCTTTTCTCAGTCTGCTGTGACCTGCAGCTTATGGTGCTAATTTTTGCCCATACTATGGATATTGCTGTATGACTCATTTGGATGCCTTGATGTCTCTTCTCTGCTTGTGCTGCTGTTACACTACATTTACCATTATGACATAATTGTTACTTCTTGGGGAAAAGTGCTGTAGCGTTGCTCATATGTTTAAACCGTATAAAAGAACTCAATGTGCTCCTATGACAGCTTGATTGAGCCACATTTGTTTCTCATTCAGCTCCATAGCGTTTTATGAATATGTGCAGTATGAGTGTTCATTAAAAGGGTAAATGCAGTGGAAACTGAAACTGTTGGAGGTTCAGCTGAAGAAGTGCAGGCATTATTTCCGTGTGCCGGAATTAAGCAGCTGAAAAAAAAAAGCTGTGCTAAAAGACTGAAGAGTAATTATGTCTGCATTTTGGACATTTGGGAAGCATTTTGTTATCATAATAAAGGACAGCAGTCTCCCAGCTAAGCTTCTTATTACAAGTGCTCATTTAAATGTATATGGCGCTAAAGGAAGCGCTCCTTCTAATGTCATGTAAAGCCTCTTATTACCGAACACCACTGTCTTACACTTCTTACATGTGCAGCTGAATGCTCTAACCTTTCGCTTTAACGAGAAAGATGCCGGATGCATCCTCAGCAAAACACTCGGTCGGGAAAGATGCCGGAGAGGAAAAAAAATAAAAAAAGTAAAAAGTGAGAGCAGAAGACAAAACGGCTTAGAAAAGCGAGCAAACGACGGCACCGGAAGGAAAGGATCAAGTGTTCCACAGGGCATCTGAATCAAAGCCCTCTCTTCTCTCCTCTGCAGAGTGAGAGGGGAGGTGTGAGCTGTAATTAAGTCGGGGGTAAGACAGTGCGACTCTCTCCGAGGAGCACTGATCTCTTTCAAAAAAGGGCTCTCATCAGTGTGGTGACGCTGCCCTATTATGCTAGTATAGCATATTGTTTGTGTGCAAAAGTGTGCGTGCTGTTTTAAAAAAAAAAAAAAAATCTTTTTTTGAAGCGCTATTGTGGTAACAGCTGCTTTTGGGATTGTGTATTTTGTTTTACTTTTCGGCAGCGTTTCTGCATATGTCGAGTACATGTAACCCAGCTCTCGGCACCAGGTGGTTGTGCCTGCAGAGAAGATACAATTCTTTGGCCTAGATGCAAAAAGGTGCCGGAAATGTGCGACACAAGTCCTCTCATATGGTAACATCCCCGAGTTCCTGGAGACTTTCAGCAGCACATCCAAGTTGAACACAGGGGCGGAGTATCCCGGTTGTTCCACAATGTTGTCAATACAGCAACGGGGCTTTAGTACCAACTCTGGGCCAAACATTTGCTCATACTACCTAATGAAAAACATATTATCTGTCAGTAAAAGGAAACTGTGCTGCATAGATGCAGAAGTTGCAGGTGTGTTTCCAACCACTTGTTTTTATTCATATTTGCAAATAAAGAAATCCCAGGGTTAGAGCATTAAAAGAAAAATATTGCAACAAATTTAATGATTTGGCCTCTTAATAGTGAAATTAAATACTGCAATAGATAGACTTAGTGAAAAAATGATGCGGTAAATGCATGCGTGATGTCCACATTTTGTTACTGTGGGCAACAGACGGTACTCCAGAACATAATCCGAGTCAAAAGAGCATTTATACCGGGTCCTCCTGCACATCTTTAGTGATGAAATGTAACAAGTACATTTACTCAGGTAGTGTACTTCCTGGCAATCCTACACCCATGTAATGCATTTTTTCACGGTTTTCTGATGTTTTATAAAATAATAATTGACGTATATATATAAAAAAAAAAAAATTGACAGATTAGTCAGTTCTGCTGATATTCTTCAGTTGCAGCTGCAGCTCAACCAGTTAACATTGAGCGGCACGGTGGTGCAGTGGTTAGCACTGTCACCTCACAGCAAAAAAGGTTCTGGGTTCGAATCCGGTCCTGGGCCTTTCTGTGCGGAGTTTGCATGTTCTCCCTGTGCTTGCGTGGGTTCTCTCCGGGTTCTCCGGCTTCCTCCCATCATCCAAAAAAAAACATGCACCTCAGGTCAGGTTACCTGGCGCCGCGCTAGTGGCAGCCTGCTGCAGCATCTCCCCCCTGCTGTAGTGAAGAAATTTCCCCTCGGGGATTAATAAAGTGTATAAAATAAAACAAATAAATAAAAATAACATCACTTAAACATTAGAGCGCCAACGGGACTGGACATTTTGGGGCTGTTACCAATATTAGAGACTGAAAAATTCCCAAATCAATATATTTGTCAATGCTCTTAATATATATACCATCTATACAGTACAGATAGATACTTTTTTCATGATTACGCTTGACATTTGTGACAAAGATATGGAAGGGAGGCAGTTTTTTTTTTTTTTTTTGTCCACTTTGACATCAGTGGACTGAAACAGTGAACTTCACTGGCAATTTAATAACTAAATAACTATAAAAAAAACAACCAAAAAACAAAACACAAATATAACAATCATACCAAACATCTTTTCTGCATTATGTTCAGTAAATACAAGTTTTCATCTCAGCACATATTGACACATATCCCTACACTGATACTGACAGGCCAATACCAGCCAGTAAAAGTATTGGCTCTATTATCATGAATGCATCATTATTAATACTGCCAAAACATTTGAGTACTTATACTTTTTTGCTCATTATAAAATATTCAATGCACTGAGAGTATTTCCATTTTCTGCTATTGCTACTGAGCACGTCCTCCACCAGCGATCCTCTAAACGACCTGGAAAACTGAACTGTACACATGTTTGTCAAGCTGAACTGCAGCATCATCATCTGCGGATGTTCAAGGAGTGTAACACTGTTTGGATGTGATGTGGGAAATAACCTGTGGGAGCACACCGTTTACATTTACAGGGGGGGAGGTGTGCTGAAGTGTGTTGTCTCGCTATGTTGCTGTTGGGACTGCAGCGGCAGGGAGGCAGTGCAGTCGGGGCCCTCTCTCAATAATGGAGGTCAGGGCCCCACAGCTGGCTCTAGCACCCATGGGATGAGCTGCGGCAGAGGCGCGGTGGCCTGTGGATCTCTGAGGAAGAAGGGGAGGGGGGGGGGGGGTGGAGCTGTTGTCAACGGAATCTGTATTCTGGGCACACTTCGCTCTCCGCTGTACTCTATGTAAATACATATAAGTACTGAAATATTCCCGTTATTACCCTCCGTGAACACCAGGCCTGAGCGCATAACATATTCAGCAGCCGGCATAAAGAGGAAAAGCTGCCAATAAATAAGCATGACAATCAGTGCCGCTGCAGTTGTTTCTTCATTTGTGGTTTCACATGAGTGACTTCAATCTGCTCGGAGCCACTGGATGCATTTTATTTCTACCATTTGATCGTATGGAAAATGACATCAGAGCCGTCGGGCCGGTGGTCGTGGTGACATCACGCAAACATGCGTCTTGTGTAAGATCTGTGCACGGTATTACCATCAGTGAAAACACCATCCGGTACATAGATGCAGGCTATAGCTGTAAATCGGATGCGTTTTATTTCCAGCGGAGCCACACCTCTGAAAAATGACCACCTCTCTAAAGACCTTTCATTAAAATGAAGCTTGTAATTGGCATGGAACAATTTTAGGCGTGAAGACAGTAATAATTTCCAATATGAATACATCACCCCCACACGGAGAGATAAAGCTTTCAACTAATGCATTTAGGTCAGTCCTGAAATGAATATTCCTCTGTTGCAGGGGACAAAAAAGACTTGACACAACCACTTAAAGCGGCTTTTCTTATGGTGGGGGGGGAGGGGGTGTCCTCCAGCACTTCAGATTAAATTTTCATATGCAACAGCAGACAAGTGTATGTGTCATTTTCCCGCCTTTCCCCATCAGAGACGAGGCCCAGCGCTGTAATGCAGGTGCTGGAGAAACACCCTCTGTCTTCTTAATTAGCGTGATTTGAGCCTCATCGGACCAGGTCTGTTTTTATTCATCAACCTTCCATTCAGCCCCCCCACCCCCACCCCGGCACCTCCACCTCCACCACCACCACCACACAGATACACACACATACCACCACCACATCTCTAACAATACCATTAACAGGCTAAGGAGTTCCGATTCAGATGGCAGGAGATGGAGCTCTGTAATGGATGTCTCTGTGGAGGGACGGGAGGGACAGATGAAATGAGAAATGAAAGGAGAGAGCCTGCCCTAATGAAAAGTATCTGCCTTGTCGATGGCGGCTGCTTTGTGACGCTCTTTTTTTTCTACCAAAATAAACTGTTGGCAGGAGGATCTCCGCGCTGACAAAACGGTGTAATATATCTCTTAGAAGAAGCCTTTTCTCTCCCTCAGCCCCATCTACAGCGGTGTGAAAAAGTGTTTGCCCCCTCCTGTTAAAACATAACTTAACTGTGGTTTATCACACCTGAGTTCAATTTCTCGAGCCACACCCAGGCCTGATTACTGACACACCTGTTCTCTATCAAGAAATCACTTCAATAGGACCTGCCTGACAAAGTGGAGTCGACCAAAAGATCCTCAGAAGATAGACATCATGCCGAGATCCAAAGAAATGCAAGAACAAATGAGAAAGAAAGTAATTGAGATCTATCAGTCTGGAAAAGGTTATAAAGCCATTTCTAAAGTTTTGGGACTCCAGAGAACCACAGTGAGAACCATTATCCACAAATGGAGAAAACATGGAACAGTGGTGAACCTTCCCAGGAGCGGCCGGCCGACCAAAAGAGCCCAGAGCGCAGCGACGACTCATCCGAGAGGTCACAAAAGACCCCACAACAACATCCAAAGAACTGCAGGCCTCACTTGCCTCAGTTAAGGTCAGTGTTCATGACTCCACCAGAAGAAAGAGACTCGGCAGAAATGGCTGCATGGCAGAGTTTCAAGACCAAAACCACCGCTGAGCAAAAAGAACATTAAGGCTCGTCTCATTTTTGCCAGAAAACATCTTGATGATCCCCAAGACTTTTGGGAAAATACTCTGTGGACTGATGAGACCAAAGTTGAACTTTTTGGAAGGTGTGTGTCCCGTTACATCTGGCGTAAAAGTAACATCGCATTTCAGAACAAGAACCTCATACCAACAGTAAAACATGGTGGTGGTAGTGTGATGGTCTGGGGCTGTTTTGCTGCTTCAGGACCTGGAAGACTTGCTGTGATAAATGGAACCATGAATTCTACCGTCTACCAAAACATCCTGAAGGAGAACGTCCGGCCGTCTGTTTGTGACCTCAAGCTGAAGCCAACTTGGGTTCTGCAGCAGGACGATGATCCAAAACACACCAGCAAGTCCATCTCTGAATGGATGAAGAAAAACCAAATGAAGACTTTGGAGTGGCCTCGTCAAAGTCCTGACCTGAATCCTATTGAGATGCTGTGGCATGACCTTAAAAAGGAGGTTGGTGCTGGAAAACCCTCCAATGTGGCTGAATTACAACAACTCTGTAAAGATGAGTGGGCCAACATTTCTCCACAGCTGTAAAAGACTCATTGTAAGTTAGTGCAAATGCTTGATTTCAGTTGTTGCTGCTGAGGGTGGTCCAACCAGTTATTAGGTTTAGGGGGCAAACACTTTTTCACACAGGGCCATGTGGGTTTGGATTGTTTTTCTCCCTTAATAATAAAAAACCTTCATTTAAAAACCGCATTTTGTGTTTACTTGTGTTATCTTTGACTAACATTTAAATTTGTTTGATGATCTGAAACATTTAAGTGTGACAAACATGCAAAAAAAAAAAAAGAAATCAGGAAGGGGGCAAACACTTTTTCACACCACTGTATCTGTTTTTCTATCTCGAATGCTGGTATATCAAGCAGCCAGCCCTTTAATCTGCCGGTACACGGACCAGTTCATCTGTGCTGCAGCGTCGCTTCAGGTTAGACTGACGCTTGAGGAGCTAAACTGTGGAAACACTTATTGTTCTTCTTTTTCTGCGCTAGAATTTAGTCAAATCTAAAGCACATTAGATAATCAATAACCTTTATCATCCTTTAACAGGAGCTGGAGCAACTTCTTTTCTGATTCTCCTGTGCAATGGATTTACTTGTGTGTTTTTAAACACTATAGGTTGACTATGGAGCAGTAAAAATCTATCCATTACCTTCTTGGAGATATTGAAAGATCTCTGATCATCTCCGGTCCTGGCCGACTTCAGCTACAATGATTCCTCCATGTTGCAAGTTAGTGACCAGAACCATCACGGACCAGTAATGAAACAATTTCACACAACAGCATATGCCCCGCAGTGCCAATCTTACCATCCGCTCCCGAGCCATGTGGGAAAAGTGCAGCAAGCAGTTAGAGAGAAATTAGATTTTTGCTATTCGCTGCTTTGTGTGTCTTTGTGTGACTTCTGCTCATCGTGGTGAATCAGAATACGGCAGGTTGAAGCAACAAGGTGCGAGACAACTCAGACAAGAGGGGAGCAGATGGACGGAAGAAGGAAACATGGCGGCAGCTTAGAGGAGACATAGTTCATCCTGGTTTAATGGAGAATTATAGACAGGTTTGTCTCAGGTTGGACAGCCACATCACCATTACCAGACCATTTACTCTGCATTTACTGTCTTGTAAAGGTCACAGGAGCGCTGCGGTTCAGCCCATCAGTCATAACATGCTTGAATATCTCCAGTCAAATCCCCATATAAAGATAAATGATGATAAATGGTCGCGGCCGCAGCTCCGCCGAGTACATTGTGATCGATCTTCTCCCCACAAACGATGTGTGTTTATTCGTACACATTGTCACAGCTTTTGGTGTCAATAAAGTTGAGAGCTGCGCTGCGTCACGTCACGTGTGTGATTTTATTTAACGATCGCTGGGTCAGACCTCTGGAAGAGTTTCACGTTGGCTTCAGACTAAAGCGCCAGTTCTGCGATATACCAAGCCAAGATGCATGGAAGTTACATGTTAACAAATGTGTACACACAAAGACAGAAACATGAATGCTCCCGATGTCAGTTTAATGAAACCAAATGTAACCATGCTGCTGTTTTATAAACCAGACGGACATAAACAAAAACACACTCCTATATCAGTCATTTGCATATTAGTCCTCGTATCCTGCTCCACCAGTCTTTAGATCTATCTGTATAAAAAGGACAATTTACTTATGCTTCATTGTTATTACACACTGAAGTGGCCACCTCAAGAATGTGTGTTATTTTTGATTTGTCACATATATAGGTACTTGTCAACCATAATTGGCAGTGATGTTTCAGTCATCACCAAACATTAGAAGATCATGTTTTAATATGGCTTTTTTATTTTTATTTTTTTATTTTTTATGCCAAAGTCAGATACAGTCAAAAATGGGAAAAGAAAACTGGATGTATGAATAAAATTGCATTTGAAAAGAACCAAAAACAACCACACAAAAAGGAAAAATAGCACAAATCACAAATTGTGCACAATTTTCAACTACTTCATTACTTTGTATTTTGTAGAATAAATGGAGCATTTGTTTTATTCTTGTAGCCACTTTAATTTAATTATTTTTCAGGGAATATATGTTTTGAAGTTGTTTGGTTTGCAAATGTAAATGTGAGCTTCAGATTCCTTTTAACAGTGGTGTAAAGATAGTTTTATAATTCTTTTTCCAAAACAAAACAATTGAATATTCTTTTTAACTGCAGTGGAAAACGGTCATCGGAAAGAGAAACTGTCAAATATGACTTTTTAAATAACTTTGATGACCAGAACTTCCCCATTAAACAAATGTGCAGCTCCTTTTTTTCCTCCATATATTTTAAGGATGTGCTGGTCTGAAATATTTAGACTGTTAGTTGTTTTTATCCACAGATTATCGAAGTGAAAGTTTAGCTTTCATGATAAGTAAACAAGATAAATAATTACAAATAGACAAAGAGAGAAATTAAATAATGCAACCATGAAAACAAAACAAAAATAAAATAAAACTCTAATAACCACAAACAAAAGTAAAAAAATATTACTGTTACATTTTGTACAATGCGACAGTCATGTAGAAATAATGAAAATGGCTTACTTACCTTTACTCTTCACTATATCACAGTCAGCTCACCAGAAAACCATGTGTTTGTATATCTGCCACTTGAAAGGACCCCGTGGAGTTCTTGACCACTAGAAACGCTGTAGAACAGTGTTTTCATAATCATTTGACAGCATGCAGGTAGTGCTGCCTGACAATTGGTGTCAGTAGTTTGCCGAGAAACATAAAAAATACCCTAACAAAGGCAGGAAAGAAGCAGGCAGGAAGTCAACATTTCATATTACATTTTTTAAAGAAATTCAGCTTGATGATGGAAATAAACTGAGTGTGTTTGTTCGACCTCAGGGATCCAAAGACAAACTTCTTGTAGTGAGAAAACCGAGGGTAAACATGATTTTGTCTGTTTAGAATAAAACTCTGCAGGCCGTCTTTAATGCAGTGTACAGTATGCTGTTTGTGGAGTTTGGGCATTATGCATCATTGATCACATCTATAACCCTGGGTGGGTTTGTCTTCTATAGTGATGGTGTTGCTGCAGCTTTAGTTGGCAAAATATTTTTTTTCCGTCTAGAAAAAGTCACGTTTTCAGACATCCAAAATATTGGGGCTCTTGTTTTCATTATTGTCAATCAAAAGAAGGTATTGATCAAACTCAGCAGCCCACAAAGAGTGTTGTGTCTCTTTAATAAATTATCATTCTCCTTCACTTCCTCTCCTGCACTGCTTCCTGTCCTCCTCGCTGCCGAGGCCTTTGAAAATGCACTGGCTGTTATTAATGGTCTATGGAGAAGCGGTGTTGGGGAGATTCTTCTGCCAGCTCAGTATTGATGAGCTATAGGGCGGGCCCCCCCCCCCCCCTCCGTAAGTAAACTTGTCAGGTCTGATGCATTGCCTGCACACGCTCAAATGCAAATCACGCAGCGGCGGAGCTTTATCTCAAACCAAACAAGAGAAGCGGTAGAACATCCCGGATCCTCAGTCCCAACAGAGCCGCTCTATCCGAGAAGATCTGATTAAGTGTGCCAGCAGAGCGCTGCTGCTGGTTACACAATATTAGGTGGTTTGCCTGAGGAATTTGCTTTAATGCAATGGGAAATGAGCTTAACAGAAAAGGGCTGCCGTATCAGCACAGGATGATATTTTTGGTCAGGTTCAACCAGGCAAATCTAAGTTTTTTTTTGTTTTTTTTTTTTTTTTAAAGTTTAGAGACAAGAATAGCAGCTCCATCTCTGAAGGAAAAAAATAAAGGAAAAATAACTTGAGATATAGTCACTCATATGCAGGATAAATTGTATTTCTCAACTTAAATTGAAGGGGGTAAACAGGAAAGAGCAGAGATCAAGTTGATTATGAGAGAGGAAGTCTTTGGGTTTGTTTTTCCATGGAGGATTCAGTAGCATCTCCAGTTCATGTTCTTTAAATGAGCAGTGAAAGGAAATCTTTGCGACTGGCAGCCGTGCACGCTCACTGGCATTTCTATTGGTGGGAATCAGCTGCGACTCTATCCTGCACTATGTAATCACTGCTATACTTGTAAAAGTAATTGCAAATGAGTGTTCTTGTTAAATGTGTACATGGATGATTTAAGCCCATCATAGAAGTGTGCTGGGACAGCATGATCAATAGAAACCCATCCACAGCCCAGACTTCTTTGATTACTTCTTGGTGTTTTATACTGTATGGCTTCGGAGACGGAGAAAAAAAAAAGCCTTGTTTTCCACGAATTCTCTTGTTATAGGGTCGGCACTGTGTGATTTGTTCTCATTATCTCCGCCCCTCTTTGGCTTTGCTGTATCTCTGTGCTCCTTGTGTTCGAGGGCTCTTCACCCTGCCCACGTCTTCTGTCTCGCCCCTCTAATTTATTTCTCCCTCTCCAGGATAAATGCTGTGTAAGAGGCTTGTGTTTTCCTCCCGCTCCATCGCACCGTATTTATGATGTGCCTGCTGTGTGGGCTATTAGTTCGGGTCATGGCGTTCGCTGTAGAGGCGAGCTACGTCGGACAGTCGTACCCGGGGTCCATCGTAAGCACCTCAGGCCCTGGTCTGCACCTTCTTCCATGAATATCCCTCCAGGGCCTCCTCTGGCTGCCTCACAGCCACTCAGAGCTGCAGAATTATGCTCTTCCTGCTACTTCCTGACTTTGCTCTGACATACACTGCTAATAGAATTCAATTTACACCTTCTATAAGGACTCCAAGGTATTAAACCAACATCTGGTAACGAAAGGCAACAATCTCTTACAGGGGATGGTTCGAGCTAATTACAAAAACACAACAAATACAACCTTTAGTGTCTAGTTTCAGATCTTCACCTCAACACAATGAAGGAGAAATTAGTTTGTGGTGCTTCACTCATTGAAAAAAGTCAAAGCAAAAATGTCCTGTCATCACGTGGCTTGAGAAATAGTGTCACATTTGCTTTGGGTGTAACAATCCTTTAACAACTCAAGATAAGATAAATTGGACTTTTTAGAGAAGTGAGTTTTAAGAAATTTAACTTTTGATGCTTTCACCAAAATAATTGCCAAGGTAATTTGTTAAGGCCAGTGTAAGACGAGATAAGAATTACAAATGTTCAACAGATTGGGCTGGTGACACAAATCCCATGACAAGACCAAAAAGCAACCATGAATGTATCAAGTATTTTGTGTGTAAAATCTGATACATGTTATTGCTGCATAGGGCCGCAACAAGTCTTTTCATTATACATTTTTCTGTTCATTATTTTTTAGTTTTAATTGATTAGCTGTTTGGTCTTTAAAATATCAGTTTTTCCCAAAACCCAACAAGCAGTCTAAAATGTAATTTTAGTCCACCACCAAAAGATGTTGAGTTGAGTCCCATGGAGGATTAAAGGAAGCAGAAAATATTCATGTTTAAGAGACTGGAGTCAGACAATTTAAATATTTTTTAAGTGAAAAAGTGTAATTGATTATTAAAATATTTTATATTTTATATTTAATATATTAAAATAGTTGACGAGTAATCATTTTTAATAATTGACAAGTTTTTGAAGCTCTATTCTCTTGTGCCAAAAAGCTCCTACATTTAAAAAAAAAAAAAAAACGCATCAAATACACCATTCTGCTTCCAGAAATTCTCATTGGAGACTCAAATATGGATCCACCCACTGCTGAAAATAGTCCCCAACAATTGCACTCTTTACCCCTGATTGAGTAACTTTGATAAAAACTACAGTGTCCAGATGTTTTTGTAAATTCCAGAGTATTTTGTTTTCATGAAAACATACAAATGCACGATTGAAAATTTATATTTTCAGTTAAATGAGACTCGGTGAGATTTGGTGACAGTGAGGAAAAAGTTAGAAAAACAACCTTATTGTTTAAGGTTGACCACACTGGCTATACGAGTCAGTTAAGACTCAGTAAAATGGCTAACATTGGCTTTTCCCCTCAAAATTGGGACTTGTCATGGGGAAGCCTGTGTAACAGTATTTCGACCATCGCTGAAAGCCGTATTAATGAGATTTTTGGCTTCCACTTGAAGACTTTGCTGGCTGTTTAGTAAAATCCTCCGCCCACACCACATAAGAAGGATTTCTCTGATCAGCAGTTCATATAAAATTAGTAGTAAGAAGAACATTTCATCGCTTGCTTATGTGGAATCTAATGCAACGCTACAGCTGATTTAGAACTGGAGTTTAGAGTTGCTTGAAAATGAACCTCTGGCTTTGCATAATGTAGAACTTGACAATGTAATATCTGCTTTAACATAGTTACAACAACAGGAAGGTAGAAGTTAGGAGCAAATCTGTCTGCTGAGGAGAAGAGAAAGTTTCAGCTTCTCCCTAAATACTTTCTTCTGTGCCAGGTGAGAAGAAAAAGGTGAGAATGCGTTGAAGTTGAGACAAGAGAACAAGCCAAACATAGATAACACATCCCAGGCTCGGTATCTTACGACAAGCTCGGGTCTTGTTTGGCAAATTACCTCTCCGACCTTTCAAAGAGGAAGGCGCCTTGTTCTTGCACATTTATTTATTTTTTCTTCTTTGTTCTTCTCCTGAGAAACTTGTCAGCTGTGACAGCAGCTCACTGAAGTTATCTCAGGTCCATGTCTCGAGGTGTTACTGCCGCTCTGCGAGGCGGCGCATCACTCCGGGACTGCGCCGAACGGAGTCACACTATCGCCTCTGATAAGCAATTAGCATTCAAAAAAGCTGCTTTCTCACATTCAAGTTGTTATTATGTGGTAATTTGAGCAAACTCGGTCCCACATTGGCCAGAATCCCCGCTGCTGCGCTGAACACAGATTATTCATTCCTGTAGTCGTTACGGCTTTAGCCTGTGTGGCATTGACAGATTCATTAGAATTTTATTTGTTTTTAAGTAAACATCAAAACAGCAAATGCACTTAGCTAACCACACACATTGGAAGAGATACACACACACACACACACACACACACACACACACACACACACACACACACACACACACACACACACACACACACACACACACACACACACACACACACACACACACACACACACACACACACATCAGTAAGAATTCATCAGAATGCACATGGCTTTTCTAATTACATGGACTTGCCCTCCTGCTGCCGGAGAAGCTCATTTGGGCACTGAGAGGAACGTGAGCGCTAAAAGCAAAGGAGGCTTGGAAGGATGGGTCTTAATGAGGGGAATCAGTGGAACGTGTCTGATGGTGACATTTCTTCCTGAAGCTGGAGGGCTCTCAATGAAAAGCAGGCCTTTGCTGCGGGCCCCGCTCCACCAGTAGGCCCTCTCATCCTCAGATAACCGGGCACGGTGCTGCAAAACAAGCTGCCCTCACACAGGAGGCAATTAAAACGCTGATCTGCTTACACACCCGGAAACACTTGCTTGGCTGCAGGCTGAGGGGAAGAGGGCCGGGGTAGGTGGGGGGAGGTTCACTGGTGCTGGGGTGCTGATATTTGTTTGTCAGCAGGAAAGGTGAAAGCGGCGATCCAAAATTAGCCGCCTAAGTAGTTTGTTGCAACATAAGATGTTTCTTCAGACTGCGAACTTACACATTACAAAAGAAAACAGATGGAGCTTCTACACAAAACACCAAAAGCAGCATTGGGAGAGTGGGCCAGACGGGATACTATTAAGTAGGAGCTGGCACCGAGTCAGTGCAGCTCTTTAACACCAGCAGCGCTGCTGCCAAGCTGTAATACGATCTGTTAGTGAAGAGGGTCCTGGGACCGCGGCAGGTTCAGGGTGTGTGGAGTGAGATAGACGGCCGTTAGGCCCAGACTGAGCAATGGCGAGTTCAAAGGATTGGTGACAGGCCTGAGCTACACTGTATGTCTTCTAATTGAGCAGCTCCCCTGCATCCCACGCCATTATTCCTGAGCTACCCTCTGGCAGCGGGCCCCTTGCTGACCTCTGGACAGGTGGAGCTGTAGAAATCACACTTTGTTTTTAACCTGAGGAGACTCATTTGGGTCTGTAGAAGCACCGGTTTGATGAATTCTAGTGTTTCCCGCTTTGACCGCACAAGCTACAAAAGCAAGGACCTTGGCACCGAACCACTCAAGTAAAACTGAGGTATATAACTTCGGTTTTGCTTCTGTAGCTCCAGCCATTGCTTCTATTGATTATGATGTCATTGCAGTCGTCAAAGTAACTTTTGTGATCTTGGAACGTGGTGACATTGCTAAAAAAGAAAAGGTCCAACTGGGTAAAAAACAAGAGCTGCCAGACAGGTTGTAAACAAGACAATTCAGCCCAATTAGAGAGCATTTTATTTGAAGGTAAACGCGAAGGTCGTTGTTGGTAATAGTCCCTTATAGCAGAGGAAAAATGGAACTGTGCACACCCAGGATAAGTATTGGTATAGAAACTGAGAACCTCAGAGAGGAATGGGAGCAGGACATTCGCCACTACTTTACTTCACCCAAATTCACTGTGAATATATGGGTCCAGCAGCGCTCTATTGTGGATTGTTTCCAGTCGTTGCATCCTGTTGGTCAGTTTGAACAGCCTTTAACTGATCGGCATTGACCACCATTCTTTATTTTGTACGCTAAAACTCTGCAGACATAGTTTGAACTTCTTTGGCATTATCACACTTAGACCCGCCACTGGTTCCTGATTGCTCTACCGTTCAGAGAGGCTGAGCAAACCTTAATCCGAACAGGGTTTCCAAACTATAATCACAGCAAAGACTCAAGCTGTGAGCAATAGTCAGGGAGATCCTGTTCAGAGACAGCCAAAGTTTTATATCGTGCTCTCTTTGGAAGCTGAAAAGTCTCAAACCACTTCTTTATATTTAAGATGATACAGACATGTTTGGTTGATAAGCATTTCCTCGTTTTCATTTGTCTTTGTTCAAAGTCTTTGCATTTTGAACTCTTTGCTTCAAAAGTACATCTTTCCATGTATTACTCGCACTGCTGTCTGAATAAATATTCCTAACATGAATCTGGATACTTGTGCATCATCAGAGTTTTCTAGCCTCTTCATCATTCAATGATGAAGATTTGAATAAGTACTTGTACAATGTTTCCATATCGGAGAGTGCTAAAGGCCAAGTGATGAAATGAAACAAAACCCACCGTTTTCTTCAAGTAATTCATAAATGAGTCGCCCCACAGTAACAATTCTGATAATTGATTCATTATATTTTTCGCAAACATTTTCAGGTTGCAGCTTCTGTGCTGTGCGAATTCTGCTTCACCCAATTTTGTATCATTGTGAATTAAATATCTTGCTGTTCAGACTGTTGTTTGGGCAAGACGAGGAATTTAACGAGGGCTCGGGGGAAATCATGATGGGTACTTTTTACAATTCTCGAAGTAAACAACTGATAGATTCATCAGGAGAATAATCTAAAAATGAAGAAACCCATTGTCAACACCTGGTCTAAAAGACATATTGTGTATCCATGGGAATCATATGGCTCACACCCATGCAGGATAACAAATTGGTCCTCCCAAGTGCAGATAATTCATTTTTAGATTGTCGAAAGTGTATGTGTTTTTTGACCAATTAAACAAGAACACACCACTTTTATTTTTTTTACCACTAGTTCTACAACCAAGCTGGTGGCTTTAAAAGCCCATAGTTTGAGTGATAATGGCAGAATAGTGAATGTAACCATTAGATCCCAGACAGGGTTTGGTAACCTTCACAGGCTGAGACCTCGGCTGCTGTTGTCCTCCATCAGCTGAACAACCCCCTTCGCTGCTCCTTCGCTGCTCTGGTACCGCTGCCCATTATTTCTGGCTATGTGGGTGACCTGTAGCTGTTGTGTCATTTTTGCACCATAGGGCTAATTGCACCAAATGGCAGTAGATTTTGAGGGAATAGATGAGATAGGCAGTCCGTGCTGACCGCCCAATGCCAAGCATTAGCTGTAATTTAGTTTATGGCTGCAAAGATTCTCCATGAGCTGATGTACTAAGACATTTGCAGTGAGCCTGTGGTGATGTAACTGAGCAATAATAGGGACTATTATTCCTTCAACAGTCTTTCCCTGCTAGCACATAGCAAAGAAACTTTACTAATTTTCCTTTTCTTTCCTCTTTGCAGCTGGCTGTACATTTGACGAGGACTCAGACCCGGGCTTGTGTGAATACCGACAGGGCCAAGAGGACGACTTTGACTGGCAGCTCATCAGGACCTACAACTGGCCACACCCGACCCCAGATCTTCTACGAGGTAGGCTTCAACGTTTGTCACAGTTAAAGGAAAGCTTCACAGTTTTTCCAACTTTGTCTTAAAATAACAATCAGGTGCTGATAAGACAAAATAAACGAGTTTAATCCGTTCTTCTTTTCACACTGGCTGTTAAAGAATCCCTTCATATAGTGCTTCCAATGGAAGAGAGTGGGGACAAGTCCCAGGTGGATGAAACAAACAGAAATATCCTATTTCCATGTTTGGAAGCACCACTGTGGACACAATTTGATATTTTAGCCAAATGAAAAAGGAGAAGAAGCTGACAACTTGGAGGAGATGATTTGTCAGTTTGCTGCAAAAAGGGGCGGTCAAAGGTCAAAGGTATATATACACATATGTTCCAATGTTCACTGTCAATGCCATTAATGGCTCTTCCACTTCATTATGTGTATTGATAAATTATGATAAGGCTTATACTTTAACAGTGGCATAAAATGAACAGAAAAAGACAATTCAATTGTTAATCGCACTTATTTTTATGACAACTGATCATCAACTAAAAATATCATGATCGTAGGGAAAATGTCCATAGTACTTTTCCTGTGCAAAAATGTTTTTAAAAGTTTATCTGAAGATAAAGATAAAGCTCAAACAAATCAGGTTGATATCTTTGGAAGCTCAATACAAATATGTATTTCCCTCCTTTTTGTTATCGTCTTCTGACCACAACTCAGCAAACTGAAAGTGGGACTTCGACTTGATCTGATTCTTTGAAAGGATCTGTTAATCGCTGGTATGAACCAGGAAGTGATTACAGCAAAGCAGAAACCGTTTCAATCTTCATAATAACACCTGACTACTGCTTTGTAAATTATGTAAATTATGAATCTAACATTAAAGGCAGCATCTTGTTGTTACGGTGGCTTTAAATCCAGCGTCAGACCGACTGAAGCTCCGCACTGACTGGTCGTCTGTGTGCCACTGCCCATGATGCATAATGCACACCTGCTGCAGCAGAGCAGCTCACGCCGAGCAGTTGTGGACTGTGCTGATGTTGGACAGCTCTCGTGTGAAAGCAGCAACAGGTGGAAATGAACATCTGGTCCACACAGACTTATCCAAGCACTCCTGAAAAGTGTTTTATGTTTGTTTTGCAGCAGATATTTAGTGTGCTAATAATCAAGTGTACAGTGGGCAGAGGAAAGCAGCAGATTTTGTTTCCTTCTTCCTGGAAGAAAGCAACAGAGCAGGAGTGAACATGCATACAGAGCAGGATGTGGAAGGATTCAATACGATACATTAGCATTAAACTGGGTTAGTAACTCTTTAAGGGAAGGCACGTCGAGGCCTTTCAAGTTACTTGAGACATGAAAGGGATACAAATATAATTCAGAACAAACATCTAAAATAGAAAACTAAAATACATTAGTACAAAAATCTATTAAAAAAAAAAAGAACCAGTTTAGACAAAAGTAACAATTTCAGCCTAGCTTCAGTACAATGTGAAGTATGAATGAGTAGTAGCCACTTGTATGTAGTTTTAAATGAGGGGCAGGAGAGCAGACCTTGTCCCAAACCGTCCGAAAGGACTCAACGCAGAGATATGTTTTGGTCCGAAACCATCCACTGCTTTATGAACCAACTGTATTCTGAAAATTAACAAGCTGTTAATGGTGGTTCCTTTCGTCCATTTCAATAGCAGCTATCATCCAGCCGTGATGTACTGTCAGTTTATTGTTGGAGTGAAAATGTCACACGTTGTAAATGCACATCTACAACAGCAAATTATGTCAAACAAACACTTTCTACTATTCTCATCTCACTGCTATAGTTTTGCATTGATTTTATATTTGTAATATGTCTGAGTGTCCAGCCTCAATAGTCCAGAAGAGAAAGGAGATACAAATGTTGCTACGCTCGTCTGAGTCCCCTTCAGTTATTTCCTTGCAGAGCATATGGAGCGACAGCGAGCGGTGCTGCTCAGCGGGGTTCGAGGGCTCTTTTTGTCCCGGTTCTCGCCTCACGGTTCATACAACCTTGTTTGCAGAGGTTATTCGGGCAGCAGATTAAGTTCTGCAGACTCCAGTCATGGCTTAATAGAGGAAAAATCTTTTTTTATTGCCACTCTTTACTCTGTCGTAAAGGTGCAAATATATTACTTTCATGGAAAGCACCATAACCAATTTGATTATAATTTATTGATTATATTACATGCGCATACATTTACACATTTTTATTGTAGCCTGAACACTGTCAAGAAGAGATTAACTGAAAGTGCGTGACTTGATCCCTTTTTGAAGCCTTTCAGTTCCTGCACCGTTATTTTACTCTAAATTACTTGTAACTGTCAAGTGTTAATACACAATTCAGGGTATTTCATTTTCCAAAATGTAAATAAATAAAGACACAAACACACAATTAATGTAGCAGCCCACAGTCCAACTAACCGTATCCATGGCAACGTTATATTTCCTGTTTCTTGAACAAGTTTACATCTGTTCACACAAGTGAAACAGTTTAACATGGATTGTTGAAAAAACTCAAATAACCTTCAGCTCATGTTAGTCACATTAAATCAGCTGATTACCATCTTTCTCAGCAACGTATCTTTCACAGGATCTTTTCTCGAGAGCTGCAACAATTAGTTGGTTATCCATGATAATAAAGTGAAGATATTTTTGTTGTAGACTGTTGTTTGGGACAAAAATAGACATTTTAGGCTGCACTTTGGTGCTTGAGAGACGCTGGTCAACATTTTTCACCATTTTCTGACATTTTAAAGACCAAACAGCTCGTTGATTAATCTTGAGAAGAATTGACACATTAATCTATAATGAAAATAACTGTCAGAAATGTATCCCAGTTTTGTTTTGTCGATGCAATGTACCTCTGTACTGGTTCTGATAGCTGCTTTCAGATAATAAAATCTACATTCGGTGCCTCAAACCATATATGGTTGGAAAAGGTAAGAAGCCCCCCTTTACTTGTCCCAGCTAGCCAAGGGATGCTATTTACTGGCCAAGTGAAGCTAGTCACAAGTGAACTAGTCACATATCCAGTGGGTAGCTGCAGCAGATATGTGAGTTACTTGCCCTGCTGAATGGGTAGCTGAGCTCGGTGGGTGGTTGACTCTCCTCGATTGATAAGAAGGAGTGCCTGTCAGTTTCCATCACAGGTCTCTCATTTACCACCACCAACCCATCAGCATCTAAATCAGCTGCTGGCTTCAACTTAAACATCCACACAGGCTCCTCCGGCCTCTTAGTGGTCTCATGTCCCTCCCCCCACGCCCTGCACCTCACGCCTTCACCCAACCACACAAACACAAGGCTCTCAAATGTGAGTGAGAATACAATATGTGCTAATGGGACAGGAAATGTTACTGAGGAAACCACTGTAAGTACAATCACCACCATCATGTCATTTTCAAGAGAAAGTTTGGTTTAATAACCAAGTATGATGGCCACACAGTCATCAGCCCACCGTGGTGGTTTTGCTCTCAGGTTACTGAATACTGCAATATTTAGTTTGTATAAACAAATGTAAACCACAGAGGCACCGAGTTTGGAGATATTTACCGTCTAGTTCAGAGATAGCGATGTAAACAATGCTGCTTTGGTACAAAACCACAACACAGAACAAGTCACTCGCCTGCGATAAAGCCGGCCTGCTGCTGCTGCTTTTATGTGCTGTGTTGTTTTTCCAGACGCTTCATTATGGGCGCTCTGTGAATGTTCAGAACAAAATAATGACACATTTAATGAAAACAAATTTAATGCAAACTGGCTGGGCCTGTTTGTGCAGCATGCTGTCAGCGGCCGGAGGGACCCGCGAGTTCAAACCGCAAGTCTGAACTCATTTCAGAGTTGTCCAGGAGGGGCCAAAGAAAGGCATATACATTAGTGTTGGTGCTATGGCAGTTAATTAGGGGACATTCTTTGACAGCATTTTTAAATAGACTTTTACTGTGAATGTTGTCCTTTCAAATAATTGATCTTTTTTTTAATTAGTTTTTTTCCCCTTTATTTTGCCTAACTTCAAAGTTTGCACAGTCATCTCCAACCTTTTTTCCTCTGACATCTACTGTGAATAAATGTTACTAATCATTTAGTGAGCTGAGCTCCACCTAAACTAGCTGAATAAGCTTCTTTTATTTGAACAATAACAAACCGATAGTCAACAAACACATATTTGACTAGCAGCTACTGGTTGGAGACCCCCTGCTTTACAGAGTGATCCAGCTTTCAACTTTTTACAGTGTAATTAAAGAACAAAATTGCAACGTGGGGAATGGCTCTACGCATGCAGTAGGTTTCATTATCGTCCACTACAAGAAAACATGTAACTGTCACGCCCAGACAGGCCAAAGCGTGGCTATTTCACGTTTTGCTGTGGTGGACCGGCATGTCTATTTCACATTTCGCCATGATAACAGTTTGAATGGATGGAAAAGTTTAAACAAAGGAAGAGCATTTTCGGGAAATAAACATTTCTTCTGCCAAATTTGGTCTATTCTTATTTCCCGAAGCCTCAAGGAGAGTGTGATTCCTTTAATTAGAAAATGTTACATGAATCATGTCATACCAGTCCTCTTTGGCTTTAGTCATTTCTTTATGATACTGATTGCTCAGTAAACCAGATAAGTATTTTGTTTAAATATTTTTAGATGTTGAATGTAGAAGCTCGAAAAGGAGTTTGTGGCACATAAAAGTAACTTTTGTCCTGACTATGGTCACTAATTGTAAATCTTTCACCAAAAGGTATTTCATTCTGGACAGGACAAAAACAGGTGGTCGTGATTCAGGAGCTGGAAGAGGCTGAGCAGTGTGACTGAACAGCTGAATCTTCCAGCTCTCCACAGGGTTGAGCTTGATATCCTCCAGTGAAATTCACAATATTTTGTTAAGGCTAATTGGTCCTTTTGATTTACATTGTCCTCAATGATCACTTCACAGACATGTTCTGTGGCAAATCATAAAAATATGAAGGAATTCCAGATCATTCAAATTGTCTATTTGTCAGATCAAAGTTGGATCTAAGAGACAAAAAGAAGATGAAGCATG
Source organism: Brachyistius frenatus (assembly GCF_029030835.1). Taxonomy (NCBI): domain Eukaryota; kingdom Metazoa; phylum Chordata; class Actinopteri; family Embiotocidae; genus Brachyistius; species Brachyistius frenatus. Next base: position 855,876 of record NW_027210700.1, read on the forward strand.
ATAACTTAATACAGATACAGGGGGAGTTAGGTTAGGGTTAGGTTAGGTAGTTACTTTATTAATCCCCGAAGGACATTTTTTGTTTGAGTTATCAGGGAAGAACAGCTTTGCAGATTTGGATCAGTCCCTCGGACCCTGCTTGGATATAGAAACTTGTATCTAGATACAGTATGTCCAATCTTTTTAAACCTAGCCGAGACTAACTGCAGCCATCCTTCCCTCACCTCCCATCACAATGCTCCTTAGACACCTCTCAGGAGATATATTTCAGATTGTGTTTTGCCTCCTGACTTACTTTTGATTTACAATAAGAGCAGCAAACACTGACTGCTACTAAATAGAAGAAAACAACATTTGTGCTCGGCCATGCAGCTCAAAATAACAAAAAAAAAAACCAGTGGTGGTGGCTGCTGAATTTGTTGCCTCAGGGAGGCAATGAACTGTATCACCTTGTGAGTTGTTTGGCAAAATAAACTGTGTTTCTGAGGGTTTATCTTTCTATATGGCCGATACAGAGCTGCCTATGTGGCTGTCCGGTGCAGACTGGGATGCATTTGCCTTCATGATATTCCAATCGAATGTGCTGTGATGAATGGAGACCCGGTTGATTCTTACATTTTCGCTTCTTTCACTTTTATATAATGTCTTAAAAACGCAGTTAGCAATCTTTTTTGCATTAGAAATAGAGCAAAAGGTTATTTGTAATGTTAACAAGTTTACTTATGGACAAACTCTGAGAAATATCACCCAACTCCGTAGATATCTTTAGTTCTATGGAAATTGTTATGCCTCTTTTAGCTCATTGTTTTGTTTTGTCTGACAGCACATTTACTGTTTGCTTCAGTCTCACTTCTCTCGTGTTTCCAGGTGTTTGCAGCTGCACTTATTTGAAGTAATCAAACATACAACATATTTGATGTTGATTCAATGCATGTCCCGCTGCCAGTTTATTTGTATCCAATTAAACAAAAAATGGTTCAACCATAAACATAAATTAGAAAGTTTCATTTAAATAAATTTAACAAATGAATAATTCTCAGTTATTACACATTGAACAAACAACAGCATTGTTTCACTTTTTTTAATTGTTGTTTCAGCTAAAACAAAAAGCAGGTAGACAAAGTAATAATGTAGCATAGCTAAACTTCAATTCTTTAGCTCATTTACAGTGAAAGAACCAGATGATTTTCTTAAGAGCGGGTGGAGACCAAAACAGAGATAAAAAGAAGAGTGAATATTTGACTTAGATTCATCAAGTGGCCAGAAAGATCTGTAAATACCATAATGTTCTGCTTTTATAAGATGATCAAATATGCTGCTCTCAAAAGGCCAAAACGACAACAACAAAAATGCAGCGTTAAAATCATTTAAAAAAAAAATTTAATTTAAGGATTTGTTTGTATCTGTTTTAGTTAATTGATGACACAGAAAAGTAGCAAATCCTTTTATGTGAGAATAAATACATTTTTGCTTGAAAAGTTACTGAAAAACAATCTTTCTTTTTTCCCCTGTCCAGTCAACTAATCTTTTCAGCTTTTAAATGCTTTTATGGCACCCATCTGAGATTGCAACTCTTGAAAAGAAACTACAGATACACCCAATCCATTTCAACAGTCTCGTCAGTCTAGTAACTGTAGAAAGCTTAGAGGCTGATGTAAGAAATTCTTCAAACAAGATCACCCTGGTCAAATTAAGGAAGGAGCTGACTTGCAGTGATTCCACACTGCTGACTGGCGGTGAAATATGCTTATTCTCACCAGTAATGACAGCAGTCTCCCTCATGTCCTCGAGAAAAGTGTGAACACGCTTTGTTTCAGGGTCTGGATGAATGTTAAAGGATGTTGAAATGGATTTATAACAACACCTTCGTGCTCACCGGGGTCCCTCCGTGATTTATGCCAAACAGTGTTATTACACTGTGTTCCAATCATCGACCTCCTGACAGCTTGTTTCCACACACTCAGTCCCCTCGCTGCTTTTCTCTTCCAGTTAGTCATGTATCAACACAGGTGACCTGCATCCAATCCGCACTGACATTTTACATATATGTTTAATGAAAACCTGACTGTTTTCCTCGGTGAGTTCTGCACAAGCAAATGTGCGAAAGGAAAACATCCAAGTGGGGAAGGTGATGCCGGTTTTAAGCTGCTGGCTCCGGTAAATTGTTGGCGATTTGTGGAAAGGAGCTGGCAGACGTCCGGGACTTTATAATTCATTCGCAGTTATCAAATGCTTGTTCCGCTGTTCTAGGCAAAGCTCCCCCGAGGCCGGCTGGGTATGTTAACGAACTCCGTGGGATTGGTGGAGTCTAGCATGGGTCATTGCTGATTACACTTCCTGGTGTTCCTCAGGGGCCGGCAGCGTCACAAAGACCGCTTTTCATCTTCTTTCCATCCATTAGAGAAGGTTGATTTCAGGCGGGATGAGCACATGCTCGGATGGCTCGGATGTTCCTCTCAGCTGCTGCTGTATAAGAGATGAAGATTTGATATATAGCTGAGTGAGATCCCATCATCACAGGAACCTGCTGTGAGTCCACTTATGGAGCTCGTACATTACCCATACTGTGTTAAAGACCAGTGCTGCCTTACAAAGGCAGGCAGCTGTAACTGCACAAACACTGAGGCTGAGGAAAAAGGGTTTAAAGTGTTAGTCTGAACTGTGTAACAGATATAATGGTTTGTGCCTCTTAAGGCTGATTATCTATCATTGTCACAGACTTTCCATTAAACCTGGAAACAACTGATTCTACACTCTAATGGCTGCAGCAAATGAAGGATCCACAAACAAAATGTCATTATTTCTCATCCATTTAAACTAATGAACAAACTTATATTTTGATTCAAATATATACATTTAAGCATTTGATTTTCTGTGCATTACTTTTACTTGTAATAGTGTATCTTTGCAGTGTGCTGTTGGTACTTTTCCACCACCACACTAGTACAAACCAAGTGGCAACCAACCATGACGTCACCCATTGGTTTGTGAATTTTGGTTATGAAGTTTTGAGTTTAGATGTCCGTCGCAATCTTCCTATTTTGGAGGCAGAAGTGACCATATTTGGACGAGCTGGGAAGCAGCGAGTGAGGATCTGGCTCTTATTGTGAACCCGAGGACACGACGCCCCGCCTACCTATAGAAGAAACCTTGACTGCACCACAGACCTGTCAATGAAACAGACACACGCCCCTAAAAATGCAGTGTTTTGAAGCCCAATATTTAATTAATGATGGGATTTCTTTTCAGATGGGCTGGCAAAAAACTAATAAGGAATTCCTTTAGCCAACAACACTGAAATGATTTCGAGAAAAAAAATATTGACTTTGTATTTCATGAGAGAAGCTGAATGGGAGTCTATTGAGCCCCAAAACATTTATGAGGATGTACTGTATACCAACAAGTTTGAAAGTGTTGGAAGCATTTAGTTATTTGAGATCTTCTGTTTTGCGGCTCATACAATACTTTTTTTAAGTTTGGAATCTGTAGTGCCACGAGGGAATTTTAGGCTCAGCAGAGGATGTGACTGTTATGAGGTGTGGCTGGAATGGACCCAAACGCAGACACAGTCTCGAGTAAAAGTACAGAAAAGTCTTTATTTTACAGGTGCCCAGGTGCCTAATGTCTTTTCCCCGCTCTCTTTCCTCTTCCCGAGTCGGGAGGGAAACTCCACCGACTTCTCACCGGGGGGAGCGGAGCCAGCTGGTGCGACCACGCACTCAGCTCAGGCAGGCAGGCGGCAGACTGGAGCGACTTGTGTGTTTTCCCGAGGTCCGACACAAGAGGGCAGCAGACTGGATACTTGTGACACAGGCTGGAGGAAGTGTGTGGTAATCCATGACACGTCGCCAGCACAGAACGGAACGGAACAGGAACCGGACACGGAACAGGAACTGGACACGGAACAGGAACCGGACACGGGACAGGAACGGACGGATGGCTGGCTGCTAGCACTGGCAACAGGTTGTGGGTGGGGTGATGTAGCTGAGAGTATGGACCGACACCGAAGGACTGCAGGACCGGGATTGATATAGTCTAGGGAGGTGATTAGTGAGATGAGCAACCTGCAGGTGGTCATCAGCAGGATTTGTGGCCCTCAGACTGATGAGGGGCGTGGCCATGGGAGGTGATTAGTGGCGAGCAGAGGAGGACACAGAACAAAACACAAGCACATGGCCAAACAGAACAAATACACAAAGGACACATGAGGAAAGGAGGTTTGGGGAAACAAAGGTCAAAACACACTAGGGTCAGACAGGGATCCTGACAGTGACTTCATTCACATTTATTTATACAGAAAAAAGTTAGCCTACATTACAGTGTGTTGTTGGGAGCTACATTCTCACCGCCTACTGCATTAATAAATAATGTATTTAGGCTTTCAAATGTATTTTTCTTTAACATAGCATCAACATGTAACTCGGAGAAGTGAAATTGATTTGCTATAAAGTTGCACTGGCTGTGTGCCAGAGTGCAAATGCAGTTTTACCTGTTCATTTCGAGTGTGAAGTCAGCTTTATCTGTTATGTTTGAATGCATCAATGGAGAATCATCTGTCTGTCCAACCCTCTGGTTTGTTCTGCGGCTCAGAAAGACTATGCAAGGTCAGAGTTTTCCAAAATGCGCTGCGAGGTAACACTGCAAATACACGTTTTCCCTCAAATTTTTCCAAGGGCTTTAAATTCTTTCGGAGACGCTAAAGAGACTGCAATTGAGACAACAACTTAGTTTATTGGGCACCAGCAGCTCGATAGTATTGATTTGCGCCCACCAGCCAGTGGAATACCAATTACATGAAACATTGCAGCTAAAAAGGAACATGTTACGCCCTTCAGCTTGCAGTTTTTTTTTTTTTTTTTTTTTTTTCCACGATAGTGTTTCTTCTGAATCTGTCAGCCTGCTTGTCATCATTGTGCTGCAGGAGGGCAGATGCCAAGGCTCAGTGTCTGGAGCAATGTGGGAATGGAAACATGATTGCTGTGCATGATACAGTGTTGCTGCTGTTCTTTTAATGATAAAATTGAACATGTTTTTTTCTGGATCAAACAAAAGCCCTTGAAGGGGGATTTTATTGGACTTAAATTAAATTGAACTCGCTGAGGACGCCTAAAAAAAAAAGGACCGAGTCAATATAACTGTGGGGGTTCTCTGAGACCTGGCAGCCTCTTGTAAGGTTTGTCGTCAGAGGTTTTCAGGGGGCGCAAAGGGAGAGACATCGGGTGGCTGGGACATGCACGTTGTTGTTCTGAAGACAACAGGAAGTTAGTTACGGTAGTTTGGCCTGGGCATTAACATAATTAGCAGTTACAGCAGCAGCAGAAGTTGTGATAGACAGCTCATGGAGGCAGGTAGGTGGGTTTTCTTTGACATTCGTGGAGTTGTGCACTGTCAGACTGTCAACACTGAGCTTTACTGGGATGTTCTGAGGAGTCTGAAGCCAAACAATTGGTGCAATTGGTGGAATGCCACTTCAGTTCTCCAACATGACAACACACCTGCTCACGGCACATTGAAAACATGCAAGTTTCTCCCACTCAACAACACAATCAAAGCTCACCCCACACCCTTACTCCCTGGTTCTGGCTCCATGACTTTTTTCTGTTCCCCAAAAAATGGACACTAAATATGATGTACGCTCAAATTTCAGAAACGTAGTCGCATCTACCAGTGGTCACAAAAACGCGTCTAACTCAGGTGCTGATGTTAACCAAGGTTCCTCCTGCTCCGTGCTCATCACAATGCTATGTTCAGTTCCTGTGCAACAATTGCAGTTTGAAAACTTCAAATCTGTTAAGAAAAGACAGAAAGAGACACTTTTTATAACTGCATAATCTGACTGACTATCTTCACATTGTAAAGTTTCCTTCAGTATCACAGTAATCTAGTTTTGTGTATTAGTTGATCTATTGGTGCACTGCAAACAGGAACTGATAGTGCCAAGATAGTGAGATCTTGATTGATATTGATATTATATTGATATAATATATTATATATATATATATATATAATATATATATAATAATAATATAATATATATATAATAATATTGATAGATATCTGATAGTCAAGATAGTGCTTTATCCTCTTAATGGTTTCCATTTGCTAAAATGTGAAATATCAACAAATACCGGCTAAATGTCAAGTATGTCATCCCCTTCTCTCAAATAGTTTTTTGGTGATAGTGAAACCCACACTGGATTTTATACATCATCTGTATAGCATTTCTATTTTGTTTCAACAGAAAAAGTGTTTGACAGTTGATTTAATCACAGTTTAATCAAGCACGCTGAGTCGGTAGCCAGTCTGTTGTTAATACCAGCATGCTCAATTACCTCATTTTGTTCGGCCACACCTGTAAATCAAAGTCAAACACGCCCCACTGCTCCGGATGAACTTCATAAAAGAGGCCAGTGTGGAAAATCAGGATAATTATGACTAAGACTTCAGTAGCCCATTAAAGGACAGTACATTAAGTGAGTGGTGACATTTCATCAGATAGTTCTTACTAGTATGCATATCAGCTTTCAACACAAATACAAAAGAGGGTATGTTTATGCATTTTCATCTGCAGCTTCTTTGAAATGGAGATGGAAACACATATTATGGTGTTGAAGAAAATGAATATTTTCACATTTTAAAAAGAGCAGCAGAAGATCTGTCGTCCATGCAGAGAGATGGTGTCTGCTTTTAGATGTCTTCCAAGTCTGCCATTTCAGAGAGACTCTGAATGCAAATATAATGTGGCTCACAGGAGAGAAAAAAAGTCACTCAGTTAATGGTTGCCGTGGTTCATCATAAATCTCCTCTGAGAATATGAATGCCGTCAACACATGGTCCAACATGCACACAACTTGGGGAAAAAAAAAAAAATCAAATAAAGCTAAGCAGACTTCTGAGGCTCTTCTGCCTTCAAACCTCCCTCTTGAGCTTTTAACATGATACTCATTTGCTGCACAGAACTTCAAACCATTTATGGTCTCCTGCCTCCACCCTCTGCCCTCTCGCCTGTCCCCGCTCTGCTGAGTCTTCTCTCCTGAACACTGCTGGCTTTGATGATCCAGAGCACGGAGGAGAAAAACTAACTGGAGGGAGACAGAAAGACTCTTTGCATTTAAATGACACATTAACAGAGAGCAGGTTCTCTTGAATCTGTGACTTATTTGAATTTGTCAGCATTTGTCAGTGTCTCACAAATGGTGTCATTCCCTAAAGTCACTTTTTTTTAGGTTTCTGGCGGTCCATCTTAAAATAATAATACCATTATTAATTAGATATTAGGCTACAAAAATATATTTAGGGGTGTGTCTGTTTGATTGAAATGCCTATTGTGCAGTTAGGTGTTCACTACAGGTGGAAGGGCATTTTATTAAGTCAGATTCACCACTCACTCCTCCTCTGCTTGTCCAAATATGGTCACTTCTGGCTCCAGAATAGCAAGATGGTGACAGCCGAAATGCCAAACCCCAGGCTTCAGAAAGCAGTGGGTGACATCACGATTGGTTGCTGCTTGGAGTTGACATCGTAGCCATTCAGGATGACAAGAAAAGCAGGATGTTGAAACTGTATTTCTGGTTGTTCCACAGCTAAAACGTTTTTTTTCCACAGCTTGCCACACGATAACCATTTACATCATTTATGCTTTCCTCTATTATAGGCAAGTAGTGCTAAAGCTAAGCTAGCGACCTCTGCTTATGCTGGAAATAAATTCCTGTTACTTTTTTTTTAGGAAGCTTAAACACGATCTAAGCATCCTCAAACATCCTCCTGAAGTCCTGCAACAGCAGAACTTTCCCTTTCCCTTTCAGGACCAGACTCCGGTTCAGAGAGCGCTGTCTACGGTCTGACGCCTCATCACTCGCGGTAAAGATGCGGCATAAGGAAAGTTGCATTATTCATGCTGAAGTATTTCGGTTGGCTGAAGGTGGACCTGGGGCCACACCTCCAGCCGGTTGGCGTAGTTACTCATGAATAATGCAAATATTCAGTGACTAGATTCCAAACTGTCTGCTGGGAGGCACAGGGGAATCTGGCTTGCATGGAAAGAGGGATTTGAAGAAATATTAAACATCGTTTGTGGGTAAAACTTAACAGCTATGTTGAAAATAGGACCATAATACCACATCTTTAAACTGAAGTCAACTGTTGCAGTTGTGTGAATAATATTTTGGAAGTAGTGAGACCTTGTTAGAGCTCTGTGAACCTCATTAGGAAGGAGGTCAGGGAGGATGATGTGGTAAACAAAGTGTGTGGCTTTGACATGGAGAGCGCTGCTCTACCAACAGCCATCGCTGGGACCTTTCTCTAACCTCAAGCAAGCCGTTTCTATGCCTGAATAAAACTGAACCAGCCACTGCTTCACTAGTTCAGAAAACAGTCCTGTGAGTCATTATGGTAACAGTCATATGTCATTTGGAAGGCACTGACAAATCCTGTCATCCTGTTGAGTCTCAGGTCAGAAAATATTGTGGGTCATTTTGGAAGGCAGTGATGAACAACATTTTGTGAATTCATCTGGAGGATTCTCTTTGGTTTGTTTGGACCTCTGGCATCTCACTGTGTCTCCTCTTGAAGCCAGCAATTCTAAAATCCAGTCAATAAGATGGAGCACGGGTGGGAAAATAAATCTAGCTGTGTTAGAATAAACTTCCATCAGGACATTGATCAGGAATGAATTGAGTTAATGACACCATTATGACTTGTTGAAAATTTTTTTTTTTAACTTTGTATTTTCATGACATTTTTGGATGGGAGTCTATTGCACCCATAGTTGTTTTTTTTTGGAGGCAGGCCCTGATGGCCCTCAGTGGTACTGCACTTTCTTTAAGGCACTTCCACAGTGGCTTAACTTTTCAGACCCGGACTCAAAATCCATTTTTATATACAATCTATGTTCTCAATAACAAAACATGCTTTTCTTGCAGTCCAGGTTTTTAAGATATACCACAAAGTGGCTGTTGGTGAAACTACATTGTAAGACATTGATTTGAACATTCATTCATTGGTCACTGGATAGGCATTATCATATCTGTGCACTGACAGTGACAGTCAAAACACATTTCCTGCCTCCGTGAAATAACATTTGATTAAAGTACATCTGATACCGTCACTATCTGCTGTACTGAATCGAGTGGTTGCATCAGATTTTAGCTGTCAGGAACTGGTATCTCGCACAGTTGCATACTTTTTGTGGAAAATGTTGATGACTATTAAGTATAATAATGATCATCTGGACCTTTTCATTCTTGTATGAGTAGTCAATATCTTTGCAGTTGTTGGTTCCTCTGGGCTTCAAAATTCCCTTTCTTTTTTCAGGAAAAGGTGAGGCGAGAACGTAATCCACACATGTGTATCTTATGCATGAGCGACCGAGCCCATTAAATACCACAAGCCGACCATAGACAGACCGGAGAAATGAAAACAGGATATAAAATATGAAGTGAAGATGAAAAGGTGATGTGTTCACATGAGGGGAGATTCAGGAGTGATAGGCTGTAGGAAAGTGATGGAGCTTCTTTTTATTTATTTTTTAAATCAAAATAGCAAGGTTTCTCCATGTGGAACTTTACCTGCCTGGTGCTTCCTTATCCTCTTGTGGCACATTGAACGATAACGGCTCAGGACAAACATTGAAATTGCACATCGAGGGAGAAGAAAACGGAAGATAACAAAGCCATCTAAAAGCCCCGTCCTGGTGTTCCCGAGGCCCGGACAGAGCGCTACACATTGTCTGCATCAGCTGTCATCACGGAGTAAACGCACGTCTTCAGACCTGTGAATCAACCCCCAGTGTGATGATATAGATATGATGCTGCCAGCGCATGTTGATTGTCCTATTATGCAGCTAGACAGTGATGTGATTAGGCAGCCTCCATCTGATTCACTATTGTTTCTGGAGAGCTGCTGCTGACCACTTTAATCAGCTGATTCTCTGCAAGAGTTTTGAACTCATAATACAAGTACATGCATGAGATTGATTAATGTGGAATTATTTAGGAGCTTATTTAGCAGTTGAATCGTTGGTCAAGAATGTGTCTTCTTTACACACGAAGGGGACATGCTGTAATACCAGAATAAAAGAGGACGCCTGTACACTGGTTTTGACAATGACAACTGCTGACTGTGTGCGCAGTGACTCTTTTCTTTTTTTCCCCAACACCACGTCATGCTCAATCACGGACATTTCAAAAATAAGGTGCCCATCTTGTGTCCACATATCTGCATGGGGTTACGCCATCTCAGCAGCAGGAACGATAATAACGTGACGGTTGCTCTGTCATTGACCTTAATGACAGGCCTGCAAATAGACGCCATCCGAGCCTGCCCGTCGCTCTAATGACATGACCATTAATGTGTTATTGACAAGACAACTACTTATATGTAGTAATATAATGAAGTCAGAGAGGAGTGGCTAGTGTGATGAAACAGTGAGATTTTAGATACCTGTATCTATACCTTTTAGTATTGTTTGTGTATTTGGCCTTTTTGAGTTATGATGCAAATCAATGGGGAGAGCTTAGCCAAAAACAGACTTTTCTCAGTTCATTTTCCACAATCTCTAATACTATGTTTTGGTAGATATTATAAGATACTTATATAATATAATATTAAATAACACATTTACTGTGCTGTATATTCAGGGGGTGATCCACATCACGTGTATGCAGTGTATTACCTAACTTCAAATTTATGCCACTAGTTAGCTATATGTTACATTTTTTTTGTAGTTCGTGTTAGTTAGCAAACTGGCTTGCTGGCTAAATGATCATTTGGTGATTTGCCGCATAGTTCCATGTTATCTTCAAATGAAGAGTCTATAAAACGCCCCCTCTGGTTCACGAGTATTTGCACATTTTTTTGGAGAGGCTATGGAAGCTTTTTAAAAAAAATTTTTTTTATTGGATCTTAAGCTATCTAATTTCAGTCATATGGACTTTCTCTTTGTAATTTAATAACATGTCTGAGGAAAATGTTGACGTCCCCAGCGGCCTCCTCTGCTCCCTCCTGTTGGTTCCTCACGCTGTCCATGTTGCTGTTGCAGAGAAACCGTGTTTTCACCACTTGGACACTTGAACGCTAACACAACGTGCACATGACTTTCCATGTCATAACCGCCTTCTCACGAGTTTCATTTGAAGGCAGTCTTGTGTATTTAACAGAGTGTATCATCAGGACAGCCTACATCAGGAATTGCTGTTTCATATCTCTCAATGACAAAAACAAACACATTAAAAAAACAAACCGTGGAATATGTTGTAGCTTTTCAATTACTGAGCAGCCAAAACAACAACATGGTATCTCAAAAATGTCTTTGTTTTGCTACTGATTATCAGAATGTGTTACTGACTGAAAAGTTAGTTCATAATTGAAAATACAACTTCCGTTGAACAAAGGCTCACAAAAAGTTGTGCCTGAGCTCAGCACCTGTGTAACACCCATCATGTCCTCAGATTTTGCTTCAGTTTTTGTGCCTCCAAATGTGGCTCCTGAGTCCCGTGATAACAAGGCGGTCAATCGCGGTGCCACGTCTAAGCTCCCTGCAGTTTATGAAAGGCATTTACAGTGGATTTGCATTATTTATTAGCTTGCCCTTCAATGTTTGCTTGAGCTTTTAATACCTGGTATTAACAGCACATTGCACCACGAGTGACTCTTCCTACAAACAGGTCCCACTGCTCCAAATCAGCCTCTGCTCTCTATGACTACCACACATTATTATAAGGCTGCTCATACTCCCTGCTCACTTCTTTCTCCGACTACTTTATCTCTCTTCTCGCACACCAGTTCACACCATACACCCACATATATGCTACCACTGACTATTTCTAGTTCCTGTCACTATTTAACAAACGCAAACAGCCAAGAGAGTCACACATGAAAGACATTTAAAACAGCAGTCTGACAAATGTTTAAAATAGATGTGTATGTGAATCCAAATATACAAACTAAGAACCTTTTGCGCTGTGTTGATATATACGTGACCTGAACAGGAATCTGGGAGCAAAGGGTTGATTGTACTCCACAGGCATGTTTTTTCTATTCGGCATCACTTCAGGTGTATTTATGGTAACACTGGTCTGCAGCATATGTATACACTATAAATGCAGATGGATCTCCATGTGGCATGAGTCAACAGCTTTGGGTGAGGATTGTGAAGAGGAGAGCCTCTCTTTTACTTAACATTTACAGCACAGCGTTGTTCCTAATAGCTCACATTCTGATTAGAGTCTTACTTGGGTTAAGCTGCTTACTTGCATGTATTTTCATATCCTGACCACAATTATCCGTGTGCACCTGAACTAATACATTTATTCAAACATCACCTTAGATATAGTGCTTACACCAGCTGCAAACCCCCCCCCCCCCTCAAAAAAAATATGACCATGTGTCTTGGGATTAAGGGCAATGCTGAGCTTGCATTTTTTTGAGCTTGTTAGTAATTATTACATTTTGTTATTATTCTCTGTGGTAAATTAGAAGTGTAGTATCCAAATTAGACAAAGCATTACACATTTCCATTTCCACAGTTCCAGCCATTATCAGGTTTAATTAGCAAGTATGATGTATTGTATATTTATATGGTTTAATATCAAGCTCTTTTAGCTTTACTTTATTTGGATTTAATGTCTCAGAACCTGACTTCTGTTTCTCCCGGTTATTCTGGCTGTTACTCTTTCTCTTCTAGTTTTCTTGTTCTGTTTTTCTGCCCAGCGTTTCTAATACCTGCTCACTTAAAATCCTATTTTTTCTGCATTTCCTTTCTTCATCCTGTCACCCTTTTCCTTACCCCCTTTTCTCCCATCCTTCAGGTGCTGACAGGCTATCTTTAGGAAACATTTCCATATCCCCTCACAGTGAATGTCTAACTGTCAGTGTAATTGATATTTTATATATTATAGGTTCCAGGGTTAGGATGAGTCATTTGCATATAATGGGTAGATAACTGATGTTATAATGAAAGCCTAGAGCCATGTGCAGGAAGGATGAGGCTCGCAAGACTAATGACCATTTAAATAATGCACAATAAGTGATATTTTCCAGCCAGATCAAAACCTCTGGAGCTCTGTAGCTATCAAAAAGAGAACACACAGGGAATCTACAGTTCAACTGAACTCCAGAACAAATTCAAAAATCCTTCAAACGAACTTTATAGACTCCTTAACTCCTTTAACTAGCAGCTGCTGAGACTACAAGGTCTTTGACCTCTGGTCCACAAGGACCTGACACATTTTCAAACTGGCAAAACTGAGAGTTACTTTTTATGGTCAAAGGTCTCGGGGAGAATTCAGCCACTATTGGAAGTAAACTCCTTTATGAACCCAATGACCCTGAATGTGACTGAATCTGTTACATGTAGAATCTGTAATTTGATGGCTGAGAAAACCCCTTGAGTGCATTTGTGATTATCGTATTTGTGGCCCACATCTGCTGCTACTTGAAACTGCGTTTGTGTGTGCTGCCAGTTTATATTTCAAGCGGCAGCCACTGTGAACTATGAAATGCAAAGCTGGTTTTAATTTGATTAAGGTTACCATATTTGACCAAAACAGTTGCGATTCAGTCCACTCGAGGATCCTGCATTAGTGTCGCGTTTTTCCTCACTTAGGCGTGTAAAGTATACGCGTGTATGAGTAGGGTAGAATAAGGAGGTCATGTACGAGTACAAAAAGGGATGAATTTGTAGGAAGGTGGTTGGATGGTATCCTGGCTCCACCCTCAGAGCTTCAGTTTGTGCTGTGATTATAGTTTGGAAGCTCTGCTCAGATGAAGGTTGGGTCGGGGTGGTTGGACTGAATAAACCCAGGACTTTCAAGAGTGGATTTCTTTTAAGTAACATTTGTAAATTACTTGCATAACGTAACACATTGATCCTATGTAACGTATGTTAAGTAACTTACGAGACATACAGAATGTTACTTGTGTAAAATGATTTATATTTACCCAAACCATGATGTTTATCAACGCTAACCAAGTCATTTTTCTACCTAACCCTTCCTAATTGCGACCGTGTCACATTAAACTCGAACCACAATGTTCCTAAACCTAATCATATGTTTTTTTCCACCTTATCCTAAAGCTAGTCAAGGCAAAACATGAAACTGACCCAACATCCCTCGTGGCTGAATTGCAATGATATTTAGTTGCACGCTTATTTCATCTCACATCTGTGTTTGCTACTGGAATTTCATCAAACAAAACAAATACTTTCAGAGCGACTGCATTGAGCCACTTTGGTATTGCATGTAATATAAATGTATTGTTTTAGCTGTGGTAGCAGGAGTTTTGTCACACTGCACAGGGCTAACAACCAGCAGTCCTCCCAAGACGGTGCAGCAGCTACTCTATGTCTGCAGGCTGGGAGTTTGTGTGATGTTAATGTTGACACTGTCTGGTAATTAAACAGACAAGCTTCTTTAACTAAAGAGTAACTTTTCTTACCCCTGACTCAGTCGACTCTATTGCTCCCTCACTGTGTGAGGCAGCTGCCTCTCGCCCGTCAGCTATTACACAGCATGGCTTCATTTCACCTCTGCACCAAATTTCCTCAGACACTCACTTAGGGTATTTACTTCTATGGTTGATATATCAGATAGCTTCCTTACTGAGTTCATCAGAGCTACTTCATGTGGACACCTCCTACATCCCTGTGGGAGCTTCACCACTTTCTCTGCCCAGGTGTGTTTCTCTTCTTAAACTCTGCCATTCTGATGTTGATTCTTCTCTCTGATTGTACTGTCCTGATCAAACCGAACCAAAACGAAAAGGGGGTTTTGTGTGTTTCGATTTCGGCCCCCCCGGGAGGTTACTCGTGAAAATGCCTCGATTCATGCTGTCTTTGAGGAATGTGGTGGCTGAGAAAGCATGGCGGACAGATGAGTGTGAGCCATTAGCCTTTGTTCAGACACACAATAGCTGTCCTGCAAAGAGCTGCATTCGTCAATGATGGACCTCTGACTCCCACACGCTTGTACACAGGTCTGGAAAAATCTTTAAAAAAAAGCATTACATTTCATTTTCCCCAAAAAGTTTTATAGTTTGTAAAAGTCATACATTTCATTTGTAAAGATCTTGTACTTTTTTCTTACCTTCTGTAGACAGTAACAGCACTTAGATTTTTTTGTATGTGGCTGTCAGGAGACAATAAAAGCAGCAGGATTAATGTGACAGTGGATTGCGCAGCAGGAAACTGTTCTGCACTCTTTTATGATGAGTTTCAGGCAGCACCACCAGACCTCTGTCACCACTGCAAGCTACAGTAGGAAGTTCATGGTCTCATGAAGCGCGAAGTGAAGTGTCAATATTTTTAAAATGAGCTCAACAATAATTTTTTTTATCATTTAATTTAGTATAAATCTTAGTCTATTGGTGCAGTACCACTGATATCCTCTAGGGGCTGGCTCCAATAGACTCCAATTCAAAAAGCATCAACTTCTCTACTTCCACAAGCCATTATGGTGTCATTAGCTAAATCCATGCTTTCTAATCAGTGTTCTGGTGGTCCTTCTGAACATAATTCCATAATTAATTAGATGTTAGGCCTCAAAGAGAAGTATGTTTAGGGGTTGTGTTTGGTTTAATTGACATGTCTGGGGTGCAGTCAGGTTTCCCATATAAGGAGCCGGGCATTGTGTCTTTGGGTTCAGTCTGATCCACCCCTCACTCATCCCCAGTTCATCCAAATATCTTTTGTATAGTTTGCATGGCACTGTCTTCATCTTGACACATTATATAACCACAAAACTACAACAGTACATTAAATCTTCTTTATTAGCATTGCTGTGTGTATATTACACAATGTTCCAATGCAGTGCTTCTCTGTAGCGTGTTACATTGTACTGCAGCAAAAGCTGTGTTTTTTTGCCTAAGGCCTATGCACTGGCACCTTCCCAACAGCCATTATATCTACTGTACCACCATTACACAATACTACCAAAACATGGGGATGATTTATTGAGGTAAATACTCAACTCGTCAGGAGTTTAATTACCACAGAGCCGTTCACATATGTTTAAGCTAAGAAGTTCTCTTATCTATCTTCTCTTGCCTTTTGTTTGAAGATAAAATAGAAACGTGTAATTAGTTTGTACACTTTGTCCAAAAATAGTTGAGGAGTTGACGTGATGTATTGTGTTCTTTCACTCTGAATGCAGAGCTGCAGGTTTTCTTCTTTGAGTCAAAACTCAGTGGTGATCATTGTGGATTTCAGTTATCCTGTTCAGATCAGTTCAGGCAGCGCAGGCCGACACGTCATTTCAGAAATGGATTACATAAAGAAAAATAAATAAAAGTAGCACTCGCTGATACGTAACCAAACCGCTGTGGTGTCAGAGGCCTGTTTTAATGCCTGCAGCGTTCTTCCTCCACACTCCTCCTGCCTGATAGTATGCTGTGTGTGATGAATCCCTGCGTGTGCGTCAGTATTTCCCACTACTCCATTTCCTTTCAGCTCATGGGTTGTGGATCAGTTGCCCCTGTGGTCGCCTGACTCTCTTAATTCTCGTCTTCGTCTGTGGCTCGCGGCTCTCTTTGGCTGCAGGTTGTTGTTGTTGCCTATTTGGCGGCTGTCTTTTTCCCTTCGAGCTCCAAGCGGCAGATAAAACTCCGGTTGACACAGAGGGATGACACGGGGGGTTATCGGACGCAGAGCAGGCAGCCCCAGCACACCACTTCCCCTCGCTCGGCTTCCCCACACGGGTAATTGGCTTCTTCTTCTGCTCCCTCCTCTTCGTCGTCTTCTTCGCCTGCTGCCCACTGATGAGTGCTTGTCGCTATCTCTCCTTCTCTTTCATTCTCACGAGCTTCTTTTTGCTCATCTCGGCTACGGTGAAATTGAAAGTTTGTAGAATTATAATTTGAAATGGTGCTGCTAAACATCCTCTACGCTCTGCTTGGCGTTTGAAGAGGCTGAAGCAAAATGGGAAATAAGGGCCCGGATTGGAGGCTGGTGAAAATGATGATGTCAAAAAGGAAATGTTTTCACTCTCAGCCTATTTACAGGTACATTTTGAATTTTGAAGCTGTGTGGGGATGGAAAAGATGTCATTTGTCTCTCTGTTAAACCTGTTGAAGGACTGCTAAAGGGTGGACAACTGCTGACCTTTTACTTCTCTGTATTGAATGTACTGTCAATGCTCAAATTGAGGCCTTGAATTTTGTGTACCGCAACTACTCTCCTGACACAAACACTTATTTATGATGATAAATTCATTGTCATTCACTTTTACAAGTCTGTTGCCCTGGTGATTTTTTTTTTATGCACTATGGGTTGCTACAAATAAGCTTAATAAAATTTGACACTTAATAATCTTGCCTGGTATTTATATATAGTGTTTTATATAAGTGTTGCACATCATCAAACAGAATTCAAACTAATCAGATAGACTTGAAACAGTTTACAAATTAAAAACATTAAAAAACGAAAGTAATTAAAATGTGTTTAAAGTGTTTTTTCAAAAATAAAACTGAATAATTGTAATAAGTTTACAGCAACTAATATATTAAATTGATGAACATACAAAACAATAGTACAAATATTTTACAACAAATTTAATTATTGAGCATCTTGGTCTGGGTTATATAGTTCAGCGACACAAGTGTGTTTTGTGACTTGGTCACTGCTAGCCTGGTATTCCCACACCCAAATCCACTGCACAAATATATGAGTCAGGTCGCGCTCCACTGAGGACTGTGTTGACCACCATATGACGCACGCGTGTCCAAACTCTACGACGGCCTCCATTACTGAAACTACTTCAACATCATTACACTTAGCCACCCCCCATTTTAGATATTTTGTAAGATTTGAGTTGGGAATAGAGTGATGAAAGGAGTACATTCTTTAAAACAGCAACTGTATTAAAGAAACAAGATCTCTGAATCAATCAATAAAAGCCTGTTGCTTTCATTTTGCAGTTTTTGGTTCATTGTTAAGCTGCAGTCAGTTTATACAAAAACTTCCTGTGCTGATGTTTCACATTAAAATACTGTGTAGCAGCTCGAAGGAAAAACCTGCAGGTGTTTTATTGATGCTGCAGCAACTTAACAACACTGCGGACAGCAACTGGAATTCATTTCTGCATTAAAATAAAATTCTGAGGAACTGCAGAACAGAAATGGATTATAACAAAAATGTCTTAATACGGATGCAAATTATTATACATTTTTATTTTTACTAAAGATGTGGTTCTGTAGTTACTATGGCTCTCTTTGAGCTCGCATGTAGTCTTCTGACAGCTTTGCAATTACTTCTGCTTTCTGTCTTTGCGCTTGTTTGTCTGCTTGTCTTAAAGTCAAGCAACTGGGAGGCTTCAGCACACTCGGAGCGCTGCTTGGAGGTGCACCCATGGGTACCTCATGACTCCTGTGCTTGGATTCGATGGTGAATGGGGGTTGTCTTGGTTTTCCCCTGGCACATCTTTATGTTGAGATGAACTGACACGCTCTCCTCGAGCAGCCATCGGAGCTAAAAAGACAGAGAGAAAACGAGGGAATCTTCACTTGGCAGGCCTGATCCAGACTCCAGGATGTGCTGTTTCAGGCTGCTATCTTTAACCGCGGGCTGCAACTCCCACCGAGAAAAATGCAAGACTTTGATTGAGCCACCCACATTGGTGCAATTTTTTTAGCCAGAGCTGGAGGCCAACTTGTATCATAGTTGTTGCTGTGCACTTTTTACCGCAGGCCAGAGGGAAGCAACGGATAGAAGGTTATGACTTTGAAAATTGTCTTCAGCTTCGATAAGCATAGACTTTTGCTTCCCTCAACTCCTTCTGCTCCACCAGGAGAACAAAGACCTCAAAGAGATGTTGCTGCAACAAGAACGCCAAAATCTCAGAAAAACAGTGAACTGGCAGGAAACTTCACTCTCTTACAGAGGTGGTCAAGGAAAATCTCTAGAAGTTCTCAAAACCAATTAAGTCTCTTTTTTTCGTTTCTTAACAATAGCTTACACGAATCTGAGCAGGACAATTTATTCTGTACAGTTTTAATTGGATGTGGAACAATCCCTCCTGATTAGACCGTGTTGGAGTTGGTGGACGGGTTTTCATTTTGTTCTCCCAATATTCTCCAGAGCTGGATTTAAAACTCCCCAACCATCAGAGAAGGTGAAGAGTTCCCCAGCGATAGCACAGGGAGATAAGGAGAGTTTATTTCCCCAAACAGGCGGTTAATTAATTGGACGAGAGAGGCTTGTGTAATCCTGTTTTCCACGGTCCGTAACCCTCGTCCTGGGACTGCGGACGCTTTAAAGCCTGTCCAAAAAAAAAAAAAAACCTGATAGAGATAGAGAGAGGTCCACATCTCAACAGCACATCGCCTCCACCCACTCTCTCCTCTTCTTCTGTCGAGCTGTTGCTCTATCTCCCTTCCCTTTCTCTGCTTCACACTCAAATACTGCGGAGATAGAGAAAATGAGAGCGATAAAGTAATTAAAGTTCAGGAAAGTTTCTCTTAGCACCGCTCATTGAATTAGAGCAATTTTTGCCTTCAAGTGGTCTTTGAATGCTGCATTAGCCATATCTCCAAAGAAGCTGTAATGAATTAGTATTGCATTTGTGCAGGTCCTCATTTTCCTTTCCACCCCTCTTCTAAATGGAAATAGGGCCCTGTAAGATCAGTAAAACGTTCCACCGGAGAGCAAAAGGGTAAAGTCCTCTTTCCAGAGGTGTCAAGGTCCTCTGTAGGGCACTGCGGGTACATCTCTACAGACGTTATACAGCTAAACACCGGATCAAACGGTGAATTTTACTCAGAATTTTATGTGAGAAGAAGTTAAATGTCTTTTTTATTTACACAGCACCAAGTCATAACACAGCAGGTTATTTCACGGCACTTAACACAGTAAAGTTTTTACAACAGAGCTTTACAGCATCATACAGAGGAACCCAACAATTCAGCAAATCCCATGTACGTTGGAAGGAAAAAAAACTCCCTTTTAACAGGAAGAAACCTCAGACAGAACCAGGCTCAGAGGTGGGCGGCCATCTGCATCGACCGATTGGGTTGAGGCACTCTGGAGAAGTAATCCCATGGTCGTCCAGCTTTCTTGTGATGAATAGGATGTTTTTAGAGGGTTTTTTTCCATGTCTGCAATCAAATTATTTCAAAGCTTTTTTTGCAAAGATACCGGCCCCTTTGGACTTCTTTTGAAGAACATTAGCGTTACTTTTCACTCCCAGCTAAGACCGAAGATTCTCGACAAAACAAAACTGCTTTTCAAAGTTGTAGAGAAAAGTTGCATCAGTGCGAACAGGCCCGTTTCAAACCAGTTGATGGTGTTGCCTGCAAGTCAGCTTGTCAAGTTGCAAATGGGAAGTTTTACAATGAAACGCATGTCACTTCTTCCATCAGCTGAAATGCTGTCTTAATAGTTCATGTTTTTTTCTGCTTATTAGATGAGACACCGACTTAACTACGGAACTACTCCGGAAAAATCAAGATCTCCTGTCTCAACTTCAGGGCATACATTTGCATAAGCCCCCTGGTTGTTCCGTAGAAGCATGGACAGCAATGTTTTTTTACTGTTTTATTACGACTAAAAATGCAGCTGTTCATGCACCTTCATTCATGTTTTACGACAAATTATATTCAACGATGAAAAAGCCCCCAAAAACCCAGTAGCTACAATGGAAGTACAGAGAGTTGTTGCTGTTGCGCTGCTTCGTCCGGTTGCTTTGGTGTAATCCGCCACCTTTCAGAACATTACAGTCGGGTGAACTGCGAGAAGCTACAAGTTTCACATCATCTCGTTACAAATCTTTGGTCTGAACTGGGCTTTAGAAGTCAGACCTCATATGATCATGCTTGAAACAAAATCCCCCCCCTCCCTAATGAAAGTAATTCAGAGTGAAGGTATCTGAACTGCTGTCAAATAATTCCCTGCCTAATGTTGGTGCCAGATTTTCTGTAGCATTAGCATTATTCATCTGAAGGACATTCTGATAGTAAAACTCAGTGGATGAATTCAAAAGTTAATGTATTTCAAAAAGATATATAACCTGTTTTTGGGTGAGTGGTTGTATATTAATATAGTGCACTGTATGAATTTGAAGACGTAGGCAGGAGTAGCAAAATAACCACTAAATCTTGGGATGCTCAACTTGATCCACCCTCGCCTCGAAACGTTCAGTGTCTGCATCACTGGAATCAGCCTGCTTTTGTTTTTCCATCTCAGCTCAGCTGTGACAGCACTTTTTCATCTCTGAACTTTAAGTTTTGTCATTGTTCAGACGGCAGAACATGGTTGTGATTAATAGTCCATAATGCACAGAGCGTATAAACCAACCTCCTTCAGTGCTCACTGTCATAAATAAAAAGACAATGTAAAATAATGCATGTAACCAGCTCAATGCAGAAATCTTATCAGGGAGGAAAACTAAAACAATATACTGCTCGCCTGGACTGAACCACTGCAAATGGGAAACTAATACAATTAAATAAATCAGTGTTGTCAGAATGGACTTCCAAATCCAGGGAAATCATCTCTTTGAGTTATAAATCCATAGATCAGTGTACTTTTGACTTTTAGCATTGATGTACTGCTCTGATTTAGCCTTCTTATATAAATTATAATTGGAAGTAGTGCTTGAACACATATTGCATGTTTTCAGATCAACATTAAGTTAATAGTTAATAGTTAATACATTTTGCCACACTGTCAGAATAGAGTAAAATAAGTAATAGAATAGTAGTTTGATAGAGACCAAGGTCAGGGCTGGATTCTTCCACCAAGATACCCTCAAATTGTGGAATTGTGAGCTGCTAGTTAACCCCTCCATACCAAGGTTTGATTAAGCATAACATTATTTAAGAACCTTCACCATATAAGCCTAACATCAGCTAAAATATTGAAGGTATTACAACTGTACAACTAGATTTAACTTCTCCATACAAGCCAGGGCCTGAAAATGTATCATCATGTTGAGAGTCTGCAGCTATGCTAGCAGTTCTAAGAGGCATAAGTGGATATCACTGAAATTATCACGGGACTGTGAATATTTGCACTGAATTTTAAGGAAGTCTTTGCAAAACTTGTTCAGATATACTTTTCTAAAACACACACATGTGAATGGTGGTGATAGATAAAACGTCAGGGGGTCATCAAAGTCCTTTGGATTCATCGACTGGGGAACATGAAGGTCCATGAAAGGTTAAATAGACCAACCAAGGAACCAGTAAACAAACTGCCATCCCGAGAGCTTAATGCTCTTTTCAGCTATTCAAATTATCACAAAACAAACTGAGGGTCTGGATCGCTAGGATCGCTATCAGCTGAGCATCATTGTTAAGGACAGAAATGCAAAGATTTCTCCAGAAAACGTCTGTTTTTATCTCACTAGGTGCTAAACAATTTTCAGCCTAACCTGCCATTCACATAACAAGCATCTAACCACTACACAGTATGCAACAGTTTGGGGACACAACTGCTGCTGGGCATGTGTCTCACAGCTGCTGTGTAACTGTGTATGTATCAAATCTTCATCCCCACCCACTTGATCTGCTGCTGAGGAGTTGCACTTGTTTTAAGACCTCAGTGGGTGTCAACAAAACTCAACTGCGATGTTATGAGAAAATGTCTTCACGCCAACAGGATCTCATTATTTTCAAGGTGCCCTGGTTCCCCGGCAGCAGGAAGAGCAGCACTTTTTTTTCCTGCTTTGCAGGGGACAAAAAGAAATACCATAGCAAGAGTATGCAGAAGGTGTATTCTAATTTTCTGTCTTGCTGGAGTTGGAGCTGTACTTTAGAGAGTACCTTTAGGTAAAAATACATGACCCTACTTGAACTACTGCTGGCGCTGAACGAGAAAACAGTGTCCTGTCACATATAAATTTGCCATATTTACCCAAATGAAGAAACATTTTCTTAGGTTTCCGGTAAGAAAGCTAAACAAAAGAAAAGACAAATTGAAACACAGAGTTTAGGTACGTCTGGGGGAACCTGACAGACAAAGGTGGATGTAGGTTGAAAGAAGAGAAAACTGAAGTCAGAGAGGAGAAAAAAGGGGAACAAAGTGAGATGAGATCATGTGAGTTTATTATGCAGATGAGGAAAGTCAGTGACTCTTAAACTGTCTGAGCGTTTCCTAATTCATCACTGTCGCTTTCAGTGTGCGTGTGTGTGTGTGTGTGTGTGTGTGTGTGTGTGTGCGTGCGTGCGTGCGTGTGCGCGCGCGTTAGTTACGGTGCAGCAGACATCTGTGTGGCGGCCACCAGCTCTGATTGATCACCCTCCTACAGACTACAGCAGCACATTCCTGTGGCCCATTGCCACACCCGCGGGTGCCTCAGATTCTTGATTAAGGCAGAGACGACCTCAGAAATGAGTGCCACTGGAGGCTTCACCCTCTCAGACGTTGTTCTTTCTCTTTTATTGTCTCTCGCTCTCTGTGTCCTTCTACTCTTGAGATTAATCTATCCGCCCCCTCATTCACCAAGCTGATTTCTTTCTCTTTCTACTCCTCTGTTCTCTCACCCATGTTCACATCTTTTGTCAATTGACTTTGCTCTGTCTTCTACTCACCACCATTTTCTCTTCGGGGAATATTCATTCCATATTATTCAGTCCTCTAATCTATACATGCAGAGCTTCATGTTTTTAAAGTAACGGGCGTTGGATTTTGTCAGTTTAATGATGACAACACCAAAATCATTCATGAGGTTGCTTCATTTGCTACAAGTCAGATACATGTTTACCATTAGAGTTTGTGTTTTAGCTAATCTGTAACGCCTACAAACCAGCGGTGTCCTCACAAAACAGACCTTTATCGCCAGTAGTGTTCACTGTTCTAACTTGCTGGCATCAAGTCATTAGTAAACATCGAAAATAGCTGTGTCCAACTTTTCATTCTTTTTACAGAAACAGTCACAAGACTGCCCTAGAGAGATCTGAAGGCCTATTTTACACAGAAATGTGTCATTTTTTTCTGTTTTGGCTTTGGTAACAAAATTCCGCCAGCACTGCCATTGTTGGAACTACATTTAGAAACAAATGCTTGACACCAACGTCATCGCACTTCGCCGTCCATACCAATTTCTTATTGGTTCGCCCTTCAGAGAACTGAACAAACCTGAATACGAACGGGGTTTCCAGACTAGAACTACTGAGCAGACTGAAGCTGTGAGCAATAGTCTGGCAGAAACAGCAACAACATCAAATATCCATCCCTCAAGGTCTTAGTCCCAAGGGAATATTCTATCAGGTAATTTCACAATTCAAAAAGTAGGTGTAGGGAAAACACTAAACAATGATTAAACAACACATCAAATAGTTTGTATAGTGGATAATTCATCTTAGATTGTGTCTAGAGCCGGTCTTCTTGTGGCCCAACTACAGTCACAGCTTCAGTCTTTGCTGTGATTATAGTCCGGAAACTAACTGTGTTCACATAGAGGTTTATTTAGCCACTCTGTAGGGAAGACCCATCAACGACCAGTGGGGTGCCTAAATGCGATGACACTGAGTATTGGTTAAAGGCTGCTCTATTAGTTTCAAAGTGGTCTGCGGCCATTAGGATGCAACAACTGAAAAAAAAAAAAATCTCAGTGGAGTCTGTGAAGACTTCTATATTCACACAGTGATTTTGAGTCTGGTGATACCGGGCTGATCTTTTTCTGTTGCCGGATCGTCTTCTCATTTGCAGTGCACTGATTTATCTACTTCTTTGATCTGAGCCAAGGTGTTTCAGAAACAGCTACGGTATACTGATAACACAACCCTACTCATTCACTAGTACACATTGGTTTTCGATACTTGAATTTACTGCAGGCCTAAAATAAACAGGATGATCAGATGAATCAGTTTGTGAGACCAGTGTTATTCAGTTTAAATTGTCATTTTAACTAAACTTTTCCTTGGAATGACTAAAATAAAAAGTTCCACTGATACAAAAACAAACAGATTTTGGTTAAGGGGAAACTAAAGTGTCTCAAAGTGTGTGAGCTTCACTCAGTGACACATACAAGACTTCAAGTTGATTGACAGATAGACTGACTGTCGTTGGAGGGTTGGCGGGTGGCAAGTTTCCTCATGACAGCTGACAAAATATACCAGTAAAGGGTCGCTAAAGTAATCATGTTTCACACCGGACTGGTCATATAGGTTTTACAGGCGAATCCATACTGAATGCAGATCATTTTGGCTTTGACAGCTGATGGACAACACCTGCTGGGACACCAGTGATTGGAGAGTGACCAGAAACACAGCATGCTGGGAAGTTTGCAGGCAGACAGCAGGGAGTTGTTGAGGAATAGTTTTCTTTCCTCTGATTCAGTGAGGACTAAATGTTCTTTCCATCCATCCATCCACCCATCCACCCATCCATCCATCCATCCATCCAACCATCTGTCCATCTTCTATACCCACTTTATCCTAAACAGGGTCACGGGGGATCTGGAGCCCATCTCAGCTGACTTTGGGCGAAGGCGTGGTACACCCTGAACAGAACACCAGTCCATCACAGGGCCAACACAGGAAGACTGACAAATTTAGAATCACCAATTGATGTAACATGCATGTTTTTTGGATGGTGGGAGGAAGCCAGAGCACCCGGAGAGAACCCATGCAGTCACACAGAGATCATGCAAACTCCACACAGAAAGGCTATTGCCCCAGTTCAGGTTCAAACCCTGAACCTTCTTGCTGTGAGGCAATAGTGCTAACATCAGCTCCTAAATGTTCTTTCATTTATTTATCTTTTAAATTCTTGCTTTTCCTTTCTCCTCCTGCATTTCCATCTGCGGAGGGCTGCTGACTCTGGAAGAAGCAGTTGAGGGCTGTGAATTTGTCTTCCATTAGGATGCAGCATTGCCGAGGAGTGCCACCAGCTCGAATCATACTACTGCTACTACATTCTGCAGGCATTACATTATTTATTTTCCCAGCTGACACCTATCGCACCGCAGCCCCGCTGACATCCCTGCTGTCACCCCGCTACTGCAGCCTATTCGCCCCACATTAACATGTCTGGGTCCCTGGGGAACCCAAACATGCATTTTCCCCAGTTTCCCCTCAGTGGTAAGAGCCTCCGAACTCCTCCATCCCTGGCCTCCACGCTCCCCCCCAAAGGATGTGGGATTTGCACAAGGCTCTGGGAGGATTAGAAAAGTACGTTAGAGTGTGGCTGAGGTAGGAAAAATAAGACTCCCCAATGAGCTGCTTTTGATGT
This sequence comes from Brachyistius frenatus, assembly GCF_029030835.1. NCBI lineage: Eukaryota > Metazoa > Chordata > Actinopteri > Embiotocidae > Brachyistius > Brachyistius frenatus. The sequence goes on from NW_027210700.1 coordinate 882,040, forward strand.
ACAACTGGGGAATCTCTTCAAAAAGGATGAAATGCCACTAGTGCAAGTGCATTAACTGCAGTCTTACTGTCATCTCTGAATAACAAACACAGCCTGACCTTGATCCAAAATGAATGCCACATAACCACACACACCAATCTCTCTCTATCTCACACACAAACACAGGTCAAAGGGCAGTGGTGTATTGTTTCCCATCTCTTGTGGTGTTCCTGCACCATCTCTCTGAGTGTCGTCCAAACCGTCTCTCCTGTCACGGATTAATTGGATTTTTGACCCAGTTCCAGTTTGCTCCCCTCCTTCTGCCTTTGCTCTACTTGTGCACTGTCATGAGATTGTGTGTGTGTGTGTGTGTGTGTGTGTGTGTGTGTGTGTGTGTGTGTGTGTGTGTGTGTGTGTGTGTGTGTGTGTGTGTGTGTGTGTGTGTGTGTGTGTGTGTGTGTGTGTGTGTGGGAGGGGTGATCATTGAATGTGTGTAGAGGATTTAATGTGTCGCTGGCTACCTCGTCTCCAGTCTGTTGGGAACCTTTGTCTCCCTGCCACCCCTTCTTGTCCCTCCCTTCATAGGAGGGCAACAGCCGGCGAACAAAGCCGGACTCCCTCTTTGAACCCCGCTACGCGCACACACACACACACACACACACACACACACACACACACACACACACACACACACACACACACACACACACACACACACACACACACAGATATACCCCCTTCCCCTCTCAATTCCAGCCACTTGCTGCCTTGTCACAACTATAACAGCCACTGCCACGGCCGCTGCTATTGTTCCTCTGGCATTTTGGGACCACGCTAGGGGGCTGTTGGCGTTAAGTTCATCTGTAGTGCATTGCACACAGAGCCAGTAAAGGAAAAGAGACAAAGAATTACCCTGACTGCATGGATGAAAACTCGTGTCGCTCTCTTTTATTTGTTGTCGTACCTCTGTCGCCCTAAATCAAACTCTGACTCGCTGCAATAAAACTGATGAGAGGGCCTTCTTGGGATGCCCTCATTACATTTTATGTGGCTGATCGTGCATTATCGCTGAAAGATTCTTTTTGTCTGCAGTCAGTCATTTGCTCCGGAGCACACGACCTTGTGCCGAACACGCTCCGCTCGGTTCTTTTGCAGGAAAAACAAAATAATGAATGTAATGTAACTTTGTGTTGCTATTTCCCCGTGGGCTTTCATCAGAGTTTTTCATCTCTGAGTTTGCTTGTAATTACTGACCTGAGGCTGCTGCGGGAGCAGGGTCAGCTTTCACAGCCCCTTTTATGGACATTGATGGCTGTGATTTGTAGTCAGTTGGACGGCTCTGCTCCCACCGTTAGCCGATCCGAGGATTAAGAGTTCCGCTCATAAATGTCAAATGATAAATTTGAGAACAGCGTGCATTTTCCCTCTAACTTCTGCCGGGATGCTTATTATGCTGATTTATGACTATTGATTTCAATTTCCGAGGCTTTATTTGCTGGAAGCTGTACCATTAAAACTGCAGCAAAGCAGGATATGAATTAAGATCCTGGGGATTACAAATGCCTTTCAATTGTGTCTGGCAGAGCAATGACTTTTGAATGAGCAACAGTGTGTGCGCATCTGTGAAAGCAAATAAACTGAAAGTGCTGCCTGCTTTTTGTTTGGCCCATTTGAATCACGCAGCAGGTCCATTGGCTGGTTTTGTGTCTCCTCGCAGCCAATTGGTTTGAAGCGTAGGGGATTTTGAATAACGCAGTTCCAGCGTTGTGTGGGGTGCGTTAAGCCGTTAGTCCGTTGCTTCGGTCCCAAAAGGGATTTGAAAGGGCCTCCTGTCAGTTGATGGTCTGCCTTTCAACGATACATTTAAAATTTAAAACACCCTGCCTTTTTAATCCAAACGGCTGCCGTGTGTTTTGGCTCAGGAATCGGAACACATAAAGGTTCTTTGTTGTTTTAAGGGGCCACAGTGAATGCTGCAGGCCAGCATTAGTGTGCCCCCTACTGCCAGACTGAAGCCCCCAACCCACACACTGAGGCATACTTTGTGATTTTAGAATTTCAGAAATGTTTCATCAAAATATTTCTCAGTCAAAAATGTATTCTAAGGGTCTAAGTATTTTTTAATCAAAACTTGTTTTTGAGACAGTCAAGATCCTATGACAAAATTAAATATTTAATTTTTTCCCTTATTTTTTTTTTTTTTTTTTTTTACCCTTTAATCTGTTCTTCAGTTAAAAAAAAAGAAAAAAAGAAAAAAAGACAGGGTTTCATATGTTTAGTCTATGGATCCCCAAAGTGGTCAAAATTAAATTAGCAAATAAGAAAGTATGAAATAATTAAACCTCTCTGCCGTAGCTGTTTTATGATTTATTTATCTGCATGACAATATACGACTTTGAATACACTTTGATTCTATTTCAGATATATAAAACATTTTATTGCTTAATTCAACATTTTGTCAGTATATTCAGAGTGAAAACTGTTTTTCTCGAAGGTACTACTGTATATTGTTGGTGTTTAAAGAAATCGTTAAAACCATTTAAATAGTATTTGATGTGCACACAGGGAACTCAGTTGAAAAACAACAGGATGAGGTTTTTGGAAGGCATTTTCATCTGTTAGGAAACAAATATCACTTCTAAACATCTAATTTTACAGATTTATATTTCATAAATTGAAAATAGGGAGACTGGCATTCGCATGATACAGTTTTTATTTTTGGTGAACAAGCAACATGTTTCACGTGTAAAGAAATTGTAGAAACACACTGAGGAGCTATGCAGTGAGAGTTAATTATGAACGAATAAAGACAACACAGAATAATATAACGCTGAAATTATGCAATATTCCTATTAAATGCTGAGATCATTATTATAAGATGCTATTTCACAACCTTACATTGTCTGTCTGAATGATGAGCCAATCACATGAATGGGTCTACGTTTCTCCTAATGGAGATGCAGACTCTGCAACTTAAAGTGCAGTCAGAAAACAACATAGTCATTGGAAAACACGACATTGGGACTTTAAAATGATGTTAGAAAATGATGTTTTTAAATAAAAACAAACAAAATGACTGTTTATATATTTTTTGTTAAATTATTCAGGATTAAAATGAACATTTTATAATACTGAGGGCAGTTTTGATTGAATGTTTCCACTATTTCCTGGTAATGTCATGTATTTATTTTCCTTTATTCATTCATCACTCTTCATATTATAATACTTGCTTTTTATTTATTTAGGAACTCTTTGGTACTCCGTATTAATTCTCATCTCGAGGCTTTTGAATGAATGAAATTCTTGTTGAAACACTTTTCACTTCAGGGATTTTTGTCAAATGAAAGGATTTTGTATTTATCACCAACTCACAGCTGTCAGCAGTTTCAGTCAGAAAACATTTGTATCTGCGCTCGACTTCAAACCTGGTATCAGGGCAGAACTGCGACGGTTAACTTTAGTGCCATTGGTGCTGTTGTTTTCAGATTCCACATCCAGCATTTCAACATGTGCCTGCCCACGCTAACCCTGGCTGACAGTGTTTCCCCGGGGTCAGGGCTCGGTGGCCGGCCGGGGAAGGGACAGGTGGAGGGAAAGAAGTGCTGGTCCTTGCAGCTTGAAGGTGATCTGGACCAGATGGTAGCCTCTCTCCTCCAGATGCACTTTACTTTTCCATGTCCGCCGCTGGCACACAGTAGGACTGTAACAGATAGGGCCTTATCGCAGCTGCTCTGAGTGTGGAGGTGGGTAGAGCGGGGTAGGTGGGTGGTGGAACCTGCAATGGGCTTTGATCCAGCCTGGCAGATCCAGCACCACCACCCCCCCCTCGATCTCCTCCTTTTCCACACAGATGCTGCAGCTCTGCACTGCACCAACTGATGAAAATCAGATTTTAGGCTGCTGGCTTCGAACTTCCCACCCACTTCTCACCGTCCCTATCACTGAAGGGCAAATACAGCCAAGAAACAGGCTTATCTCGAGAGGAGATGGGTTTGGGGGAATGAGAAGCTTTATTTGTCTTTGCCAAGCAGCACTGAAGCTGAGGACACAGGACAGATCCTCCGCAGGACCCGCTTTAATCGATTGGCCCTCTTCCTTTTCTTTACCTCAGGTTACTCTACCTGAGTACTTATTCTCAGGTTACCTTGTGTAATGTACCTGGTACTTTACAGGATGTTGTGAGTCTCCTCTTTCCGTCGCCTCTTTGTACGACTTGATGTCTGAGAGTTTTCAGGGTCCAGACCGTGATGGAGCCTCTTAGGTTGCGACCGCTCGGGCTATTTCTATTGTCTGTGCTAGAGATACATCCATTTGGACTCATCAGACCTGTGATAATATGACTGTCTGAAGTAGAAGCATTCTTTCTGAAGGATGTGGTTTTTCTCTCCCTGAAGGGCCACAGCCTCGGTCTCATCCATTAGTTGTTATCAGGAAAGCAGTTATGAGGCAGACATATGAAATAACACACAGCCTTAGATAGTGTATTTTTCCCATTTTTCACTTTTAGCTATTTTTCTCTTTAATAGACAGATAGATAGATAGATAGATAATTACTTTATTAATCCCACAAGGGGAAATTGTTTCGCTACAGCAGCATTATAGGTTAAAGAACACTTTGATGGTTGGAGAGACAGTGTTTAAACCATAAAGGTTTACTTGATCTATCAGTAGGACATGCGCTATCTGTTACAACGTTAATAGAAAAGTCCAGCTGACTACGGTCATAAATAGTCTTGGAAGCAAGACGTAAAACCATGCAGTCCTTTTTAGACTAGAAATCACATGACATAAATGCTTTTAGGTGTCCTGACATTTGTTGTGGAGGGAAAACAACATTATGATCCACCTGCAGCCATATGACCCCGGCAGTTTGTGCACTAGCTTGCGAGCTCATGCAAAACTGAAAATAAGAAACACAAATAAACTGCAGATAAAAGGGAAAAATCAGCTGCAAGATGAGTTATGTATTGTACATCAAATTTATATAAAATATTAGTTTTATGGCATTAGAGATATAACTTTTGTACATTTATATTTTTCAGAATGAAGGTAATGACGTAAAAGTTTACTTTCACAAATATTTAACAAACCTGCATTAAGCAACTGTTTTGGCCACTTGGGGGCAGCACAGCATCCTTTAAGCTCAACATTATAGTTTTCTAATGTTGGCATAAGGTGAGCATGTTAACAAAGAGTTGCTTATTAACACATTAAGAGGACTCAGAATAACAACAGCATTTATGTGGAGGTGGGTTTCTGGCAACCTGGTGAATGTAGGACGACATCCACTCTTGCTTGACTCTGGTTTGGTCTCCTCCAACTCCTGAGAAAATTAGGAATGCTAAATACTTTTTTTTGGACTGAGTTTACAGGCTCAGAGGCCACTTAATATTTGTGTTTCTGTGAACTGTGAAACTTGAGGGTTGTTGAATGACATCATGTCAGCAAATGTTACAAATGTAACTTGATGCAATATTTTACCAGGTTGCTTTTTTAAAACCTATTTCTCACTGATTTTACATAATGAGTAACTTCTCATGTTAACATCACAGAACCATTGCTGATGGCTTGAATGGAGGAAGACACTAGAAAATATGATTAAATGTATAAACATCAACTATTGAATTTATTAATTGGCATAAATATGAAGGAGATAAAATTGCATCAAAAAGCAAAAAACAAAACAAAAAAAACTGCATGTTTTTTGTGTTTTTAAACAGAGAACCACAACTTATTTATAGAACTCTTTACATTTTATATGTTCTGGTTTCTGGTTCCTTGTGTGCCATCTCTCTCCAAACTGGTCATTTAAGAAACAATGTTTTATCTTGAACAGATAATCTCTTGGAGCTCATAACAAACATATTCACCAGAATTAATCACCAAAAAAAGAGTCCCAAGTATGCATCCAAATATACCCAAACTTTTCAAATAACATTATGAAGCAATATTGTACCTTTTTAGCTTAGCACTGTAATTATCCGGGTGATATTACAGCTCTTCGTAACACATAAGGATGCCCTGCTTTAAAGGTTGAATCCAGGGAACAAAAGTCTCTGCACAGTAAACACCACCGAATGCATCAAAGTCTGTAACATGATTGACTGCAGCTTTTCTCTGAAAGATGTGCATTGAAACGTATCTGTGGCTATTTTTAGGTAAGTATACAGTGATTCCCCCTGTACAGAGGTGGGTATACATCTTATACCTGAGCGTACGCACCACTACACCTCCACTGTCAAGCATTTCACAAGAAGAAAGTAGAGATTTGATCAAAAGAAAAAAAACATGTTTTTCCTCCCTTACTAAATGTATGTTGTATGAAGTCCGAAACACTTTCTTTTAGTATTCATCAAAGGTCTCTTTAACGTGAACTTTGCCATCGTACAAATTCCCTGCGTAATGTCTGCAACAGGCCGAAAGGTTGTGTGTCAAAGATGGTCCTAAATTGAATTATTGTCAGGATATCGGCCACAGCAACAGAACAAATGTAATTTGATGTATTTCAGAGACTAGTGTTGTTTCCAACACTGTTTATACTGATGTAACTATACATCTTTCCCTTCAGGGGGAGGTGGTGCCTCAGGGGGAAAGCTCCCTGCTGCTTCACCTGTTAGTCTTGCATGTCCCTGCCTTGATCCCTGCTCCTCTACAACAAGCCGAAGCAGAGAAGGTGCAGGGCTGGGGAAATGACATGCTCTGTTTACTAAATGACCAGAGAAACCTAGAAGAAATGGGCTAGAGCAGGGGTGGCCAACCAGTCAGAGACTAAGAGCCACATTTTTTACTGTGTTACCGCAAAGAGCCACATCATACACATGGGCACACATGAACATCACCCACCCCTTCCTCTTACACACACACACACACACACACACACACACACACACACACACACACACACACACACACACACACACACACACACACACACACACACACACACACACACACACACACACACACACACACACACACACACACACACACACACACACACACACACACACCTCTGCTCAGCCAAATTTATTGTAAATGTCACACACCAACATGATAATGACAGAAATTGAATCCTACAGTACTAAGACCACTTATTCAGGGTGGCGCTGGTGACTTGCCCGCTGGCTTTTAGCAGAGTGGGAAAATGCGTTAATTCTCCCTTTTGAATATGCGCCTTGAACAGCTTCAGTTTGTTGACAAACGCAAACACACTTTGCAGCAGGTCAGGCAGTATTTTTAACTTACCCTGCAGGGTCAGGTTCAGTCTGTCCAAGTGACACAGCATGTCGACCAAAAAGGCCAGATCCATAATCCACTCGACGTCTGAGAAACTGTACCTGCTTTTCTGCCTGACTTTTCAAAGTGACCAACTTGTGCTTGCGAAGTTCAGTCCCTTTTGGAAATTCCTGGTCGATGTTAGCATGGAGTGAGCTGTAGTGGCGCTGAAGATTTGAAACTTTGAAATGCGCTAATGACGCCTGACATATCAGGCAGAATGGCTCGCCATTACGTTCAACAAAAAAATATAAACTCTCCCACTCTGTTAAAAACGTCCTGTGTTCATCTTCATATTTTCATTTTCCTGCCATTTTGAGAGCGAACTGGACACAAATTGTTTACTCAAATGATCTTGCCCCGACTGGGAAACTTTGCGGTATTTTCATCTCACGCACATGCGCGTTTGACGAAAATACCATATTGAACTCAAGCGAAGCGAACACGCACATTAAAAACACAAACATGACCTCCAATAGACTTACAACTGAATGTACTATTCTGTATATCCCCATTTTTTGGAGGGGTAGTCCTGTCCTACCTCTCTGTCTAAAGTATTTTGCAAAATCAATAAAAAGATTTAAAAAAAAAACAAAAAAAAACACAAACACAAACTTCGATATGAACGTAAGAGCCGCATGAAACCAGGCAAAGAGCCGGGAGCCGCGGGTTGGCCAGGCCTGGGCTAGAGAGAGCAAGGAACACTGGCATGGCGAGCAGAGCAGAGCACCAGCGCCCCAAAAGGCCTCCAGGATGCTGAGATGAAACAAACAGTAGATCACAGAAGTGAGATGAAGAGGCTGAGGGCGGGTGGGATATATCAAGATGCAGGGGAAAGACGGAGAGCTGCTAGCATTGTATAAGGGAGGATAGTCAGCCCACACGTTGTTGCTGGGCGGCTGCTAATGCACTATTGATTTCTACCACTGAGAAGATTCCCCGTATCCAGAGTCCACTTCCATCTACTCATGTCTCAGTCAGCCGGGCTGGACTCTCTGCCTGACGTAGGACCAGTGTTTAGGTTTGAGTTTAAAATCACCATTTACTTTTGGAGGTAACCCAGAGTCTATATTTTATCTCTGCCTCGAGAGACTGTCCTGAAGTGCTTGAAAAGTTGGCACCAGCAGAACTTTTTTGGGGGTTATTGGCCCCAGCTAACCTCGCCCTCCTTCTGAAACAATGCTGTGAGTGTATTTTATGAATGATTGTTGAGCCTTATTTAATGAACACACATTTTTTTTAAGGCTGTTGGACTAATGGTCTTCAAAGCAGTGACTGGAAGATAGAGGCTGACCAACTTTATTTGAAAACGTGGTGTGACTCTTGAATGACTGTGCAACATTGTCTCCACCAAAGGTTGCTTTGCCTCTTTTGTTTTTTTTTAAGAGGGATGTTTGGCTGTGCCAGGGCTTTACTATCAGGTGCCTCAACCACCTCAGATGGCTCCTCTCACTTCAACGGAGTAAGGACTCAAATCTTTACAATTTCTACCGTTTCATTGATGGTCCAACCATATGCTCAGTTTAGACCTAGTCTTGTTATTTATTGTCAGCTAGGTGCTGCAGCCTTACCCTATGTTGACATCAACAGTGGCTGCTCACCTAGCATGTCATGGGTGTATTAAGGAGAACTGGATATCAGACTCAAAGCCTGAGCTTTATTTCAATGAAAATTGCTTATTTGGCACACGAGCCTAAAAAGCTTTCTAGCTTCCTGCTTTGCCTCCATGTTGTGCAGTTCTTTGACCGTGAGTGTCTCCCCACAGGCCCACCTCTGGAGCTGGGAAGATCCATTGTTGGGCATGTATGTTTACAACAGACGTCTTGGGTTTTAAATTTTCTCTTTGCCTTTTTCTATTTGTTTACAACCTGACTCATGTTCTTTGTTTGTGTTGCCCCATTGGACCTGCATCTAGCGAGGTTGCAACTTTCCTCCACTTCAGCTCCAATCCTTTGTGTTGAGTTTGAGCCAAGTATAATCTTAACATAACTAATACTACAAAAATGGAAAACAAGTTGTCAAGGTTTACTGCTGCTGGAACACACCAGGACAACTTTCTGCCAAGCAAGGAAATCACATATTCACAGTTCTCTTGATCCTCATTACACTGTTAATACAAACTCAACATTTCCTGTATCTGTTTCAGATTACAAGCCAGTGGACAGAAACTTGTTGTTTCTTAACAAAGCCTTTATTCTGAAACATTTGCAGGAATCTTTTGCGACTGAAATCGGAGAATAATATTTGAGACTCAGGAATAAAATACAATATATTGTTTGCGGCAAGCTACCGGAATTTAGTTTTACTAAAAGGCAAGCTTTAGATATTTTTTCTGTTAAATTGAACCTTTTTGGACAGCTGTAAGAGGCTTGCACCTCTTACCCCAGTTGGCTTTTTTCTTGCTGAAATCTGTTTCCCAAATCTTTCCATTGAAGGCACTGAATAAAATGTTATCATCACCAGTTGGTAATAATGTACAAAATGTTTAACCTCCACATTGATGAATGTCAAACTGCTATAAATGATATTTTCATAGCCTCTTATCATCTGAATCTGCAGGTCCCCGTCGGCAGCGTGGAGCTTTATAGGGAGTTTGTTTGTTTGTTTGCTTGCTCAACTGTCTGACCCTCAATTTCACTCTTTTGCTTCACTGTCACTGCTCTCGTGGCGTCATTTTCAGCCACAGCAGGCAGCTGTTTTCACAGAAGAATCTGTAAAATCTCCCTGTACACAAGCTGCTGAGCAGCCAGCAGCGCACAGACACAGTTAGTGATTAGCTAGCGAGCATTTAGCAGCTGAAGAGCCGCATCTCTTCCCTCAGGAGATGAAAAACAGCTGAATTCGAGTTTCCCCACCACCACAAACCAGGAGCACCACATCATGTGACTTGATATAAACCAATCAGCGGTATTAGGGGAACTAATAAGAACTCCTTTGACTCGTGTGTTATTGATAGAAGGATTAGTGGTGTTACTGTAACATCACCGACAGTCAGGCGCTTCAAATCCAACGGCTGCTGGCTCGTTTTAACACGACAGCCAACTTGACTTCAGTCCAGTGAGTGGGTTACACTTGGTTTTTATTTTTTAATTTTTTAGCAGTTATCTTACTACCAACAAGACTGAGCTAGCTAAGCAGTTCAGTGTTTCTATGTGCTGTAATTCAGTTTGAGAACCGATCTCTAGAACTACAAACCGTCTCTGTTGCTACGTCGTGACTAAGAGTCAGCCTCGTTGCTGCAGTGGTAAACGTTGCATACGTTACATTATAGTCTGCTGACGCGGCTGATTGTTTTCCAGTTCTTAGTCATACCTCATGTGTTTCCATGGAAACAAAGTTCACAACAAAAAGTTTGATATTTTGAGACCGAATTGCATCACAATATGAACTTCGAGCCAATAATGACATTACAGCGCACCCTGTGGTGTAATATTGCTGAAGTATACGTGTGTGATCCCGCATCATAAACAGCACACAGGTGTTACCGCTGTGTGTGATGCAGCATTTGCAAAGACAACCAGAGCCGTTGGCACATTTGGCTCGGTATGTGGTGCTAATCGGTGGATCTTGGGAGCGTCGGTGTAGAAATAGAGTAATGTCTCTGTTGTTGTCGGCAGTCTTTAGGTTGATCTGCTCGACTCTTGAGGCTCACCTGGGGAATTTATTAGCTGGAGATGTCAGCTTCAGCCAGACTCGTATTGTTTGCGGGGCTTTTAGGCTCTGTCAGTGACCAGCTGCTGTTGGTTTGCAGATTTCCCCATTTGCACGCTGTAAGCACGGTGTCACTTTGTAAATGGCAAAATCTGCATTGCCTTTTTGCCTCCAGTAAACAAGCACCCGGCTCCAGTGTTCCCGCCAGCCGAGCAGATCACACACTACAGCTAGAGATACAAAAGAGGAACAAACAGCGAGACCAATCTCTGCCCTCCCAATCATCTGCACTGGCCACACTTCACGTCTATTGTATGTGCAATATCATCTGAGGTCACCGTGGCTCCGGGTTGCAATATCACAGAGAGAGAGAGAGAGAGAGGAAGAAAAAAAAGAATAAAAGGCAGAAAGCAGATGGTGATCTGAAAGACCAAATTCAGAGTCCAAATTGAAAATCTGGGATGCCCTTCTGTAGACACCCTGGAGGCAGGGTGGTCGAAGAAAATCACAATCATGATCAACATCAGCAGAAAGCAGACTGTTAGCTGTTTTTCAAGGCGAGTGGAGGCGGTAGGTGGTGGGAGGTAAAGAATGTTAGATAAAAATTGGATTAAAATGCATCAGGTTTTGCTTTGCCTTTTCCAAGGAAAGATGGTGTTGTCATTGTGTAGAACGAGGCTGCCTGAGTTCTACAAAGCGTTATTGATGGCAGAGGAGGGATGCTAACGAAAAATGACGGAGACAAACATAAAGATAAAAGCACCGACTATCTCTCCCTCTTCTCTTGCTGCACTTCCCAGCCCCTCCTCTCCACTTTCGGCTCCTCTCGTTTCTTTTTTATTTTATTTTTTTCTTAGTGTAAGTGTGATAAAAGCGAGCAGACCTATGACTCAGGTTTCCACCCCACATTCTGATATGAATTCAGGGAGCCGAGGCCGTCCCCTAATCTCTTAATGCATGTTCCCTCGCCCTTGGCAGGGTCATGGGAGAAATAGATGGAGCCTTATCAGCTTTTATGGATTCATGGAGAATTTCTGCATTGTGTGTATGCGTGCGTGCGTGCGTGCGCTTTATTTTTTACACCAGCTTGTGTGTGCTATGGTATGTTTCTCTGTGCATGTGTGTCATCAATAATGTGGAGCAAGGTTATCCAGAGATGTTAATATCTTCATGAGATTGATCAAATTTCTAATTATTGTATCAATCATGTTGACTCACTCCATCAAACTAAATTGAAAAGAGATGCAGGGCCTGTTTTTGACAGATTTGTGCCAGTGTGTTAACCTTCAGGAGATCCTTTCTCGTACTTGTGATACTTTATCTGAAACATGTTTTAATTAATCAACTAATATGATGCTACGCTGTGGTTTAAAGCTGCAGATACATATTTTTATTTGAACTATGGGTCAAACGATGTGGAATTTTACAGGTGTCGTTCATGGTGATGAACACATAGCAAATGAGCGTCTGATTCTGCAGATTTTATTTACCATTGTAGTGTCTTTCAGCTATTTTGGGGGGGGCTTTCCGGCTTAAAACTTTGCTTTTTATGATGCAGAGCAAAAGGAAAGTGAATTTTCAATATACTTAGTCAGAACTTTTGAGTTGGGTACTGAACTTCAGTACTTTTATGGCACCAACCAAATTTATTGTATTATATTACATTGTATTTGTATTTATTTAAATATAGAAAAAACACCTGTCATTTGGTAACACATTTTTGGTTTAAAACGCATAACTTCACTCACTGATGCTTTACCGGCATCAGTGATCAGCAGTATTTACTGTGGGTAGCCTCTTTTTGGCGGCCCACCCACTCTGTTTTAACTGAATAAATCTTACATTAGAACACCTTATTTCACAAATTTCCGGCCACACATCTGTCTGAGTTGCGCTTCAGTAAATGAAGACTTCTGTGTGCAGCCAGCTGGCTCCTCCACTAATAGCAGGTGAGGCGTTTAGGGAACATCAGTAAATTATAGCGTTCAGTATTAACTTGCATGTCAAGTGTTTACAGGACATCTTTACATTTTAGTTACAGAAAAAAAACATGGCTTACACTTTCACCCTCTAAAATTAAAGAGTTGTTTTGTAATGTGTAACGTAATTTTCCTTTTCTTAAAATTGATTTTATAAAATTGGTATAAAAAAAACTGGTATGAATGTATGTAAAAACTGGATGAATGTATGAATGTTCGCGAGCACATTATCCAAGATGACTTAATAAGTCTCGGCTTTGTGGAGTGTAAAGAGGAGGACTGATTGTCTGGGCATCCTGTCAAAAGTCCAATATGGCTGTCAGTACCGCGGGCACATTCAGTGGCAGCAGCTGCTTTCAACTGATACAACTTGTACTGGTCCTTCATTACATTTCAGCTTATTTAAGGATAAACCGTTTTTCACCATTAAATGTTAATGAGTCTGTTTTACAGCCATTAGCAAACAAGATTTAGGATAATATAGAATGTAGAAAATGTTGAAACTGTGAAGTTAGATAGCATACTAGAATATAAAGTATGAAGTGTATGTATACAAATACACGAGGAAGAATCAGCAACATGATGCAGATCACAACATGGAGAGAAAACTAAAGAATAAGCATGAAGCCCAGCTGTAAGAGAGGAAGTAACTTTGACTTTTGCTGAGTGTTCATGCTGTAACATCAAAGTCCTACATTTTAATCCGGACTTTGACCTTTTCCCTAAAACCTTACCAAGCTGTGTTTGTGCCTAAACCTAACAGAAAAACTGCTGTTGTATTCAAAGAGTAGGGACTTGGAGGACCTGTGGTGTTCTTCACTTATTTAACCACTAGGTGGCTTCAGCAGAATCCCACAGAGACTGCTGCTTCCATAACCAAAGATACTGTAGAGTCTATTTTTGGTTTACCCAACAGAATGAGTTGCTTAAAGTTATTTGAATATATTGAGAAAAACAGCATGCTTGTTGCTGGGGCTGTGTATCCTCACTGTCCCCCCACCGCCACTCTCTCCAATGCAACCCTGTCATAAGGACAGTTGGAGACTCGCCCTCCAACAATGAGGGGCTCCAGCTCTCATTGCTGAAGAAAAAGCAATTTAGCCACAGAGCCCCCCCTGGAGGACTCGCACATCAAAGCCGCAGCAGCAGCAGCATCATCAGCATCATCATCATCATCATCATCACCATCATCATCAGCAGCAGCAGCAGCAGCAGCAGCAGCGGGGGCTGCGGGGGCTGCAGGGGCTTAACCAGAGCCTGCACGGCTTTCGCCTGCGAGCAGGTGAGGGAGACAGAAAAAATAAAATCTCTGCGTCGTCCAAGAATACAGGGAGATCTCAAAGGACAGCAGCTGCTTGTTATCACAGGATATTTCTGGCAGTTTGACGTCTCATCCGTGCTTCTGGGGGCGGAGAGGATGGAGCCGAGGGAGGGAGCGGACAGTGGTCAGGGAGGCTTTGTGACATGCATTTTAAATCTCTTTATATCCAGGTTGTCCACGGAGCTGACTCACCTTTTGACTTGTTTTTTGTTTTGTTTAGTTTTTTTTCTTTAAAGCTAAAGGCTGATGGAATAAATCAAAAGTTTCTTTGTAAGTAGGGCTGAGCTACACGTTAAACCACCCTCTTAATACTAAATGATGTCACTGTACCACGAGCCAGGCAAGGGACATTACTTGATAACACAAACTACATAATTGAGTTCATTTCACATTTGCCTAAATAAATAACTGCACTCAGAGGAAGAATCCGTCTTTCAGAGCACATTAAAGTGCAAAAATATCATCTGTAGTTTGTTATCAGCACACAGCACTCCAAAGTCTGTACTAACAGCACCAATTACTTTTGATGAAATACCTTCGCCGGTGTTTTTCCTTGACGCCTGTATTTTTGCGTTTACTTGAAAACAGAAAAGAGATGGTGGATCTTTTGTGTATGAATACAACATTTTTTGCCACGTATGCTCCTTTAAGACTGCGTTTAGGAGAGAAGGTGTGAAGAAGGAGGCCGAGGAAGAGGAGAAAAAAAAAGGATGTAAGATGATAGAGGAGGGGGAGGAATGATGAGGGATTAGAAAGAAGAGGCCGCATCTTACTCCCGGGAAGGTCAGCAATGCTCGAGTCTGCTTTTGAGGCTGTAAACTGTGTGTGTGTGTGTGTGTGTGTGTGAGTGTGTGTGTGTGTGTGTGTGTGTGTGTGTGTGTGTGTGTGTGTGTGTGTGTGTGTGTGTGTGTGTGTGTGTGTGTGTGTGTGTGTGTGTGTGTGTGTGTGTGTGAGAGTGTGTGTGTGTGTGTGTGTGAGAGTGTGTGTGAGAGAGAGAGAGAGGAGTATGTGCTGATATCTGTCCTGCATGTCACTGTGTGAGTATTACAGCCATCTCTCTGGTTTAAGCGTTCCCTTGGTTGCCATTATGGCCTAATAACCGTGTCAGTGTGATTAATGGCAGGAGGCAGGGCTGTGATTGCACTACATGGCCTCGGCAACTACACTACCCAGCATCCCCACCGCCCGCGCTCGCCCGCCTCGGCCGTGTTGAGCAGCAGCAACCCACCGGATGCGAAGGTTATATTTGCAATTAGCGAGCGTTGTGCCCTCCTGCAGGGCAGCATCAAAGAGCTGATCTGATGATGATGATTGGATGATTATAAGTTAGGCAGGAAACTATGGGATCCCCAAGGCCGCTTTACCCAGTCTAAGGTAATAAATACAGACAGCTGACTGCTGGTCTGTTTGTATTCTGGTGTTTCTCTTCATCGCTGGCCAACATTTGTTTACACACAGTTACAATCAAAGTGAATTTTAAAAGCATCTCACACTGCGAAGTTAATGTATTTAAATGGGTGAATAGATGATTATAAAGTGAGGACTGTTTTTTTGGGCCCTCTTTTCTGTAATTTTGTTCCCACCCCCAGTTTCAGATAATAATAATCAGTTTTAATAGCATATCACAAGCTATAGCTGGATGCAAACATTTGGGCACTTTTACTACACCTTACTTCAGTAAAAGTATGTAGGTATTACCAGCAAAATGTACTTAAAGTTTAACAAATTAAAAGAACACAGTGTGCAGTAAATAATCCCTGTAATCTTGTATTATTATATATTATGCTTTTGGATGTTGCATTAATGTGGATTTCACTGCTGTTGTTATTAAAGGTTGTGCTTATTTGAACTAGTATACAGTAATGCATCACATTCTATAAGATTTTCACATGTTTGTATTGTTTCTGTTCTGTATGAGTAACATATCTCTAACCAGTCAACAAGCTCAGAAAAACAATACATTTTCCAGCGAATCCAAGTGAGTTTTAACAGTTTATTTAGCCTGGACAGTAGGATATCTTTCTCAACCCACAAAGCAACATCTAATCCTTCACTTTATCAGAACAATTCCAAATCAGCAGATTTAGAGATGAATGGATTTCACTGGACAAGAAGGGAATACAAATACTGCCATCTTAAAAGTAACAAATAACCAAAGCTGTTAGACAAATGTAATGAAATAAAAAGTACAATATTTGCTTCTGGGATTTAGTGGAGTCGAAGTATAAAGTTGCATGAAATTGAAATACTTAAGGAAAAATAAAAAATGTTTTTGCTTGAGTAAAGTAACCCAAATGTAGTTGCTACATTCCACCATTGGAGGTGAAATAAATAGTAAATAACCCATCCAGCCAACAATGTCTGTAAATGTGCAAAGCTTTGAGCCCCATAAGATGACACAGTTTGAAGGGATTTTTCTAGCTGCTGTTCCTGATTTCAGACCTCCTGCTTTGCAGTTCATTTCAAGTTCTAGTCTGGCACAGCATGTTTAAGATCCCCCCACAGAGTTTCAGTGGTCATGGGACTGTGAGTCTTTCCATAAGCTTCAGCTTCTATATGTGGAAGAGCTCCGTCTGGTTTCCCTCCATGTTGACCCTGTTGGTGCATCAGGTTGCAGCACAGTCTCCTCTGAGTGTTTAATTATCACGTCTTCTCCTGACTTCCACAGCTCCACAGTCATACCTGCAGTTTCTTAATGACATTTCTTACAGTGGAAGTTTCCAACTGGAAGCACTCTGCTATCTTTTTATAGAATCTTCTGCCTTGTGGGCATCAGTTTGCTTCACTTCAGATCCTCAGTCAGCTGCTCAGTGTCCATGCTTGTTGAGTGTTACCACAGGGTTTGAAGAGTCAGAATCATAGACTGTATATAAAAGTGTTCGTAGCTTCCAGGTCTGAAAAATGAGGCAGATGCAGAAGTGCCTTAAGATGCAATACAGCCGAGTGCCACTGGAGGTCGGCTCCAAAAAGCCTCCGGCTCCTTAGACTCACGTTCAACTAGTCTCATGATATTCTGAGTCAATACAATTTTGACACGCGTTATTTCGGTTTTGTTAGCTAAAGTCGCTCCTTCTTATTAGTTGTCTGGAAGATTATCTGAAAATAATCACGTCATTAATTAGAAGAGAAGCTTCAAAAAGCTGTGTTTTGGGGGCGTGTCTGTTTGATTGACAGGCCTGTGGTGCAGTCAGGTTACAGCTATCTGTGGGTGGGACGTAGTATCGCCGGGTTTTCCTCAGCTTGTCCAAATATGGTCACTTCCTTACGAGTCTGGACGGGTCAGTTAAGACCTAATGAATTAATTAAGTTCCAAAATTGTGTACATGACACAATTACTGTTGAATATATTTAGACATAAACTGCACACAAGAGCTGTAAATGTGCTGCTTTTAGTGTTAAATAAAACTGGCAACAAAGCAAGGTAAACAAGTCATATTTTTTTTATATATACATTTTTTTTCACTTCAAATTGAGCCTGATATTTGCTTTGAAGGCCACAGTCAAAGGCAAACCTGCCCCCTTCATTCCCCCACCATCCATTGTGACGCTGCTCTCACAGCCAGGGGGATCTCTGCTGCGCTGCCGGGATGGGAGAGCCAGCAGTGACTCCGTGAACCTCCGTCCAAAAAAAGAAAAGTCCGATGTGACACCTGGAGCTGCAGCTTTGAACACAGCAGATCTGAGGCAGCGCTGCAAAACTGATGGAAGCTGCGTGAAAGCAGGAAGCAGACAGCAGCGGAGACACACCAAATACAGACAAATAGCCAGAGAGGATCTCACGGATATTCCGAGTAACAACCTTGAGCCTGTCAACTTTGGCTCTCGGGCTCTTTTTCGGAGGTTTAAAAATAAAAAGGAGGCAGACGTTCTTCAACCGCTGAAAACTAACATGACATATCTATCCCGGGATGAGGTGTTAGAGGAGAGTTGGATCTTGTTATTTCTTATATTTCAAGTCACTCAGCTCCGTCTGGCAGGTGAAAATGCTGAAATGGCCGCTATTTGTGAAGTGTGTGTAGGTTCTGTCTTGAAGAGGAGCCTCTGCTTGGCAAGGTCGTTCCATTCCGGCTCTAAACTTTCAAACTTCTCTCTGTTAGCTGTATTCACCTCAGTGAGCTGCCCGTGAGGGTCTGCTGGTAGCTGAACTGCACAATGAGCCATATTTGATTTGATACTAAATACTAAAGATAAAAAAAAGTGTCCGTACTTTCCTTCCCCACCAGGGTCCTTCATGATGGTGAATTCCTCGCAGCATTTCGGGGGCCAGCGCGCTCAGCTGCTCCTGCTCCCGCTCAGCGAGAACGACACCCACTGCATCCAGTTCAGCTACTTCCTGTACAGCCGCGACGGCCATAGCCCCGGGGACCTGCAGGTCTTCATCCGGGTCAACGGGGGCTCCAAGGGCAGCGCCGTGTGGAATATCTCGGGCTCGCAGGGTCGCCAGTGGCACCAGGTGGAGCTCGCCGTTAGCACGTTCTGGCCCAGTGAATACCAGGTGAGTGACTTTAGACAAATACATGAAGGCAGCACTGACCCCGAGGTGGGAGTTTTGTTTTCTATACAAAGGGCAATCAAACGGTTTAGAGACTGTTCCTGTTGTTCCCCAATGGAGCACAGCACAGTAATGCATATGGAGCAGGCGCAAACTATAACTTTTATGAGTAGGTATTCCAATTTATGTTGCCTGAGGTCCAACATCTGAGTTACACCCGTTTCTGTGACCACTGGTATGTGCTTATTGGCAAATTGAACATGGACCTGAAACTTGAGCACAAAGCACACATCCACATTTTTGGGGAACAGAAAAAAGCCATAGAGAGCCGGATCGAGAGGTGATGGGGAGCAACAACCATGTTGTATAGGGTGACAAACTCGTGTGTGTTTTCATCTCACTGTCATGGTGTTGAACCCAATTGCCTTCACACCACAGTTCAGGTTATTTGCACCGAATGTTTCCCCTCAGACGTCTCAGAGCAGTCGAATTTATTGTTGACAGTCTAACCCTGGCAGATGAAATATTGGTGCAGAACCACGCAAATGTCAAAGAAAACACATGGAGTTGTACTTTTATCCTGAAGAGCCTACTTCGGTCTTAGACGGTGACGTTCTGCTCTTGAAAAGCTAATGTCACTCAAAACACCTCGACAGGCTTCATTGGACTTAGTTCACAGGTCTCTGTTGCCCATTTCCCGATTTTGAGACTAAATTTGTTGTGTGCTCTTTGCTCAAGTCCACAACAAATTCACAAATACACATGTACCGGTGGTCGCAAAAACACACGCAGCACAGGTTATGACTTTGATCAGATGAGGTAACTTTAAACATTTACTGATGAGGGTTATATCTTCCCTCTGCTCCGTTCACAGCGGAGCACTCCACTCGTGCACACCAGGAACGGACTCGGAACCGTTTGAACCACCCTCGTGCACCCGTTAGCTAAAGCATAATGACCACTCACAGTGAGTTATGTAGATGACGTTGGAATGACGGTGCATGTCATGCTGGGGTAAATCAGACGGTATTATAGTGTAAGATGTGGGAGAAAAGGGCAGCTGAAGAGACCTCTGTAAAAGGTGCTTGTTTCACTCATGAAATGTCTTCTAGCATGTTAAAAAGTCCTCATCGACATATTAACAAGGCTGACAACCCGACTTCTACTGCAGGTGGTCTTTAATGGAAGGATATCATTTGCTGAAGTAAAAGTACCGAAACAGCGATGTAGTAATTCTCCATTACAAGTAAAAGTCCTGCATTAAAATTCCTACTTCCTAACTATTGGCAATGTACAGTAGTTAAAGTACTTATTTGTTCCCTCTGACTTATAGATACATATACATAACAGCATTACATTATCAATACCGAAGCAGGCGCTGCAGGTGGAGCTGCTTTGAACTACTTTCTATCCACTTTTCCATCCAGGGACAGCAGATACATGAGGGGTCGTCAGATGATTACTGGGAGAGGAAAGTTCTGTTTCACAAATCGGTGTTTAGCTTTTGGACTTTCTTTTTTAATCTTTGATCTAAGCTGAGATATTGAATCGTTTGAACATTTACTGAAATGTGAGAAGTTTAAAGGAAAAACAAATATCCTGTTTGTTGGAGCTGCTAACAACTCCGATATCTGAAATGTGACACTGCTTTTTGGAAGACGTCCAAAGCCTAAACATTTGGAAACCACTGGTTTAATCTTTAACAATATGTTCGATTTTAAAAGTTTGTTTTATTATTCACTTTGTCAAAGCTTCATTTGAAATGTGACTTTGACTATGAAGAATATTTCATGCTGAAATGTAATGGAGCAGAAGTTTAAAGTAGCATCAAATGGAAATACTAAAGAAACGTACACGTACCTCAACATTATACTTGAGTAAATGCACTTCATTGCTTACCATCAATTCTGATAAGTAAAACTAAGTATTATAATTCAAATAATTAATTTATTGTTTAATTAATTTATCAAATAGATATCACATACTTTACAGTTCCATCAATAAATAGATATGCTTTTATTTTTTCCCTTATTACTTGCATTTTGTATCTATATAATATGAATATACTATATGCAAGCTAAGTAAGGCGTGACAGTGGATCCTGGTAAATAGTGATGTGCCTTTTTAATTATGTGTAATACCTTATACAATAAACAATTAATCAGCAATCAATAAATAAAGAATACATAAATGAATAGTGAGAGTTCTTAAATGCAGTTTTATCAGCATTTTTTTATAAATATTTCAGGCAGCTATTTGTAGTCTAAATTTGTTTTTTATACGAGAACATACATGATATAGTTACACCATCGTAAGGATTCTTCTCCTTCATGAGGAAGTTGGTGGAAACAGTGTTTTTGTGAGGTTTGTAAAGCTCTTGCAGGTTTCAACCAGCCCTCAGCTTTGTCCCAAGCTTCAGGCTTTTAACCAGATTTTTCATATAAATGGTTATGCATTAATATTGAAGGACTATTTTTGTATTATTATCATGCTGCCTTCTGACCTGCTGATGTATGTAGCTCTAATATAAATACACCACCCCCTCATTCACCTCAGTCGCTGCACTTAGCTGCTCAGTGGTCACCAGCCACTGAAGTGTGGCTGCTGTCAGCTGTAGCAGCTTTATTTTAATGCTCCCTATTATGCAAACCGCATGCAGAAATCAGCAAATTGCAGCTGTGTCATATATCACAGTGGCTCAATAGGTGTATAATTACATTGGATGTGTGTTTGGATTGTATCTTTATTTATTGGTCCATTCACCTGTGTGCTGCAGTGTAATCAATAGCTCGGTTTGATGCCTGTATCATCGCTGCTGCATTATTAGCGCTGTTGTGTAGCTTGTAAGGTTCTGATGACTGGATGCAGCCCTGCCTCACCTCATTACAGCTGATAATTTATCCCCTAATGCGCTCTTTCTTCTTACCAAGCCTGTCGCCTCCCTCCCTCACACACACACACACACACACACACACACACACACACACACACACACACACACACACACACACACACACACACACACACACACACACACACACACACACACACACACACACACACACACACACACACACATACATACATCCCACACCACAACCTGCTGTTAATGAGAAGGCAATGGCTGGTGTAAGGGATTGTGGGAGCGTGGGTCCGCCAAACAGTCAATTGACCTCAATTCGGCGCGACCCTCCGTGCGGGGGAGCAGTGCGGGTGTTTGCTTCCATAACCTTGGTGCACTCGGAGCCCCATCTCAATAAATCAAGAGCCAGTTAATGAGATTAGAGGGCCTCGCGGATCAATGAGGACAGCCTGCGCTTTACCATCCTCAGCTCTCCTGTCCTGAGCGCCTCTCGCAAACAGCCAAACTGATTTAAAGTAATGATTTTCTTCCCCTTTCTGTGGGGATGTTAGAAGTTTGCCTGCCACACACTGCAGCAGAGGCGGAGGAGGTGGAGGCGGGAGGGGGGCTCTCGGAGGGACAAGCTGAGGTGTACAATCAAACAAGTCTCGGCCCAGACGGGGAGTTTGCTCAGCGCCCGCAGTGTTTACCGTTCGGGCAGGCGTGCATACGCAATGTAATCTACTACCCTGCTGATGTATGTCCAAGCTGCCTGAGTGATGAGAAGTCCTCCCACCAGGCATGTAGACACAGGACAGATTGCTGTATTTGTCCGATAAACGGGGATGATCGGCAGCAGGTAATGAAGCAGGAAGGATGAGTGAAGAGGCTAAAACAAAGGAACAAAGTTTGTGTGTCTGCGGTGTGAACTGGGACAGGAGTGAGGCCCGAGTGAGGTGTGTCCCCCTCCTCTTTTTATTTTGCCCCGGGAGGACTCCCCCTCTCTCTCATCACCAGCTCCTACCAATACGACTTAAAGCTGAGCAGAGGCCCCACAGGGCTCCACTCATCCATCCTCCCAGAGCCATCGATAACGATCACTGTCCGGCACTGCCAGCCAGCAGATCATCCCCCGCAGGCCACAGCTCCACACAGGGAGAGGACGAGCACTTCAGAGGGCTCAGAGTGTGTGTGAGCAGCTGCTGCTGGTGGCAGAAGTGGTTCAGATTAAATGAAAAAAAATAAAAAATACTCCCAGTAATCATGGAGCGTCAACAACAACAACAACCCCCCCCCCCCCACCAAGGAAAGACAGACTGCTTCAGAGATATGTTGGACTATGATCAGAGGTGTTCTCGGCCTTTAGCACTCAGGCTTTTTCTGATAGGCTATGAGATTTTAAAATTCACAGCCAATGGTTCTGGATTCCAGATGTCCATTGTTGATACTATGATAGCATATTTTGTGCTTAACATTTGAGTATTTTACTGGTTCATTCAGCAGTTCAGTGATACCAAGGAAGAAAGGCTTCTTCGAAGAAATATCGGTCTGCTCAGAGGCAGCAAAACTTAAACGCATGAGCTATAGTAGCAATCATGTCAGGACATTGACCAATGTTTTGGTTTATTGTCCAACTTTATCATCAAAGGGGCCCTGCAGTGATTTAGGATTGTGCTTTTGTGAAGTCCCAGGAACTCTCGAGAGACACATTAAAAACCAAAGTTAAAACTGTTGCAACAGAGGTCGAGATATTCAACTGACTTATTCAAACCTCCAAAATCATTGATCTTATTTTCCTTGTAATATGACCGTAATATCCCCATGTCCATATGTATATGTCTCCAGTTTGTTGCAGAGCTTTTGATACAAGTGTAACTCGTCTGTTTTCAAAGGTTTAATGTTCGTCTCAAATGATAAACAAACTGACATTTATGCCTTCATTTGGTGGAATTCCTCTTTAAGTGAAAAACAGCCCTTTTTGCCACTTTCAAGTGTAAACAGATTATTCTGGGTTAGTTAGCACCAGTGCCAGCTTTGTTGTGACAACAGGTGAACATAAATTAGCTGCTTCCATTGTGTTCTTTTACCAAGTGGAACCAGATAGAGAAGAAAACAGTGTAGCTCCTGTAGAAGTATATGCATTGATACTGTCATGTTATTAAAACTGATGTTGTTTCCCCCCCTTTTACAACCATGACATGATGTAGCATGAGCTCTAATTGCTTGATGCTAATGTTTAGCATCCTCTCCTCACACTGTTCATCAGATCAGAGGGGGCCAAATTATTTCCTATGAAGAGTCAAACATGTACATTTATTTTGCAGAAATTATTTTGCAGAAATTATTGTCTAAAACAGTCCGTTTTTTTTCTTAGTTTTATTTATTGTGTCGATGTCTCGTCTTGACTGTCAGCACAAAGTCAGTGACACACAAACAGCACATGAGCGTCAGCAGGAGAGAGACACAATATACCATCATTCTTCAGAGATAAGAGGCCTGTGGAATTTAATAGGGAAGCTTAACACTTTACAGCACTGAAGAGAGCCATGTAGAGGAAGAAGCTTGAGCTTGCTGTGGAGGGCCAAAACAACAAAAGGCCCCAAATTCAGTTGCTCTGGTCAAGACTGACAGCCAGTGGTGTATTGTGCTTAATAGGGTTTGAGGCAAATATTCTATTTCTATACTCTACTACTTTTCATTGATGATTTTGATTAGCTATTAGATTCTGATTAATAAAACAATATAAACCACAATCAAATTAGTATTTATTCTTGTTTAAATTCAATTTCTAAATAAGAGGGGGAAATCCACGCTACAATGTCCCACCTTTAACAGCGGCTTTACAACTAACGTGATGTACGCAATTGTAACAATACAATACTTCAATTCTGTGTTTTTTTTTTTTTTTGCAGGATGAGTTTTACATTTGGTACTCTAACATACATTTTCATGCTTTTACTTTTTTCAGTGCAAGTCTTGTAATTGTAGCAGTGTTTCTACACTGTGATACTTTTACTTAGCACTTCTTCCAACATGCTGCGTTCACTGAGTTGGAGACATCAGACTTGTTCATTTGACCATATGTACAGTATCTGCATCTCTGTGATGCAACCAGTCACTAATAAATCCTCTTGGTTTCAACTTTGTTTTTCTGCTGAATGACCTTAGTTTAACTTGTTTCTGTTCTATCACACCGTTCACACAGTAAAAACTACTTTCAGAGTTTGAAATGTGGGAGTAGTTTGGCTTGTTTGACGTATCCTTTATATTTAGTTTTCATCTCTCAGGCATCTTGTCAAACACATTTTGATAATGCAAAATAGTCTTAAATTAGCACGTCGTCGTCTCGTAGCTTGCAGAAGGCAGACTCCAGCTGTAATTTGCATTGAAAAGAGTTGGTAGCAGAGTTGTCACGGCAGAACTTGTACTGACAGTCGGATTAGATCAGCTTGTGTCATTTGACTGAGTTCACGACCCTCCATGTAACCTGCAATGGACGTGCATCTGACACTGCTTGACTTTGGTGACGAGACTTTGTGGACTGAATTGGAGACTGTCTCATCTGTAATGGACAGAGGAGAAATGTGTTCAGACTGCGTCACTCCTTCACTGTCAACTTGGTTTCTGGAAGTACAAAAATGGGCTCTTTTGGAAAAGCTGGTTTCTCTCCTTTGATTTACTTTTGTACTCTTTTGGGATTCTTCTTTCATTGACCAATTTGTTCTCTTTATTTATTAGTTCTATAGTTCATCTTACAGTTCAGTCCCCATCTCGCTCATCTTTCTCTTTTGCTTACTTAGATTATTGCTTTCTCCTACTAACCCATCACCTTACTTCTGGCCCAATGTGTCTGTGTGAATATGGGTCTGGACACCCTTCATAGAGAATTGTTTGCAGTCATTTCATCCTACTGGGTGTATACCTCATGGTCAATTTTAACCAATCAGCTTGCGCCAAAACCATCCGCCTCAGCATGCTTTTCTAAGTACAGCATATTTTTTTTTTTTTTTTTTTAATGAACGCCAGCAGCGTGTCGAGGTGCTGACTGTTAATTCTGCGCTGAACGCTAAATGCTCGGCTATTTTTTCCAGTCGTAAAGCATTGAAAAATATCAACGCTGCGCTCGTCACTGTCACCAGCTGTACAATCACAATGAAAGAGGTTAACACGGTTAACTACCGACACTGCTCGCTGGTTGGCCCTCCCTTCAGAGTGGCTGTGCAAACACTAATAGGAGCCGCGTTCCCAGACTGTATTCACAACTATGAAAACTGAAGCTGTGAGCGACAGTCGGCTCAGCCAGGTTCGTTTATTTCAGCCAGGGAATCAAATGAAACCGGTAACTTTAGTTTCCATGAAGCGCCACCACTCAGTTTTTTATTTAAGATTGCATTTACACAACATTATATAATAATTAAACTTTAATTATAGATGACCTTTCTAAAGCAGGGTTTGCAAAATAGTACAGATGAGAAATAATCTCCCAACATTTCTCATGACAGCCACTCAGTGTGTTTACTACCTCTCTAAGGTAGATTTTATTGGCAGCGGTGGAGTCTGCCATCAGATTTCTTACCTCTTGTAAGCCCAGTGGACTCTGCAAATTCTGCAGAATGTAACCCGGCAGAGTTTTATCTCAATGAAAACAGCCTCACTGTTCACACTGCACTGTATTTACTTCCTGCTGATTGAAACAGAACATCATGTCTCTGCTGCTTCACATTAAAGGCGAGAGGCTGGTGAAACGGGGAGGTTTTTATTTTGAAGCACTCAAAGGAGTCACAATGCAATGTATCTGTGAGCGCAGTTAGCTCTAACCACAACTGTTCATTTAAACTTCATCTGCAACACAAGACAGTGGCCGTTAATGGAGCTTCGCAGTAGTTCAGGCAGGCACGGACTCTTTCACGGGTCCCTTTCCCGTCCAGTCAAACAAAGGCTTCAGTCCAGGAATGTTCTGTCATGCCTGCTCAGACTGTTCTCGAGCATTACATCTGGAGCAGATTCACCACCAAAGAAAATGCATGTCTTTCATAAATGGTTAAATTTAACGTAATGTCCTGACTAAAATGGATTTATTTTATCCGAATATCAACAGTAGACTAAAAAGGCTTAAATTTGACAACGTTTAGCTCAAATAATTGAATATGTCATCGGTTTTGTAATTCTCTGCCAGAACTATATTCCGTTTAACATTTAGAGGTTTATTTAGGAAATAAAATACAATTCATTAGTTTTGATGGATGAATACAAAAAAATCAAAACCAATTTAATTGTGGACACTTTTTTGATGGATGTCTCTATGGCCAGTGAAGGGCAGCCTACCACTCTGGCTAAAGCTCTGCCACCAATGTGTCACAGTTTTTTTTTCTTTTTCTTTTCTTCTGTAATGTATATGAGGAAGTAAATATTAAAATAATTACATTTTTATGATTAAATTGTTGGAAAAAGTAGCACGCGCACACGCACACGCACACACACACACACACACACACACACACACACACACACACACACACACACACACACACACACACACACACAGAGAGATAGTTTTCAACCCTTCAGAGGACGCTGCAGTGTCTTATAACTATCATTTCCTGGAGATTTATATTTACCTGACCCTGAACTCAACCTTAAACCAAGTCTTCGCAATCAAGTTTAATGATTCTCATTATAGCAGTTGCTGTTTGTCGAGGTGAGTCTCGACAATGTGACACGTTAAAGTACACACACACTTGAACACATGCTGTCTTATCCCGCAGCACAACCAACATGGATCAATTGTGTCGGTCTCATTCTAGCTGAATAAATCAATTGACAGAACATTGTTGCAATTTTTGTTCAACACATTCCTCAAAGAAATGCATGTAGGTGGTAAAATTAATTAAACTTCTCATGAAGATTGATGGTGTCCATGTAACAGTTGAGAGCTTTATCATTAGTGCGCACGCATAAATAATTTCTGCCGTGCTGTAATGAAAACTAAAAATATTAATTGCGGTTCAAATCTTGTTTTTATTACAATCCAGTATACAGCTCACGCTCCTGGTGTAATGTATTCACTGCGAGGCCTCCTGGGATCCAGTATGGATTTTGTTACTCTACACTATCAATTCTCCAGCATTAGATTTTATGAGGCAAACACGCTGCTGAAGGAGATGCATGTTCAAATTCTTGCATGTTTTTGGACATCAAATGGAAGTATCCAGCTGCATCTGTCTCCTTAACTGTCTACACTTGCGCGTTACACTCGCTGCAGAGCTTGCTGTCTGATTTGGATTTGTTTCTCGTGTCATTTCCTTTGCTTGCTGCCGATGACACGGTGCCCCTTCCAGGGAGACGGCACCCTGCTGCTCGCAGTAAACCAAACCTTTATTCACACTTCACATATTGTGCCTTTGCACTGTTATTTTCCTTTTTTTGCCCATTTTCATCACAACAAAAGCCTGAGAGAGGATGAGAAAATGACATCACCTTGAACTGGATATTCTCAATTGGAAAAATCCATCTCGTCTATTGTTTGCAGAAATATATTTTTCCTCCATGCCTACTTGTGTGAGTATTGGAAAAGGGTGAAACTTTGCTATCAAATATTAAAGATGCTATCAGGCCTCGTCATGATAAACAATATCAGTGTGGCTTAAGCTTCCACTCCTCCCATCTCCTCCTCCGAGAGGTGTTCCTCCACTCTGTCTTTTTTCTACGTTCATGCATCTTTTATACCTTCATATATACATCAGCTTACCGAGTTCCTCAAAAGTCAATGCAGTGCAGAGTAAGAGAGCACGTGCAAATAGACCAAATGAAGAAAACATCACCAAATTGAGAAACAGTTGAGAAACTTGAATTCACAGTACATACGCTGCCTAACAGCAAGTGCTGCAAACACAGACAACACAACCAAATATAGGCTTTTTTTTTTCAGTGTTTCTATATCTTTTTATGTTGTTACTTATACTTATGTTAAGCTTCTGTATTTGGTGGAGTTGTCAATCAAATACAGAACACTCAACATAAAAAAACCACACACCGCGACTACAGAAAACTCGACCAAAAATAAAAGACTGTAAATGAAAAATGGACGAAGCTTCTGTGACGTCATCCAAACGTTTCCTGGAAATCGGTTTTGAAGCTCAGTTCCGGGTGTCTCCGACCATCGCCATCTTGGCAGAACCTGATTTTGCCTTACCTCTGAACAATCCAAAAATGATCAAAAGGTGGTGCATGGATGGTGCTGAGGCGGGCCAAATAAAGCCTGGCTGCTGAAACCTGTAGACACCTAGCCAACTGTGAAAACAGCCACCTGTCACTCAAATAGCCTCATTAATTATGCATAACTTTAGGGCCTTTTTACAATTTAGATAGGAGAGTATTATGAACATTTGTCCTTGCACAGATGCCATGAATGGGAAAATTAGCTATAAAAACCAAAACAGTTTTGTATACTAGACATGTTTATTTCTGCTGTAAAGTTCGGCATTTTAATATGGAGGTCTGTGGGGATTGACTCGCTTTTGCAGCCCGGCTTTAGTGGCCATTGGAGGAACTGCAGTTTACTGTTGGTCTGTGTTGGCTTTGTTTTTCAGCCCCGGAGGTTGCCGCTTGATAAAAAAAAAAAAAGCGTGTTACAAACACAGAAAGCTCAACCAAATTGAAAAAGCACCACAAATAACAGAAATCATAATCACATTATGAAACATGTTCTAATTCAGTCAACACAGTTAAATACAGAGCCCTGTCACAAATACAAAACCCACAACACAGTATAAATACATTCTCTTATATACGCCCCCAAGTTAGAACACATATCCAATGATTCATGTTTGATTTAGGTTTAACACTTTGATTGCACAAGTCACATGTTACTGCACATACTCTTCCTATTATACACTTTTTGAATAGCAGCTGCATGTAGTGAACATGATAGCATGAGCTAAGTTAAATTGCGTACCTGGGCATGTTCATCAGTTTCTAGTGACCTTTGAAACTTTGGACTGTGACTGTTTCTCTTCTCTTTGCAACATGTTCGGGCTTAGTTATTGTTGTTGTCGTCGCCATTTTAGATTTGCATTTACAACTGTGAAAGATGTTGCCTCCATTGATTGTCCTTTGTCTATTTGCATGAGTGTGTGTTTTATTTCAAGCAGTCGTGTGTTGTAGTTTATAAGTGAGGGCAGATGCGGAGGAGCTTAATGGTGGCTCAAAGCAGCGAGCTGAGTGAATCGATGGTGGTGGGTGCGTTGACGCGGGATGAATTGAAGAGTTAATCGGTCAGATGTCTCTAATGGCTCGACATAGGAATGAAAAATACACATAAATTAGTGGAAAGCCGTAGTCTGTATCCATCTGCCAAATCCTTTTGTGGTATTGATTGGCCCGAGGCACTTAGAGCCTGATATATTGTCAACATTGCAATCTATTGCCCGTCTGAGCGCATGGTCACAGTCTGACTTCCACTGGGCTTTGGCATAGATAACTAGCGGTCGTAAGAGTGGGTGAAACCCCGTGACTGCCAAACACTCACTCATGTCTGATGTGGTACACATTTCCAGCCTTTATCTTACCGACTGTTAACGCTCTCATCCCTCAAGTTCAGAGTTTGTTTTGCTGCAGTAAAAGGTGAAGAGTTGCTCGTAGAGCGAACGATTTGGGTTCTGCTGACTATAATTACTACTCGGAAACCCTGAATGACTTTGTTGCACGCCGTGTGGCCTCCCGATTCACTTTAAGTCTCTGCGTGTGCCTGGCTCATTTAGATGAGGGATTGAATATTTAGGCTGTGTTTAAGGACTCCTGCAGCTGCTGTATGGATTTAATAAACAGGGCAGTA
The DNA here is from genome assembly GCF_029030835.1 of Brachyistius frenatus. Lineage (NCBI taxonomy): Eukaryota > Metazoa > Chordata > Actinopteri > Embiotocidae > Brachyistius > Brachyistius frenatus. The sequence continues at coordinate 912,412 of NW_027210700.1, forward strand.
GGGAGAGAGAGGGATTTATTCATGCGTCATGCACTGTAAGGCTCAATAAGGTAGAATCTCTTTACATTTACACCAAATGTAATCAAACAGCCCCACGACGCTGATCATTCGGGCTTATTTGTTCACATAGTGTGCTGTTTGGCAAAATTAAACTTGGCAAAATAAAGTGATTCTTGATGTTTCTGTAAAGTTGCACAAATTTGCAATTACACTTGTAGACAACTCCTCCAGGTGTAAGTGCTTTTCCACTGAGTAATCACTTAAATGTGTTTATGTGTGTACACTCATTTGTGACAGTAGAAGTCACTCGGAGGTGATGCATTCCATTCACAAATGAAATGATTAAGATTGACTGAACCATTTGAAGGGTTGTTTTGAGTTCTCACATTGATTTTGGAGCGGCAAAGCTTATGTTAGCTTAGCAGGCAATTTTTTTCACGATATCTACTCTTGGGACTGTATCATCTAACACCAGCTGATCACATTTATTGGTCATGTATGTGCACTTGAGCCAGTGCTGGTTGCAGCTATTGGTTGCCGATCCTGTGTATGAAAGCATATTTGCATGAAGTTGAAGCTTCCCCCCTCGTTGTACTGCTGGGTATACTGTATGTGACCACGAGTATGTTAACTCAGAGGTCCGCTTGCTTGTTTTTTTCTGGCCTTTCAGCCGCATGTTATGGTCTTTGTCAGTGAATTTACTTTTATTTTGTTACAAAAACTGTTCCTCGTAAAGATTAAAGTCACATGCTCAACTCTGGTGGTAGATGACCAAATACGCACAAGAAGCCCATGAAATAGAGGCTCCATAGTTCAATCTAACACAGCAGGTTAACAAAGTGCAGTGCCAGAGATGCTGTATTAACGTCTTCAGAAAAAATAAACAAATAAGCAAATAAACCCTATAACCAGGGCTGGTTATCAAACTATGCTAGTTTTATGGGTCCAACTGAATTGCTTTAATCCTAACTGGTACATCGCTGGTATTCAACCTTGGTAAACTAATACAGTGTATATCATATGTAAGCTCCAGAGTGTCTTGGTTTCACCTTTGGTACATTCAAAATTTGAATGAACTCTTTTCAAATAATTTTGTTTTATTCTTTTTTTAATTTTTTTTTTTATGCACATTTGTCTGGGCTTCATGTGCTGCAGTAACTGAGCACTGGAGGCTTCTTTGTGCCCAGCCGGCTAGCTCTCTTGACCAATACCTCGCATGTAAGTCCTTAAGGGAACGTAGGTAAATTATAGTTTCTACAGAGCTGTACTGTACCATACGGTTGTAGGGTTGGGATTTGGTTTGGTCAGGGTCTGGTTTGTGATTCTCATATGGGCGATATGAACTGAGTTTTATTTAGACAAGTGGTTAGTTTCATTGCCAGAAAATTGGACTGTAAACATAGACTCCATATAAAAATGGACAAAGCTAGGTGTGACGTCACCCAATGATTTGCATTGGAGCTGGTTTTAAGCCCAGAGTTGCAGCTTGGCATTTTTGGAGTCAGCGTGTAGTGACCACGAGTGGCATTGCACTTGAATGTACTTCTCTGTCGTCTTCAAGGTTCAAGCCCTGATTACAAATGCGTATTCCTGTGTCTACGATTGACTATACATTGGTAATATATATTTACCTGTACAGTATATCTGCTATACTGCACACAACTGTGTTCAGCCTTTCATTCAGAAGTGTTCAGGCCATTGTCTGTGCAGATATTGGTATCTCTGACTCCTCTGATACTGTAGTTCCCCTGTATAAGCCGTTTGACCTTTTAGTACAAACTAGTGGCTGTAGAGAGCTCATTTAATTTTTATTCTGATGGGTTTATACTAAATCCTGGCATTCCTTTGCTGCTGTTTTAAAGAGCTGAAAAGGTTTTGCTAATAACTAAATCTATTGTAGCTGTGATTTCATGTTTCGTGTGAAAAATATCACACAACAGAACTGACACAATCCTGATGACAGTTTAAGGCCGGATACAACTTTACATTTCAGCTTTCTTTTAAATTGAATTTACCGTGGGATTAATGAAAAAAAATGATAAAAAAAAGAAGCTGTGCATCTCTGTTCTTGACAGGTCTTTGAACCCTCTCCCCTTAATTTCCTACTCTGTCGATCTACTTGCCACCTGAGATGTAATAGACTGTAGTCATTTAATTTATCCATTGTCTCCACAGGTCATCTTTGAAGCGACTGTTTCCGAGGAGCGACAGGGCTACATTGCCTTGGACGACATTGTGCTGCTCAATTACCCCTGTTGTAAGTACCCACTTCTGCACTGCTCATAGCCTTCCTACTGACCTTTACTGAGCCCAGTAGTCCGGCTGAATAATGGAAGCGCAGGTCAGGAAGCTCAACGGTTTCCCGGAGGTGATTTAAGACTATGATGCAATTTTGTTGACAGGGGGGCAATGGAGGCACATATACCGGGCACTTGCCCAAGTGTCTGAGCCACAAGTGCACAGCGGGAGGCGTCTCTTTTGTCCTGGCAGAACAGCTGACCTTTTCGTCTGATCGCTATGCTCCCAGCCGGGTGCTTTTAAAGCTAATGTGATGTTACACATGTTGTGAGGAAAAGGACAGGGTTTGTACTTTGATCCTCTGTGGGACTCTTTTTCTTCGGCATCAATGGGATATCAGGCTGGAGATTTATGTGTGGTGCCAGACATTAGGTTCTGTTCTGCTAAATTTACCATTATACCCCCCACAGTTTTTGGTACAAAGGCTCTGTGTAGATGTTGTTCTCATCATAACAGACTCTTGTCTGTCACAGCTGAAAGATGATTCGCTCTTCAGGACACCGTATCCTGGAAATCCTGGAAGTAGAGGTCATTGCAAAAGCTCCAGTGACCCATGCTAACTTCCAAAAAAGATAACATGAAGCCAAGACAGCAGAATATCCCATCTCAGCGTGATGCAGAATAGTTGATCCATGCCTCACCTCCAGACTATATTACTGTTATTCCCTGATCATTGAAAAACCTGCCGTTGATCCAAAATGCTGCAGCAAGAGTACTGACAGGATGTAACAAGAGAGATCCTGTTTTAGCTTCTCTTCATTGGCTTTCTGTTAAATCAAGAATAGAATTTAAAATGTTCCTGCTGACTTACAAAGCTCTACATGACCAGGCTCCATCATATCTTAGAGATCTTATAGAACCATATAATCCTAGCAGAGCACTTCTCTCTCAGTACGCTGGTCTGCTTGTGGTTCCTAGAGTTTACAGAAGTAGAATGGGAGGCGGAGCTTCAGTTTTCAGGCTCCTCCCTTGTGGAACCAACCAGCTCCCAGTTTGGGCAGACACCCTCTCTAGCTTTAAGATTAATCTCAAAACATTCCTTTTTCATAAAGCTTATAGTTACCACGCTTTAGTCATGCTGCTGTAGTCTGTGGTTACTACTTAAATAAAACAAAACAAAAATTGATGTTTTTAATTTTGATGTTATTTCCTTGCTCTGTTGTTTTCTTATTGTAAAGGGTTTTGAGACCATGTTGCATGGTGATGTTACACTTAGATTACAGATTACATAATGATTCTATAATAGGTCAATAGGTCTATAATAGTGTCTACATATAATGTAAGGTTTAGATTAGATTCCCTTCGTGTTTTTGTTTGTTTGCCATTACTGTTAGTCATTGACAGTTTAGCGTGCTAAATTAGTAGATCATGGTGGTCAAATTTCAATTTCATTGGCCTTTCCACAAATTAAATATTTCAAACAAATCTAAATTTGTGTTGCTTCAGACAATGTTTTGGTATATCACTGCTTAATTGTGTTGCATCTTGTGGTTTTATGGCCCACCAACCCTGATCTCATCAACCCTGTTGGGAGGACCAGCATTAAACTTTATCACATTGCCAGAAACACGACTCTAAATGAATGCTGATATTAATCATGTCGGTAGTTTGTTTAAAAAGGCAATTATTTGCTAACACACTGCCATACCAGCTATTTAATACAGTATGTTGTTTTTTTTTAGCTTGTCTCCCTAAGAAATTAGTTAATGGTGCTTTAAATGCAGTTATTCATCAACCACCGGCTCCGTCAATCCAAAAATACTGACATTTACGCTGCTGTTGTAAAAACTAGTGTTTCTGTAGTTCTGTATCTCTACTGCTAAGATCCACACTGGCTTTCAATGAGAATGGAAATATTGCTTTTTAGTTGCATAAATGTGGGAAAATGTTAATGAATGATAATTTAGGGTATTTACGAGCTCATGAAATTCAGATATCCTTTCCTGGCGCTACTGCAAAAATCAGGCAGGCCGCATATTATAAATCATTGAATCCTCACTGGGATACAGGCAGAGAAACTAAAATAACCCTTTCTAAAATCAGCATCGGCTTTTTTTTTTTTTTCTTCTAACCGAAGCTCAAAAAGTTTACCCCTTGCCCTTCGTCACCCTTTCCTCTGTGGAGAAGGATGTGTTTCCACGGTGATTAGGGATGGGAGTTGGGGTAGGTAAGTTCAGGTGCAGATGGTACTGGGACCCCCACATACCTGCTAGACCACATTAGGGGACACTCTTACTACCATTACCTGATTTAAATGTGTGGACCATAAACACATAAATCATAAAGCACAATTAAGTCAACAAAGCATCTACAGACTCATTTACTCACACACAAACACAAGCCAAGAACACATAAACGCATGCAAATGCACAGTCAAGTATTATTTTGCACCGATCGGAGCAGTCAACCTTACCGACCCTTAAAACACACACACACACACACACACACACACACACACACACACACACACACACACACACACACACACACACACACACACACACACACACACACACACACACACACACACACACACACACACACACGCACACAGATATGTAAGTAAACATTAGTAAGCTGGCACAAATTTCCCTGCAGGCCATGAGAATAATGGTATTCCTCTTTGGGAAAGATTCAACTCACTGCTGCTCAGTTTGCATTCCCACTCACTTGACATCTGTGTTTCCCACCGGAGCCCATGTCTTTATTCTGAACACGTGTTTTAGTCAAGACCAATCTCTCCTGCATCATGAATAACAGGCAGCATACTTAATGTAAAGAACCAATTTCTCAGACAGTCGGAATACATTTGAGACTCAATTTACCTTGCCTCTATTTACGTTTAACAGTATTAATTAAGGCTTGGCAGGTCACATATCCACCCTACCGGGCTTTTATATTTTGAATCAAATTTGTTCAGTAACTATAAATGTAATTTCCTCATCCTCAAATGACTTTTCCTATAATTGGGGCTGTGCACGTTCATTTTTTAGAGGTGACTTGAAAGTTTATTCTTGTTTCCTCCAGACAAAATACACAGATTGGCACCATGACGAACATTCATAGCGTGTCTACTTTGATAGTCAGCATTCTTTTAAGGTCGGCTATCTTTACATATGTGGTACAGTATAAGTGTGGAATGAGTTGATTGGAGAAATGCGCCTCAGGTAGTAACTCTCACTGTGCTTGCTGGAGCAATGAGCCATGTGTAAAATGTGAGATGCACTTTCTATCCTCCCATTCCCAGATGTTGTTGTTAGGTGTACATTCTGGGGAAACCAAGTATGACAATGCTGGAATTTAATTTTGTCTATCGCATGCGTAGCCTGTAGAAACATATCCAGTGTACAGCGCCGCCGGATTTGCTTGTAGTCAGTGTCTTTTACTTATTATTTTTTCATAAAATGATATAATTTTGTTTCAGCATACTGTGGCTCACCAATGAATATTTCATAAGTGTGTTTCTTTATTATATTTGATGTGCCGGTTCTGTTGCTTGTTCTCATTGTTAAAAAGCTATGCAGGAGACGGTGGTCTGACTGGAAACCTAAAAGTGAATGCGTGTTTGGACAAAAATGATAAATGCTGCAACTTGTTCTTGTCTTTTTTATGCTACACCAAAATATTTACTGACAACCAGTTGCAGATCAAAATAATCAGTGTTAAACATTGCTGGATTAATGGGTTGTTATATCTATCTTTAATGACATAGATATGTCATTATATGTCATATAACACTCAAATACACAAATATTTGTAGCCTATTAGTTGGAGATGGAGTAAGCTACTTAGGCCCTATTTGTTATTCATTAGCTAACTTTATTAGTTTTTAGCTGCATTTGGGAGAAAACATTTCCAGATGAAAACATGAGGCAGACGTTACAAAATTAAACAAAATGTAAATCTTTATTCTTAGTTACAGAAAAACATTAGCTGCTGTGTCTGCTAGATAGTTGTAGCATCATAGACTAGCCAGTGACTTAATAGTAGGTACCTGTTAGGATTCAATTTTAAACTACAAATGCTAACTATAAAACAATAATTTGTTTAGCACTTTACTTGTAATTTTGCGGTTATGTTTATTTATGGTTGTTATTTAAATAAAGTAAATGGGAGGTTTAATAGTTCTGTAGCCTCATGCTCATTCAGACATTTTTTTATTCCTGTTAAAAACACAACTCATTTTGGTGAGAAACAAGCAATTTGTGTTTTTTGGTTTAAAAAAAAAAAATTCAAATTTGGTCGTACTATGTATTAACACCAAATCAACGTTAGCTACTCTTAACCTGACAAAATGCTATGGTAAGCATGATCACATGGTAAGCATGATCACATGGTAAGCGGACATCACAATTGTAAATTTGTATGCCTCTATAGAGAAAAACATTACCGTCCATAACTGCTAGTTAGCATGAAATTATGTTCGCCAGTAACTAAACAGAATCTAAATCTAATTTGTAAGTTGTGGGACAGAACACTTTATCCCAATTGAAATTGTTGTTTTTTATGGTGCATAAACATTATTCATGTAATTTAAATTTGGGGTTTTTATTGTTCTGGGTAATTGGGTCAGAATAGTTTTTAATGCCTGACAAAAATATGAGCAACTGTGATAGAAACATAGACTCTCCATGTGTGTCTGATTGTATGTTAGCACGACATACTCCTCTATTTTCAGTTAAACTTGAATCCTAATTATATACGTTAACAATGATAAAGCTGTGTTAACTTCAAACATTATGCAAATGCTGAGGAGTTAAAAGTGCTTTAAATTCCAGTTGACTTGTTTGAATCAGTGAAGACCAACACTTCAGTTAAAATGATTCATGTGGAGTTTGACATAATGCCCAGAAAAGCATTTGTGAACTTGCCAAGTACCACTTCAAATTCAGAGCTTAATTGCTCTACTGTTAAAACATGATGCTTTATAGCATTCTTAACAGCAGGCCATTTTCTCTCAAGGTATTTTGACACAGTAAAAGACGCAGGTATAAATAATGAAATGAACAATTCATTTTTGTTTTAGCTACTTCAGTTTCCAGGTTCTGGGATTGTTCATGCTGGCTCACTGTCACAGCTTTCTACAACGGGAACAGAACAGAGACATTGTTAAGATTATTAGTTACACTGCTGCATTTCCCACTTTTGCTTGTCAAAATATTTTTGGTGAATACGATTCACTGTGATCTCTCTGATCCACTTTCAGTTACGAAACTTTAACAGTATTTTAAAGCGCAACACTGTATATTTCTGTGGGATTTATGGGGAGCTGATTTCAACAAAAAAGTGTAGTAGCATCAGTGCTTGTTAATATCAAAGCAGTGCCTTTATTCTGCATTGCAGTAACACAAATCTTAATGTCAGACTGATGTAATAATGAGAAACATACGTATTGTATATATAAATATAGCTTCTTTACAGCCTCTAGCTCTGCTACTTGCTTATTGATCAGCAAAGAGCTGAAAAATGACAGCCGTCTGGCCACAAAGTAGCAGCAGATCTAAACCACAAATCAGAATTGGTAGAACTGACATGCAGAGAAACAGACTCGAAGACGAGAAACAAATGTTATAAATGTATATCGGATTATGAAAATGATCAGATATTTTTGGGATAATCCAAACTACGTTCTTTCCCTTTGGGGATTTTGACTTTTAGAGGTGCTGTGATAATTTGAGCAAGCATTTGCCAGTTTATTAGGTACACCAAGATAAAACAAATGCAGTTCAGTGAAACTATCCTCCTTTCATGAAGGTTGTAATGTTCAGTTTTTATTTATAGAGGATGTAGTACAACTGTATTTTATTATACATAGATGGTACTGCTAATTAGCCTATCCTCACTGATATGATGTACATTGAATGGGCACATTTTAGAAACATATCTGTATAACACAGCAGCAACATCAATTAGAACCTCAAAAATGTTAATAATGTTACAGTTCTTTTGTTTTAGACTGCATTTGTTTAATCCGGGCGCATCCAATAAAATTAAATCATGCTATTCTAATAATATAGCAATGTGTCAACAATAAGAAACCTCAGCAAGGTTTCCATCTAAATAAAGTGATATATTAACCAAAATTTAAGAAAATCAGCAAAAGAAAACACAAAATTCCTCCTTTCGTCCATTGCTGGTATGCGATTATAAATTGTTGTTGTGATAAACAGCTGGTGGTGCTAATCCTACAATTAGGTGCCATTAAGTCTGTTTCCATTGACATTGGTGCAATTTATTAATAAGCCAAACTTCCCCATCAGAATGCATGCAGCATGAACATGTTTTGAAATAATATGAATACATTTATTTTGGAAGTTTTGACTCTTTGGTTTAACTGCAAATTGAAAGTGTTCCCAAACACAGGTGGATGATAATGCACGTAATGCTGACCTCACAGTAGTTAAAACGAGTTTTGTAAATGTTTAATGAGGAAGGCAATACATTCAACCTCTGTCAACCTCTCTGTCCCATTAAATGTGTTACAAGATAGCTTAAAAAAAATGACATGAAAATATGGGACCGTTTCTTAAAGGATGACAAAGTTGATGTATTACCAGCCTGCAGACCTCCATATGGTGCTTCACACATGACAGAAAACAAATGTAATGCTGCTTTTTTTTGTATATTTGCAGAGACAGGTGTGATTTACTGTTGGGGTGGATTATTTAGTTTAATTAGCTTTGTTTTGCATTTTACCTCAACAAGCAGCCTTTTTCATCTGTCATAGAAATAAAGGATTCATTCCGAGTGCAGTATTTGATGCTGCAGAAATGCTTCAGTTTCTCTTTGGTCTTTGACAAACTTAGCAGTGTGTGTTTGTGTGGCTTTGTGGGAGTAAAAAAAAACAAAAAACTGTTTTAATACGTTTTTTAGTCTCTTGTGCAGCCTTATGATCTGCATTAGCTTAATACAAGTGGAAACATCTGCTAACGGGGGTGAACTTATTCAACTTGATTTATTATTTTTTTAAAGAACTTAAAACGAAGCCCAGAAAAAAACAAATACAGATATTTAAAATGGGCATTTTAATATTGATGACGTGTTGAGAAAACTGATTGTGCTGTATGCATGCACTCATGTTTGTGAGGCTCTAACTAGATCTGAGGGTGCAGTTATTGTAAAGCCTCTGAATAAATTACACTTCACATCTGTGCGTTTAATATATTTAGACAGCGATGCTCAGCTCCAGATGTGACACTTTCATCACTGCGTCTTACTGTGTGTGTGTGTGTGTGTGTGTGTGTGTGTGTGTGTGTGTGTGTGTGTGTGTGTGTGTGTGTGTGTGTGTGTGTGTGTGTGTGTGTGTGTGTGTCCTCCTTCCTCAGACAAGGTGCCTCATTTCTCTCGGCTGGGTGACGTGGAGGTGAACGCTGGGCAGAATGCCTCATTCCAGTGCGTCGCCACGGGCAAAGTTTCGGAGAGTGAGCCTTTCCTCCTGGAGGTGAGAACGAGAGAGCGAGGCTGTTTGTTTTCTTTTTTATTTATTGACTGTGCTCAAACGGTCGAGCCCACATCTCCACCACCGGATAATGACAGGGATTGGAGACTGTAGGACGAAGGAGAAGCCACACAAAAGATAAAACAAGAAAAACGTTTTACGTGTTTGGCATTTAGCTGACAGTCTCCTCCAGAAGAGCTTACAGTCGTTACATTTACATGTCTTATTCAGGCTGCTGTTTAGTCTAACCCAGTAAAGAGAATAGTCCTGTCCTCAGATCAAATGTTCCAGCAGCCATACAGTCTGACAAACATGGAGTTATCAGTGACCAGCTATTAACTCAGGCCAAAGCCAAAATGCTCCCAGTAGTATTCAGTTCGTACTGCTCACTGTGCTGCTTTTGGACTCAACAAAATGTCTGGAATGCCACACTTTGCATTTTCTGGAGTTTAGTAACATTTTAAGTTCTGTATTTTGAACTCGTTGCAGCAGAGTGTGACACCTCCTCCAGCAGCACCCAACCAACTCCCATCCTCCCAGTCCGACCTCCACATCGCGGGCTGTTGACATATGGCGAGCAATATGACATGATTAGTGTAGTAAGCATCACTGTTCTCTGCTGGTGAAGAAGCTCAGATACCAAAGAAAAAGCTCCAGTTTTATTTCCCTGGCCCTAGTTTCTGTGGTTGTCATTGACATGAAGCGAGCAGCAAGTCGAAAACCATCATAAGCGCAGACTGCAGCGGCTACTGTAAGTGTGACGATAATTAAATAACTCCAACAACAACGGCGGCAGTGGCAGAGTTAGCACACAACCTACGTCATATGATGGTCAATGCTGATTGGTTAAAGGCTGCTCCAATAGTTTCAAAATGAATCCGAGGTCTGCATCAATTAAGATGCAACGACTGTAAACAATTAAAGCGTCACCAGACCCATAGATTCACACAGTGAAATTGGGTCTGGAAATACCAGACTAAACACTGCTGCAATGTCAGCAAAATCATCGTCAGTCAGAGCTTAATCAATGAGTTTGATGAACTCGTAGCATTACATTCATTTAACGTATTACTTCAGAACACTTAAAGCCACACAAACTAAAAAAAAATTAAAGTTGAATTAAATTAGCTTTTTTAAGTTTGTGTCCATTGTTGAGCCAAAACATTATGACCACCTTGGACAAATATGGTTTTAGTCTCCGCATGCCGTAAAACATCCAACCTGCCAAAGCCAGGACCCTACTAGACCTCTGAAGGAGTGCTGTGGTACTGTATCTGGTCCAAAGGCACCCGCAGCACATGTTCTAAGTCCTGTAAGATGCAAAGTGGAGCCCCTGTGGGTCAGACTTGTTCCAACACATCTCCCAACAGCCTGTCACTGGTTCATTGTTTGTCCGTCTTTGGATCACTGCTGACTGGAAGCACCCAACATGCCTCACCGGAGGTCGTCTTGTCATGACCATTTGGTTCTTGTCAAAGTTGCTGAGGTATTCAGATTCCTCCCACAGCGACAACACCGAGCTACCTAATTATCTAATATATCCTAGACCTTGACATATACCATTGTGATGACTTGTTTTATATTTTACAATGCAGTACTAAGTGTTTTGGAGCCAAACCCAAGAAAGAATCAGGCACAAAGGCAACTCTGTTTGACTCATCTTTTTATAAATAATCTTGTATTCTACATGTTCCTCAACCTCACTGGAAGTACAATACATCTCTGTTATTATCCGAGAATGTCTCCTGACAAAGAACGGAAGTCACCTCAGTTGTTGAAGAAAGTGGGAGCCATTATCTTAACCATGGGCATAATACTAGCAATAATAGTGTTATTTAGTGTTGTTGAATAATGCAGTAAGTTTATGACTCTGAGTTTGTCTTTTAATGGTTGCCTTGTTGTAGGGAAACGAGTCATTTGAGGGTTTGGGAGATTATTAAGTTTGCACTTCTGCTTTTGAAGCTTTTGATTGTGATGGCATTTAGTTTACTAAAGCCCCTTAAGTCATTTCTCTTATGCTTCAACTGAAAATAGTTTCAATTTTCCTCGTTTGAATATGAGCTAATATTAGTCTTCAAAAATCCATCCCTGAATGCCTCCACTCTTCCTCTGGCCTTGAAGCCTGCACATCTAAGTGCTTTTGAAATGATGGTAGCAGGGAGAAGGCGCTTTGCAAATGAGATCTCGGTATACTTGGTGATCCATCCCTTGTGTTTCCACATGATTTTACCCCCCCTCCCCCCTTCTCTGAATTGAAGCCTTTGAAGATCATCGGCATGTGAAAGAACCATTTTTTCCACACACACTCACACTCACATAGAGAAAAATACAAACAAACAATACAAGACTTGTCTTGTTGATTTGACAGTAGCTTCGGTGAACTTCACAGCCGAAGTTCACATTTGCTTCAACTCCTCCCTACTTTTCTGATTTAGGAAAGGAAAAAAAAAACAGCTGGTAACAGCAGAAAATAGAGATATATCACAAACCATTACCACCTTCTGTTCCTCCATTTGTTATTCGGGGGTATGTTTGATCATCAGCTAAGAGTCTGCTAATTGCAGCTTTCTCTTGATCTCTCTGGCGCTGTGGAGGTCCTCCCTGGATCAGTCTGAAGCTATTTTCCTCCACTTTTTCTTTTATTTAGGTAGTAGAAACACATTGTTAGCATAATATTTCTTAATCAATTAGCATCATATTTTCTCGGCTGTGCTCCAGCTCAAGATCAGCAGTCTTAGATGCTATTTAGCATCCTTTAACATCAACGTGGTTGGAGTCCAAACCTGCATTAGGGTTACAATGTAATGCAGGGCCCTCTGCCAGACAGGAAGACTGGCAGCACGCTTGGCAAACTGTAGCATTTATTTAACCTGAAAGCCTGCAGGTGGGCTTTAAAATGAATGTAAAAATATCAGAAAATGTGCACGCTTTACTTTAGAAAGTTACTTCAAACCAATGCAAACAGTGTTAAAAACAACAAAAAAAGAAGTTTTAAAAAGCCCTTGGAGATTACATAAAAGAAGAGTACAGATGCTATTGATACCAAAGTTAAAATGAGCTGTAATCTGTAGCTTCAGGCAGTCAGCCACTGTACATCTAATTTCATATTTCCTACCAGCAGTGCATTTCCCCTCCTATCCTCCTAAACCAATTCAAACATGCAGTTGTCAAACCCACTTACTTGTGAAAAGTGTGAGCAGGCGACAGCTTACATAATAATCTGCTTATTCTGGGAGAGCGCTGTATATATTGTATCTCACACCTGGAACAGCTCATTTGGAGCGCTGGCCTCTGATTTCCTGTTTCCACCGGTTGAGCCGATTGCCAGTGTGCCTGCAGCTCTGACACATTAGCATGGCGAGAGATGAGGAGATGTCAGCTCGAGCCCCGGTGCCAGAGACAACAACCCGGGAGGCCTGTGTCACCAGCCTCTCGAGAGCACGCTATTGTTACCGGTGACATTTATCACGTATTTATTATCTCGCCCTCCCATGTAGCTAATTCCAACCCTCCTTTGTCTTCCTGTCTGCTTCTCAGCCCATCGCCCATTTTTAATCACTTGGACAGACTTCAGGTAAACACGTGGGGTTGGGTCGGTGTGCTTACAGCTGATTTCTCTCTCTCTGTGTGGTCTTTGTCTGGCGGTCAGCGGAGAAACGGCGTGGTGCTGGACACGTCTCTGCTGTCTCGGCTGAGCCACAAGCGGCTGATGGCGACATTTCAGGTGGAGGCGCAGCGTGGGGAGCAGGACCTCTACCGCTGCGTCACCCTTTCCACCAGAGGCGCCTCAGTCTCCAACTTTGGAGAACTCATCGTCAGAGGTAAGAACAGTTTCATGTCTTGGCCTGTTTTCTATTAATGTGGCTGTTGCGGATCTATGGGTCATGCTAACTTTACACTCTCCATTTTGGCTGTAGAGATTTAGCAGCACAAACCAGTGTATACTGGGCAGAGAGTGAGCTTTCCAACATGTGGTTTTGAGTCTGACCGCAAATACATGCTGATATTAGCCACCTGAAAAGTCTGTTGTAGTAACTGCACGTGTGGATCCACCCTGGTTTGTTTATTTGTGTTAAACTGACTCTCTGGAAACCCAACAGACAAAATCCAATGGCGGATTAGCCTGTGGACCATTATGAGGATGGTCTCAAGTCATTTCAGTTTGTTGGTCAGCCCTATTTGTTGGAACCAAAGTGGACAGGTAAGGAGCGAAATGAAATGGAAAACAAAACACACAGGATGCAGGCCGAAAGACAACAGGACGTCCAGAAAGACAAGTGGAAACTGTTTGTGTTCCTCTGCTCACAATTTCCATCTCTCCATGGATGAGCCTAAAACCAGAGCTACAACAAATACATTTGAGGTGTTGCCATCTTGGAGATGGCGTTTCCCATCCCCAAAATGAAATGGAAGAGAAGACCAAGACGAGCTGCACCAAACACTCAGTTTGTCATACGAAAAGTAAAAGCTGTTACTACAAGTGATTCACCCGGTATCACACTAAAGTGTGTAATACGTCCGTCAGTCCACTAGCAGATACTGTGTCAGTGTGACGGTTTGCTTCGCCTACGTGTGAAAAGACACACACATGGTTTAAGCACCAAAAACTGCTTTGGGGTCAGGAAAAGTTACTTAACGAATGCAACGTAACATAAATCTCTTGTGTGATGGAAGTAACTTGCATACGTTTTTTAAAGATGCTGTAGAGTAGAAATAAAAATGAGTTTTAAGTTCATCACACCACAGAAGTATGGGTTGTTAGCTACCCATCCAAATTTGAATGAAAAAAAAACACAGACAAGTTTGTTAAATTAGGCTTTGAAATGGTGAGAAAATCATCAGTCTTCTCTGCTCTGAGACTGGGGGGCATGTCCTGAAGGAGCTGAAGCTCCGCCCCCTCTCTGGAGGGTGTTCAGTGTCCTGTAGGACAGTCCTGTGGCTGCAGTTCTTTTCCCCACTAAGCGGTCCGTCTGACATCCAACCTCTCGGTGACTTCATGCGTGATGTCCCGCTGGTCCTCTGTCTCTCTGGTGGACGGAGCAGCCTGCTTTATGAAAACACAATAGACTCAGAATTTATTTGTCCAATGAGTGAAACACACAGATGCATATAAATGAAGCTTGTCCCCCTGAGCTGTAACACAGGAGTCAAACTGGACACCAGAGACAGCAGACAGTGAGTCTCCAACTACTTCTAACACACCTGAATTACAATCATGGAGATAATAAGAGAGGAGGAGTTGATCTAGTTCTGTAACGACTGCAACATGAACAACGCTGCATTGTATCACATGTTAATTTATTACATCACATGTCAATTAATTACATCACATGTTAATTAATTACATCACATGTTAATTCATTATATCACATGTCAATTAATTACATCACACGTTAATTCATTACATCACACGTTAATTCATTACATCACATGGTAATTCATTATATCACATGTTAATTAATTACATCACATGTTAATTAATTACATCACATGCTAATTCATTATAGCACATGTCAATTAATTGCATCACATGTTAATTCATTACATCACATGTCAATTCATTACATAACATGTCAATTCATTATCTCACATGTTAATTCATTATGTCATATGTTAATTCATTATATCACATGCTAATTCATTGCATCACATGTTAATTCATTACATCACATGTCAATTAATTATATCACATGCTAATTCATTACATCACATGTCAAGCCATTATATCACATGCTAATTCATTACATAACATGTCAATTCATTATCTCACATGTTAATTCATTATATCACATGCTAATTCATTATATCACACGCTAATTCATTATATCACATGTTAATTCATTACATCACATGTTAATTCATTACATCACATGTTAATTCATTGCATCACATGTTAATTCATTACATCACATGTTAATTCATTGCATCACATGTTAATTCATTGCATCACATGTTAATTCATTACATCACATGTTAATTCATTACATCACATGTTAATTCATTGCATCACATGTTAATTCATTACATCACATGTTAATTCATTATATCACATGTTAATTCATTATATCACATGTTAAGTCATTACATCACATGTTAATTCATTACATCACATGTTAATTCATTACATCACATGTTAATTAATTACATCACATGTTAAGTCATTACATCACATGTTAATTCATTACATCACATGCTAATTCATTGCATCACATGTTAATTCATTACATCACATGTTAATTCATTACATCATATGTTAATTCATTACATCACATGTTAATTCATTACATCACATGTTAATTCATTACATCACGTCAATTCAAACTTTGAACCTGCTCAGGTCGAGCCGACAGTCTTTCTCTTCCACTGATGTCCCTCCTCCTCCTCCTCCTCCTCCTCCTCCTCCTCCTCCTCCTCCTCCTCCTCCTCCCCCTCCTCCTCTTCCTGTAGCAGCTGGCTGATGTACAATAACTATCTGACTACAGCAGGAGTAGAACTGAAGTCCAGTGGGACGACCTCTTATGCAAATGAGCTCCAGGCTTGTATAGCGTTTCACCGTGAGAGGAGGAGCCATGCAGAAGGTCATATAAACCGTCTGTGATCTGATGTAGATAGGTTGTTGTGACGTAGATAGGCTGTTGTGACGTAGATAGGTTGTTGTGACGTAGATAGGTTGTTGTGACGTAGATAGGTTGTTGTGACATAGATAGGTTGTTGTGACGTAGATAGGCTGTTGTGACGTAGATAGGTTGTTGTGACGTAGATAGGTTGTTGTGACATAGATAGGTTGTTGTGACATAGATAGGTTGTTGTGACGTAGATAGGCTGTTGTGACGTAGATAGGTTGTTGTGACGTAGATAGGTTGTTGTGACATAGATAGGTTGTTGTGACATAGATAGGTTGTTGTGACGTAGATAGGTTGTTGTGACGTAGATAGGTTGTTGTGACATAGATAGGTTGTTGTGACATAGATAGGTTGTTGTGACGTAGATAGGCTGTTGTGACGTAGATAGGTTGTTGTGACGTAGATAGGTTGTTGTGACATAGATAGGTTGTTGTGACATAGATAGGTTGTTGTGACGTAGATAGGTTGTTGTGACGTAGATAGGTTGTTGTGACATAGATAGGTTGTTGTGACATAGATAGGTTGTTGTGACGTAGATAGGCTGTTGTGACGTAGATAGGTTGTTGTGACGTAGATAGGTTGTTATGACATAGATAGGTTGTTGTGACATAGATAGGTTGTTGTGACGTAGATAGGTTGTTGTGACGTAGATAGGTTGTTGTGACATAGATAGGTTGTTGTGACGTAGATAGGTTGTTGTGACGTAGATAGGCTGTTGTGACGTAGATAGGTTGTTGTGACGTAGATAGGTTGTTGTGACGTAGATAGGTTGTTGTGACGTAGATAGTTCGGGTTTTCGCGCCGCCATAAAAAACCTGAGCTGGAGACGGATGAGAAACTGTTTAACGGTCTAACTCCACATCAGTGCGACAACGTTTTCAAACTGCACATGCTTTCAGCGACTCATTTCACACATATATAATGTACTGAGAAGCAAATCTTGGAATTTACTTTACAGCATCTTTAAATGTGCTTGTATTTAAATGTGCTTGTAAATTTGGAATTTGAACAGGTCATTACAGTTCAAATGTTAATTATGTTTGAATAAAAAGTGACAGCCCTACTCTACTATGAAGGTTTAGAGTGCAAAGTTAACATGACCCACAGAGCAAAATATGCTAAATGAATTGGAAAAACATTAGTTTGAAATAAACCAGAATTATCCTTTAAGTATGAAACTGTTGTGAGAATATGTTAAGTGGCTGGTGCCAGCTATTGTCACTGGGAAGCAGCTACAGAGAGCTGACATTATGATGCCCAGGCTCGTCTCTGTGCCATTAGCTTCAGTAATTCAATGCAATCTCTCATTGATCGTTTCTTTTATTGGTCTTCATAAGAAATGAAGCGTGCTGCCATATTCCAGAATACATTGACATCCACTACAAGACCTCTAATAAGAAGCAGTCAAACTTTTTGTGATTTTAACAGAATTACAAATTTGCTTTGTGAGAACAGACAAATCTGCAGTTCCCATGAAAACGACCTCCAATCAGCTTGTGCATCATTTTAACCTGGTTTCATCCATAAAACTCACCAACGTTTTCTCGGCTTTCTGCCGTCTTATTACCTGCTGAAGCGTCGACTCCTCTTTGTCTTGCTGCTACTGCAGGAATGTCTGAACCATAAAATAAATTCCAAACTGTAAAATACACTGCTGCCAGGGTTCTCACAACAACCAGAAAATAGGACTGGATTTCTCCTTTCTTGGCCTCCTTGCACCGGCTACCTGCAAACTTCAGAGTTATCTTCAAATGTTTATGACTTGTTTGTGAAGCATGAACCACATCTTCTCTCTTTTTCTACACTCTGACCTGTAGCTGGAGATCTGCTGACCACTTATTTTTTGGCTGTCGCCAGGTTCACACTTTGTGTGTGTGTGTGTGTGTGTGTGTGTGTGTGTGTGTGTGTGTGTGTGTGTGTGTGTGTGTGTGTGTGTGTGTGTGTGTGTGTGTGTGTGTGTGTGTGTGTGTGTGTGTGTGTCAGTGTATGTGTGTGTGTGTGTAGAGGGATTTGAAACAGCCTTAGTCATGTATTATTCTTTAAGTACTGTACTATTCTAAGTATTATTCTTATATATAAGCCTTTAACTATTCCTGACATTGGCTTCTAATTGTGTTATTCTGGTTTATGATTTTTTTTTTCTTGTTTTCAAGTAGCTATATATTTTCTCTTATATATTTTATTAGCTTTTATTATTATGATTATCATTATGTTATGCGCACTCAACTAGCTCCAGAGCTCAACTATTCTGTCAAGCTGTGATGATGGCCTGTGAACAACCAGGGCCTGTGGGAAAATGTGTTCATTGGAGGCCATTAAAACTATACCGGAAAACTGTTCCGTAATGGCCTGCTTTGCTTGTTTCAAGCCACATCTGGGTTTAGTTTTTTTTAAATTTTAGTTTACCATAGCCATGATTTGTGACACACATCTAAGCTGTGGAGGAGCCCGATTCATTTATCCACCGCAGCACAAACCTGCTGGAACAATTAAATAATTCGGGTCTGAAACGTCGTGATCAGGTCGAGCCTGATGGTTTACGTTATAAATTACAAACGCGAGTGTTCAGACATTTATGAATGTCAAAATTTTCACAAATTTAATTTTTTGAAATGCCTGTTGCTCCGACTCGTCTTTCTTTGTCTTTCTGCACGTGTTCACCCGTCATGAATGTCAGCCATCAGCAGTATAAGCTCAAGTTAAAGAAAACAAAAAGGAAAAAGTTAATTTGTGTAATTTGCTGATTCGTGGTTGCTCGGTTACACATTAACAGCTGGTTCATTCTGATTGGTTGCTGTGAGGTCAGGACTGTGCTGCTGATCTCCCTCACTTATTGAACATATTTGAAATGCCTTAAATCCTCCAAACTTTGCCTGCCAACTGGTTCCTATGCTCTTAAAAGGGGGTCAGCAAATGTTTCAATGAAACAACTGGTACCATGGTAACACTGAACGTGGCTGAACACACAGAACATAAATACTGGGCAGTGGGAAACCGCTATCCCGGCTTGTTCTGTATGTGTTTAAAATATTTGCCTGACAGGAGTCTTGAACTCCTGCCAAATGCCAAACCAGTCAAACAGGTTCTAAAAGAAATACAAATTGGAAGTGAGATGAAGAAAAGGAAAACAAAACAACACTTGAAACAGAAGTATCACTAAATACACAGTGGAAGGTATGTAGAGCCACATATTAGGTGACGTGCTCTTACATTTGGAGGGAGTTTAAATGGAAGGTAATATAATTTCTGAAGCTTCAGACAAGAAAGTAGAGACCACAAATCCGCTACCATATTTTTTGGTCATGTCCAAAGTTACCAAATTATTGAATGACATTATTTGATTCCCATTAAAGAGGTTTTAAGTTACAACCCCATTTTTGTTTTTGTTTTACACAACTTTTCCAGTCTTTTGTTGACCCTGTCCAATCTTTTTAAAATGTGTTGCTGGCATCAAATTCAAAATAAGAATATATTTTCATAAAACAAATTATTCCTTAACGTTTTGATGGTTTTAGTCACAGACTTCAGAATTCTGCTTATGAAGCCTCTTCTTTGTGCCTTAAAAACTTTTGCTTGTGAATTCGACCTGTTATTTTCAGCTGTCACTCTTACATTTCTTGTTCTGCGTGGGTTAAACAAACAAAACACACTACCTGTTAATTGGCTTTTGATGTTTTGTGAAGGTTTTGAAAAGAAACAACACTGATATCATGCTCTCTTAAAGAAAGCATCTTCATCTATTTTCAAAGATGCAGAGTTTTTTTTCTTCCTTCATGTCTCAATAAATCATGCCATAAAACGCTCTGTTGGCAGGTGCAGTCGCTGTGCAATATATCAGTCAACAACCCTCCATCCGTGCACACAAACAGTTCCTCACCCACAGCATCATGTGATGAATTAATTTGATGTTCGCCTGGTTGATGAGGGTCATATTATCCATCAAGGCTGGAGTTTTTTTTTTTTTTATGTGCTGAGAGGAGATAGTTAGTTATGCAATTATTCATGCAAATAAGCTGTTATTCAACGTCATTAGAGGGAAAATTAAGATTTTTCAGCATTCAAGAGTGTCTCTCACACTCTCGCTCTCTGTCTGTCTCATAGTCCTGATGTGATTAAAATATTTTTATGACTCAATGCTCTAGCAGAGCAGAAATAATGTTATTGAAACTGTAAAACAAAAAAGAGAAAATCCATGACAGAAATCCTTGACTTCTCCTTTGCTGGCATGACTCACATCTTTTCTGCTGGAAATGGCAACTGTTTTTCATCAGTGTTTTCAAGGACAGAGTTTCTTTTTGTTATTTTCTGCTGTTTCTAATGTCACTTCTAATCAACATCAAAAGCTTTATTCTAACAGGATTATACATGTGAGATTCAAGCTGATACACAGCAAATTTTGTTTTTTTGGAATAAACTCTCTGGGAGTTCAAGTCAACTTTTACTGAGTTTGCATGTGAGACTACTGAATACACTCTTAAGCAGAGTGAAAGTATATTTTCTATGAATTGATTGTTTAATCATTTTCAGGAGTTATAACTGATCTCTAGTGGGAGTTCTCATGAAGAGTCAAATTCAATTTTTACCTTGAGTCGTTTTAACAGTCAACACTGAACCATATGTATTATTTGACACTCATAGAGTTATAGTTTAATCACACGATAAAGGTTTTCAATAGAAATGACAAATAAATAATAACGTATTTGTCACAAATATATATCTAAGAAATATGTCCAGTGTGAATATATGAAGTGTGCACAACAATTAGTGCTGCATGAATACTTAACTTGTGTGTAACAAGTACAAACCAATGAACGAGCACGACTGTGATAGGTGTATATATGATGTTCCTACCTTGTACATTTTAGGTATCATTATATCTTCATTTAAATGCTTCTAAAGGGCATGTTTCAACATAAGTAAATATAATTTCTGCCCATCACTTAAATTGAAATTGTGCTGCTTTATTCTCAAAATGTACAAAGTCATGCTAGGAAATGCTAATACGGCCAAAAAACTGCACCGTATACGCCATGAGTAGTGTTGAACCATGCTTCTCAACACCCAGTGAATGAAAGAGTATCCTGAACACAAGCTGATGTCTAACTTAGAAAATAAACTCCCAAAATCTAACTCTTTTATTTTACTGGATGGTATTCCACTCCAGAAATTTGCTTTGTAGTTGATAGGAATGTGGTTTGGTGAGCTCACACTAAATGACATGATTTTCTCCATTACAGTGCCCCCAACACCAATTGCACCCCCCCAGCTCCTGCGGGCAGGTCCCACCTACCTGATCATCCAGCTGAACACCAACTCTATCGTGGGGGACGGACCGGTCATCCGCCGGGAAATCCAGTACCGGGCCAGCCAGTCCACGTGGACGGAGACTCACGGAGTGGGCTCGCTCACCTACAAGGTTTGGCACCTGGAGCCGGACACAGAGTACCGCATCAGTGTCCTTCTCACCCGGCCCGGGGAGGGGGGCACAGGAGCACCCGGACCCCCACTGATCAGCAGGACAAAGTGTGCAGGTGAGTCAGATCAAACGTCGCGTCATCCTAAAAAAGAAGAAAAATACCTAACATCCATGGCAGTGGAGCAAATCAGAGTTTCAGTAAGAAACAGAGCTGCTCTGGCAACCACAATTAAGCTCATTGGTTGGGATAAACCTCCGTGGTACAGACATACAAAGCTTTTTTCTTTTTTTTTTTCAGAATAAAGTCGAGTGAGAAAGGCAGGAAAGAGCAGAAGGCTAATATTTGGAGGCCTACGATTTTATTTTTGTTCAAACTAAGCTGTTAAATCCGCAGGTGACATGAAGACCTAAGAAGGGCGGAAGCTCATGATTATTTTCATACTGATTGATCTATTGGTGTTTTTTTCTTGGATTAATCAGTAGGTCTGAGGTGGATTGGTGACCTGTCCAGAGTGTACCCTGCCTTTGGCCCCACGTCAGCTGGGATAGGCTCCAGTCTGAAGCTGGTATAGATAACCTATGGATGGATTAATCAAATGAGTGATTCAGTCTGGAAAACCCCCTGCAGAAAAAATCCTATCATAGTTTCTGCAGACCCAATGTGAGATTTTCAAATGTCTTTTTTTTTAGCTAGTAGCATGCATGAGTCATGCTATGAAAGTTCACATTACCATTGTCACTGCGGCGTCACTTATAATAAAACGCCCGAGGATGAGGAACTGTAAAACAACATGTGACTTTTGATGAGATGTAAAGTCACATATAGCAAACATAAGAAACATAAAGAAGTTGATAGACAGAGATAACACTGAGACAACAGTGTTGTCTTCATCACTTCACCTGGAGCCACTGAGAGCAAAAGGTGTGTTTGTTGTCATTGCAGCATGGGAGGTGTCTGATGCTTCTCCTTTTCTTCCAGTCTAACTTCTAATGAAAACACATATTTATATGAGAATCAAGTTATGCTTCCATTTAAAGTCATTTACATGCAAGACAAGGATTGTGAGAATTCTACAAAAAACAACAGGTAATATGTGGAGATTGACAGTTGAAGCACCACACTGTTGGCTAAAGGTCTGAGCTCAGCTGCAGAGGACAGTTTCGCACGGGAGCTCGTAGAGTATTAAAAAAAATGTTTTTTTCATGTCCTTGAAGCAGAGGGCAAGGTCCTCTCAACACCTCTCATCTGGGTTTTAGCCGCGGTGCTGCTCATCTGGGTGAAAAAGACACCCCGCCGCTCTACCAAGTAGACAGCATGACGTCCCTGTCACCTGTCACACTCTTTGATCTGCTCTCGTCTGTGTCTTCCACTCGCCCACCTCCTGTCGACTCCCATTGCTCAGATCTGAAGCTTTATCCCCGGGGAGAAAGCAGCAGACAGCAGAGGCCCCCATGACACCAAACTCTGGAATAATTTGTCTTCTTAATGTGTCACGGAGAGCCATTTCTTTTAGCCGAGAGACTCCTCTTTTTGGACACTCGTCAAGTGTAACATTTCATACTTACTGGTGCAGAGGATTTCAATCCAATAGGGCCATTGTTAACGGTGGGCAGCCCAGTTCAAATGCTAAATGAATGATGTGCCAATTTGCCTTTTTGCCCAGTTTTCAAGCTTTTTGTGTTGCTAGTCAATCCTTATACAAATGCACATTTACCATTTACATAAGTCCTCAAATGTCTTATCCTTCTCTTGATTAAAGCATGACAATCCATTTTTGGTGGAAAATAAGAAAATCCTGTTGAAAATTAGTGTACATATTGCTTTCAACCCATTCGTCTCTGTGTTTGTTGCTTCGTCCAGAGTAGAGAATCCTTCCTTCACCCTCTCTGGCCACTCACAGTAATCGTCCAGGTGTGCAGAGGTACCCACTTTTACTTTTTATATGCATAACCAGATGCAACAGCATGAATCCCTTCAAGCAGATATTAGAATAAGTGCAGCATTTTCCCCTTTCATACTCTTCAATGAGACTACAAAGACACGCAAGAGGTGAAGAGTTCTCCAGGCAGACAGTAGGAGTCTATGACAGCGGACTTTTTGCCCCACTTGAGAGTGTGGCCATTCGAGAGTAGGTGTAAGCAGTTTTGCCTTTAGACCTGGTTGGACAAAATGTTTGTGTCAGGTTTCGTCACCCTAGATACATGGGGGCATGTCCTGGATTCATGTTCCGGGTTTTCCTCATCAAAGTCAGTAGGGATAAAGCAGGTAAATATAATTGGTGGATGGATGTTGATCTATTAAAACTGGCCTAATTGTTGTATAATTGTAGTCTTAGTTTTACCTCATCATAAAGTGGTTTATATTGTCAAAAATCCTTTCCTACAGCCAGTGTGATTGTGGTGACTTGGCCATGTTTCCTGATATCAGCACCTTTTTGGAGTACAATGTCCTCGTAACTGACAAAAATGATGGCCAAAGCTATGAACTCAGACTTAAGTGAGTTTCAAGTGCTGTGAGAAGCCTCAGTCACCACCAGAGGTCGACTGATTAATGGGCTCCAGTAGAATGTTTTACAAATTATAGTGGAATTGGTGAAAGTTACCTCCAACAAGGAGCCTCCATCAGTCACGTTGGGATGTACGACACCATTTTGAATGGACACAGAGTGAAGGTGATGTCATTTTGTTGGTCAATGTGAGATCCTTCATCTTTAATTACATTAATGTAACTGGATATGTATTAATTTGTCATTTATGAACATGATAAGGTTCTTGTTTGTAGAGTGGCCTTATTAATTAGGATTTTATGAGACAGATGAGGAGGAGGAGGAGGGAAGTGGCACTTGCACCTACTTAAGTTATGTTTTTCAATGTACACTATATAAGAGAGCATTTTTCCTAAAACTATTTCTCAACTTTATGAAAATAAACATTGGCTATTAGCTTTTTCCTTCTCCACATTACTGTTATTATGTTGGCCTTTTAAAATCCACTATTGGTTGACCTCTAGTCACTACGTCCCCTCATTAAGAAAGAGGAAAACACACAGAATTCAGCCGATCTTTGAGTCATATAACTACATCTGCATTCTTGAAAATGTTTGGTGGTCCATGACTTTCCAAATAAGTCACTTTTGGCAGTAATGACAGCATTTTTAGGGCCCACACTCCATTACGCCTGTTTCCGTGCAAAGCATCAACCAGCTGTTATGCATCTTGTCAGTCACGTTAATTAAACGGTCATAAAATTAAACTAATGTGATGGCTGCTGCCTTTAAACAAGAGTTTTCCTTTGACAGTTTTTACTTCTGCAGGCAAAAAGCATAATCTGTGTTGTAGATTAGACATCCTGCTCAATAACAGCAGTACAATTTTATAAAAAGACAGCTGACAGTTGTAGTTCGGTTGCTAAACCGGACTCTCGTTTTACCATGACACCGCTAGTCGCTGTGTATCAGATTAAGCCGTCATGAAGCCACAGAACATGGACATAGTTTAAATATTGGAGGTTACATCTCAGGTTATCGATATCTGCAGAAGCTCGTGCAAAAGTGCGAGTGTCAGCACCAGTGCGAACCCCGTGGGGCTCCAGTGGTAAGTATAAGGGTGGGCACTGATAGTCCATCACAATTTGACCAGAGCTGCTGGCAGGGAGGGGGGGGGGGAGCAGGGCTCAGTGGCAGCTCACTGAGGCAGCTGTTAAACATGAGGAGGATGAGATGAAATGTGCAGATCCACAGGGACTCTCCCCCCCATTCATCATTTCCTCTTCCCGGTGCCCATCTCTTGTCCATGCCTCCCCATCCCTCCTTTACTCCCTCTGCCTCCGGCTAATCCCTTTGATTAGGCTAATCAAGCGGAGTGTCAGTTCGGGGGCAGGATTGGTTGAGGACAGGCGGGTGGAGAGGACAGGACGGAGTCTGCCGGAGTTCTGCTGTAACGATGAGTAATGGTGTCTGGAGCAGAAAGCGAGCGTCCAGTCAACGAGCTTCTTATGGCAGTCGTGGTTTTAGCCGGATTAGGCCGCTCCACGGAGCTGATATTGTTAAATCTGATACTGAGCCAGTTATTCTCATCCATCGTTGACATGCGGGAATGATGCAATTTTCTGAAATTAAATTCCTCCTTCATGATTGATTGATACTATTCTATGGGAAGGCTTTAGCTTGTACCAGCTGTCAGAACACAAATCAGTCCAACACGGTACGTTTTGCCCTTTTGGGAAGAACAAACATCTTTTCAAATCAGCAAGGTCTCTAAGGACGTTTCCGCCTCGTCTCTGTCCCCTCAGAGCTGATGTCTCCTCCGTGACTTTGCTTCATTCATTTATGTAGCAGCTTCTGATCTAAGTTTAGTGAAGCAGCATGCAGGGCTGGAGCTGTTACTTCCCGGGTTCAGCCCCCCGGAGCAGTCTGCAGCTCTGTCATGTCGTGCTGCAGGCGTCGCGCTCGTCTCGGTTTATCTCATATCTCTGTGGTTACTCTTGGGGACCCGGGCCAGACTACAGGACAGAAATGCCCCCCTTGTGCGCTTGAAAGTGGACATTCTGCATGACAGGGACACGGAAATCTGCAACCGCAGCGTTCACACATGACAGCAGTAATTATGCGTCATCCGATCTCGTACGATTCTCTGCCGGGGCCGAGCGCTGGTCCCCTACTGAACCTCATTCGTGTTCGGAGCTATGGGAGCGGAGGATGTGTTATACGCTACTTCTTCAGGCAGTTTTTTTTTTCCTTGGTCTCACCCTTCTGTAACCTCGCAGCCGAAGTTTGTAAAGTCAGCTGCAACTGTTGCTGTGTCCTTTCCCCCATCAGTAATCCTCCTGTGAGCTGCAAGTGAAGAAGCAGCTCGTGTAAAAAATATACTCGTCCTGTCAGCATAAATCAGAAAATGTGCTTTAACGGAAAGCAGACTCTCATCCTGTCTAACTAGAAATTAATTAATCGTTGTTTTTTCCGTCCTCCGTCCGTCCGTCTTTGTTGTAATCAGCATCCAGCAGAGTAGCCACTTTCCCGTCCCCTCCTACGTCCTCACGGGGGATCCCAAGGCCTTTTTTTCAGCTTCTCGGGGATGTGCAGTCCACTGGCATTGCTCTGGGTCTGCCCTTGTGCCTCCGTTTGCACAAGCCCAGAATATCTCATTCAAGAGGCATCCCGAGGACAAGTCCCAACCAACCTCAAATGGCTCCATTTCATGTGAGGGGAACAGCGGTTTGTCTCCGTAATCCTTCCAGATGTCTGTAAATCCTCCTCCTCATGTTGCAATCCAGGACAAGGGTGAAGTACGATGAAAAGATGCAGTTGTTTTTTTTACCTCCTTATATCAGTGAACTCCTTCTTTCGGTCAAAGCTCGTGACCGTAGAAGGGAGATGAAATGTAAATTGATGGGAAAATTCCGCTTCAACAAAGGTAACAATCCTTTTGATCTTATGCTCCAGTTCGCTTTGTCACGGGAGTTCAGGATATGGACCCAATAGCAACCACAGAGACAGGGATAGAAATCAGAAACTGGTCTTTATTGTTACAGTGGGTGGTCAGAGAATAAGCTCAAAACTCCTCCTCTGAGTGGGACAGGAGACGGAGAGACTGGCTACACATGACATGCTTAACTTCATGGAACAACTCGTTCACTTAGTTACAAACTATGAGCACAGTTACTGCTGATAATTTAAGCTGATTACATGGTTCATTTCCCTTAAAATAGCATTTAATGTGGCAATAATCAGTAATATTATTAATGGATTCCATAACTATGTGTAATGTCAAAAGGCTCACTTGTTGAGTGACTGCAGTTCCTCTCAGCTCTACAGAGCGTTTTAGTGTCTTTTAGCTCTTAGACTTTTATTGAACACAGTGGTGCTTTCAGAAGCTAAAAAGCAAGATAGTTTTTCCAGATGTAAATGGAGACAAACACATATAAAGGCTGCATTAATATTTGACTTCTTTTCAAATCACCACAAACATGACTCCAATAGAATTGGCCTTATTTTCATCAAAAAATTTAAACTTTGTTTTTCATTTTCACTGTTTGTATTCAGCGCTAGATTTACTGACACAGTAGTTTATTACAGTCAGCTCCTCTCCAGATGTCCTGTGTCAGTAATGGAGAGCTCAGAGGTGAGATGAGGTGAGGTCACCAACTCAGAGGAGAAACGATAACATAATTATCATAAAATATTTATTGTGGCCGACTTGTCTGTGAAAATCACTATTAATGAAAAGATTACTTTAGCGTATTACTATTTGTAAATACATTAGGAGGCAGTAGACAACCAAGTAAATCAGTTCACTCTGTTGTTCTGCTTTCAAATGGAGAAGGCTTCCGGCTGCATTGACAACATGTGACATCAGACACACTAACCAATCAATTCCAAGTACAAAGACGTAGGTATGTCATTCAAAGTTCTTTAGTGTGCTCGCAAAATTTAAATGTGCATCCAAAACAAACCGGATCAAATGTTAACAATGTAACAAAAATATGGCTCTGAGCTTGATTCGGACTTCAAGCTGTGAAAACCCCAAAAACTATCAGAAGGGCAGTCCTTTATGGTTTTTGGAGGCCCCGTCGAATGCGCAGGTATAAGCAGACGGCCCTCCCAGCTCCACCCACCAGGTAACGCTCGTCATCTGCAAAAAAAAACAGGCAGGTGAAGTGGGCGGAGTCATCACAACATCAGGTGGAGTGGGCAGGGTCATCATAACATCAGGTGGAGTGGGTGGAGTCATCACAATGTCAAGTGGAGTGGGCGGAGTCATCACGACATCAGGTGGAGTGGGCGGGGTCATCCAACAGTGTTGCGTAATCTTTCTTCCTTTTGGTTCCCCTGCAGAAGTTAGTGAATAGGATTCCAGTGTTTTGCACCTCATCAGTGTGATTCGTGCTCCGTGTGTCTTCCAGAGCCGATGCGCGCCCTCCGGGGTCTGACTGCCACAGAGATCCAGCCCCGGCAGCTGGCCCTTCAGTGGGAGCCTCTGGGCTACAACCTCACCCGCTGCCACACCTACTCCCTGTCCCTGTGCTACCGCTACTCCATGCCGACAGGGGGCAGCGGAGGGAACAACGCCACCGTCAGAGAGTGCCTGTCCGTGGAACGCAACACCTCCCACTTCACCCTGAGGGACCTGCCGCCGTTCCGTGCCGTCCACGTCCGGCTGGCGCTGGCCAACCCCGAGGGCAAGAAGGAGGGCAGAGAGGTCACGTTCCAGACGGAGGAGGACAGTGAGTGGACGCTTTCATTTAACACAGAAAAAGTTTTGCTGAAATGGCATTCATTTATTAACGGCACCATCATTACGGGGAACAGGGAGGGTTTTATTCATGCGCTTATTGTCACAGTTGCTCAGCTCTGACTTCAGCACCGCTTGACTCGGTAGCTGCTCCTTCATGCTCATATAATTATTGTGCAATGCTTACACAAATCCATGCCTTTAGTCATCCAGTAGCAGCGAAAAAACACTAATATTGACTCACAAAATAAGCTGGATCAGCGTAACTAAATGGAAGATCAGCCTTTTAAATGGAGACCAGTGGAACATTAATCAGCTCGGGCCGTGGCCGCCAGCAAAATGGCAAAATGATTTTGCTTATCTTTGTATTAATATTTTCCTGTGTACATCAGCAGATTAAACACATTCTAATGCAAATTCCCAGAGAGTGGAAGTACAGAAGGTCAAACACTTATTGTTATGTAGAGCAAGCAGGACTTTCCAATGTAATTGAATGCCACTCAGGGATAATCTTGACCTGGTGGAGAGACTCAGACGGAGTGATGGTTATGATATGTGGTTGTCTGCATTTTGTCTTAATGTGTCTTGAAAATGCATTCGAGCATCTGCTAAAAATGCCATATTAATTTACATTAATTCATTAAAGCATCACTTTAAAAAACACCAAGCGGCAGAAGAGATATGAAAATCACAGACAGACTTAATTATCTACTCCTACACATTGCTGTCTTGAAGGCAGCAGGAAATGTATTTACATAAATGAAATAGCATACAAAATGTGTTGCAATTTTATTTATTAGATGTGACTGGTTAGGAAGTGACAAGTTAAAACACAAATGGTAGAAAAAACAAAGTGATTGTTGTTGTTTTTTCTTCCTGCTTTCCTTGATATTTTGAATGTCAGCACCAATGGAAAGTTTTGCTTTTGAGCCACTGAATGCCAGTCTGACAGTCTGACAGTCCCCAATCCCCCTGTCACAAGGAGAGCCGCCATCACCCTCACAACTGCAGTAATTGAGCTGCAGCCGCTGACAGTTCCTCCTGCTTGTTTCCTGTTGGGCTCAACAATCAAAACCAATGGCGGAGCAGTTTCCTCGCACCGTTGTTCCGCTGCTCGCAGGAAGAACATTTGGCTGTCAGGATTCATGGATGCAGCAGAATAGTCTTCTCGGAGCGCTTTGCCTTCCTCGGCTTCAGAAAGCCCAGAGAAGTTTGATACTGCTAGTGAATCGTACAGAATAACTGAGCCACACAAACAGAGGGAGGCCTCACTGTGACCTTTTCTAGAATATAAATCACTGTTAATTTGTTTTTTTTAGGCTTAGGAAGCATTAGAACAACAGGAAACAGTCATGTTAAGTTTCAGATGCATTACTTTTCCTGAATTTGCTGAAGCAGGAGGCTAATTTGAAGCTTTTCCCAGAGGGTTGTGGAAGTTACAGCTTGTGTAGTGTGAAAATTCTACAACACAGAACATAGAAATAGGAATAAGAAAAGCAAGACAGATAAAAGTGAGTAGTAGGCTGGCATTTTCTGTTGTCTTCTTCCTCATATTGGCCACCAAGTTACAAGTAGAAAGAAGAAATCTGAAAATGCAGCAGTCACTGACTAGAAGTCCAGCATGGAAAGAGACACGAGAGGTCAGATTTGTATAATGATAATAATGATCATTATATAGTTTGAATAATGTAACATATCTGTTATAAACTATAGTTTTAAAGTGGTGATGTCATCTGTGACCAGAAAGCATTTTTTTTTTCCAAATAACTACCTGATCAACTTTGGCCACTGAAGTTGCATTATGGGTACTGTAGGCAGCAAATTTTGTAGGGAGAGTGCATGAAATAAAAAGATGACATGTCTGTGCAGGCTTGGCACCAGGATGAAGTGAATGAGGGGGCAGTTTGAAATGATGAGAGGTGAATCTATTTATATAGTAAATCAGTAGGTCATTATCCTTCGATACCTATTCCTGCATTTTTTTCATCCGGCGGGTGGTAAAATGTGGCATTTTGATTGGTTGCAGATTTCCAATTAGAGAAGCCGGTTTGGGTGAAAGTTTTGTTGGCATTGGCACTGGACCAACTTTGTAGCACTACTGAATATTCCAGCCTCTCCCCTCAACTAAATGGCCCTTTTTGGGTATTTTTAAATACCCGAGTATGGGGTAAGTTTGTAGGTACACCTCTGCTGGCTCCTCTGTCCAAGATTGTCAGGAGCAGTCGGAGGCGGTGCCCCATTCTGACCATGTTTGCCACCGGGTAGGTAGCATCTTCTTCGGCGGGTGGAGGCAGCAGATTAACTTTGGGACCTGCGATATACTTGCTGACTGCTGGCCTGGATTTTTTTTTTTTTTTCTGACAAAGCCACAGCTCTTATATCGAGGCTATCTTTATTCATGAGCTGCTTTATGGCTGAGCAAACAGCACAATTGCGAAAAGTAAACTAGGTACAAAACTTAGCTAGCAAGCCACCTTGATTGTAAGAGTTTAACTTTTTTTTTTAATTTTTTTAATCACATTGGGTACAGTGTGCTGTGAGGGCCAAATCACATAAGTAACTCACAGCGAACAACCAACAGTGCTGTCCATGGTGCTGAAACAACAATGGTGTGTTTCAGCATGTTTGAAGACTGAATCAAATGACAAGATTAAAATACGTTATGGGGGAATTCTTCAAATAAGGTTTTTCATAACTTTAATGATCCTTTTTGTTTGTGTTGTTTCTTTTTTTTTTTTTTAAAGTGGTCATCAAATTTAAATTGGCATCGAGTGTGCGTCTGTACCTGCTTTTTCAGTTTTCCTGAAAAAAACATTTTTTTTGTTAAACTGTCCATCATTAGTCAGACAGTGTTATAGTTGTACAATGCTAAATTAGAGGAGTGCTCTTTAATGCTGCCACACTTTGCACAATGACTGTTTGTTTTTGGCCTCTCAGGTGACTCCCCGTTTGTTTTACTTCCACATGAAGTGGATTAGATAATCAGTGAATTTTGACTGATGATTTGCCCCTCTAGGTTTTGCGAAAGCATAATGCTGCAATTTACCTGATGAATGTAGTGTTAATATAACTTGAATTGTTTTTATATGGTGTAAACTTAGAAAACAAAAAGGTAAAAACCTGCAATTAGATGATTCAAATTCAAGTTTACTGTCTCCTACAAAGTTAGCAGCAAAAAACATGAACAATAACACACTAAACCATCATAGTAAAAATAAGTTATGGATGCTGACATCATCACTGTTAAAAGGACAGTGTGTGAACATCTGTAAGTGCCTACTGTGATTTATTCATGCCATTAATAGCTCCAGGGATGGAGGGTTTTCAACTGAGAAATAACCAAAAGGTTTTGTGCATCATATGAGACACTTTGTTGAGGGTGTTAGTCTGAGCTTCATTTCCTCTCTCTCCCTGAACAGTCTGTAAAATTAACTGTAGATGGATGGAAATATGAATCACAAATTTGAGGTGAGCACCTGTGATTTAACTTGAAGTCTCTCATCATCCATCCAAATATGAGTCACTGACTGTAGAAACAGGAAGCAGTCTGGTGCTACTTAAAAGCACTTTTTTTTTTCTTCCCTTCTGTTCATAAAACTCTCAAATATAGTTGCATTCAATTTAGGACTACATTTCAGAGCTATTTTAGTGATATGTTCTCATTTAACACCAATAGACTGTTTATAAAAGTGGACAAAGCTCCCGGGTCTGAAATTTGAGGCCAATGCGGAAGTGCCTAAACTGCAATACCACCGAGTGCCACTAGAGTTTGGCTCCAAAAAGCTTCTCGTCTCATAAAATTCCGTCAATATATTTTTTCCTCGAGTTAACTCAGTTTCGCTTGCTAAAGTCACTCATTTTTATTTGTTTTCTGGCAGTCCATCTGGAAATAATCACGTCATTAATTAGAAAATAAGCCTCAAAAAGACCTGTTTTTGGGGGCGTGTCTGTTTGATTGACAGATCTGTGGTGCAGTCAGGTTAAAGCTATCGGTGGGCGGGGCGTAGTATCGCAGGGTTTCCAATCAGATCAAATCAGATCCACCGCCCGCTCCTCCCTATTTCGTCCAAATATTCAAACTAGCAAGATGGCGGCGGCCAAAATACAAACTCAAGGCTTCATAACGGCCGCTCACAAACCAACAGGTGCCAACAATATCATTGTTGGTAGCACCAGAGCCAACAACTCACTGAAGTCTGTCGGCCAATTATTTGTTCTCAGAAGTTTGCAACTGCACAGCTCATCACGTGTGAACAAACTAGGAGTGCTCCTTAAAGCAGATGCATCTCATTAAGCCCCAAAAAATGCCGTGAGGTGTTATGCAGTGCACAGGTTGGATCACTTTGCTATTTCTCTGTCAGGAATGTGCTAAAGAAGAAAAATCTAGTGTCATCCTCCAAGACGCAGCGCTCTGTTATCAGACAGTGGAAGCTAGAATCTCAATTCATCCTGAAGGGCTGGGAGCAAGTTTCATTTCATCACCCCCCCTTTCTGTTCCCTTTCCGTCCTCCTCCTCCATCCCTCCTTGGCCTTGTGCCTTTTTAGCTCTGTCAGAGGTGTTTTTACCCCCTGGCATGCCTGCACAAGAGTCCATTAACTTGAGACCCGAATGGAGTGTTTGTTTCAGAGCAGGTTGTTTTTCTCTCCCGCTGTAGTTCCCGGCGGCATCGCTCCGGAGTCCCTGACCTTCACCCCGCTCGATGACATGATCTTCCTCAAGTGGGAGGAGCCTGTGGAGCCCAACGGTCTCATCACGCAGTACGAGGTAGGATAAAAAAATCCTCAACAATACAGCCGCCTCCACATCACACACTAATCCTTTCCAGGTGCAGGATGTTATTTTCCCCTTGCCAGTATCTATTTTATTCATCCTCCTTGAGTACAATGAGTCAAATTAAGAAAAGTCTCCATTGCCTGCTTTAAAGACTGCTCTGCTCCCCCTCTTTGATTTCCCCCAGGCTTGTTTTCCCTGTTTCTTGCCCAAACGCTGGTAGCACGCACGAGGCTGAGCCACTCGAGTAGGGAGGACCCACTTTTCACAGTTCAGGGGATTTACTGTACATGTTCATATGGTAATGAAGCTGAGGCACAGACTTCAGGCTGTAATTACATGGGGGACAACCATTCTAATTACTTATTTGCCTAAGAGATGCCTCCACAAGGGGGCAACTTTAAATATTTCTAATTAATTATTGATGGCCCCATATCAGCTGCAGACCTATGTAGCACGAGCTTCTTTCTGTGAGTAGATGTGAAGACTCACTATGGCTGAACACGTAGGTCACCGGACCGGGTGAGAAACTGGTTTCCATTCAGCAGCAGAAGCTTGAAAAGTGAGGAACCAGGCAGAGAATTGAGCGGGGCAGGATCCTCGGATGGCATACAGATGAGGTGCCCTCGCCCGACCGTCCACTTCTGGATTTTAGAGGCTGAAACCAAAATCTGAGGAGCACCTGATGAGTCCTGTCATGATCGTGACAAACTGTGTATTAAGGCTTCAAGAAAGTTCACGCTGTTTAAAAATCCCAATTTGAAATCAACAAAAGAAGGCAAATCAGAGGAGCAACTTTGTACCTTTTCTCTTGTCTGTCAGCTTTTACTTGTTGAATCTGTGTACTTACAGCCACTGAATCCAGTGAACCCCAACCCTTCAGGAAAAACCTAAAACTACTACTGTTCAGTACCTCCAGCATTTTACTGTTTTTTTTTGTTATTGTTGGGATCAAAAATGTTTGATTTTGTGACAGATTTTCTCCAAAATTGTGATGTAATTTGCAAAGTTTTGAGCATGTTTTTTTTGTGGGAAAATTTTGGGAATTGGAATCAAAAGGAGACTATTCATTTTTTTTTTTTTCATTTTTTTTTAATAATTTTTGTTTTAAAGTGCTGGCTGATAAATACTATAT
The DNA here is from genome assembly GCF_029030835.1 of Brachyistius frenatus. Lineage (NCBI taxonomy): Eukaryota > Metazoa > Chordata > Actinopteri > Embiotocidae > Brachyistius > Brachyistius frenatus. Next base: position 947,322 of record NW_027210700.1, read on the forward strand.
AATCAGCTTCTGTTATAATAATAATCATGCTGCATATCACATAAATATTTTAGTTTTAATCTTTTATTTAATCTTTTATTGAACTTCGAAAACCACGAGGCTCAAAATTACAAAAAAACTCACAAAAGTGATGCAGCTTTACAAAACGGAACGTCTGATTGGTTAGGTTAGGTTAGGTTAGGTTAGGTTAGGTTAGGTTAGGTTAGGTTAGGTTAGGTTAGGTTAGGTTAGGTTAGGTTAGGTAGTAACTTTATTAATCCCCGAGGGGAATTTTTTTCACTACAGCAGCATACAGAAGCAATAAGATAATAATAGAACAATAAAAAAGCAATAAAATAGTGGTAAAATAGCAGTAAAAATATAAAATATAAATATAAAATGCACAGTATATACAGTACAGTATATATCTATATATATTATATACAAACAACCAAGAAAACACAGACAACAGTGTTATTGTTGTGTGATGGATTTTGCCAGAGGTAAGTTATTGTACGGTGTAATTGCGGTCGGCAGGAATGATCTCCTGTATCAGGAATGATCTCCTGTATCAGGAATGATCTCCTGTATCTGGAATGATCTCCTGTATCAGGAATGATCTCCTGTATCTGGAATGATCTCCTGTATCAGGAATGATCTCCTGTATCTGGAATGATCTCCTGTATCAGGAATGATCTCCTGTATCAGGAATGATCTCCTGTATCTGGAATGATCTCCTGTATCTGGAATGATCTCCTGTATCAGGAATGATCTCCTGTATCAGGAATGATCTCCTGTATCTGGAATGATCTCCTGTATCAGGAATGATCTCCTGTATCAGGAATGATCTCCTGTATCTGGAATGATCTCCTGTATCAGGAATGATCTCCTGTATCAGGAATGATCTCCTGTATCTGGAATGATCTCCTGTATCAGGAATGATCTCCTGTATCAGGAATGATCTCCTGTATCAGGAATGATCTCCTGTATCTGGAATGATCTCCTGTATCAGGAATGATCTCCTGTATCTGTCCTTGTGACAGCGGAGCTGGAGGAATCTTTTGGAGAACGTCCTCCTCTGTCCCTGCAGCAGGTGGTGGAGAGGGTGGTCAGGATTATCCAATATGGATAATAGTTTGTTCAGCGTCCTCCTCTCCACCACCTTTTCCAGACTGTCCAGTTTGTAGCCGATGATGGAGCCGGCCTTCTTTACCAGTTTGTTAAGTCTGTTGGTGTCTCCGGCTCCAACGCTGCTCCCCCAGCAGACTACTAGAAGTACAGTTCACTGGCCACAACAGATGGTAGAACATCTCCAACATCTGGCTGCACACAGTGAAGGATCAAAGTTTCCTCAAGAAAAAGAGTCGACTCATCCCCTTCTTGTAGACAGCGTTGATGTTGGTCTTCCAGTTCAGTCTGTTGTCATGGAGACATCAGGTACTTGTACTCCTCCACCATGTCCACCTCCTCTCCCAGAACTCTCAGCGGTTGTGGAGCCGTCGTCTTCCTCCTGAAGTCGACCACCATCTCTCTGGTCTTGGCCACGTTCAGGAGCAGCTGATTTCTTCCCGCCCACTCCACAAAGTCCTCCACTACTGCCCTGTACTCGTCCTCCTGTCCATCCCTTATACATCCAACCACTGCAGAGTCATCAGAGAACTTCTGCAGATGGCAGGACTCTGAGTTGTACTGGAAGTCAGTGGTGTAGAAGATGAACAGGAAGGGAGACAGAACAGTTCCCTGAGGAGCTCCAGTACCACTGACCACCGTATCAGACAGCACACTGCCCAGACGGACAAACTGTGGTCTGCCTGTCAGGTAGTCAGTGATCCAGGAGACGGTGGACATGTCCACCCCCACCACCCGCAGCTTCTCACTCAGCAGCAGTGGTTGATGGTGTTAAATGCACTGGAGAAATCAAAGAAAGTGATTCTCACAGAGTCACCGGTTCCATCCAGGTGAGACTGAGCTCGTTGCAGCAGGTAGATGATGGCATCGTCCACTCCCACATGAGGCTGGTACGCAAATTGCAGCGGGTCTACTGACTGTAGTATAGAAAACAGAAGTTACATCAAAATAAGAGTTTTAGATGCGGTTTAAATAATGTTAATTCAACACATAAGCCTACACTGTATTCACACACAAAAAAAGTGCAGTCTCTTACAACTTGAAATTATTTTAGCTCACAGTAATATGTAATCATGTCCTTTTATAATAAGCATTTAATTAAAACATTTGAATGTGAAGATCACATTTCCGCAAACCCCATTACTGACAGACTTACTTTATGCCATAATACTTTCAGCGCAGCTTCTGTTGACAACCTTTTTTGTAGAAAAATTGCAGGAATTAAAAAAAAAAACTTGGAAGCTCCTGCAATTATTGCAGAGATTGCTTGAATTTGCATTAATTATTGTGATCGTAAGATTGCGATTTGCTGGATGGACTGATTGTTTAGTTTTAAATTCTCACCAGCAATCTTCTGCCCCCGGGGTCATTGTTGTTGAAGGAACTCTAGCTATGTATGTGTTCAGTAAACTGAAAAAACAAGTCCTTGGGCTGGCAACTACAACTAATATTGTTCAGTAAGACATCAAGGTCAATATGTTGATTTTCTCTTTGCATTATTTGTGAGAACTTGACCACGGGGACGTTTTCCAGTCCGTGTTCATTTCATCCCGGGTACCATTTCCACACACCTCAGCTGTTCACCAGAGACACATCAGTTATTTCCACCCAGCTGCTCTTACTTCTCCTTTCATCTCTGCACATCTTTGAAGCAGGTTCATAAAGCACCAGATAAGCACACATTTCTCATGTCGTTGCCTTTTCACTGCCCCGGGCAGATCTGTGGTCAGTCACATGCTTCTATTGATTTTGGGTGCAATTTCTTCAAAACTGTAATTTGGTTTCTGTCTGCGCACACAGCAGTAGATGGAAAGAGTTGTATTGGTTTGTTGCGTCAGCATTGGATGTCCAATTCTTACTCTCTGCAAACACAAACATTTGTGGGAACTGTTGAAGTAAGTGGAGTAGTTTATGTTTTGTCTTAACCAAAATATTGGATATTTTACATCTATGATGAGCTGTTACATCATCACTGAGTCCCATTTTGGAGTCTTGAAATAACCAATCTTGTAAGTATGGCTCCAGTACGACCATTTCTAAAATACAATTTTTTGAAAAATGCATTCACAACTATGCTCAGACTGAAATAAGTCATTTTGGTTCTGATGCTGCTATCAACAACACAATATTTCTGTTTCAAATATGACAACCATTTCTGAGTTCAACCACCAGCCTGGTTCAGGTTTGGTTGGATTTAGGTACAGGTTAATCAGTTTATAAAAAAGTCATGACAGTTAAGACATTGAACCCTTTGGTCATCATGGTAACAACAGTAACCACTTGTTTAAAGCTAGTGAAATACTTTGAGCTTGTTTAAAAGATACCACTTTTGACTGTTGGTAGAGAAAATGAAACAAAGAGGTAATAGGTCTCATGTTGACCCGTCCATCCACCCGGACCAACTCCCTCTGCTCACTTTGTCACTCAGTTGCAACATACTGCGTCCTTCTCTGCTACAAATGGACATTTACTGTTTGTGATTCTGTAATTTTGCATTGAAATGACATACTTCAATACAACAGGTCATTAAAGGTGACTGTCAGGATTACTTAAAAGAGTTGGGATGTCCCGAAATCACATTACATCTTTTGGAAGGGGAGAAACTGAAAAAGGGAAAGTTAGATTATTTAAAGATTTATTAATAATGAAAAAGGAACATTTCGAATACTGAACAAGATAAGGACAATCTCCTTGTAGTTCCCCTTAGGGCTAATCAACATGACACCACCACCAACATGACCTGAAAGAGATTCAAGCTGGAGGTCACACCGCCCAGTAAACCAGCCCAGAGTTAACATTTAAACAACTGCCTGAACGAAGACGGGACAATTTTACAACCAGCCTGGTAAAAGTCCTACGTTTTATGAATGTTAATTTACAGATTTACACACATCCATCAAACAGCAACAAAGACCAACATCATACTGGTCCTCATTCATACTTGTCACCTTTAGTATCAGTTATTTTTGTCTGCTTTTACTTTATCTACTACTCCAGAGAAGTGTGTGAAACCAGGCCAGCAGTGCTGTAGAACGAGCATATGACACAGAGTGTACCTGAGTCTGATTGTCTGCGGCCAACTGCACCACAAGATTTATTAGATGTGCACTATGAGACGATGTCTCATCGCAGTAGTTCCATGATTAATTGAGAGGTGTTTCTCGTGAGAGGGATTTTAAATATAATGCCATCTAAATTCAGTCTTTCCAGTATGTGAGTAATAAGCTACAGACTGTAAAGCAGATCACAGATACTCTATGGGCATACACACTACTAAGAATGGAATCTGTACTATTCTTACAGCACATTGACCTGATTCAAACATGAGCTGAACCAAAGCTAAAAATCAAACTTACAACTTAACATTATTAAATATTAATATAGTTTCAATCACTCAAAAGCTGCAAATGGATTTATTTTTACTATTCATGCTAGGAGCTCTAGAGAAGGCATCGATGGTCTGCCACTTGGTCCACCACTTTGTTCCAGACATTGCAGATATTCATGGTCTCCAGAGTATGAATCCAAACAACTTTGGTGATCCCAGGTTTTTCCTCTGGAATGTCAAAGGTTTCACATATCAGCCAATTAGTAGGAAAAGCCTGCTTCTCTGCAGAGGAAACAGATCTGCTCTGTGCAGATTAGGCAGATTGACGTACACAACGATAATCTTTCACATTGTGCACTGACAATGTCCCTGACCACACTTCATTCTCATGGTGTGTTCAGACCAAACGCAAAGAGAATTATTCTGCGGAGCGATTACATACGAAGTCAATGCAAAGCCAGGCGACATGAAAGGTTGCAAATGTTCGTCCACATGAGTTGAAGATATTTCATTTGAGCGGCCGAACTCGTGCGAGTAACGTGAGGTGAAAATTATTTTTGGTCTGATCTGAACACAACATAAGACCATCATGCCCTGTGTGCTCGGATGGCAGAAGTACAGTATATTTGCTATTTAAACAGTGTAGAGACTGACAACATGCGTCGGTCTGAAACTAGCAAAGAAACTTGCATTGTGCCAGTAAAGTTGAGCCTAATAGGTCTTTTAATCCAGGTTCATCTTTCCCCTGTTTGCAGATCAGTTACCAGAGCATCGAGTCCTCAGACCCAGGCATCAATGTCCCGGGTCCCCGCCGCACAGTGTCCAAGCTGAGGAACGAGACCTACCACATGTTCTCGGGGCTGCACCCTGGAACCACCTACCTGGTTTCCGTCCGCGCCCGAACCGCTAAGGGCTTCGGCCAGACGGCGCTCACCGAAATCACCACCAACATCTCTGGTGAGATGCTCTGTGCTGACTGCTGTCTACTGTAGTCATGCATGCATGCGTGCGTGCGTGCGTGCGTGCGTGTGTGCGTGCGTGCGTGCGTGCGTGCGTGTGTGTGTGTGTGTGTGTGTGTGTGTGTGTGTGTGTGTGTGTGTGTGTGTGTGTGTGTGTGTGTGTGTGTGTGTGTGTGTGTGTAAATGGGAGTGTGTGACTAGTTCTGGGTAGATCCAAGTATAGCCTTGATTACTATGCAATGTACTTATTTGATGACAATGTCATTATGTGACAGCGCAGCTTTGAAGGAAAACCTTATTTCTCCAAACAAAAGCCACAAAGCATTTACGATAATAGTGAGGAGGACTCAGTAATGACTTGTAATTCTCTCCTTTTGAAGAGCTTTGATTAAATTACACATATACCTTTGAATTATACAAATTATCTTCATTCTCTCTCAGCCAGCCAGTTTTCAGATGCGCACCAGCTTCGTTTGATTCTAGTAAGAGGCAAAAAACAGCTTTGTTCATCGCCACAGTCTGTGTTTACCATTCAAAGGCGATGCAGTGGTTCAGAAATGAGAGAAGCCGCATTTGTTAGTAAAGAGGTTGCCGGCATGGATCTCGAAATGTGTCTGCGAATGCGTCTGTGGGGGAATGTGAAACACTCTCCTCCCAACTGCCGGCTCTTTTTGCTAATTGTGTTTACTCTGACGAAACAACACTTGCTATTGTGATGTGTTCTCATCAAACATGTAGGGGTAAACAGAGCGTGTGGATGATTGGGATTTATCCAGGGATTCATACAGACAGGTCCGCAGATATCTCCGCCGCCTTCGTTCTTTATTTTTTTCTCTTGACGATGAAGAGCTTCAAGAATATGTTAATGTTAATCTGTCGAGAAGCTCCATTCGAATTTTAAGTTGGTGTCTCAAATCATATGTCTTAAATACCGCAGTGTGACGGTCTGTTAACCATGAACTAACATGAGGTTTTTTTCAAAAGAGGATTTAAAAGAATTATTGCAAGCAGAAATACATTTTTCCATCAGGTTACTTTATTTGTGCTCTTAGAGTTACCTTTTTGGATGACAGTTGAACGTTGAACTGAACTATATTGTTGTCTATTTTGCATGTTGAGCATCTCGTAACAAGAGTGCATGTCAAGGTCTAGACAGCAAGTTGGTTCTTAGTCCGAGTGATTGATGTGGGAGAAACGGGCAGAAGTAAAGAGCTGAGTGACTCTGACAAGAGCCGAATCGTGATGGTCAGATAAGTTGTTCAGAGAAGATCTGAAACAGTGAGGTGTGCTCCCGGCAGAGAGACGATCAACGAACCGGATACGAGGTGAACTAAGATGGGTCGTCAAATGCGTTTATAGCTTTTCTAAAGAGCCACTCTCAAGGGCCCAATGGAAATCTGTCTGTCAGAGAGAGAGCGATGGACAACATATTGTTTAATTATAGGGACAACAGGGTACAATTTCAAAAAGACATCCGTACAGCTGCTCAGTCATGATGTGAAGTGGGTTTGAATGTCTGATCGTCCAGTCCGAGGTTTGAAAGGTGTGGTGGTCTGGGTTTTACTCGACCATCCATTGTGTTTGACAGACAGTGTAGTGCTCCACGAATCTCTGTCCAAAGGAAAAACTGAACTGAGCCCAGAGTGTTGATCTGTCCATCCATCCATCCGTCCATCCATCCATCCATCCATCCATCCATTGTCTATATCCTGAACAGTCACATGGGCCAGCTGACTTTGGGTGAAGACTTGGTACGCTCTGGACAGGACCAACACAGACTTCATGCTCACATTCTCAATATACAGAACACACGTGTTTAGACTGTAGGAAGCAGCCGGTGCACCCAAAGAGAAACCCACACATTCAAACTACTCTCAGAAAGGAGGTCATGCTTCTTGGCTGCATGTCAGCTGCGGTGCTGCAGCTGCAGGTCCAACCATGAATCAATACGTTTGTCTTTCATAATGGCCATCAAGTGGCCTGGCAAGCGATGAGTTGTAACCAAAAAGCAGTCACGTGGTTTCTGTTTACCCTCGTACTTAGCGAGACACACAGACACACACAGGACCTCAGACGGAGACAGAGAGGGAGAGAGAGAGAGAGAGAGAGAGAGAGCGGTGAAGAAAACCCCGCCCTTTACCTGGTGAAGTGTCGTCATGATATAATGAGAGCCTACACTGGGTTTTTGCTATGATTATATCGAGCACATTTGATCACATTTTATCTGGGAACGGCGCACGGCACGTGTGAAAAATGGGCATCGGGTATTTTATAAATGACGCACCGCACACACGAGGTGTGAGACGCGCAGACCGTGTGGCTGCTTTAATTTGTTAACATGGACGCAGATATTAAAACACGCCACACAGACAGTGTGTCCCAGGACTAAAGTGGTTGTTGCTGTCAGGCCGTAGACAGTGTAATCAACATTAGCTGCACACAATCAAAGCACTTTTTTCTATTCTGAATGGAGATATTTGAATATACACATTTGGCCTATTTACTGACCACCTAGAAAATATGAAAACATGTTATATATTGTTAGCTATGATCTGTTTAATAGTGCTCTCAAATTATTAATCTGAGGATACAATTAAGTAGCTCATGCACTCAAACTATTTAGATTTTAAGAGCGTAATTTAGTGTAAAAGTTCTTCAGATATAAAACATGAAACTTGGTTGGTTTCATTTGATAAGTAAAGGTTCATATTTGTCAATGAGTAAATTTGGGTTCTACCAGATCTAAAAGCTTTATATGACACCATAAAAAAGAATATCTAGAATATTGTGCTTGATGCTAAACTGTCAGTAATGCAGCCAGTTCTGCATCCTTCCTTTATTATCTGAACCTGTTCCATCCGGTTCAGAAGGTGGCCGATGTGGGCTCACAGCTGTCAAGTATACAAGTCAACCCACAGTATCACATGATCCCTCCCGGCCGCGCTGTCAGAAAAGCTCAGCGGGCCCCCGGCTCCTGCTCCAATTTGGTCGCGAGCATGAAAGTGCAATGCTGTACTATTAGCCTTTTCATAATTCATCGGATTTAACCACCTTCCGTGCCCCGGCTCAAAAACAATCCTCTATGTATAATGCAGACATCAGCTGTTTGTGTGCAGGCGCAAGTGTGTGTTTTTCAGATGACAGGTTACACTGGCAGGTTTATACGACAGGCATTAATGCCCCGCTGCAGAAGCAGAAACATTTTCCTCTTCCTCTCCCGCAGCCTTTTTGTCTCAGCTTATCTATTGTTCCAGGATAGCCATTCGCCTCACTACATCCTCCAGTTAATTCACTCCCTGTAGTAAACAGAGATGGGAACACTCAACCTCATTGTCCCCAGAGCTTTGCTGAGGTTGTGCAGCTTTGAGATCTGTCCTAATTATATTATAAGAGCCTCTTGTTTTCTCTGTAGTTGGCTGCTGTTTCTAGTCATCATCAGTCAATGGCAGTGTGTGGGAGGCCTGCGCACAGTCGTACACGGGGGACATGTGCGGCTAATGAATAAAGATAGAACACTATCTTTTCATGTAGGGGTGAAAAAAAATGACTAAAGTATCCGAGACGGTGCGGCTATACGTCTGTCTACACTCTCAAATCTAAACAAATCGTTACCAGAAAATGAAACACTTAAACTGATTTTGGTTTTCTTCTGCAGTATTTCAACTTTTTTTTGACTCCTCTGTGCGGTTTTCCTCCTCCGTCTGTGTCCACAGCTCCGGTGTTTGACTATGAAGACATCCCCTCTCCGCTGAGTGAGTCAGAGAGCACCATCACCGTGCTGCTGCGCCCTGCCCTGGGGAGAGGGGCTCCTGTCAGGTACAACTAACACACATTTCAGTCTTATGCCAGTGTTCGTTCGGAGCTCTTGTTGCGCTGTGATATTTATAGCTACAGTCAAAACGAGCTCTCCGGAGCACCAGGATACACTTCTGTAGGCTTGTTGCACGGCAGACACCATTCGAAGCAAAATGTACGAAGAACCAGAAAGATGTTACATTGTAGTTGCACTAATCTGATTTTAAGGCTCTTTAAAGATACAATATTGTATTGTGTTTTAAATTCATTACCAGCTATTAATATTAGGTATCAAGTAGTGGTTGCCTAGTGATCAGAACCATCAGGATGCTGGATTTAAGATTTAAGAGGAAAAAACATAAAAAAGTAGCGGACCATTACCTTCTATCCTGAGACCTGACTCAGATAGTTTTGGAATGACACCACACACCAACCAATCTTATGCTGACTGCTTGACAGCCGTGTCACCGTAATGAGACCCGCTCTCCAATTTCAGTCCAAACTCAGGGTTTGAGAAAAATGTAAGGACGGGCTTCCAGAGAAACTGACACAGAACATCCGATCTTTCACGGCGCAATGAATTTCTCTTGGTCAAATAGAACAGTGCAAATATAAATACATGTTATGTGTGATTCTGTCACACACAAACAAGACAGCATCACTCTTTCACTGCAGCTGCGGATATGAAGCTCCAAAAGTGTTCAGTAGTAAATACATTTAAAATAGTAATAGTAAATTACAGCATAAATAATCAAACAAAAGTTGTAAATATATAAATAAAACAATCATTTTAAAAATTATTTCAGAACTGACTGAAATCCAACTCATTGTTATAAAAAGTTTACACTTCACTTTTATTCTATATTAGCCTTTTTTCTGCCATTTTTGACAAGTGCTTGGCCACATAGGCTAACGTAGCATAACGCTAACTTTAGGTTGACACAGTTAAATTCGGACTCCTCAGTTCCTGTTTTTAGTGCGTGAAATGAAAAATAATTTTGAAAAGAATTCAAGGTCCAAAAAATGTTAAGAGGAAAGTGAACGCCAGACCCGACTGGTCAGACCAACCTCTCAGTGCTAAAGAGGAGACACAGTCGTAGGTTGGAGGCTATTCTTTGATTTTAAAACAATACAGTGCATTTGTTGGTTTCTGCAGTGGGAAGTTCACATGAGAAATTTGGTTTGGTGTATAATGTAGTGTTACAGGGTTTGAAAAACTTTGACTGCTCTGTCTCAGAGAAAGGATCCCACTGAGAAGTGAAATACTTGAATATAACGCAATAGGTACAAACTGTCAAAATGCTTTAGTTTAATGTAAAGAAACAGTGAAATGAAATGTGACATGCTATTGAAGAAAAGGGGCATCTTAAAAAAGAAATGTCGAAAGAAATAAAAAAAAAAAAATACCCAGTTAAGTTCAGTTCTTGTGAAAATGAATGATTAAATAGGGCAACATTTAATAATAATGAGCTGAGTTGTAATAATTAATTTTCAAGTTACAAGTAATTTTTGATGTTTTGTGCCATATGAGATAATTTTGAAATTCGTCACATCAAAATGAGCAGGGGGCCTTAGTTTAAAAATGAATAACCATTAACTTACATACATATATTTTGTGATACAAAACACCTTACCCTTACCCACCATTGTCCAAAGTCATAATATATACAAAATGTAAAAAAAACTTGCTGTACATTTGCATCCAGCTCTGTTTAGGCTCTCGCTCCTTGTATTTACAAAGTTACTTGTGAGGTGAAAAACCTGGCAACATGGTGACACTGCTAAAAGAGAAAAGCGACAGAGCAACAAACAAGACCATTTAAGACAGGTTGTAAACAAACCACAAGGTTTGTCAAACTTCTTTGGATGAAAAAACAAAGACACACAGAGTGAATTCATTTCCCAAACCGGTGCGCTGTCAGCATCCACAGACCGGCTTCCTGGGTCAACAACTCCATGTTTCTTGGTGCTGTCTGACTTCAGTGTAGTGATGTCACCATGTTGCCACATCTCAGCAGTATAATTATTGAGCAGTGTCACATCAGCTAGTAATAACAGCCTAAGCTGTTAAGAATTGAAGTTGACCTTGTAGATTGTCGTAGTTTGATGAGTGTAATAGTGGAAATATTACTTTGTATATACTAAAGTACTAAACCTGACCTTGTCCTCTCCCAGTGCCTACCAGGTGGTGGTGGTGGAGGAGGACGGGTCCCGTCAGGTGAGGAGGAGGGAGCTGGGGGGCGTGGACTGTTTCCCCACTCCGAACTCACACAACGAAGCCCAGGCCAAAGGGACCCCGCATTACTACACCGCTGAGCTGGCTCCCAGTAGTCTGCCGGAGGCCACGCCTTTCACCGTGGGCGACAACCACACCTACAACGGCTACTGGAACAGTCCTCTAGACCCCACCAAGAACTACCTTATCTACTTCCAGGCCACCAGCAACTTCAGAGGGGTACGAACCACTGCGATGTCTGTCAGTGCTTTTGTTTCTGCAGCTCACACACGCTGCTTTTGTGCTTGACAGTCAATTTAGATTTGTGTCAAGCCAGTCAGGAGGAGGCATTATGCTGGAGGCGCTACAGGAGAGGGAGCAGTCCTCAAACCAAACAAGGCTTTATTTCTTACCAAACGGGGTGGTGTGCATAAGATTTTTTTTAGGAAGGCTTGATTGGTCCCCATCCTGGAATTAGTAGTTACTCAGTGAAACAAAAAACAACTTAAAAAATATAACTCGAGCAAAGTGGCTGTAAAATCTTTTAGAAGATAATTACTTTCAAAATATAGTTTGTGTATATATATATATTTTTAACCATCCAGTTACCATCACCTCATAATCACTTTTAAACTTAAAGAAAACCCAACGCTGCCTTCCGGGCTTAAAAAGATCGGAAAAAAGGAGCTCCTTTAGCAATTGGAAAAGTGAGTGAAGCATGAATAAGGAACATGCTGACCAGTGTGCAGAGAAGCAGTGAAAGCAAATGCTGTTTAAATCATTAGGTCCATAAGGAGCTGCTGTGTGCGTTCCTCAATGCAGCTACTCATCCAGAGATTTCCCAGGAGGGTTGTGTGGTTGCAGGGTGGTGTGCGGCTTTTTCACTAAAAACTATGCATTTCCTCATATTTCTTTACTACTATCATATTTCGATATTAAAAAAAACTAAAATAAAAAAAATAAATGTCCTATAATGAATTGATTTTAACTTATCATCCTCTTTCAATACTCTCATTGGTTCTTTTTCATTACTAAATGGCTGTTTTTTTTTTTTTTATTATCTTTTAAAATAAAATAAATTCAGAAAAGGATTAGAATAGATTTATATTTTAAATTTAACAAAATAGTGTTTCTACAACAGCAACAGTCACTTAAACCCAGAAATAGATGGCAAGAAATCTAAAGATGAACTATATTTATGACACTGAAATACTAGACACTAGGTGTGGGGGAGGTGTTATGATTTGATTTATTTTAGTAAACATTACAAACTAA